>NW_028251998.1:0-668424 GCF_964263255.1 Lissotriton vulgaris | reverse complement strand
GGCGCAAACTTAAACGTTGCAGCTGCCCACTACTTGCTGGGCAGCTGGGAACAACAACAGGGCCTAAACGTTGCAGCTGGCACTAAGTGTTGTGCAGCTGTGGAAGGCCTGGCACCTCTGTGCCATCTCTGTTCCTCTCAGGGACTCTCACTCAATTGCGCCTAAACGGTGCAGCTGCCCACTAATTGCTGGGCAGCTGTGAAACAACAAACCTGCGACAGGTGCTTGAGCACCCTTGCTCTCTAAGGCCAAATATGCCCAAACGGGGGTTCACTGACCCCTGAAGACCCCACCGGGTCCTTTAAGTAAATATGTCCCCAAACACTAGCACCTAAAATAAGGCCAGGGGATAGCCACACAGGCTCTTTAAACCGCAATGCCCCCGTGGTCGTGGGAGCCTCGACAGGCTCTAAACAAACATTCCCCATAGGGAGCCTCGTGGGCTCTGGACAACGTTGGGGCGACCCACTGCCATCCGGGGCCGCCCTAAATGCACCACCAGGAAATATGCCCCTAACTGGACAATCACGGGCCTTCTAGCCCCGGGAACAATTCTCCCCACGTTGGAGCGCAACGGCTCTGGAAATAATGAGTGCCCCATCACTGGAGCCACACATGGGCTCTGTAACTAATTAATAAAATGTTGGGGCGGCCCACTGCCACCCGAGGCCGCCCTCGATGCACCACCGTCCCTGGCCGTACTTCGGCCAAAACACCCGAGCCACACTTACCGGTCCTGTGCGGGCGGAGACTCCTCTCAGCGCTTATCTTGGCTGTGGCAGTGGGCGGGGCTCTCTCACTCCTGAGAGCCTCGCAGAGATCCGCTGCACCGCGCTCCATCAGGAACTCCTCAGGATGCTGCAGGGCTCCCTCCGCTCACAGGAGCCCTACCGCCCAGCCGCCATGATCCTTCGTCCTCCGGCTGTCTTCGGCGATGGGGGTCGAGGCGCGGCCCAATCCCAGCGCGGCTCACTAGGCGAGCCCCTCCTGACATAGCAGCTCTTCCCCGGGGACCAGCCAATCAGAACGCGGCCCCGCAGGACGAGCCCCCAACAGCTGTCCAATCCCAGCGCGGCCTCTTCGGTTTCTCGTCCACGGCCCCGGGCGGTGGATGGCTCGTTTTGTGGGTAACATCGAGGGGTAGGCTCCCTCAGGAATAAAAATAAATGAAGAAGCGGGGTGGCACCCGTAAATTATCAAAAATAAGGCAAATAAAGAGGCAGGGTGGGCACCTGCGCACTCGGGGGCATATAAGGGGCAGGAGCGCTTCCCTCTCAGGGAAAACGACAGCGCTCTGCCCCGAAAGGAAAATATAGCACTCTCAAGGCGCAAGAGGCATAGATAGTACCAACAGGTCCCCAGAGATGACCCCTATAACAAGAAGGGTCCCAGCAACACAGGACAAAGCTTCCAGGGCAAAGAAGGTCTCCCAGCTATCCCCAGGCCAGGCAGAGGGGCCCCAGGAAGAAGTCCTCCAGCACTCCAGGGATCCAGGGGCTGGGCAGGGCCCAGGGAGGCAAGCCTTCCCCTGGGCCCAAGCAGCAGCACGCCCCTGGTAGATTCTAGTCAGAAACAAGAACATTTGACAAGAGGTCACAGCCTCTTTTTATACACAAAATCCTTTGTCTAGCAGGGTGTAGGTAATGTAAGAACCAGCCACAACTGGTTATGGGGAACTCCCTTTCACTGGCCAGGCTAGGGACATCAGACGTACCACAGGGTGTGGAACCAGCATTGTGGAGGGAAAACCCAGCCCTATTCAGGTCCCAGGTGTACCCCTCCCTCACATCAGCATGCTAATCACTCCATTCGCCACCGGGGCAGACCCATCCGGACTCCTGGAGCCAGGTTCACCAGCCAGCTCCAGCCAATCACACGCCAGACACAAATTACACAAACATGCCAACTTCTAGAAGTGGCACTTCCACACTAGACACAATCATGCCGCATACATCATTGCGCAACATTCAATCTCACGAGTTCGAACATACCAAACTCGACCCTGCACTAGTCCCCACACATCAGGAACTACCATGGTCACACATATTCCCCATGCATTCGTATGGGAGGGCAGGTCACTCTCACCACACACACAGAGAGCGCACGCACTTTACACTGGACCACAGTGAAAAAGTGCGCTGAGACCTAAAATCACCAACACCAAGTTACAGAAACAGGCTAGGAAAAAGCAAAAAGTTTCGGGGTGAACCTGCCAAAAAGGGCCTGGTCCAACAGCCACTCAGCCACTTTGGCCATTGGAGCCCCTTTCTCACAGGAATATGTGGACATCCTTCAGCTTTGACAATGACCCTGTTTTATGGTAAAGAATGCAGAATTTCTGGAAATAAAGATTATCAAGCATCTGTGCTACAGGCTTACTAACATAACAAGCACTGGCGTTGCCAATAGGTCTCGCAGTAGGAAAGTTGGAGCTATTGGTTTTGTAAATGACAAAGCCCTTTATGTTTTTAACATGAAAAAAAAATAAAAGGCATTGTTATTTGCAATGGTAATGGCTCCAACTTTCCTACTGCGAGACCTATTGGCAACGTGAGTGGCGTTGCGTGTGTGAGTGGCGTTGCGTGTGTGATTGGCGTTGCGTGTGTGATTGGCGTTGTGTGTATGAGTGTCGTTGCATGTGTGAGTGGCGTTGCATGTGTGACTGGCGTTGTATGTGTGAGTGGCGTTGCATGTGTGGCGTTGCATGTGTTATTGGCGTTGCATGTGTGAGTTGCGTTTCTTGTGTGAGTGGCATTGCATGTGAGGTAATATGAATTTTATGGTCAGTTGTGTCCCCTATCGTAGACCCCACCGGCTCCATGTACGTGCTTTAAGTACATGTATGTTCCCTCCTCTTCCAGCTATGAAGACGCAAATACATTTGCGTCCAACGTTAACATGTCCTCTTCCAGATCCACCATGAATGGGTCAGATATTCCGTTCCTAAGTGTACCTTGCCAACATCTTTATGTGGTGCACTTTCATGATTTCTAGCTCTGGCGAGTTAGGCCCTGATTTCTGCCATCGAGCCTTTTTCTGCCCTCTGTCTCTGAAAGCCGCAGCCTGCTGCTTTCTGACCCTTGACTTACTCCCTGCGCGGCGAGCTATGCCAGGCTCGGCCTGCCTTGCCTGCCAAGACTGAATTCAACCTTCAAGTTATCTGCTCCGCTCCTCGAAAATACATTCCTGTCGAGTAGTTTACGAAAACATCCTTCCCAGCTGCAGAGCAAAGGGCCCGGCCTCACTGTCTCCATGCAAGTAATTCATAGCTTCCGTTACCATGGTAGGCCCATGGCCCCTCACATCTCATGTAGACACGTAGTCGCATATGCACGCACTAGCAGTCAGTATAGAATAGCCTCTGCCCGAGAGACCTTTCCTTCCAGATAATACAGTTCCTCAAACACAAGATACTAGATATGATTTGGGATTAAGTTGTACTGACACCCCAGACTTCTGTCTCCTCATGTAGGGCTAAATGTCAAGTCCCCTTCACCCTCCAGTTCCACGTCAAGCATACGTCATGCTGCTGCGCGCGCATCCCTGCCACATATTTCTGCTGACACTGCAGGATTCACTTATGGATCCACCCACTTGTAATACGTTTCATGTGACGTTGTCTAGCACACGCCTTCATGCACGCCTTCATGCACGCCTTCTGTTACGTACATATGTCTTTATCTCGTTTCTCTCAGCTGTTACGCCTCCTGCATATGTCTTACTGTAATGCATTGACTATATATATGATAACCTGTCAATAAAGTATTGTCTATCCCTTCCTGAACCTTCGTGGTGATGGAACATGATTGCCTGGTTTAAACCAATTCCATTTTAAGGAATAAAACCCCTTTTAAAACCTCAAATACCACGGATTCTGTCTCTTATTTTTGACTGAGTTATTCTTATTAAATTTTACCGCATAAATTCCGCATAGGTAATTTAAATTTACCACATAATTGGCGCCCGAATAGGGACCCCTCCCCCACCCCACGCGCCGGAGGTGCGTTGCAGGCCCGGTGCCCTGCCACAGCCGGACGGACAACTACGCGTACCCGCAGGATTTCCTGTATCTCCCTCAGGCCAACGGAGGTGACTGAGGCTGCGATCGACACCCAGACGAGGCGGTGAGGAGTGCGGAGGATCCCGACCAGAGCCTAGCTGAGAGAACAAAGTCCGAGGTATTCAGAGGCCCACCAGGTTCCGAAGTTCTGAAGTATCCATGTCACGAGTCGAGTCGAGTCCAGTCCGGTCCAGTCCAGTGTCGAGTCTCCGAGGCCTTCTGTTCTGTGCTTCCCGGTGAGTACCGTTGCTGGGGACGCATCTAGACGAGCGCATTAATTTGTGCCGGTCAAGACGGGTTTGGGTACACAGACCCGGTCTGCACTGTTTTAGCGGTGTATCTGTACTGTTTAGCAGTATATCCGGTCTGCACTGTTTTAACGGTGTATCTGTACTGTTTAGCAGTATATCTAGTATGAAGGTAGTTAGTTTTATTCTAATTATTATTGTTCGTTTTCAAAATGTTTTAAATGTGTTTTAATGTTGTGGTATGAGTGATTGTTTGATCTGCATTATCGTGGTTATTGTATTAATTGTGTCCAAGTCCAAGTAAGTATCAAGTAGTAAGGTTCAAGATGCCTTTATTCTCTAAACTAAGACAGATAAAAACTAGAAAAGGGATACTAGAGGAAGCTGTTCCTATTCCACCTAGGGACACTCCAGGGTACTTTATGTACCATAAGCATGGCTTAGATGCCGTATTATATCTCGATTTGTGGGTGGACTACACCAAAGATTTAGCAGAGAATCAGAGATGGCCCGCTGCTGGGACATGGGATGCCGATTGCATCATGAGAGTAGAAGAAGCATTATGGAAAAAGAAAGCCAGACAGTCACAGAAAGATGCCATTGAATTATGGCGTAAAGAATCGCATAGACGCACGGAGAAAGCACTTCGAAAAGGAGAGAAAAGTAGAGAGGATTCAGAAAAAGCCCGAGAAAATGTATTAGTTGAGGAAGGTATACGAGTAAAAGCAGAACAAGTAGACAGACAACGAAACACTCTTATGAATGGTATGTATCCTCTCCTGGCCGAGGGTTTACCTAAGGCCACCCCGGAAGTACCAAAAGACCTGCCACCTCCATTGCTCCCGACAAAATTACACCACAAAACCACAAAGGACATTTTCCTTTCTTCCTATTTAGACGATGTAGCCCCCGAATATGTTAATGCTCCGCCGCCACGCACACCACCTGCTGACGGCACTCCACCCCGAGATAATCTACCGCCACCTCTGCAACGACATACTCCTCCTCCCGCTCCACCTCTTCCGCTTATTCCTCCGCTTCTTCCCGCACCTATTCTCCCCACCATTCACCAAACAAATCCATTTGGACCTGGCACCTCAGGAGGTGCCACAGGAGGTTTTCAAACGCCACCACCAGCACATCGATTGACTTATAGGGACTTAGCACACCAACGTACACCCCAAACAGCGGGTTACGACATACTTAATGAGCCTCTTACAGACTGTAGATATGATCCAGTACCCGGTAAAGATGACAGAATGATGCTATCATCAGTACGTCTACGACGAGTTGCAAACAATTTAATGATATTACCAGGATTGATTGATCATCTAGACAAAATATATCATTTTGTCCAGACGGGGGAAGGTCCTGAAAGTATTGGCGATGCCATAGCATACCAGAAAGTTGACACTCAGAAAATGATATTACGTTTTTTCATAAACTGCTTGATAAGAAACCAAGACAGGCCTGGTGTAGACCAGGAAGAAATGAAAGCACTTAATAAATGGGGTCAGAATATAGCGGACGGAAAACATGATAAACAGAATAGTATAGAAAATATGTGCCGAAGGATCCGAAAAGCAGTAGAACAAATACATGAAAGACCACGGCCCGAAAGAGAGGTAGAAGCAGATAAGACTGAATCCTCGGAAGAGGAGGAAACACAAGAAACGACAACAGGATCATTACAGTTACCAGCTAGAGAGATGATAGCCTATGTAGGTAAGGGAAGGCCTTTTAATAATTCAATGCGTCCGGTACGCCCAGAAAGTAAGAGACTTTTTCAAGCTGCCATGTCAAACCCGAAGACGCCTGAACACTTATTTCAGGCTACCGATAAAATACTTCAAGAACGAATGGGGTACCATGTACTCAATTCTATGGATGAACAAGAATTAGCCAGGTCAGCAGTACAATGGGCTGACAGTTCTGATAAATACAATGATGACGCATTAGCACAAACCTTTTTAAATCTTTCTCCTGATGAACAGAAATTAGCCGGAATATACATGATTCAGCATCTCCTTATATTGTATAAAAGCCAACATTCTGATCCAGGTCCCCTACCTGATATATTAATAGAGTTACTCATGAATAGATGGAGAGGTCTAGGTACCGACTTAATCAAAATAATTCTAGAACATCGGCACAGATATAGTGCCTTTCTGTGTCCGCAGTTTGATCCAGCTCCACCCGTAGACAGAAAAATGTATTACATAGACAGACAGAATCCCTTGCGAGAAGTACATCCAGTCAAGAATGATGATAATACCTTTAGACGCGTGTTTGTGTACACGCCCATAACAAAGATGGAACTATTAGAAATGAAGAAATTAGTGCCCAGCCATGACAAGGATCCAGCAGGTTTTCACCGTGAAATAAAAGACATGTTACTCATGGGTGATTACACCTATCCCGACATCATGAAAATATTAAAAGTATTATTGCCTGCCGGTATTTACGAGAAACTCAAGGAAAAAGAATGGGAGGTGGGAGAGGCAAAGATTGATTGGGCTGCATTAGAGAACGAAGAAAATACTAGAACCCCAGGCCTAGGGCTCGGGGACAAAACTAAATCATTACCAGGATTGTTAGTACAAGTATTGCCACGATTGTTGTCAACGAAAAAGGAAGACTGGGGTGCAATCTCAGCCTGCAAACAGAAACCCGATGAAGACACTAGTGATTTTTATTCCCGATTTGAGAAATGTTTTGGTATTAATAGTGGCCTAAAAGCAAGTAGCGAGTCATATCCACACCTTTTTGTAACAAAATTAGTCGAGAATTCTCTGCCCCAAGTTAAGAATCGTGTTCTGAAAGTCGAGAGCACATGGCAAGCTAATACCCCTGCACAGATGTTACAAATGTTACAGTACCACCAGAACAGAATTAGAGAGGAACAAGAACACGAACAAAGACGTATGAAAGACACGAAAATGAAAATGTTAGTTGCTCAGTCAGTTCCAGCTGACGGTCAGAAAAAGGGTCAGACACAGTCCCATAATTCAACAGCTCCTGTTAAAGGGATATGCAACTATTGTAAGCAGCCAGGTCACTATATAAACGATTGCGCAGTTTTGAAACACAATATCTCTACAGGTAAAACTAAAGAGAGACCGCGTCCTCCTAGACAGGACCAGGTCCAACAACAAGTACCACAGAATATCCAGCCTATTCAAGCATCACAACAGCCAGTACAGACCGTAGCAGTCCCACAGCCGCAACCTATTGCCGCAACACAAAACACGACACAGCAGATGTACCAGTATGCACAAAATGATTATCCCGACTATCAGCGTTATACATGAAACAGCCTAGAGAGGGAAGTTGGCTTGCCTCTTATTGAGGTTCCTGTAGATCAAGAAGGTCCTTATGTACACAGTCAAGTATTAGGGAAAGACAGAAAGTTTTTCATTGATACAGGGGCAAGCAGGACAACTATCAGTCACAATGAGGTTCCAGGGGCACCCCTCTCAGGCTCACAGAATGTTTCCCTTGGATTTTCAGGAAAGCCTATTATTAATGAGGTATCGCAACCACTTCCCCTTGCAGTTGGTCCATTGACACGTACTACATATTTATTGCTAACGAAATCATGTCCAGAAAACTTGTTAGGTATAAAGACATTGAAAGCTCTAGGAGCTGTTATTTGCTGTTCTCCGGAAGGAGTAAGACTGTTTCTACGTGACTTTAAAGGTCACTATGTGTTGAGAGATATTGATCCCAGATTACAGAATGTTCCTGCACATTTATGGGCACAAGGCCCCACTGATGTAGGTTGTATGCACATTACACCATACCGAGTCACACTCAGACCAGGAGTAGTCTTACCACGAATTCGACAATACAAGTTACCTCCAGATGCTGTAGCGGCTTTACTGAAAATCATTGACGAGCTCATTGCACAAGGAGTGGTTGTAGAAACCGACTCCAATGTATGTAATTCCCCCATCATTCCAGTTCTTAAACGTACTGATCCAAATGCACCTCCTGTTTATCGATTAGTTATTGATTTGCGCGAATTGAATAAATGCATTGTACCACAATACCCCGTGGTTCCAGATATCTCGTCTCTATTGACTGCCATTGATTCCGAAGCAGCGTTCTTTACTGTAATTGACCTGAAGAACGCCTTCTTTAGTGTCCCCATTGACCCGGAAAGCCAATACCTTTTCGGATTCTGTTTAAATGGACGAAGCTTCAAATTTGCACGCGCACCTCAAGGATTCACAGAAAGCCCCAGTATCTATACTCAAGCACTGAAAAGACAACTAGACAGTATACACATGCCTGATAACACTGCCCTGTTACAGTACGTCGATGATCTGCTGATCACCGCCCGCAGCGAACCTGAATGTGAACAAGCGTCACTGACGGTTTTACATTTCCTGGCTGACAAGGGACACAAGGTGTCTCCTTCGAAGCTGCAATTCTGTGTTCAGCAAGTTGTTTACCTTGGGCACTTGCTGTCCAAAGGGGGAAGACAGCTAACACCTGACCGTATTCAGTTAATTGTACACATGTCACAGCCCATGACACAAAAGGAGGTACGAGCCTTTATAGGCCTCACTTCTTACTGCAGACAATGGATTCCTCAGTACGCATTTCTAGCAAAGCCACTCATACAGTTGACAACCCAGGAGGCAGCGTCTTCGACTGCCCTCCCTTGGACTCAGGAACATACACAAGCTTTTGACGACTTAAAGAAAGCCTTATGTCAAGCACCAGTTTTAGCGACACCATGTTACAGCAAGCCTTTTACACTTTTTGTCACAGAACGCGAAGGTACTGCATTGTCAGTGCTGACGCAAGAACAAGCAGGATCACACAAACCGTGTGCTTATTTTTCTAGCACATTAGACCCAGTAGCCCAGGCTTTGCCTGCATGCTTGAAATCAGTAGCAGCAACAGCTCTAGCAATCAGACAAAGTGATTCCATAGTGTTAGGACATCAGTTGACAGTACAAGTTCCACACTCTGTGGAAGTTCTTTTAAACCGAACACAGACCCAGCACTTGACTATAGCACGACTGACAGGTTATGAATTGACATTGTTTCAGCCACACATAGAAATCAGACGTTGCAACACATTAAACCCTGCTACACTTTTGCCATTAAATGGGACAGATCCATTGGCACATGATTGTATCGAAGTCATTACTATTACGACGAAACCCAGACAAGACTTGACAGACACTCCATTACCAGATCCAGACCTGACACTTTGTGTGGATGGTTCATGCATGAGGACAAGTACAGGAGAATTAGTGGCCGCTTATGCAGTCACGACAGAAACTGAAGTCATAGAAACAAATTGTATTGATACCCTGTCAGCTCAAGCAGCAGAGCTCATCGCTCTGACTCAAGCCTGTATTCAAGCTAAAAACAAGAGAGTTACCATATACACAGATTCACGTTATGCATTCGGAGTCGTACACGACTTCGGTGTCCTGTGGCGAGAGAGAGGTTATCTGACTTCTCACGGGGCCAAAATTCAGCACGGTCCCCTTATTCAAACTCTGTTAGATGCAATACATCTGCCTACAGCAATATCCATCATGAAGTGCAAGGCACATACAAAAGTCACTGATATCATTTCCCAGGGTAACGACCTGGCGGACCGAACAGCCAAGCATACAGCTCAGACTCATGCAACTGACTTGACAAAGACAATAGTCCAGACACCAACACATTGCATGACAGTTAGGGATCCCGCCCTAGATGTAATTGACATGCAGACACATGCTACACCAGATGAAATCAAGAAATGGACTGAACTAGGAGGGATCCAGACAGATCAAGGATGGATGACGAAGGGAAAATCTACATGGTTTCTCCCTGACTCTATGGTCCAAGTAATCATTAACACAGTACATAGTCCTGCACATCTAGGAGAAAAAGCCATGTTAGACAGTATTCAAAACATCTGGTTCAATAAACATTTACGAGCAGCAGCCAAACAAAAAGTGCGTACTTGCATGATTTGTTGTCAGTTCAACCCAGGTAAAAGCATTCCCGTAGAGCAAGGTGGATTCCATCCTCCCGATCACCCTTTTGAAGTCCTCCAGATGGATTATATCCAGATGGAACGTTGTCGAGGATTCAAATATGTCCTCGTAGTTGTATGTGCACTCTCCCGTTGGACAGAAGCATATCCAGTCCCAGATTACACTGCTCCGACCACTGCCAAGCAGCTGGTTCGTGAATTTTTCCCCAGATATGGTTTGCCCCGCGTCGTATACTCGGTCAGCCATTCTCGTCCGAGTTGATGAAGCAAGTATCTCTTCTGCTCGGCTACCAATGGAAGTTCCATTGCGTCCGACATCCCGAGGCAGCAGGCCTCGTGGAGCGTCATAATCAGACTCTGAAAATTCGCCTTGCCAAGATCTGTAGAGAGAAAGGAGTCGACTGGATAGTAGCTTTGCCAGTTGCGCTCTTTTATATAAGAATAGTCGCACACTCACGAACAGGGCTATCCCCGTACGAGGTGGTCTTTGGTAGGCCACCGAATATGTGGGGGACGCCTTTTCCTAGAAAAATCACTGATGTTGACTGTATTATGCTGACCGATTACCTTGCCTCCTTGATGTCTGCACTACAATCTTGCCGTTCACAGGTAGCTGCAGCTTTTCCCGACAACACCGAGGTGAAGCCCCATGAAGTGGTTCCCGGCGATTACGTGTTCATCAGGAACTTCGACCGAAGAAGTCCGCTGGAGCCCCGTTGGCAGACGCCAAAATTAGTACTTTTGACAACAAGGACTGCAGTGAAGGTCGAGGGCCGCAAGGGCTGGCTTCACTCGAGTCATATTAAGAAATTTCATGGACTGCCTCCAGATCTGAACTCTCAGCCGCCCGGCCCTCCTCCACAGACTGACTCGAAACTCCCCCTGGTCGAGAAAACTTCCTCCCAGAATTACGGACTTAAATTGAGGTCTAGCAAGTCAGACAGTTTAATTGTTTAAGTCCTCCCCTAGGTGAATCGGTTGAACGAGTTTCTGACATGTATCCCCTAGACCCCAATAGAGAGAGAGATAGACAGAAACAGCTCAAGAAACGTGAATATTGTAAATCTCTTCGCAGCCACTGCATTGTGACACTATTGATTATGTTTTTTCTAAGTCTTCTGATTATTGCTGCGAGTATATTGTTACACATCTACTACCCTATTTTCAAGCGTGCACATGCTCCCTTCAATGTCACTGCCGAGCATTCTTTTAGTGAACTACCCCCGCATGAATTGTCTTACCAACTTGCGCTGCGCAACAACACATTCATTAGTATGTTACATCATTCCCATCAGACCAGCAATGCTACCAATTGTTGGATATGTGGCCGACTCCCTCCCTATCAGAAATACAAGGGAGTTCTGCCCCTCTTCCCGTACCCGTTTACACACAATGGTTCCTGTGGGGCATGGTTTAGTTTAATAAACTCTCTAGATTCCGATTCCGTAGTTTACCAGGGCAACTGGGTATGGGGAAATCTGAACACAGTTCTGCATAAAGTATGTTTTCCTGACAAGGAGGGCCTACCAAAAAGAACAGGAACTGATCTAGAAAATGAAGTATATGGTTTAGGTAATTTCACACTCAACCTCATGATTCTGAATGTTGAATCCGAATCCGAATCAGTCTTGCCTGCTATGTCCGTACTACCAGTCAAAGGTGAATTATGTGTCAGAAAGAATGGTTCAGTACACTTGGGTCATAGTAAGTGTACTACTGTGATCGAATTCAGTGATAAGGGCAAGTCTGCGTTCAAAGCTTCACGTCATTCCTACTTCGTTTGTGGTCATACCGCATATATACGCTTACCTCTAGATTGGGATGGCACCTGTTACATTGCATTCCTTCTGCCACCTGTTTTCCTAGCCCCTCCTGATTATCATAGAAACACCCATCTAGTACACAATAGACCACAGAGAGATCTCCCGATTGTCGACTATACTGAAACGGCATGGGAACAATACACAGACTTCAATAAAGGTTTCTTTCCCTACTTAGGTGCTGTCTTTAATAGTAAACTGATACGAAAATTAACCAGAACCCTCGAAGCAGTAGTGAATGAAACTACTTCCGCCCTAGGTAACTTAACAGAGGAGCAGTCTGCTATGCGGATTGTTGTTCTTCAAAATCGTCTCGTCCTTGACGTCATCCTGGCCGATAGGGGCGGAGCCTGTAAGGTCATCGGGTCGAGCTGCTGTGTTTTCATTCCAGAAAACGCGCCATCAGTATAT
Organism: Lissotriton vulgaris; assembly: GCF_964263255.1. Taxonomy (NCBI): domain Eukaryota; kingdom Metazoa; phylum Chordata; class Amphibia; order Caudata; family Salamandridae; genus Lissotriton; species Lissotriton vulgaris. Next base: position 655,875 of record NW_028251998.1, on the reverse strand, counting down.
AAAGCCATCACTCGTCTTCACAAGATTGCAAGTCTGATACACCAGAATCCAGGCACCTGGACTTGGTCCGGTTGGTTCTGGACCACGTTGTCAGCCTGGGGATGGAAAATCCTATCCTTCCGAGGTATTGGCCTTCTCATAGTATTCAGTTGCTGCCTATGTCTGCAATGTGGGCCAGCGATTTGCGGCCTGTGCGCCACATCATGTATCCCTCATTCAAGTCCTCATTCAAAACGCTGTAAGAAGAAAGAAGAACAAATGATGTTACATGAACAGATTGATAGATTAATGAGGATTGATATATCATGAAGGGTCCGTAGGGGACAAGGAGGGAATGAGGTAATATGAATTTTATGGTCAGTTGTGTCCCCTATCGTAGACCCCACCGGCTCCATGTACGTGCTTTAAGTACATGTATGTTCCCTCCTCTTCCAGCTATGAAGACGCAAATACATTTGCGTCCAACGTTAACATGTCCTCTTCCAGATCCACCATGAATGGGTCAGATATTCCGTTCCTAAGTGTACCTTGCCAACGTCTTTATGTGGTGCACTTTCATGATTTCTAGCTCTGGCGAGTTAGGCCCTGATTTCTGCCATCGAGCCTTTTTCTGCCCTCTGTCTCTGAAAGCCGCAGCCTGCTGCTTCCTGACCCTTGACTTACTCCCTGCGCGGCGAGCTATGCCAGGCTCGGCCTGCCTTGCCTGCCAAGACTGAATTCAACCTTCAAGTTATCTGCTCCGCTCCTCGAAAATACATTCCTGTCTAGTAGTTTACGAAAACATCCTTCCCAGCTGCAGAGCAAAGGGCCCGGCCTCACTGTCTCCATGCAAGTAATTCATAGCTTCCGTTACCATGGTAGGCCCATGGCCCCTCACATCTCATGTAGACACGTAGTCGCATATGCACGCACTAGCAGTCAGTATAGAATAGCCTCTGCCCGAGAGACCTTTCCTTCCAGATAATACAGTTCCTCAAACACAAGATACTAGGTATGATTTGGGATTAGGTTGTTCTGACACCCCAGACTTCTGTCTCCTCATGTAGGGCTAAATGTCAAGTCCCCTTCACCCTCCAGTTCCACGTCAAGCATACGTCATGCTGCTGCGCGCGCATCCCTGCCACATATTTCTGCTGACACTGCAGGATTCATTATGGATCCACCCACTTGTAATACGTTTCCTGTGACGTTGTCTAGCACACGCCTTCATGCACGCCTTCATGCACGCCTTCTGTTACGTACATATGTCTTTATCTCGTTTCTCTCAGCTGTTACGCCTCCTGCATATGTCTTACTGTAATGCATTGACTATATATATGATAACCTGTCAATAAAGTATTGTCTATCCCTTCCTGAACCTTCGTGGTGATGGAACATGATTGCCTGGTTTAAACCAATTCCTTTTTAAGGAATAAAACCCCTTTTAAAACCTCAAATACCACGGATTCTGTCTCTTATTTTTGACTGAGTTATTCTTATTAAATTTTACCGCATAAATTCCGCATAGGTAATTTAAATTTACCACACATGTGTGAGTTGCGTTGCGTGTGCGAGTGGTGTTGCATGGATGAGTGGGGTTGCGTGGATGAGTGTCGTTGCGTGTGTGAGTGGCGTTGCGTGTGTGAGTGGCGTTGCGTGAGTGAGTTGCGTTGCGTGAGTGGCGTTTCCTGTGTGAGTGGCGTTGCCTGTGTGAGTGGTGTTGCCTGTGTGAGTGGCGTTGCCTGTGTGAGTGCCGTTGCCTGTGTGAGTGCCGTTGCCTGTGTGAGTGGCGTTGCCTGTGGCAGTGGCGTTGCATGTGTGAGTGGCGTTGCATGTGTGAGTGGCGTTGCATGTGTGAGTGGTGTTGCATGTGGGAGTGGCGCGTTGCATGTGTGAGTGGCGTTGCATGTGTGAGTGGCATTGCATGTGTGAGTGGCGTTGCTTTGAGTGAGTGGCGTTGCATGAGTGGCGTTGTGTGAGTGGCGTTGCTTTGAGTGAGTGGCGTTGCTTTGAGTGAGTGGCGTTGCCTGTGTGAGTGGCGTTGCCTGTGTCAGTGGCGTTGCCTGTGTGAGTGGCGTTGCCTGTGTGAGTGGCGTTGCGTGTCTGAAAGTGGTGCTGTGTGGGTGAAAGTGGCTTTGCGTGAGTGAGTGAGTGGCGTTGCGTGGGTGAGAGTGGTGTTGCGTGGATGATAGTGGGCTTGCGTGGGTGTGAGTGGCGTTGCGTGTCTGTAAGTGTTGCTGTGTGGGTGAAAGTGTCCTGATGTGGCCTGGCGCAGGAGAAATGCTGCTGCTGCTAATTAAATGTAACTTGGGTTGATGTAACTAGGGTTGAAGGCATGCGGTGGAGCTGATGGCCTATTTGTGGGGCGCACGTACTTTCTGTGGATTCTGAAAGTCTGGAGTGCTGACTCTGGCGGCTCGGGTGTTTCCAATTGTCTTTTTTTCCGCCTGCTGGCGCAGAAAGAAGCCAAAACAGTAAAAAAACTTTTCACTTTGAATTACTGTCCCAGTCGAGATAAGCCCCGCTGCAGAGGATGTTTCCTGTAAGCCTTCCTCTCTTTTAGCGATGGACGTGATGGAAATAAGAAGATAATACCATGCTCTGAGAAACAAGGGAACTCCGAGACAGTTGAAATTGGAAAAAGTAGTTTGAAAGTAAAAAGAAACAAGAACGAGCATCTGATTGACTGATGCGGAGGCAACGACGAGAAAGGAGGCATGGTTTAGACAGGGCGGAACTGAAGTGCTGGCGGGCAGAAAGGACGGCCATGCGAGGTGGGAGGAGATTGAGGCGTCCGCAGCTCTAGTGTGGCAGGCAGATGGCGGAGGGAAGCTGGATGGGGGCGGGAGAGCCTGGGGCGGGAATGCGAGCGAGGGGAGGCGGATTAGGAGGGAAGCCGGATGGGGGCGGGAGACTGGTGGGGGGGCGTGCCTGTGGGAGGGTGATTGAGAAATGTTGCGGCGGATTAGGAGGGAAGCCTGATGGGGGCGGGAGAACCTGGTGGGGGGGCATGCCTGTGGGAGGGTGATTGAGAAATGTTGCGGCGGATTAGGAGGGAAGCCTGATGGGGGCGGGAGAGCCTGGTGGGGGGGCGTGCCTGTGGGAAGGTGATTGAGAAATGTTGCCGATGCGCGTGCATGTTTAATCACGTGGTTCACGTGAACTGCATGAAAACCGCGGGGCTGAAAGCCCTTGGTTTCATGATGTTTTCGCCACTTGAATTCTCGCTCCGCTCGATGCGCTTGCGCACATCGATAGGTCGCGAGACCTAAAAATTTAAATTTGTGCAGCAGTGCATGCTCTTTGACCTCAGGACAAGGCCCTGCTTGTAGTTCCAAGGTTCAGTGGGGTCAACGCAGGATCTCAGAGCTCTGTTGGTTTTGCTACATGGTACCAAAATCTATCACGACATCCCTTTCTTTTGCACTTTATAAGCAGAAATGAATTGGATTGGATTGGAAAGGTCAAACGGAAAAGACACTGACCATTTCTAATGAGAAGTATTTGGCTTTTACACCTTACAAAGGGAAAAATTAAGAAAAAGCATGCATGCCAACAGACCTGATTCAGGCAAGAGACTCCCAATTTTTGAAGCCATAAATAATATTATTTTAGGTGTCTTGTGCCTAAAATGGTGTTTGCTTTAACATGTCAGTGGGGAAAATACATTCCCTGATAACAAAAATGTAAACCTCCCATTTCCAGTTTAATTTTAATATTTTTTTTTTGCGTGTAACTTCTCTTGTCAGGAATTCATGTTTGGCTCAGATATGGTCAATCATCACCTTTCACAAAAACCTTAGTTGACAACGTGTACAAGCTATCCCTTTGACCTTTTACCGGTTAAGAAAAAAGGTCAGGTTAGTAAAAAACAATACATTGCGTGACATCACTTCTAGCCCTTAAGTGTCATTGTTGCTGCCATCGTCCAATCCGTTCAGTGCTGCATAGTCACGCAGGAGGCTGTGGATCATCTTTCAGCAGGCAAAGATCAACGTTTCCTTCTTCCCTACTACCACACAGTTTCTGGAAAACAGCGGAACATTGTTAAAACAGCACCGGACACTCCAGGTGTCCTGGAGGTCTCTGAATGCGTGCGTACGTCCGTGGAAACAAACCATACAACACAGAATCCACATTGTTTCACGTCTAGTTTTAAGACATTGCTATGTATAAAAAAGGGGAACACTGATAATCGGTCTAAAAGCCACATGCATGCATGCAATGCAAGATCCAATTTAAAATAGCGATTTCGCTATTAGGGTCCGCTAATTACCGGAAAAAGGTAATTAGCGAAACTTGAATTTTTTTTCAAAGTTATGTTACACACACCCATATATATATATATATATATATATATATATATATATATATATATATAGGGCATGTGTGTGCGCAACATGGGTTCGCATTGCGATTTCAGGAGTGCAACATGGTGTCCTTTTGGCACCCTTGCATCCTTGAAATTGTATGTGCAATTTGCGAGTACCTAACGGGTACTCACAAATTGCGCTTACAATTCCCATTCATTCCTTAATTGCGAGTCGCAATTTGCGAGTCACAATTAAGGAATTTGTAGGAATCGCTATTTTTTTGCGATTCCTTCATGCATAGGCTTTTGCGATTCCTTATTAGCGAATCCTTATTTTTTGCTAATAAGGAATCGCAAATGACATTTTTGATGCATGTGCCAGTAAGTATCTAAAATCCTGGCTCTGCATAAATTGCAGTCTATGCATAGTTTTGATGGTGAGGCTGAATGCGGATTTGCACTTTAGGTTATTTGTGTCACAGTGACCCCGAATGGCTTTTCTCCCAGGTGTGAGCGTCTGGATCGACCTAAAATAGCCAAAAGGCCTATAATCTACACCCCGTGCATTGCACGCTGGGAGATGGAAATCCCTCTTCACGACTGAGGTCTCCAATGCGAAGCAAGATGGCGGCGCCCGAGCTGCTCCCTCTCTTTCGAGCACAATGCCGGCCGCCGCAGGTCCTGGGCCGGTCTCCGATGATCAGCACTTCCCACGGACGCAGAATTCCTCACATTTCCCAGGCTGGCTCCACCGCGCCCTCCTCACGTGCGCTCAGGGTCCGGCTATGCCCACCTGGTGTGTAATGGAGCCGGCCTGTTTTTCTTCGCCCTGCAATCACTGTTTTCATTACACGGCTGCAGAATGGAGGGTCCTGCACGTGGCATCCCTCGCGCATCCGAGGCCAAACTGTCTGTGGATTACCGTGGGGCAGGGAGGGCTCCGGGGCGACCCGCGGGGAGGCGCAGACTCCGGCTGGGGCGGTGCGGGAAGGGAGTGAATGCGAGAGGGAGAGGGAAGATGGAGGGAGAGGGGCTAACGCGAAGAGAAGAGGAAGAGAGAGAGCGGGACAAGGGGAGCAGATAGGGAGAGAGTGAAAAGGAGGAGAGAGAGGGGCAAAGCAAGAGGGGCAGAAAGAGAGAGAGAGGGAGAGGGGGCTAACGCAAAGAGAAGAGGAAGAGAGAGAGCGCGACAAGGGGAGCAGATAGGGAGAGAGTGAAAAGGAGGAGAAAGGAGCAAAGCAAGAGGGGCAGAAAGAGAGCGAGAGGGAGAGGGGGCTAACGCATAGAGAAGAGGAAGAGAGAGAGCGGGACAAGGGGAGCAGATAGGGAGAGAGTGAAAAGGAGGAGAGAGGGGCAAAGCAAGAGGGGCAGAAAGAGAGAGAGAGAGAGAGGGAGAGGGGGCTAACGCAAAGAGAAGAGGAAGAGAGAGAGCGGGACAAGGGGAGCAGATAGGGAGAGAGTGAAAAGGAGGAGAGAGGGGCAAAGCAAGAGGGGCAGAAAGAGAGAGAGAGAGGGAGAGGGGGCTAACGCATAGAGAAGAGGAAGAGAGACGGGGGAACACAGAGAGAGAGAGAGAGAGGCAAAGCGAAGAGAGGGGACAGGGAGAGGGGCATATGGGAGCAGAAAGAGAGGAAGAAGCAGAGAGAGAAGGAAAGAGCAGGTGAAAAAGGGGAGTAAAGGTAGAGATGAGACAGCCCAAAGAGGTGACAAGGAGAGAAAGTGGGAGCAAAAGAGCAGAGAGAGCAATAGGCAGGTAGAGAGCGATAGGCAGGTAGAGAGAGCAATAGGGTAAGATTGAGGGAGGGAGGGCACAGCGAGAGAGAGAGTGAAAGCTGAGGGGACCAGCTAAAAAGGAGAGACAGAGGTGAAAAGAGAGAAGAGAGAAAGATATTTTCAAACAGCACTCTGACTAGGACCGTGCGAGAAGGGTGAGTGGCTGGTAGTGGGAGAGAAGAAGTAGAGATGGAGAGAGAGGGGTTAATGCTGATAGAGGGGCAGAGATAGACAGAGGCATAGGGGAGCAAAGCAGTGAGAAACAGAGGCAGAGACAGCAGGCGAAAAAGACAAGAAGAAGACAGAGGGAGAGTGAGGCAGAGAGTGAGCAGAGAGGGGAATAGAGGGAGAGATGGCTGAAGAAGAGCAGAGAGAGGAACATGCAAGGAGGGAGAGCAGGAAAAAGAGAGAAGAGATACAGAGCTAGAGGAAAAGAGTGAGACCATGTGCTTAACTTGTGCCTGTAGTTGCAGGTGGTGTGCCCCAGCATTCAATGTTTTGGACCAGTTCTTGTTTTTTATCAACAGACTTTGACCCAGAGAAAGAAAGATTGAAAAGGGAGCAAGAGGGGAAAGATATGAAAACAGTGACACAATGAAAAAGATGAGATGAAGAGAGGCCTGCAAGGCTGAGATAAAGAGACAGAAGTGTAGGGTGGTAGAAGGAATAAGGGCGAATCAAGACAAGACAGCGTTGGCCTTCATGAGATAAAGAGACAGGAAGTGTAGGGTGGTGGGAGGAATACGGTGGAATCAAGAAAAGACAGTGATGGCCTTCATGAGCTAAAGAGACAGGAAGTGTAGGGTGATGGAAGAAAGGCATGAGGTGGAATCATGACGAGGCAGGTTTGGTATTCCACAGCCCCGGCATTCGGACGTGCAACAACAGGCTCTTAGGGAGAATATTAGGCTGCAGTACTTACATTTCTACAAATTAAGCACTGAGAGAGGGGAGAGTTAGGGATATCCAGACATTAGAGGCGAGACGGTAACAAGAAAGCCAGGGAGAGATGACAGGGAGTGAGGATAGGTAGACCATAGAAAGAGAAGAGAGGGTGTGCGAGAGATGAAACAAGAGAGGAGAGAAAAATGAGAGAGGGTGGAGAGGCAAGGGAGAAGACCTAGAGAGGGATGGCAGAGCGAGAGAAGAAGGCGGGGGCGATAGAAGAGTAGAGATGAATGGGTGAGAAGGGGAGAGAAAAAGACTCATAAGTTAAACTGTACTGCAATGCTATGAACCGAGAACACAGTGGCAACTCTTGTACACTCTTAAGGGTTGGCAATAAAGAACTATTGAATTATGTGAGAGGAGGAATATGTGAGAAAGAAAAAGAGAGTGAGGCGAGAAGGAGAGAAGAGACAAGAGAGAGTACTGGCAAAGAGAAAGTGGATAAAGAATGACAGAGAAGATGGAAAAGGAAAGAGAAGGTGAGAGGAGAGGGCGAGAACAAGACAGATAGAAAGGAAAAGACAGAGATTTGAAGTAGTCCTTTGATGTAGTACAGAACCCAAACCAAATTTACTGTACAATGGGCTCTGATCTCATGTACAGTCCTTAAGTTGAGCCAGTGGTTTTGGGTGCTCCGCATCAGCACTTAATTGTCAACACCAGTGCTTTTGACAGTCTGCCACAAAGTGGTGATGTCTGGCTAATTTAGAGATGACCACAACAGGTAATTATTAATTCAAAATACATTAAAAATTACTATTACCTGCCGCCCAAGCCATTCTTATAGCTTTGGATGCCTGGAATAGTCCAAATCGTCACACTTGTAGGGGTGTGATGGTTAGTAGTTGTTGTGTTACTATAATTGGCAGCATAGCAGGGGCAATATGGGATTGGTGTCACTACAATGCAGGCTATTACAGCGCCTGCTGTTACAACGCGGTTTTTACATCGCATACCACTACAACGCATAGTGCTTTTAAGCGCTGGATAGTGATTTATTTAATTTACTATTCCAACTCCAGTCCCCGTGGATAGTAGGGAAGGTGTTGGATAGTAAATTAAATATATTCCCTATCCAAGAGCGCCCCCCAGCGCAATGCGTTGTAATGGTTTGCGTTGTAATGATTGCGTTGTAATGGTAGTGCGTTGTAATAAATGCGTTGTAAGTGATGTTCCCCGCAATATGTGGTGCAATCTGCAGTGCCCCCCGGACTAGAGCAATGGCATTTAATTATTTACAAATAATGCACTGCTTTAAGTAGCTCAAATGGACTACTTTATCAACTTGGGCTAATATTGATTCCAATGGCCTGTGCCTAACCGTTTAAATATTTTTCCAAATGATATTTATAAGAGAAAAAAGATTGAGAAAGACCGATAAGCCTAAGCTGCTCGACCACACTACCACATATAGAGCACTTGGGATTATTAAAGTACCATCTAAGATGGGGCGAGACACTTAAAGGCTTAGGGTTAAGCTTGTCTGTTCACCTTCTTGGCCATTAGAGCACCTTCTTTTGTGTACTTGACATATGAGTTTAATATGGAGGGATGGGAGTTCTTGTGGAGACCTCTCTGGATGGCTGCCCTTTCAGCGGCAGTAGTAGATAGAGGGAGGCTTCCCTGGTAGGTACTTATGGGGGGAGGGTCCAGGGGTTGGAGGGTAGGGTTAGGGGAAGAGGCACGGGGGCTGGGGGGGGGTTATTGGTGGAAATAGATGACACAAGCACAGAGGGTTCAAGGTACATACTCAGCAGAATTATTTTTCAGATTAAGTTTGGTAAATCAGAACATATTTGGAGTAAGATATGTATCAAATTAATTGCTTAGCCTGGAACGTTTCAGGCCTCAATAATAAAAGTAAGAGACAACTGGTTTTTGAGGAACTTAACATGTACAGCCCTCATTTTGCACTCCTACATGAAACTCATATCTGTTTTCAGGATAGGAAATTGCTGGAACAAGCGGGATATGAGCTAGTGACATGTACAACCTTAAACGCTTCAATACTGGGTGTGGCCATACTTAAGAAGAAGGTATTTAAGGTAGAAATTCTCAGAGTAGCTTCAGATAAATCTGGACGCTGGGCGATTGCACAACTTAATTTAGCGAACTGCAAATATGTTTTATGTGCTTTGTATGGCTCAAATACTGATGACGCTTTGGTTTTTGACCGACTTAACATAGAATTATTAGAGTGGGAAGGGGAGTTAATACTCATGGGCGATTTCAACTGTGTTATTAATTACGCAAAAGACACCACGAAGCAAAGCCCATCTCAACGTATGCGTAAGACAAGAGCAGCTATTTTAGAACTTTCTCGCATACATAATATAAAGGCTGTATGGAGGAACCTCCACCCTATGCTGGCAGGTTACACATACTATTCATCACTGCATAAAATGTGCTCACGCATTGACATGGCTTGGACTTCCGATAATATACTTGATGGCTGCAAATTGGAAATTTGTCCTAGACTAACTTCGGACCATAACCACATTCTTTTAGAGTTTAATATTACATCCAAGAAGCAGGAGCCAAGACTATTTTCATTTCCCAAATATTTGTTATCAGATTCAATATTTATCACTCAGTAGAAAGATCATATTAAAGAGTTTGTGGAGTTAAATATAAATTCTGCTCAACTTATTTATGTTTGGGATGCTTGCAAAGCAAGTATTAGAGGGTTTGCCCAACAGTTTATATTTAGGCAAAATGCAAAACGGAAAAATGAGATCTGGGAAATAACTTAAAATATTCGGTTATTGGAGAAACATCTGGCAGAGACTCTCAGACAAGATGTTTCTGGGGTATCTAACACACAAAATATATTTCAACTAGAACTAAAGCTAATTACTTTACGATCCAATACTAAAATTTTTTAAGAGAGAGAATTAGTTCCAAGCTACATAAATATAAGGTATCGCAATACGAGAGCGGTGATAGAATTGGCAAGATTCTCGCTTATAAAGTGGCTGAAGACAGAGCTAGCTCTTTAATTAAAAGTATTAAAGGTGCGGATGGAGTTAATTATAACCAGCCAGGACAGAATCTACAACAGTTTGTTACGTACTATAGTAAGCTTTATACTCCTGAACAATGTCCTACGGAAGATAGCCTGCAGCAATACATTAAAAAGAACTGGGTACTAGAAAAGGAAACAGAACAGATGGAAGAATTGGAAAAAAATATTACTCTTACTGAATTAAAACTTGCTATTTTCTCTCTTCCTTTCGGGAAAGCAGCTGGAGAGGATACGCCTCCAATTGAAATATATAAAAGTTGCAGCAATTAATTGCTCCCTCTTCTGTGCTCTGTTATTAATCAGAAAGGTGAATCAGGTAGGGCCCCTAACTCTTGGAGAACCGCAAAGATAATCTTTTTCCTAAAAAAGAATAAAACACCGTTAGAGTGTGGGTCCTATAGGCCCATCTCTTTGATTAATACGGATGCTAAGGCATACGCTAAATTATTAGCCATGCGGCTAGCTCCTCTTATGCCTAAATTAGTTAGCCAACATCAACATGGTTTCGTGATAGGCAGAGATACAACTGCACATGTTAACATGGCTATTACAGCGTTTGATGTTGCACCTACTAATCCCTCCCCACTCTGCATGGTGTTACTAGATGCTGAAAAGGCATTCGACCGAGTGGTGGGATTATCTGTGGGCAGTTCTTAAAGAAATTGGCTTTAAGACACAGTTTTTAATGAGAATACAGGCTCTGTACGATTTTCCAAATGCAAAAATAGGATATGCTAATCTACTGTCCCCTAGTTTTCCAATCTTAAGAGGCATTCGCCAAGGGTGCCACTTATCACCACTTTTATTTGCTCTTTCTATGGAGCCATTTATTAATGCGTTACAGTCCCAAGAACATATTAAACCATTTGTTCATGGAATTAATTCTCTTAAAATTACAGTTTACGCAGACGACTTGGCGATATACACAACTGATGTGGCAGAGGCAATGGCTGGAATCACTAAAGAAGCAAATGATTTCGGTGCTGTTTCCGGATATAAATTAAACTTGAATAAAATGCAAATTATTGTGAATTATAAACCATTGGTCCCAGTCATGGGTATTTGCCACACAGCTACTTATTTAGGTATTAAAATCACATCTAACATTAGGGATATTAAATCACTTAGTTACGATACCTTACTCAAAGATACCGCAACTCTACTTAAAAAATGGCATAAGATTCCCTTAAACTTGATTGCACGAATACATCTTATTAAAATGAATATCCTGCCAAAATTTTTGTATATGTTAAGATTCATTCCTTTGTTCATCAACATTTTTAGTAAATTAGATGGTATTCTTGGAAGCTTCATTTGGGGTTATAAAAAAATCGCAGAGCACTTTCCTTTTTGAAGTTATCTTTTATTAAAGGAGGTCTTAATTTCCCAGACTTAAAAATTTATCTGTACGCCTCTTTTCTGAGCCGAATTCATAGCCTTTTTAATTCTAACAACCTGTATTATTTCCACCAATTCATGCTCGGAACTAATTCCATACTATTTCTTGCTAGAGTTAATGACCCAAATTATTTTAAAAGAGTTAAGTTTAAGACCGTCAAGGATGCGATTCGCATATGGAATATAAAACTTGCTGTTGGCAAGACTTCGTTCTTTCACTCTAACTTAACACTTTGGAATAACCCGGGATTACCGGGCATCTTTAACGATCAAGCTGGGCGAAAGTGGGCTAATCTCGGTATAACTAAGTTGGGGAATTTATATGGCTCAGCGGGCTTTCTAGAGTTTGACACACTTAGATTACTTTATAAATTACCTGAATATATGTGATTCAAATATATACAGATCCAAGATTTTCTTATCGGTAAAATGAAACTTAAAGTTATATTAGACTCAGACATTTGGGCATGTATTTATGGGAAAAAAGATAAAGTCATAATTAGCCTAGGCTATAAATGCTTTAGCCAATATAAAACAGATGATTCCCCAAAGCTGGCGTAGAAATGGGCTTCTAAACTGGGGATGGGTATATCCTCGAATAATATTTCTACATTCTTATATAATATTAATAAACTCGTCCGTCACAAATTTTTAAATAGTCTGGCAATAGTGCTTCTAGTGACCGTACCAAATGCCCGAAATGCGACTTGTTAGCTGCGGACCTAGAGCTTATAATTTTTAATGTCCAACACTGCGCGTATTTTGGGAGAGCATAGAAAATATTCTAAAGCAAAAGCAATTGATCTTTTCTCCATTATCAGTGGAGATGATACCTCTAGGTATGCAGCCAATGACCGCTCCATTTAAAGATTTGTTATTTATTATGTTATCATGCGCTAGACTGACTATTGTAAGGGCATGGATATCGGATAAACCACCTCATGTCACCTAATGGTGGTTCTTGGAAAATGAAATATATGATATGGAACTTTCTCTAGCTAAAACAAGAGGGGCTAGTTCACTCAAGAAAATGGAAAAAATCTGGGGAATTTTGTTTCCAGAAGTGATTTGATTTATTATTTGGGTTGTCCTTTTTGCCCCTGCTCTTGTTGTTTTCTTGCTTACCTTTTTATTTTTATCTCATGTATGTCCTTATAAAATTAGATTGGAATTCTTTTCTGAAATATATGTTTCCGATTTTTTATATTGGTTTACTTGTTTTTCTGTAACTCTTGACTGCTTGTGTTATCAATAAAAACAAGTTAAAATAAAAAAAGGGATTATTAAAGTAAGACCTGTAAACCAATAAGTGTCAGCTGGACTTTTTGCATGGTGTGCAGTTATATTGGCATCACTACATAAAAAGCCAGCTTCCTACACCCTACAACTGGGACGTCTTGTCTGAATGTAGCTTGAAGCATCTTCCTCACTTCTGAAGATGTACTGAAAGACCCAGTGGAGCCAGGCACTGCAGGAGGCCCGGGACAAATGGACATCAGAGGAGATTTCAATTGAATTTCGGGGGTAGATTTGGGAGGGCTAGCGATGGAATTTGGGGGCAAAAGAGAGCTTTAGAAATATCATTTTGCAATTCATTGACCCAGGATAGAATTGCATCACTTTGGTGAAAAAACTAGAAGGGGGAAAATTACATTTTTTGGAATGGCCATATCGATTTTATTTATTATGCTATAGCATTTTTGGATTGGACAGATTTCACCACCCAAAACTGACTGATTTATCGTTTGGACACCCTGCTAGACCCAGTCCCTTCAGACAGTCTGCCGCCTTATGGAAGAGCTGCTGTAGGCATGTCAGAGGCTGTTAATGCAAGAAGACCTCTGCTGAGTGCGAACTTCTGCTTCTAGCATTTGTTCCAGACTGGTGACACTAACCTCCTGCTGATCCACAGGAAGGGGATTAAGACCTGTTCAGTATTTAAAAAAAAAAAAATTATTTGAGGAGTTTGATATAGCGGTAGCTGGACCCGAGGGTACCAGAGCGCTTCACAACAAGTAACTTATATGCAAACAAGCACTGCAGAGATCATAGTAGAACATAGAGATCCTAGTAGAACATAGAGAAAAGCCTTGTTGCCCCATATGCCTTCCTTTCTGAGGCTGCAGGGTGCAGAAAGTCATGAATCAAAGGAGGCCAGTGCTGAGCTGGAAAAAATCCATTGGACCTGTGAGATCAGGACATGTCTTTGAACCTGGTGGCCAAATTGTGATTGATGGGGAGAAACAAGTCCATGAAGATTTGAAGTATTTTCTTCAAGATAGTACTGCTACAAGGACAAGCAAAAAACTTTGGTTTAAAAAAATCTTCCACTGTGCAGCATGGCTAAAATTTTAAAAAAGTGCTATGACGTGATCAATGCTAGTCGCTTTATAGAACTTCTTTTTAATTTTGAACCATAGTGCCATGCAGCACGGCAAAAAACAGTGACAAAGCCAAATAGCTCTACTCTGTGGCTTTTCAAGGTTTTGGTTTGAAATAATCAGATTCCACCATTAGAGGGTTGAGCTGCCCTATATAAAATGCAAGAAAAAAGAAGAAATAGAAACTCAATCACAGTGCAAGCACGGATGGCCACTAATTAAGCTAAATCAATCTGTATTCGCAATTAAGGAATATCAAGAAATCGCAAAAAAATTATTGCGATTTTCTTGATACATACCAATTAGCGCTTCTGAAATAGCGATTTCTTAAAAATCGCTATTACAGAATCGCTAATTGGTATCTTGATACATATGGCCCAAAGTGCCCAAAGCATCTAGACCAGCAAAAACAGATGAAGCATCAGCAAAAAGTGGAAACGAGACTCACGCCAATGGTGCCAAGTCTAACAGAGAGAATAGTGAATGTACAGCCAGACACGCCTATTATGGAATAACATTCAGTAGGTCTAGAAACTTCACCTAGGCCACAAAATGCTTCCAAGCGATGGTCGAGCAAGAGTTCTGTGCTACAAAGGCCAAACTCTGGTGTATGAATCCCCCATTGAAGAACTATTTGATAAGAATGTCGAACCAATACTCCTACTTCAGTAAAGTCCAGCACTCATCTGACACCAGTAATTAGAAAAAGAAAAGTGGAAACTCACCCAACAGAAAACATGCCCCTCCTGTTCAACAAACAAGTACTGAAAGCACATTCATCACCTCCAGATATACAAAAAGATATACCTATATTCTGGAGGCAATTTGTGAGGCATTGTAAAAATAAATGATTCCAACTAACAGCCCTAAACAATTGTCAATTGTTTTCAACTTTAGCAAATATCTATTTTTAAACTTTTAAATCTGCCAAGTTTGCAAAAGTTTAACCTTGCCACAACCATGTGCAAATTGTGAATTTTGCTATAATATATGCAGCATGTATCTTTATATAACACTAAAAAAATGTTCTGATAGAGATTTTTGTACACAAAATAGTTAGAAATCTTCTCTATGCAGTGGCATTGTACATGCAAAAGCTAAGCAGAAGCTAAACTCGCAAATGAATGTTATGCATACATTTGTCACTGTGCATAGAAATACCCCACAAATGTTGGCACCATGGAATTTTACTACACAATTGTAACATAAATTTAATAAAAAGTCACCTGAAATGGTCCCTCAGTACCTTCATGTTATTCCAAGCAATCCTGTTCCTCCGGAGAAGTGGTGCAGATTCACTCTCTCAATATCCTTTCGAGCCAGTGGTGTCAATGTTGTGCATTTGTAAGCATAAGTACAATTGCAATTGTTAAGGAACAGATGATAGAGATAGTTCAGAAAATGCTCCCTCATAGCCTATCATATATTATGTTGGTTGTTTAATTTTCTTTATTTCACCTTCTTTCCATTATTCATCTTCGCCCTTCCAAGTATGTTTACCATTTTTTTCTGTGCACGATAACCTTTTTGGAAGGGACAGGCCACAAAATTAACAGGAATACCCATATCTTGCAATTTCAAGAAGTGTAGCAGGGATAAGCAGATCTCGTGAGCTCATACAGCAGCGCAGGTTATGAACAACATGTACATTCACACAAAAACCGTTAACAATAGCTTAAGAGCCAGAAGTATGATTTTTTTTGTGGACGCAAACGGGAGATCCTCCCTTTTGCGACTGCAAAAAAGGATAATGGTATGTATAAATGCTATTTTGCGAGTCAGTGACTCACAAAATAGCATTTGCAACTCCCACGATTAGGAAGGGGCGTCCCTCGCCACTTACCACCTTATCAAGAAGGTGGAAAACCAATCGCAAACCAGAAGGGGTCCCTAGAGGACCCCTTCCCCTTTGTGAGTATGTGAGAAAATATTTTTAAGAGTAGGCAGTGGTCCCAAGGACCACTGCCTGCCCTAAACAAATGAAATAGAAATGTTTCATTTTTCTTGTTCAAATGTATCCCGTTTTCCTTTAAGGAAAATGGGCTGCATTTTAAAAAGAATAGACTGCTTTATTTAAAAGAAGTCCTAGACATGGTGGTCTGCCGACTCCTACAGGCCACCATTCCTAGAAGTGCTAGCCATTCCTAAAAGGGGTCGCAAATTGCGACGCCTCATTAATATTCATGAGGCATGCAATATGCAACCCCATTAGGAATCGCTAATAGTGTCTGAGACACTGCTATACATCCCATTTTGAGAGTCACAATTTGTGAGTCACAAATGTGACGCATTTTGCAAGTCGCAAATTGGTGGGTCGTACATCTAGCCCTTAAAGTCATGCAGTAATTATTATTACAGCTATGATGTTCATCACATGGATCTTTTCAAAAATATATATTTTTGAAAATTCACCAATTTTGTCTCCAAACATTAGCTTGTCTGTTTTTGAAAATATTTGTATTTTGATATTGAAAATAAGCTATTCATTTTTTTTTTAATTAGATTAAATTCTCACTAAACAAAAGCTTATTATCATGATTAAATATATAGGGCCTGATTTACTCAGTCACAACAGTGATGGATATCCCGCCTGCCAAAATATAAATCCCATTTGTTATAATGGGATTTGTATTTCTGCATGCAGCATATCCGTCACCGTAGCAATGGTGTCACCCTTCCGCCAAAATCTAAATCAGGCCCCATTCCCAAACATAAACTCACTACTGTAGTATTGTGTAAATAAATAATGATTCGGGCTCCCGGTTTTATGGTATTTATTTTCGTCTGTATTTATCCATATTTATTTTTTGATAATTTTATCTGTATTTATCCAATTTTTATTTTGCCGCAAGCAAAAACAGAAGATGCAGCTAGTATTTTTCCACGGTTATTTCAATAGGCAATGCGCGCTTGGTTGTAATAGGTTTAGATAGAGTTATGTAGATGGTAAATGGGTAACTGCTTTTAACAAAGATCCTTTTGTTACTTGAGGTTAATAAATTGCAGTCCTCCTAGTAACCCTCACTGTCTTATGCAACACATCATTAGGCATGGGCGGAAAATCCGTTACGCTTGCGGATTTTCGGTAAATTCGCAATCCGCAAGATTCGCGAATTTCCCGCAAAATCCGCAAATCCGCGAGCTGCGGATTTTTTGCTTGTGTTCGCACTGCTCGCGGCCCGCGGCGCGGGCAGCAACAATCTCGCACCCGCGAAATTACAAAAAGTTACAATTGGGGAGGGGTGAAGGAAGTGGCCCAGTCTCCAACTTCCTGTTCCTGTCCAGCAAGCTCCTCTCATTGGGGTGGGGTGAAGGAAGTGCCCCAGTCTCCAACTTCCTGTTCCTGTCCAGCAAGCTCCTCCCATTGCTTAGTCCATTTCCTGGCCACTTTGAATTCGATCTTGACTGGGAAGGATTACTTTTTGTGGATGCTGCTGGATATTTGGATTTGAGGCCTTTTGGATTACTTTTGGATTCTTTCACAAGTAAGTTGATAAGTTGATGTTGTTTGTTTGTGGTGATTTATTTTTGTGTGTGTTTTTCGACTTTTTGGGGTGGGTTTGGGGGCTGGCTATGTTGGTGGGGGGGCCATTTTGAGGCATGGTCCTGCATGTCCTGGCCATGTGGATGGGGTCAAGCGGCCATTTTGAAGTCATGCAGTGTGCTTTGTGCCCTAGGCCCACCCAGTCTGCTCTGATTTCTTTCATGATGCCCAGGGGGCCTAGAACTCCCGCGTATTTACCGAAAATCGGATTTTTTTGCTTGTGTTCGCACTGCTCGCGTCCCGCGCAGCAACAATCTCGCACTCGCGAAATTGTAAAAATTACAATTCTGCACATGAATTGAAAACCACCAGGCTTAGTTATGGGTGCATGCATGATACAACTGTCTTGTTGAATTTTAACATGATTCTGGCCAGGGCATGAATGGCATTGGATTGTGGTGATTTTTGTGTGTTTTACGACTTTTTGGGGTGGTGTTGGGGGCTTGCTATGTGGGTGGGGGCCATTTTATTGCCTGGTCCCGTGTGGGTGGGGGTCTAGGGGCCATTTTTAAGCCAGTTTCTGTGCTTTGTGCCATAAGCCTGCACCCAGTGTGCTCTGATTTCATCCATTATGCCCAGGGGGCCCAGAATCAGTCTGTTCGCGGATTTTGCGGTTTTTTCGCCACGTTCGCGTCGTGAAGCAACAATCTCGCACTCGCGAAATTGCAAAAATTGCAATTCTGCACCAGAAAACCACCAGCAGGCAGCATAAACCTTCTGAAACTTGATGGATGGCATTGGATATTGGATTGTGGTGATTTGTGTTGTGTTTTTTGACTTTTTGGAGTAGGGGTTGGGGGCTGGCTATGTTGGTGGGGGCCATTTAGGCATGGTCCTGGCCATGTGGATGGGGGTCAAGCGGCCATTTTGAAGGCAGGCAGTGAGCTTTGTGACATAGGCCTGCACCCATTTTGCCTTGCTTTCACCCATTGTGCCCAGGGGGCCCAGAATTGGTCTGTTCGCGGATTTTGCGGGTTTTTCGCCACGTTCGCGTCGTGAAGCAACAATCTCGCACTCGCGAAATTGCAAAAATTGCAATTCTGCACCAGAAAACCACCAGCAGGCATCATAAACCTTCTGAAACTTGATGGATGGAATTGGATATTGGATTGTGGTGATTTGTGTTGTGTTTTTTGACTTTTTGGAGTAGGGGTTGGGGGCTGGCTATGTTGGTGGGGGCCATTTTGAGGCATGGTCCTGGCCATGTGGATGGGGGTCAAGCGGTCATTTTGAAGGCAGGCAGTGAGCTTTGTGACATAGGCCTGCACCCATTTTGCCTTGCTTTCACCCATTGTGCCCAGGGGGAGTCAGTGGTACATGAAACTACAACCCTCTCTGTGGGCTCTCTTGGATCAATGTTAAATTCCTGTTTCCCAAAAATTTAGCAATTCTTATTTTTGATATTTCCATATTGTGGTGTGCACGTGTGTATTCATAAATGCCTACTTGCGAACTATTAATTGAAGCGCTACATATGCAACATATATTTAACTGATGTTTCTCTGTCTTCGTTTGCTTTTAGGTGCACAAAGTCAAGAACTCTGCATCATCGTTAAGCATCAGTGCCAGGAAGAAGTCCTGCTGCGGCCTGCTGTTCCGACATCTGAAGAAGATGGGTCCAAAAAGAGGTGGCCGTAGCTCCTCTTGCAAGAAAGATGTCTCTACTAAGGAGAAGAAGAAGCAAGTGGCACCACTTACCAAGGAGACTGGTGCCTCGACCACTAAATTTTTGTGGAAAAAAGAAAAGTCTACCATGAGTGCTGCACAGGTAGCCTGTTTAGTGGTTGAATCACCAACGACCAGTGATGTTGGCTCATCGCAAGAAAGTAGCAGCACACAATCAACACAGATTGTAACTCATCTCACAAGTACTATTCAACAACCAAAGCCGCAACAACAACTGCATGGGCTACTGGTACAAGCACAAGTACATGCGCAAGGAGCTGTCCGAGAAGGAGCTGTCCGAGAAGGAGCTGGCCGAGAAGGAGCTGGCCGAGAAGGAGAAGGCCGAGAAGGAGCTGGCCGAGAAGGAGAAGGCCGAGAAGGAGCTGGCCGAGAAGAAGCTGGCCGAGAAGGAGAAGGCAGAGAAGGAGATGTCCGAGAAGGAGCTGTCCGAGAAGGAGAAGGCCGAGAAGGAGAAGGCCGAGAAGGAGAGGTCCATGGAGAGTTGCAAGTAGAGGTCAGTGAAGAGGCCCATGTAGCGGCGCATGGAGCGGTGCAAGTGGCCACAATGGTTGTTCTTCCAGAAGTAGGGGCACAGGAGGAAATTGACTTTGGAGCCGGGGTATCATGTCAGGAAGACGAAGCCACTCCTCCTGATGATTCATTTTCTCCCAGCTCCCCAGCAAGGAAAAGATCAAGGAGGGTGTGTAGAGGTTCCTCTTCAAGCGCCGCTCCATCAGATGATCTGGATCTAGAATGGCAACCATCTCCGACGTCTGAGAGGGAGGCACACCATGAGCTGAGAAAGGTATCAAATGTTAAAAGGAAGGGCCCCGGAAAGCTCATACTTATGGATCCGAACGTCGGACTTGATGAAGTGGTGCATTCTGATGTTGATGAACAGGATGACAGCAATGACCTAGTCATCACACACGTCATTCCAGCCACACCGGCCATGCAGCAGACAGACATTTATACCCTATCCCGACGTCATGCTGAGCGTGACCCTGGCGCCGTGGCAGCACCACCAACGCAGTCAAGTAGTACAACAAGTTCAACAAAACCTACATCTCCCATATTTTCTCCCCAGAGGGGAACTCCATCCAGCTCGACTCCCTCAAGTAGGGTTGCTGCAATAATTGCACAACCCAGTAGATGTCTGCAAGGCTCATCCACTGCTGCTTCATCTGGCATTGGCAGTATCATCTCGTGCGGCAAAACCAGAAGTTTCCAGTCCCCAGTTTGGAACTTTTTTAGTGTCCATGCCAAGCATGATCATATAGCCGTTTGTTCCATTTGTAAGACTAGAGTTAGCCGTGGTAAGACTGGTACCAACTATGGTACCGGAGGCCAGATAGGTCATCTTCAAAGAAGGCACGCTGTCGAATGGTTTGCGCACCTAGCAAATATCAAGGGAAAGCAATCCCAAAGGGCAAGTGGCCAAAATATACCCGTACTAGGTGTTTCATCTGAAGATGACGGGGAGGTAGAAGAAGCGTCAGACATTTGTCCGGTTGCACCCAGTACCCCTGGCAGCACCACACCCTCCGGAACACATAGGAGGCACACTGAGAGTCTGGGAGACACACCAATGCGGAAAATGTCAACACTGAGCACAACTGGGTCGAAGAATGCATCAGCATTATCCAGTAAATTTGTCCAGCGCACCATTACAGACATGTTCTCCGCAGATGCGCCATTTCAACGCAACCACCCAATTGTGCGCCTGTATAACACTAAGCTGGCTAAAATGCTAGTGGTGGACCTTCTCCCTTTTTCGTTTGTCGAAGGTGTGGGTTTTCTTGAACTCGTGGCAACACTGGCCCCTAAATGGAAGGTTCCTAGCCGGTTCTATTTTGCCAGGGTTGCTGTTCCAGCACTACATAAAGAGGTGCTTGAGTTGGTTGGGGCAGCTTTGCAGAAGAGTGCTGTTCACACTATACACCTGACAACAGACATGTGGACCAGTTGCCAAGCCCTTGATTACATGTGCATCACTGCACACTGGGTCTCTTTTTCAGGGGTTGCAAAACAGATAAATGCAGGTGGTGACTTGGTCGAGATTTTTAAGGGTGCTCGTAAACATGCAACATTAGCCATGTTTGGCATGGAGAAAACTCATACTGCAGACAACATTTTGGATGACTTTAACAAAAAGGTCTCGCAATGGCTGCCCCAAGAAATTGCAAGGTTGGTTATGTTTCTACTGATAATGGCAGCAATGTAGTTAAGGCCATGGAGGACGGTGACTATTTCAGAGTGCCGTGTTTGTTGCACTGTATGAACCTGGTCGTGCAAAAGTTCTTGAAAAAAGAACCTGCAGTCGAGAAAATACTGACCATCTGCAGAAGAATATGCACACATTTCAACCATTCTTTTAAGGCCCGGAAGGAGCTGAGGCGCCAGCAAAATGTACGTAGAATGCCAGTGAAAGCACTTATCCAGGAGGTGGCAACACGTTGGAACTCAACCTTCTACATGCTTGAGCGTCTGCATGAGCTGTTTCCAGTGGTCAATGAGTATTTCTACAACCTGGGTGGTGATACGACTGAAATGATGCTAGCGGTGGAGCAATGGCAGCTAGTTAAAAGCCTGACAGACATGCTTCTTCCTTTTGAGGTCTTCACGCGTGAATTCAGCAGGGAGGACTGTTCTTTGAGCAAAGCTATCCCATTGTTGCTGAAGCTCGAGCACCAAGTCAAGGTGGTGTCTTCAAAATTAAAGGATGCTGGAAAGAATGAAGCATATTACTTGGCGCAGAGATTATTACAACGCCTAGTTAGCAATGAACGGCTTGTAAATATCAAGAAACAACAGCACTACATTTGTGCTACTATTCTGGATCCACGTTACAAAAAGCCATTGTTTGGCAAAGTATTAATTCCTTTTGAAACTTCAGATGTTACAGAGTACCAAGTTTGGCTAGCTCAGTCAGCCATTCGTTTTGAAAGAGAGCGGAAGGAAACTGTAGGAGAAGACAGTACTAGTGAATCAGCAGGCCATCAGGCGTCCCAAAAAAGCTCTTCTGCATCTGTGCCTGTGGCAGAAGTGAGTGTCTTTTCCTCTGAGCCGTTAACCACACCAGCAACCGTATCATCTGAAGAGGATTGGCTAAGTCAGCTAGGGTTTCCTTGTCCCAGAAAGGACACAGAAGTGCAAAGTACAGGAATCCGGGAGAACATTGTTTCAATGGTGCAGGCCTACCTGGATGACTCAACAGCGGTCAATATTACTGAGGACCCATTGGATTATTGGCATGGGAAAAGAAACATATGGCGAGAGCTCACCAACCTGGCTATCAATTACTTGTCTTGCCCACTCGCAAGCGTGTCTTCAGAACGTGTTTTTAGTTCTGCTGGTGGCATTGTGACTTCCAAAAGGTCCCGCCTCTTGCCCGCAAATGTGGAGCGGCTCACCATGATAAAGATGAACCAGCACTTCATACCACCAGATTACAAAGTACGAGAATGCACGCAGGAAGAAGAGGACACCGACCTACCTGAGGAAAGTTCTCCTCAGTTACCAGAAGTACTACCGACTGAATTTGCAGAGTATGAGGACGAGTTCTGCTTCCCTGACAGCGAGTTCTGAAAATGAGTCAATTATTCATTAACTTTATTTTTCGTCCTTATTCACTTTTATTCCTGTGTGTCTGTCTTTCTTTGTTTAGCAAGTGCTTGATCCCATTCACAACAAAACTGTAATCACCCAATCAAACAACAAGCCCATCAGCAGAACTGTCTTGATTTTGATGCCGCAGCATTCCTCAGGTTCACAAGTTAGTTGCCAAGAACTCAGTCCTGGTCGTCTATCCTCCTCCTCCAGACTCACCCTATCCATTTCCCGTAATGCTGATGCCTGGATTCCGCACAATGAAGAAACTTACGTTGACGAGTCCCCTAAAGAGGTACTGGAAGTAGTGAGTCCTCATTTAAATACATTTTGCTAAGTGTGGCTTTTTTCCCGGATTTGCTTTTTGGCTGTTTGGGGGGTGTCAAACTTGTTTGCGCTTGGGTTAACGGGTCTTGGCTGGGCCATTGCTGGCAAGGTCTATTAAGAGATGAAATTGGTTAGGAGGAAATGGGAGGTGAAAACGTTTAGGCGTTATTGCTCGCTTGCCTGTCATAGGGTTGCGGTCTGTGGGGCTTCTAGGGTTTTGGGGTCTGTGAACACGGCTGCCACATTTCTAATGTTGATTGCTTTTGTTTTGCAGAAAATCCACGCCGGGAAACTCCAGTTGGGGCCCTGCTGTAGAACGCTTTAGGACACTGTGAATTCCAGGTGGAGCCAGCCCTCAAACACAAATTACAGGTTAGATAAGCGTTTGGATGGGAGGTAGTATAATGGAGTATTAGGAGAGGCGAGAGAGTGACAGTGGTACTAGTAAAGTCCTAGGACTCTTGAATTAACAAACTCTGTGACAGGCATTTACTTTGGAAAACATTTGGCCAATTACACGTGAACGTTTAGGCGTTATTATTGCTTGCTTGCCTGTCTTAGGGGTGCTGTCTGTGGGGCTTCTAGGTTTTTGGGTGTGGGTTTTGGGGTCTGTGAGCACGGCTGCCACATTTCTAATGTTGATTGCTTTTGTTTTGCAGAAAATCCACGCCGGGAAACTGCAGTTGGGGCCCTCCTGCAGAACGCTTTAGGACACTGTGAATTCCAGGTGGAGCCAGCCCTCAAACACAAATTACAGGTAAGATAAGCGTTTGGATGGGAGGTAGTATAATGGAGTATTAGGAGAGGCGAGAGAGTGACAGTGCTACTAGTAAAGTCCTAGGACTCTTGAATTAACAAACTCTGTGACAGGCATTTACTTTGGAAAACATTTGGCCAATTACACATGAACATTTAGGCGTTATTATTGCTCGCTTGCCTGTCTTAGGGGTGCTGTCTGTGGGGCTTCTAGGTTTTTGGGTGTGGGTTTTGGGGTCTGTGAGCACGGCTGCCACATTTCTAATGTTGATTGCTTTTGTTTTGCAGAAAATCCACGCCGGGAAACTCCAGTTGGGGCCCTCCTGCAGAACGCTTTAGGACACTGTGAATTCCAGGTGGAGCCAGCCCTCAAACACAAATCACAGGTAAGATAAGCGTTTGGATGGGAGGTAGTATAATGGAGTATTAGGAGAGGCGAGAGAGTGACAGTGGTACTAGTAAAGTCCTAGGACTCTTGAATTAACAAACTCTGTGACAGGCATTTACTTTGGAAAACATTTGGCCAATTACACATGAACGTTTAGGCGTTATTATTGCTCGCTTGCCTGTCTTAGGGGTGCTGTCTGTGGGGCTTCTAGGTTTTTGGGTGTGGGTTTTGGGGTCTGTGAGCACGGCTGCCACATTTCTAATGTTGATTGCTTTTGTTTTGCAGAAAATCCACGCCGGGAAACTCCAGTTGGGGCCCTGCTGCAGAACGCTTTAGGACACTGTGAATTCCAGGTGGAGCCAGCCCTCAAACACAAATTACAGGTAAGATAAGCGTTTGGATGGGAGGTAGTATAATGGAGTATTAGGAGAGGCGAGAGAGTGACAGTGGTACTAGTAAAGTCCTAGGACTCTTGAATTAACAAACTCTGTGACAGGCATTTACTTTGGAAAACATTTGGCCAATTACACGTGAACGTTTAGGCGTTATTATTGCTTGCTTGCCTGTCTTAGGGGTGCTGTCTGTGGGGCTTCTAGGTTTTTGGGTGTGGGTTTTGGGGTCTGTGAGCACGGCTGCCACATTTCTAATGTTGATTGCTTTTGTTTTGCAGAAAATCCACGCCGGGAAACTGCAGTTGGGGCCCTCCTGCAGAACGCTTTAGGACACTGTGAATTCCAGGTGGAGCCAGCCCTCAAACACAAATTACAGGTAAGATAAGCGTTTGGATGGGAGGTAGTATAATGGAGTATTAGGAGAGGCGAGAGAGTGACAGTGGTACTAGTAAAGTCCTAGGACTCTTGAATTAACAAACTCTGTGACAGGCATTTACTTTGGAAAACATTTGGCCAATTACACGTGAACCAACACGATGACAGTGTTCAGTAAAACAAACTTACTTCAAAACCACCACCCACCAGGCTCAAAAGTAGTAAAAAACAGGTATGCTCAGATAAAGTTTGAAAAAGTATATTTTTATATCCCTAACAAAATAATCTCCCGCAAGACCCTCCCTAACCCCAACAAATAAATAGTCCTTCAAAAGTCCCCAAAAACCCCAACTCCCAATTCCCACCCCCCAAAAGTCTCTAAAAAAGGGGCAAGGGACACTCTAGGGATGCATGGTGTGGACTTTGGCCTCCAGGGCATCATGCCTTAGGGCCAGGGCATCGTACTGCTCCCGGAGGGTGGCGTGGTCTAAGCGGAGGCCCTCCAACAAATTTTGATATTCTTTCAACTTCCGGACCTCCGCCTCCAGGTCGGACACTCTGTGGATTGCACGGCGCAAGCGAGCCTTTAGAGTACTGTGAGGGGCAGCCTTTGCTGCTCGGCGGTGGCGTCTGCCAGCCCGGCTCCGTATCGCCGGAGCACTGCGCTGACCGGCAGAACGTGGGGTCACGGGGGAGGATGCAGGTGTCCCATTCGATGTACTGGACTGCGTGTCCTCCCCCTCCAGTTCCACCAGCCGCCGATATTGGGCAACAGTAGCATCCAGCCTCCGTTGCCGGGCCAGTAAAGCCTGCATACTTCTTGATGGTTTTGATGTTTTAGTATTACCAACTATATGAAGAAAGAAAGACATAATCTGTAACCAATGCTCTTTAAGAATATGATTAACACAAAATGATTCAGCAGAAAGTTGTGTCACAGTACAACTAGCAACTAGCCAGCGCAGTACAAAACTATTGAGGCCAGTATCATGGGCGTCCGCAGGGAGGGGTAAGAGGGGGCGCTTGCCCCCCTCCCGGATCGCAGGTCCATCCAGTGCTGGCTCAGTGACAAATTACAATATGGTAATTACAGCAGGCTGGGACCGACAGACAGATAGAGGCAGAGACAGGGACAGAGAGATAGAGAGGGAGATGGCGAGGTAGAGAGAGAGAGGGATTGAGACTGAGGGTGACGCAGGGAGGGAGACAGAGAGGGAGACAGAGAGACGGAGACAGAGGGAGACAGAGAGACGGAGACAGAGGGAGACAGAGAGACGGGGACGGAGGGAGACGGACAGAGTGAGTGAGACAGAGGGAGAGAGAGAGAGGGGGAGAGAGAGCAAGAGAGGGAGACAGGCAGAGAGGGAGGGAGACAGAGAGAGAGAGGGAGGGAGGGAGACAGAGACAGACAGTGAGACACAGACAGAGACAGATGGAGGCAGAGACAGGGAAAGGGGCAGACAGGCAGAGACAGACAGAGAGACAGAGAGGGAGACAGAGGGAGGGAAACAGGGACAGATAGCGACAGGGACAGACTGACAGATAGGGGCAGAGACAGGGACAGACAGAGAGGAAGACAGAAGGAGAGAGAGAGAGGGAAGGAGCCAGAGGGTGACAGAGGGAGGGTGAGGGAGGGAGACAGAGAGAGAGAGACAGCGAGGTAGAGGGAGACACAGGGAGACAGAAAGAGGGAGACAGAGAGAGAGAGAGAGAGGGAAACAGAGAGAGGGAGGGAGACAGAGAGAGAGGGAGGGAGACAGAGAGAGAGAGGGAGGGAGAGAGACAGAGAGAGAGAGAAAGAAAGATGTGTGTAATGTGTTTGCCAGGTCTGGTGGCTCAGTGGACAAAGGCATCCGCTGCAGGGGCATGAGTTCAACCTCATGGTCATAGATTTTTTTTGTTGCTCTAGATCCACCCCCCTCCCCCACTGACCCTGCCCCCTTTGGTGCGGCCCTTGGCCACAAACCACACTGTCAATTTGGCCCCGAGAGAAGGTTTGTGAGGACCCATGCTCTATAACCACATCCTCCTGATTTAGATTGAATTGTTTTTTTCTGCCATTTTTTGTTTTTCCCTCTGTTTTAATGTAGTTGCCAGGTCGTCTGCTGTGGTGCCGCACAAGATTTTTCTCTTCCCCCTATGGGGTTCTTTGTTTATTTAAGCTCTATGTCGTGTTAGATTTAAAAAAAATTTATTTAACACTTGTGCTCAATCATGTCCGGACTCAGGAGATGGTGATGATGTTGCCCCCCCCCCCCCCCCCGGAAACATTTCATAGTATTTTCGGAATGTCTGACAAAATATCAAAATCCACAATATCGATGTACAAAAATATCGGAACAAATATATTGAAATCAAAAATATCGGCTTCCTATACTTAACTAGATATATACACAAATATCGATTTTTTAATATCGATATACAAAAACATCGTTTACTTTGATATCGACTACATTAATATCGGAAAACAAAAATATCGCTTTCTACAAAAAATAATGACATTAACTATAATATCGACTTCAAAAATATCGTGCACATCAATATCGGATTATAAGCTATATCGACTTTTTATAAGCATCTGTTAGCATAATTAATTAATGTTTTATATGTTTTCACATCAAAATAAACACACAATACTTACATTAATACTATAGACACACTATTAATTCATCAAAAATTTCCTATTGGTATAATTATATCACCTACACATATAAAAATATTCTATGCTAGTTTGTATACTTTTATAATTATTTTTGGTTTTTCACTTCAAATACAAAGTAATCACAACTGAAATTCAAATATACTAACTAACCAATCACAACCCTTATTTTTTAAATGAACCAATAGCAAAGTAATTACTACTGACACTCCCCTATATAAACAATGAAAATCTAAGCACAAACTACTTGCCAAAAGTCACTGAAGGAGATTCATCTCTATCCGAATTGCTGCACAACAACTAGAAGAACCAGACTATCAACCTAATATTACATCTTCTAAGTAAGTAAATAAAATAGAAACTGCATTATTTGCTACTACTACTTACTTACCTGCTAAATACCCAGTGCCCCTTTGCTATTCATACTACTTAACATGCTAAATAATGATATAAAAATATTTTTTTTAGATACTACCACTACTGAATATTCTACTCAAAATAACTGTGAACAAAGCATAGGAATACAGATTCTTAAAACTATGTAAGTAATTTCACATTGTTTCATTATGCGCACATAAATCTAAACACACAGAAATAATGACTTTTGCACCACATATTTCTATTTTTCTGTAGATTCCACTACTGAAAACTGCACTACTAATGAACTAAGGACATCAGTACTATTTCTACAATACTTTTTACTAAGTAAGTAAATAAAATAGAAACTGCATTATTTGCTACTACTACTTAATTACCTGCTAAATACCCAGTACCCCTTTGCTATTCATAGTACTTAACATGCTAAATAATTATATAAAACTATTTTTTAAAGATACTACGACTACTGAATATTCTACTCAAAATAACTGTGAACAAAGCATAGGAATACAGATTCTAATAACTATGTAAGTAATTTCACATTGTTTCATTATGTGCACATAAATCTAAACACACAGAAATAATCAGTTTTGCCCCACATATTTCTTTTTTTCTGTAGATTCTACTACTGAAAACTGCACTACTAATGAACTAAGGACATCAGTACTATTTCTACAATACTTTTTACTAAGTAAGTAAATAAAATAGAAACTGCATTATTTGCTACTACTACTTATTTACCTGCTAAATACCCAGTGCCCCTTTGCTATTCATACTACTTAACATGCTAAATAATTATATAAAACTATTTTTTTAGATACTACGACTACTGAATATTCTACTCAAAATAACTGTGAACAAAGCATAGGAATACAGATTCTAATAACTATGTAAGTAATTTCACATTGTTTCATTATGTGCACATAAATCTAAACACACAGAAATAATGACTTTTGCCCCACATATTTCTTTTTTTCTGTAGATTCTACTACTGAAAACTGCACTACTAATGAACTAAGGACATCAGTACTATTTCTACAATACATTTTACTAAGTAAGTATTATGCAACTGAAATAAATGTGGAAAAACCATACAAACATTTAGAACTGTTCTAATTATTTTCTATTATATATTGTTTATTTACAGAGCAAAGACGGCGAATAGATATACAGACATAATACAGAACTCCACATTCTGAATAATACTGATACTAATCACAAAGTAAGTATATTAAAGAACATAATTACCAGATAATGTATTAAAAAACGTACCAACATGGTGATTATTCTAACACATATGTTCCCTTTTTTTTTTAAGATAACACTACAAACTACTCTCCAGAAGCTGAAGAAACAATTATACTGCCAAATACCAACCTAAAAAAATATGTAAGTATCTTCACAATGTGAATCATGAAGATACACTTTTGTAGTAGAAATGAGCTCTACCATTGCAAATGTACCGAAACATTAATTAATAATATACTACTTTCATGTTTTTCATAACAGCTACAACAACATCACAAACATTTATCCCCAACTAAAGAAGCAAGCAACTCCTAATTTTGCTGTAAATTCTAAAACACGTAAGTATAAACATTCCTACTTATCACTAACATAGATTATTTATCACATTTAATTTGACATTAACTATTATATATATATTTTATAGATATACAAAGTACAAAATGACCGAAGGAGCCGAATTTGTGACCAGCCAGAAAGGAAAACTATTACTATGGTACATGGGTTACACGTATACACAAGAAAAGCAATACGGCATGAAAGTTAATTGGAAATGTTGTAAATATTATTCTAACAAGTGCTATGGAAGAGCAACAACTAGAGAAGCTACAGTACTGTATACTAGGAAACACAATCATCCACCTAATGTTACTGAAATAGAAGTTAGAACAGCTTTGGAAAATATAAAAGAAGCTAGTACAGGTTCCCAAAAGCAAACAAATGTCATTTTAAAAGAAGCCATTCCTAAAATCCCAAAAACAGCCACAACCCAAATGCCAAATATCCTGTCCTTAAAAAGAACTATAGCACGAACTAAAAAAGCTACTACTGCTACAACACCATCTCCCAGAACATATCAAGATATAAATTTAACTGCAAACCAAATAATAACTTTAAATAAACAACCATTTATAGTTTACGACAACGAAAACAATGACAAAAGGATTATAATTTTTGGTACCAATATGAATTTAGTTAAACTGCAGCAAAGCCAATATTGGATGATGAATGGAACATTTAACATCTGTCCCAAACCATTTTTCCAATTATACACAATACATGGCCTCTACCACAACTGCAACATCCCTTTGCTATATGCACTATTGCCAAACAAAAATAATTCCACATATATGGAATTATTAAATATAATAAAACAAAAAACTAATGATTTTTCTCCAGAAAAAATCATTCTTGATTTTGAGCATGCAATGCTCTCAACTATCCTAAAAATCCACCCCCATACCTGCATTCAAGGCTGCTATTATCATTTCAACCAGTGTTTATGGAGACACCTTCAAAAAACTACCCTAAGTGTCGAATATGCTACAAACTCATCTTTTGCTTTACAAATCAAAAAACTCATTGCACTTGCCTATGTCCCTGAAACAGATGTAGCTGAACATTACAACATTATTATAGACAGCCCATTCTACAAACAAAATGAAGCTAGATTAAGCCCATTTCTCGATTACTTTGAACACACCTGGGTAGGCAGACTCCACAGATCTGGCCACAGACGAAATCCAAAATTCCTCATACCCTGGTGGAACGTTTACAAAAGTACCCGTAATGGAGAATCAAAAACTAACAATGCAGTGGAAGGTTGGCACAATGCATTTGTACAATCAACTGGCAGAACCAAACCTACTCTTGAAAATTTCATTAAATGCCTACAGAAAGAACAGAGCTACCAAGAATTTAGAATGGACCAATCTGTAACAGAACTTGTCCCAAAAACATCAAAGCAAAATAAACAAATGCACAAGTACCTGGAAGAACAAGTAAAACTTTACCCTAGTACAAAAGGCATAGAATACCTAAACATCATAGCCAAAACACTACTGTAATTAATTCTCAAAATGTTATAAAACACTATAAGTATCACCTAAGTATGCAAAAATATGTAACGTGAGCTTCTAAAGTATTTAATGTATGCAATATATAAAGATATTATTATAATATATGCACACATTAAAACTAAATAACAAGTAAAAAACAATTCCATAATAAAAATAACATTACCCACCCACACAAAAATAGAAAGCAAGGACTTACCAATTATGTTGTCAATCCAATAACGTCCTTCTCCACCAAAGTAATCCAGGTAGTGCAAAATTAACCCAAAAAAAATGTAAAAATACAACTGTTCCAAAATTAAGAAATCCACGTTGTCCTGAGCCATCGAATAACCATAAAAAACCCGAAAAAGTTGAAAAATAGAAAGAATCGCTCCTGGAAACCCGAAAAATGTAAAGAAGTGTTTGTAAAGCAGTGTTGAATTAAACAAACAAACACTTCTTTGAAAAAAAAACGGAACTTCCGATGTAGCGTACACCTATGACAAAAACATAGAAAACAGACATTCCCACCCACATTAATTAGCTAGTAATTAGATACCAACATATTAACATTGATGATTTAACTTGTAGATATACCCTGAAAGACTAAAATTCACTCTATAACTAAAGAGTTAACTAACTAACACTACGTGTATATACCATAAGTAAATATCTGTTTTCGAAATCTAAAACATAACTCCCTCACATTCAACAACACTAAATATAAGGTCACTAGTCTCAAAACATCATAAAAATACACATAAAACATATAAAATCAACCTTACCTGAAGCGACGTGAAGTGTCTCCCAACCGCGATCAGCCCTTCTTCCAAATAACCCAAAACGACCTAACCCGGTTACAAAATAAAGCACCCAAATGCAATAAAATAGTCCCAAGTTTAAAATATAATATCAATACTTAACAAAATAGGGAAAAATAAAATTTAAGTTTCTATTATTGTTAAAAAATATTTACTTTAATCCTACAATGATTTCATTAACAAATATGTAAATGAATGTAATAAATAAATATTATGAAAACAATAATGTTTATGTTAACAATGTCTAGAAATATAACTACATTGTGACAAATTATAATAATTTAAAAAAGTGTAAAAAATGTGTGACTTATATTATAAATATTTGATCTTTACAAATGAAGCTGAAAAAATCTTAATAGAAAAATACTTGTGATATTTCTACATTTGTTTCTGAAATTACAATATGTAAAAGAGATAATAAAGAATGTCCATTTTTGTACAAAAATTCACAAAATAATAATGCTTCTGTATAGTTGTTTATCATTGTGTTTATAAAAAATTATTGTAAAGCCAAATGTAATAAAAAATATTTTGGTATGAAAAAACATTTTATTTTTGAAACATAAATAAAAAAAAATTTTCTTCAATCATGTTGAACTATTTGTATCATTATCTTACTAGAAAGTAACAATCTTATTAGAAATTTTTCACTGTATATTAAATGTGAGTATATGTTGGACTCTAATAATGTAATTATTCATATACCAAATCCAGTGTACATTAAATTAGAGTAGGTGCTGCACACTAATTATATAATAATTAATATTCCTACTCCAGTCTACATTAAATTTTAGTAGGTGCTGGACACTAATTAATTATTAAATAATATTCCAACTCCAGTCTACATTAAATTAGAGTTGGTGTAATGTTATATATTTGTAATTACCTTTAATTGATAGAATTTAAATTAATTATATTTTTACCCTGTACGACTGTACACAAAAAATCCAAAACTGACCCTGAACCCTACAAATACCCCTTTACCCAAAAACAGAAAACTGACCCTGAACCCTAAAAATAACCCTTTACCCAAAAACAGAAAACTGACCCTGAACCCTAAAAATACCCCTTTACCCAAAAACAGAAAACTGACCCTGAACCCAAGAAATACCCCTTTACCCAAAAACTGAAAACTGACCCTGAACCCTAAAAATACCCCTTTACCCAAATACTGAAAATTGACCCTGAACCCAAAAAATCCCCCTTTACCCAAAAACTGAAAACTGACCCGGAACCCTAGAAAATACCCCTTTACCCAAAAACTGAAAACTGACCCTGAACCCTAAAAATACCCCTTTACCTAAAAACTGAAAACTGACCCTGAACCCAAAAAATACCCCTTTACCCAAAAACTGAAAACTGACCCTGAACCCAACAAATACCCCTTTACCCAAAAACTGAAAACTGACCCAGAACCCTAAAAATACCCCTTTACCCAAAAACTGAAAACTGACCCTGAACCCTAAAAATACCCCTTTACCCAAAAACTGAAAACTGACCCAGAACCAAAGAAATACCCCTTTACCCAAAAACTGAAAACTGACTCAGAACCCAACAAATACTTCTTTACCCAAAAACTGAAAACTGACCCAGAACCCAACAAATACCCCTTTACCCAAAAACTGAAAACTGACCCTGAACCCAAAAAATACCCCTTTACCCAAAAACTGAAAACTGACCCTGAACCCAACAAATACCCCTTTACCCAAAAACTGAAAACTGACCCTGAACCCTAAAAATACACCTTTACCCAAAAACTGAAAACTGACCCAGAACCCTCAAAAAACTCCTTTACCCAAAATTGATTATTATTATTTAATTACCAATTAATTATTAATTAACAATAACGTAAATATATTAGCTCATAAGCTCTAATTAAATAATTTAAATAATTAATATTGATTTTTCCAAATTAATTAACAAAAAAATAAAATATATATTTAACAAAAATTAACCTAATTAATATATTTAACTAATTAATATTAATTAATTACCAATTAATTAGTAATTAAAAATGTGTACAATATGATATTAATTAATTAACTAATTAATTTTAAATAATTACCAATTAGGTATAAATTAGAAATATTGACTAACATATATTAATTAATTAATTATTATTAAATTACTTCCCACCCTTATCCCCTATAAACCCAGTAACCCGCTCCTAAAACTAGATATCTATTATTATTTTTTTGTATAATATTTATTTAAAAAAAATTTCTTATTTAAAAATGTATTTACATATTTTTATTATTTTTGGTTTTTTACATACATTTTAATACACTCCCCACCCTTATCCCCTATAAACCCAATTACCCGATCCTAAAACTAAATATGTTTTTTAACATTTTTTTTTTTTAACATATTTTTTTTTTTTAAATACACCTTTTTAACAAAATTTTATGTACACTTATTTTATTTTTTCCTATACTATTGATTATTTCCATTACTACACGATATTTTGTATTTTTTCCTATACTATTGATTATTTCCATTACTACACGATATTTTGTATTTGCCACCACCACTGTCTGTTTCCTCACAGTCTCTTCTTTGGCCACTTGCGCCGCCTCCTCCCCAGAGTTGTCCTCAGACTCTGAGTCGACCACCACCACCACATCCGAGCTGGCCCCGCCACCAGATGTTCCACCTACAAAGTAGATTTAAGAATGTTAGATTACACCACTCACTAGAATTTGGTCTAGGAATGAAGAAATGTGAAAACAACAGAAAAAGTAATTGACTGTCTACTCTAGTCTAAAGTAAAAATGTCCCTCCTTCCACGGAAGGCTGTTGTCTTGCTGCACTTTTTTGTCACAATTGATGAATGCTTGCTTAATTTTAACACACATCATTTTTCTCTGAACAGACAGAAGCTGGACTTCTAAGGACAAGAGCAACATCAACTTCAAACCAAGTGAAAGCTCGGCTCGACCACAAGAAATGTGTTCCATTACTCATCAACTCAGCACCAAGCACTTTTCCATTTCCAGCTAACTTAATTTTAATATATGTGTTTACTTTTACTTTTAATAAAGCTTTTAAACTTGAATAGACTCTGTGGTTTCTGGTCCTCCAGACTAGAGTGACTGAGCGAAAGGTTTTGCAAATTTTGGCAAGGAGGAGTCCGTGCCGCTGACACTACCAGGTTTATACAGTGTGCCAAACACGCCACTCTGAAATATTATTACTCTGGTGTTTAGTGTCCATAGTTCGGTTTGTGGAGAATTGTCCCTGCAACAGTAGTATTATGGATTGTGCTCCTATCTAAACACTATTTCGAAAAAATTAAATTAGGAACGCTTGGACAACAATAGGTCCTCTATATTTAAATGAAAACTTACTGGGGCCAGCAAAGGAGCACTCGCCGCCCTGGCCTGCATCCTCCTCCTCCTCTGGGGGCACAGCATCCTCCTGTTCCACTTCCGTCCGCTTGCCCCTGGGGGGACCTGACGTACAACATGAAAGAAAGAACAGAAAACATTGATGATTGCTGCTTGTCGATGTCCTTGTCAACCAAATCAAACATTTAGAAAGAACAAGAACCAACTATTTCAGCCAAAAAGAGGGCT
Organism: Lissotriton vulgaris; assembly: GCF_964263255.1. NCBI lineage: Eukaryota > Metazoa > Chordata > Amphibia > Caudata > Salamandridae > Lissotriton > Lissotriton vulgaris. Next base: position 620,487 of record NW_028251998.1, on the reverse strand, counting down.
ACAAAGGAAGGACTGCACCTGAGCCTCTACTCTAGGGGCAGATTTACAAGCTCCTTGCAGCTCTTTTGCTCCGTTCTTGCGTCACTTTTGTGACGCAGCGCCACAACAAGAGAGGCGCCATGATGTGGCGTATATTAACAATGTGACTCATATGGGAGATGCATCCCATTTCAAAGCCCTGCGCCATAAGGGAGCGTTCCAGCGCAAGGGAGGGCATTCCTGCGCAGGAACGCATGCTAAAAGTGGCTATGGGGAATATATAACATTTCAATCAGTCATTTAGGACAATGATGCGTCACTCAAACCCTGCGCCTGCATGAAGCAGATGTACGGCTTGACGCAGCATTGCTGGAGCTGCGCCATCGTTGCGACGCAACTCCATCAATGAGCCGCCTTTACGGCACCGATGCGTAACGCTTCTGTGACGTTTTGGGACCATGGTGTGCCGCATTGTAAATACGGCGCACCATGGGTGGTGCTGGCGTGCCGCGCACTTTGCAGGGATGCGCAGGTAATTGCAAATCTGACACTTAGGGGCATACTTACGAGTTCTGGGCTGCACACCTCCAGAGGTACACCAGAACAAATGCGTAACGCAAAACTAACCTTGCGTCACGGCAGATGCGCCGCAATTACAATGCGGCACACCCTGGCGCAAGGGTAGGCAGATGCGTGACGCATCTCGTGACGAAAGAGGGGCGCATCTCTAGAGTCGCGTCGCAGGCGTGATGCAACTCTAGCAATGCTCAGGGCTGCCCAATACTCAACATACCGCATCAGTCCTTACGCCTGCTTCAAGCAAGCAGGCATAAAGAATTGACGTAGCAGCGTCGCGGAAGTGCCTGCGTTAAATCTTGTAGATTTCACGCAGGCACTTTTGCGAGGCGCAAAGCTGCCTGGCGACCTGACAAGTAAGTTCGCAATTTGCGAAATTGTACAAAACCCTCGTGAACTTGCAGAAACCCGTGCGAACACAAAAGAAAAAAAAATCCGCAAAATCCGCGAGGATTCGCGGATTTTCGCAATCCACAAATTCGCAAATTCGCGGATTGCGAATCCGCAAAATCCGCCCATGCCTACACATCATATACTTCATTTACACACATGATTTATTGTCAAGCGCTCTGACATCTTGCATTAGATGAGTAGGGCTATAGTGCTATAAAAGAAGTCAATCCAACAGCAGAATTTAAATTGTTATTTGTGTAAATACTGGGATAAACCAACACATCTTACATTCCTACAATGCCTTTATATCTCTTTGCTCCAGTGACTGAACTAAGTCAAATGCAGGCCACTCTTAAGTACCTGTGAAGTGACAAGCTGTGCACATTTGTTTTCCCTCAATTTCTTTTAGGGGTGCGTCTTCCTCCTCACTGTCCCCCACCCCCCATGCTTCCAGCCAGGATACTTAACCAAAAGGAGGCCTGAAGGCCATTTAATATCGACCTTTGTTATGGGCTCAGATGAAATTTGATACGCCCTCTCCCCGTCCTGCACTGGGACAAGCTTGTCTTCTCCTGGCACACAGCAGCAAAGGTAAACATATTTATTGGCATTTTCCCATTTCTATTTATAAATACTGACAAAAGAAAAATATTTATCCGTCTGTATTCATATGCAAAACTCTGTTTAAACGGAAAACCGGGAGCCTTAATAATGATGTAACTCTTTTGGTTCCTGACGAACTCCGTAGACCTGTGACGTAAGTGTTGGAGGACAATGAAGTGAATGCAGGTTTAGAACTTTGAGTTCTTGCTTACACGCTGAAGAATAAAGACGTGCATAACTACTCTCCATGTGTGGCGTAGTCATTGGTGAGTCGCTGGGCAGGATACTACAACTGGCGATGAGTAGGGGATAAGTAACCACATCGATCTCCCAGAGAGTTTGCCATGGTCCAGAAAACTGCTTAGGCGTGCCACATGTGGCGTAGTCAAAGTGAAGAATCGATGTTGGCACTTAAGGGGTCACAGCCTGCGTAAAGCTTGTGCAAACAAAGAAAGCTTTATTGAAAATCTACACATCAGTGGTCAAGAATTGAATGAAAAGTTCGCGAACAGAGGTATTGCGCTACCTTGCAAATTAATGCTATATATTTACTAAGGATTTTAGTATTTTATATTGAACGAGTTTGCAAAAAACTGAAACTTTTAATTGGAAGGTCGGTGCTGCATCTCCGTGATTAACTTTTAAATGGTTAGTTTTATTTCAAAGTACAAGGCTCCTGCTTCTGCCAGGAAAACAAAGCAGCCTTGACAAATGTTTTCAGACCAGTCCCCATACAGTGCACACCAAGTGCAGTGAGTGAGCCTAACTACCTAGTGTGCTTTGGGAGGCTATCCCCTCCCCCCCCCCAAGAAAACATAGGATACAATGGTGCATTCTACAACACATTTATCATTATATATTGAATTGTATTAGTTTATAAAGAATAGTAAATGATGATTTTACTATGCACTGGGATACAACAATCTTTGTGGGGGGTCTTCAATGATTCCCTTATTATCACCCTTCAGCAGTGCCTCTCATTTCGCCATAGCACATCTGTAACATGTATTTTATTTGTTTTATAGCATCTCTCATACCATTGTAGGATGTCAGAGGACTTTATATCACACACATATAGAGACAATGAATCATATGTGTAAATCAGTGTAGAGAAAATGTTGCATAAAGCAAAGGGGACTACAAGGTGTAGGATTCACATGTCTTACCAGTAGGCATTTTTAAAGAGTGCATAGTGTGGAAAAGCACAAACTCAGGATTCAGAACATTAAACAGTGGATAGCATTGACTAACAATAAAAATGTATTTCCTCCCAAATAAACCCCTTCAGCAGCATCAGGATAATAAAAGACTGGGAAAAAACATGTAACTAAGTTGTACCATGCATATGTCCTCGATGACAGTTTATAGGTCACTGTGCTATATTATGATTGTCTCTTATGAGCTGCAGAGTAACAAAAGAATCTCTGTGACAAAAGCAGTAACTCACTGACGTATGCACATAAAATGATGTTTTTAAAAAAATGCATGACACGCGTTATTTGCAGCAGGCATATTAACCCTCTGTGCTACATTAGATAAGTCAAATCTGCCACTGGACAAAACTCATCTCTCTCCAGCAGAAACATTAATCACTGGTGTTGTCTTGACACTTTTATTGTTGCTGTAAAACTGCTAATTCTACAAGGAACTTTGCAGTGCTTTTAAAACTGCTGCCTGCGGACCCCCTGGGAATGTGTCACGGACCCCTGGGGGTCCACGGACCCCAGTTTGGGAAACACTGCTATATGGCATATAGACTGATAATATTAAAGGCAGATGCCACCAGGTTTTGAAACACAGCGTATTGGGATCATCCAGTGTAAGTTAAACTGTAATCTGATGTGCTAAGAAGCAGGGATCAACTAGGTGGTTACGAAGAGACATTTGAGTGCAAATCTAACTGGATATCATAACGTTAGCAAATAATTTGAATATGAAAAGACTTGTTTACTTACCAAAACAACTAAAGAAAATCATCAGACCCTCACATGCTATGAAGTGGCCTCCGAGAGAGGACCGGAGTTGTGCGTGCAGAACTAATCATAAAAGAAGCGGCCCACAACCAAAAGCTGCCGAGTCTGGTCTTAGAACAACTCTACAGATCTCTGTTAAAATAAAGAGCTCCAATGTAGAGCAAGGGTGAGGCTCTTCCAACTGTAAAGGTTGACCCTGTAGCCAGCATGTTACAAGGGCCTAGTAATGGTTTGCATGGGCAAGTTCACCAAGAAGCGTTAATGAGACCACTGTTGTCCACCGATTTTTATACTGCTATTGCCTTCTTAAAACTGCCATCCTCATTTGATACAATATTGGCAAAGGCTGGACTGCTTGGATAGGGATATTTGAGGATGTCATAGATGCAATCAAGGAAACAGATGATGAAAAGAGTATCAAGTATCTGAAGAACATGGCTGTTGAAGGGTTAAAAGAGGCAATAAAAGAGATACCACAGGATAATGAAGTGACATACAATCACATCAAAGCAGTCGTTAATACCAAGTTCAATCACATGCCAAATGTAGGATATGAACTATACATCTACAGTCAAGAATGTAAGAGAGTAGGTGAAACTATTCAAAAGGATGAGAGGCAACACACTTCGAAGAAGTATAATTAAGGTATCAATTCAAAATCAGAATGATATACAGTTCAATACAACACTCTCAATGTTGAAAAACAAATGTATTGTTTTATTGCTCCTTTTTAGGGCTCGCTGAGCCAATTCGCTTGCGCATTGTCCGGCGAGATTATAGTAAGGGGAAAAGAACAGTCTACCAAAATGGCGGATTAGACACAGTTCATGTGATCTATGCGCGTGCACAAACCAGCCACGTCACACACCACCATTTGTCTGTGCCTCGCATCAGACTTCAAAGGCTGCCGCTCCCCCCCAATCAGACTTCAAAGGCTGCCGCTCCCCCACATCAGACTTCAAAGGAATGCGCTCCCGCTCCTGCTCCCCCCACCACAGAAATGCCGAGAGTTTGTTTTGCTTGTGTGCTTGCATCTTCCTTCCTTGGCCCTGGGTGTTTTCCGTGTTCTCCCATTCAGTACCTTCTCGACCCCGCACTTGATTGCTGTCCAAGCTCCAGCCCCCGTTGCCTCTATCATTATAAACTCTCCCTGTGTTTTCCTGTTTCCCCTTGCTTTTTCCAAGCTCCATCATTCTGTGCTTTGAAACTGAACGTGCTTTGTAGCACTCAACCCTGCATGTTCTTAACTTCAATCTCTGTGCTGCTGCACCACGTCACTAAGGGGCACCACCACATCACTCAGGGGCACCACTCACGGGCTCCACCACATGACTCAGGGACACCACCATATGACTTAGGGACACCACTACATCACTCAGTTACACCACCACATCACCCACAAAGACACCACCACATCACTCAGGGACACCACCATATCACTCAGGGACACCACCACATCACTCAGGGGCACCGCCACATCACTCAGGAACACCACCACATCACTCAGGGACACCTCCACATCACTCAGGGACACCACCACATCACTCAGGAACACCACCACATCACTCAGGGACACCACCACATCACTCAGAGACACCACCAGTTCACTCAGGGACACCACCACATCACTCAGGGGCACCACCACATCACTCAGGGACACCTCCACATCACTCGGGGACACCACCACATCACCCGGAGACACCACCACATCACTCAGGAACACCACCACATCACTCAGGGACATCATCACATCACTCAGGATTACCGCCACATCACTCAGGGGCACCAAAACATCACTCAGGGACACCAGAACATCACTCAGGAACACCACCACATACACTCAGGAACACCACCACATCACTCAGGGACACCACCACATCACTCAGGAACACCACCACATCACTCAGGGACACCACCACATCACTCAGGGACACCGCCACATCACTCAGGGACACCACCACATCACTCTGGGATACCACCACATCACCCAGGCACACCACCACATTACTCAGGGGCACCACTCAGGGGCACCACCACATCACTCAGGGACACCACCACATCACTCAGGGACACCGCCACATCACTCAGGAACACCACCACATCACTCAGGGACACTGCCACATCACTCAGGGACACCACCACACCACTCAAGGGCACCACCACATCACTCAGGGGCACCACCACATCACTCAGGGACACCAGCACATCACTCAGGAACACAACCACATCACTCAGGAACACCACCGCATCACTCAGGAACACTACTACATCACTCAGGGACACCACCAAATCACTCAGGGGCATCACCACATCACTCAGGGACACCAGCACATCACTCAGGAACACCACCACATCACTCAGGAACACCACCACATCACTCAGGGACACCGCCACATGACTCACGGACACCACCACATCACTCGGAGACACCACTACATCACCCAGGAACACCACCACATTACTCAGGGGCACCACTCAGGGGCACCACCACATCACTCAGGGACACCGGCACATCACTCAGGGACACTGCCACATCACTCAGGGACACCACCACATCACTCGGGGACACCACCACATCACTCGGGTACACCACCACATCACTCAGGGACACCGCCACATCACTCAGGGACACCACCATATCACTCAGGTGCACCACCACATCACTCAGGAACACCACCACATCACTCAGGGACACCACCACATAACTCGGGGACACCACCCCATCACTCAGGGACACCACCACATCACACAGGGACACCACCACATCACACAGAGACACCACCACATCACTCAGGGACACCACCACATCACTCAGGGGCACCACCAAATCACTCAGGGACACCAACACATCACTCAGGAACACCACCACATCATTCAGGGACACCACCACATCACTCAGGAACACCACCACATCACTCAGGAACACCACCACATCACTCAGGAACACCACCACATCACTCGGGGACACCACCACATCACTCAGGGGCACCACCACATCACTCAGGGACACCACCACATCACTTTGTGACACCACCACATCACTCGGGGACACCACCACATCACTTTGTGACATCACCACATCACTCGGGTACACCACCACATCACTCAGGGACACCACCACATCACTCAGGAACACCACCACATCACTCAGGGGCACCACCACATCACTCAGGGACACAAATACATCACTTAGGAACACCACCACATCACTCAGGGACACCACCATATCACTTTGGTACACCACCACATCACTCGGGGACACCACCACATCACTCAGGAACACCACCACATCACTCAGGGGCACCACCACATCACTCAGGGACACCACCACATCACTCAGAAACACCACCACATCACTCAGGGACACCACCACTTCACTCAGGGACACTACCACATCACTCGGGGACACCACCACATCACTCGAGGACACCACCACATCACTCAGGGACACCACCATATCACCTAGGGGCACCACCACATCACTCAGGGGCACCACTCAGAGGCACCACCACATCACTCAGGGACACAGCATATCACTCAGGACCACCACCACATCACTCAGGGACACCACCACATCACTCAGTGACACCGCCACATCACTCAGGGACACCACCACATCACTCGGGGACACCACCACATCACTCAGGAACACACCACATCCCTCAGTGGCACCACCACATCACTCAGGGACACCACCACATCACTCGGGGACACCACCACATCACTTAGGGACACCACCATATCACTTTGGTACACCACCACATCACTCGGGGACACCACCACATCACTCAGGAACACCACCACATCACTCAGGGGCACCACCACATCACTCAGGGACACCACCACATCACTCAGAAACACCACCACATCACTCAGGGACACCACCACTTCACTCAGGGACACTACCACATCACTCGGGGACACCACCACATCACTCGAGGACACCACCACATCACTCAGGGACACCACCATATCACCTAGGGGCACCACCACATCACTCAGGGGCACCACTCAGAGGCACCACCACATCACTCAGGGACACAGCATATCACTCAGGACCACCACCACATCACTCAGGGACACCACCACATCACTCAGTGACACCGCCACATCACTCAGGGACACCACCACATCACTCGGGGACACCACCACATCACCCAGGAACACACCACATCCCTCAGTGGCACCACCACATCACTCAGGGACACCACCACATCACTCGGGGACACCACCACATCACTCTGGGACACCACCACATTACTCAGGGACACCACCACATCATTCAGGGGATCCACTCAGGGGCACCACCACATCACTCAGGGACACCACCACATCACTCAGGGATACCACCACATCACTCAGGGACACCACCACATCATTCAGGGAAACCACCACATCACTCGGGGACACCATCACATCAGTCAGAAACACCACCACATCACTCAGTTGCGCCACTCAGGGGCACCACCACATCACTCAGGGACACCACCATATCACTCAGGGATACCACCACATCACTCAGGGACACCACCACATCACTCGGGGATACCACCACATCACTCGGGGACACCACCACATCACTCAGGGACACCACCACATCACTCAGGGACACCACCATATCACTCGGGGACACCACCACATCACTCAGGGGCACCACCACATCACTCAGGGACACCACCACATCACTCAGGGACACCACCACATCACTTGGGGATACCACCACATCACTCGGGGGGATACCACCACAACACTCAGGATACCACCACATCACTCAGGGACACCACCACATCACTCAGGAACACCACCACATCACTCAGGGACACCACCACATCACTCAGGAACACCACCTCATCACTCAGGGACACCACCAGATCACTCAGGGGCACCACCACATCACTCTGGGACACCACCACATCACTCTGGGACACCACCACATCACTCTTATACACCACCACATCACTCAGCCCAACCACATCATCACTCAGCTCCACAACAGCACTGTCCTTGCTTGCTACCATTAAGCATTGCCATAGCCAATAGGACTCGCATTAGGAAAGTGTAAGCTATTGGCTTTGTGAATAACAATGCTATTAATTTATATATTCTCAAAGCCAACACATATTTAAATAAATTGTCATTTACAATACTTATAGCTCACACTTTCCTAATTCGAGACCTATTGCATTGCAAATGCTTGTTTCTCTTCTTATCACACTTGGTTATACAGTACAGCCAACACGTTTTCCCCTACAGACACAGGCTTCTTCAGCACTGCAAATACAAAAGAAACACATACAAATATACATAAACCATTTAACAAATAAAAGAAATGAAATAAAAAACAAACCACATCACAAAACATACATAGATTAAAATATCCAATCCCTATCGTAGTATTCGATTTGCCACATCAAGACCTTAATGATCACATAGGCCTAAAAGCATTAAAGTGATCCAATTAAACAATTAAACATCCTATTTATCAGAGTACATGCAGAGGGATCATCATCAATAGCATGCAACACAATAAGTTGTGTAGGTTCTGAAATACCTAATATCAAGGTGCAACATTAAAATAGACACAAAACGTATTGAATTATACATTCAAATATAAAATAGACAGGTACTAGTGAAAAGAGAAGGAAAGAAGGAAGGGAAAGGAGGATACACATTGTGATATTTTCCATGCAGGATTTGAATCTGTAAATGCCAAGTTTTAAGCTCATTACCTAAATCAGTGTCACCACTTATGTCATAAAGATACCCAATAGGGTAATCCAGTATCCTCACCTTATGCTTGCCACTATCGTTCTTGTATCAATGATCCAATTTCTCATTTGTAGCAAATTAGAAGCCAATCCCGTCCTTCACCTTTTGTTTCACACGTCCATATGTCCTCCAACAGCTGGTAACTAAACAGATTACATTTAGAGCACCTATTAATGTACTTCAAGGTCAAGTTCAAGCTCAAAAGACCTTTATTCGAATTTCATAAAATTCATAAAAGTACCATATTAAAAACAATTCGATTACATGACAAATACAAATTACAGAATTCATAAAATTTTAAAAATCTAATACAGTTCTCATAAGACTATTTTCAGGGGTTTTCCATCATTTTACGTACACGTGTTATAAGTCTCAAAAAAGTGCTAGTGCAATAGATTCGTTCAGTTGTATCCAGGGAAAGTAACATTGAATAAGACTCCCCTAACAAGAGGGGTCTTTGTTTTCTAAAATAGGTAGTTAAAAACCAATTAATATATTTTAAGTAAAATTTACAGAAGAATAGAAAGTGCAAATCATTCTGTTTACTGATACCATCACACGGACATGGATTGTAATCTGTTGTGTGCTGATAGCCCAGGGGAAAGCCCAGTAAAAATTTTACTGAACCCGCCCTTAGCCGAAACAACAGTGATCTCTCCCAGTTAGTCATGGGTAGGGTGAGGTATGGTGCAAGTGTTCTCCTACTTAAATCATTCCTCATGTAACTCACAACAGTTGATTTAAGGATTTCACTTTCCATTCGTTCAGAATTATAAAGTGCATACAGTGCTTGTTTGACCTCAATTTTATCTTTAGGTTCAATCCTACTTGGGTCGGAGAAAAGATCTTGAATGAATGAATAAAATATTTAATAGAGCGCACGGTGGCCGAGTGGCTTCCTGGCGCTGGGGACCTGATCACGAACTCAACAGAGGGGACCCAAGGAGATTAAGAAGGGAATGCCTGAGAAAAGAGGAAAGTTTTAAGGGCTTTGCGGAAGTGAGTGTAGATGGGGATGGAGCGAATAGAAAGAGGAAGGCTGTTCCAGAACTGGGGAGCAAGGACTGAGAATCGGGTGCCCCCCGTTCTGGATTTACGGAAGCGAGGGATGTGAAGAAGTGAGAGAGAGGAAGAGCGAAGAGTGCGAACAGGGGCATGAGAGGGACAAGAGTGTTAATGAACAAGGGCGCAGAACGGGAGTGAGCCAGAAATGCTAGACAGGCCAGTTATGAAGGAGGATCTGAAACGAACAGGGAGCCAATGAAGTGATTTGAGAACCGGGGTGATATGAGAAGATTTAGGGAGGGAGAGGATGAGGCGAGCAGCTTGATTTTGAATGGCCTGTAGGCGGCGGGATTCGTAAGCAGGTATGCCCACGTACAGGCCATTCCCATAGTCAAGGCTGGAGGTGACGAGCGCCATGACTATGGATTTAAGTGCATCGGTAGAAAAAAAGCGTGAAATTTTCCGAATTAAACAGAGAGAGAGAAAGCAGGAGGACACAACGGAGCTGATCTGACTGTGCATAGACAAGTCATGACTGACTTTGGTACCGAGAGTGCGGACAGAGGAAGAGGGGACAGGGGGGGGAACAAAGGAAAGGGGCCAATGTGCGGGGGACCAGGGGTTGGAGGGGCCACCAGTGAGAACAAGTTCCGTCTTGTCTGGATTGAGCTTCAGTTGGTTAGCGCACATCCAGTCAGAAATGAAGACTAAAGTGGAACAGAACTTGGGAAGAGAATCAGGGGTAGAAGAAAGATCAAAGACGAGCTGAAGGTCATCTGCGTAGTTATACACAGAGACCCCCAGCTCAAGAAGAGAGGTGATGAGGGGGTGAATATAAAGATTGAAGAGGAGAGGAGAGAGAGAGGAGCCTTGGGGAACACCACAGGTGACTGGGCGGGGAGGTGCAGAGAAACCGGAGAGATGAACTGCCTGGGACCTATCCTGAAGGAAGGACGCCAGCCAGGAAAAGGCCACACCCTGGATGCCCGCTGCACTGACACGGTCGAGAAGGATGGAGTGGTCAACTGTGTCAAACACAGCGGACAAGTCGAGAAGGACCAGGGCTTGGGGGAGGTTAGAATCGGCCTTCCCCTTAAGCTCGTCCAGGACTGCGAGGACCACCATCTCCTTGGAGTGGCCCGGGCGGAATCCTGCCTGGTGGGATGCAAGGAGGCCATTCTCCTCAATATAAGAGGAGAGGCAGGAAGTAACATGAGCTTCGAGGATCTTGCCGAGGTAGGGAAGAAGAGAGATGGGACGGAAATTGGAAGGAAGAGAGGGATCTAGACCGGTTTTCTTTAGAATAGGGAGGACTATGGCAGATTTGAAAGAAGAGGGGACAGATCCGAGAGCCAAAGAGGAGTTAAGGAGAGCAAGAGGAGGCGCAGGACAGTTGGTCAAGAGGGTTTTAAGAATGCATGCTGGCGTGCAATCCATGGGGGTGCCAGACTTGATTTTGACCAGACGTTTTAGGAATAGATCAGTGGAGAGAGGAGGGAAAGAGGAAAAAGAAAAGGAGGGGCAAATGGAAGGACAAAAGGGACGGGGTTGAGGCACTGTAGGAATGTTGGCTTTGATCTTCACGATCTTGTCGATAAAAAAATCGTTAAGTGAAGAACAGAGGGACTGTGAGGGAACCAGGCTAGGGGTAGAGCGATCAGAGGTGGCAAAATTGTGGACCAGAGAGAAAATTTCACAGGGTTTATTGGCCGCGAGAGCTACTCTCTCAGAGAAGTAAGTGGTTTTAGCCGCTAGGATCGCTTTTTTATATTCAGTAAGGAGTGATTTATATTTGGAGCGCAAAGAGGGACAATAGTTCCGTCTCCAGTGACGTTCCGACCGTTCTGGCAGTTGCAACGACGTCAATGGTCTTCTGGAGCATTTTGTCAATGGCGGTCAAAGTTGGACGCGGGGTGGTGGAGTTTGGTACAGCCAGTTTGTGCACGTCTTTTGGCCTGGGCACTGCCGGTGTCCTTTTCCCCATGATTGCGTTTAATGTAAATCGGTAATGTGACAACAGTTTGAGCAGTAGAGAATGCTTTTATCACTGACCTGATAGCAATGTCGGGAGAAGATGGGAGAGATGGAAAAGGCCTGCCAAGGGTGGCGGCCCAGCCCAGCCTCTTCTGGCCTCTGAGGGCCTAAGAGGGCCCGCCCTTTGTCCGAGCTTCGTCCGGCGCCGCCCGCAGTGGCGGGTGCATCCCCCATTTTTAACATTGCTGCTTACGGTGCTGAAAGCCTCGTCCGCCGCAATGTCAAAAATGCATGTTGTGCGTTTCACAGCATGACAGGCACCGCTCGGTGGCGATCCGTCCGCCATCCTAATCGGCCCCTTAATTTGTTGCACAAACACAATATCATTGAATGCTCCACTGGTCTAATGCCATGGCTTTCTTCCATAGTGTTAGTGCCTAAAAGAGACAGTAAAGAAGCTGTACACTTTTGCGTTGACATGCGTGATGCCAACAAGGCAATTAAGAGAGCAACATTCAGGACTGCACATTGCTGATATAACTCAATTGAATGGTGGCAAGGTTTTCTTCCAACTCAACTTAAACAGAGAATACCACCAGTTGGAACTTGAAGAGAATTGTAAATACATTACAACCTTTTCTACACACATTGGTCTGTTTCACTATAAGCAAATGTGTTTTGGCATATCCTCTGCTTCAGAACTCCACCTTTTACTCGTTTTTTTTTCACTCATTTTTTCTACCCGCAATTTCAGCCTTGTATCTGCTGTCTTCTGCATGTCTGCACTTTTCTGCTTTATTTTCACTTTAATCCCTTTCTCCTTTATTGCTCACTTTCCCTCCTTTCCCTTTCCCGCCCGCTTCCACACCTCTACTGCCCCCGCAGGCCCCTCTCCCCCCAGCTCCCCTACCTGCATCCTAGCTGTCCAGCCCTCCCAACCCCTACTTAATGGTGGCCGGTACTGGGATAGGCGAGCAAGACCACTGACTCATTGTCAGTGAAATTGCTTCCACTCCATCGCTGCTCCACCATTAAGTGAGGCCTGCCCCTGCACTTGAACTCTCGTGTGTTGGTGATTGAGGCCCTCCTACAACCGCAGGTCTAGCTGGGCCTCATCCCTGGTGGTCCAGTGGACCTCTGTCTCCTTTCATTTGCTCCGTCTTTTACTCATTTTTTACTCGTTTTTTCTACCCTCAATTTCAGCCTCTTTTCTGCACTCTTCTGCATTTCTGAACTTTTCTGCTTTATTTTCACTTTACCTTCTTTTTCCGTTATTCCTTCCTTTCCCTCCTTTCCCTTTCCCGCCCGCTTCCACACCACTGCTGCCCCCGCGCCCCCCCCCAGCGCGACCAGCCCAATCCAGCTCCCCTTCCCACTCCCGCCTCCTAGCTGTCCAGCCCTTCCCGACCCCTACTTAATGGTGGCCTCGCGCAGTGGGTGCTCCACGCGCGCACTGAAGGCAAGCCCATCTGTGCCCGTCTGCGACCAGCTGGACTCCTGGATCTCTGCACCGCCAATGCTATGACCGATCGGCACTCCACGCTCTCAACCCAGTCCACAACAAGAACCGCAAGCTAGCATCACCAGCCGACACCCAAAGACCCTTTAGCTCTCACTGCTGCCGGCACAACCTCAGCACCGCCAAGACCCAGCGCAATCCACCTGCAAGAACACAACGAACTGAAGACCCTGCAATGCATCCTTCTCAATGTCTGATCCCTCTGTAGGCTGTCCGAGTGTCCAACACAAGTACGGGGTTGTTTTTAGACTTTTAACCTGTTCCTTTTATTTTCAGGACTTTTTAGTCTCACTGTATGGGGAGTTACTTTTCAATTTTTCAGAAAAATATATAATAAAATTAAAAAAACAAGAGATGAAGAAGGTTGACTTCAAGGTGGGCCGCCTACTTCTTAGTCTTGTCCTTAGAGCTCGTCTTGCTGCTTTTCGGACTTCTCCCCTGTTAGGCTCCACAGAAGGGTAGAGAGTAAAAGAAAGGGACCAGGATTAATTACACCTGTCCTTTGTTTGTTTACTTGTGTGCTACCCTCACCAGGTGTAGTGAAAAGGGGGGGCTTAAAGAAAAACAGGGAAAGGGGCTGGGTGTGCAGGAAGGGAGGCTGACAATATCCGTGAATTTACTTCCCCTTATCGCCCCACCACCCCCACCAGAATGCACGCCTCAATGGCACACACCAACAGGGCCGTGGCGTCCAGACCCGGGGCATCCTCTCCCCTCCTTGGGCCGCCGGGTATGTGCACCTTGTATGCTCTTGTGGGGCTTCTCTCCTTGCTCCACTCCCTCAGCAGCTCGCCTCCGATGCTCGCTCCTCCGGCAGCTGGTCTTCGGTCCTCGGTCCCTCCTGCAGCTCACCTTCGATGCTCGGCTCCTACGGCGATTCACCTCCGACACTCGGCTCCTCTGTCAGCTGGTCTTCGGTCCTCGGCCCCTTGTCTTCTCCTCCTCGATAGCTGGGCTCCTCGTCTCCCGCCACTCTCCAACTCACTGCTTCCAGACTATGCCGCACTTCCCTCATTGGCGCTGTATTTTTATCGTCCTCCCTCTGTTTCCATGATCCCACGTCATCTCGCAGAGCTAGACCGCTGGTGGCTTCTGGTCTGTTTTGGGAGTCTTCGCCCGTTGTAGTACACTTACGACTGGCGGCTTCTTCGTCCTTCTCACACCCTCCACAAACATGGCACCAATATCTGGGACCTTCCCGACAGTACCACCCCAGACGTAGCTTTCAGTACCGAAACCTGGACCAACACCACCTCGGGCCGGACTTCAGCATCACAATTCCCCAAGGATACAAGATCTCCAGGAAAGACTGAACCACCTGCCGGGGAGGAGGAATCGCCATCGTCCACAAATCCACCCTCCGCCTGAGCACACTCCCCGACGAGCCCACAGACCTGATGGAACACCTTCACTTCAAGATACTGGCCAGCCCTACCTCCACCCTCCAAGGAACTCTCATTTACCGACCCCCTGGACCTCGCGTGCCTTTCGCCAACTCCATCACGGACATCATCTCTCGCATGACATTTCGTCCACCAACTACACCCTACTGAGTGACCTCAACTTCCACCTCTACAACCAACTGAACGCCAGCACGGCACCCCTCCTGGACAAACTCAACACAACATTGGACTCTGCCAGATCGGACTGAACCCACACACTCAGCAGGACACACCCTCGACCTCCTCTTCACAACAGTAAACTCCATCACCTTCAGCCACACCACTGAACTCCCATGGACTGACCATCGATGCGTCCACTTCACCTTCAGAACACCCACCATCCACAGACACCAGCACCAGCTCCCACAAAGAAACTGGACCAGAATCACTGATGACCAGCTAAACTCATCACTCAGCAATTCCACCCCAAACTTCGCAGGAAAAGACGACCCCAACAACGTAGCCCGCCCCTACATAGATTGATCTCCGACAGCGCCAACACCATAGCCCCTGTTGGACAGGCCTCGTGAAAGGGCCGCTTCCTCCCCGCATAGTAAGGCCCGAACACCGGCTCTCCCGGTGTCCCCAGAAGAACCACCCCGGCAACCCACAGAAGCAACCCGCAACCCGTCCCCAACAGGACGCCTGCTCCCGAACACCCCGACATCGGCTGGCCCGGGCCTCCATCAGCAGCATTGCCCCGGCCCAGCCGCCATCTTGGACACTACACCACGAGGCCGCGTGGCCTCAGCTCGACCCCAACCCTGGGCCTGGCTAGGCCCCGACATCGAGGCACCACCATCCACCCAGGAGGTGAAGAGACCACTTGGCAGGTCAATGGGAGAGAGGAGTGTCGATGGCTCTCCCCCGCCAGGTGCTGATCGCCCCCAGCCTACCCGGGCGCTGGCTCCACCCCCCTGCTGGGTGTCTGGACTCCCTCATCCCGGACCTCCCGACCTCCAAGCGCGAGGGTCCGGACATCAAAGGAGACCAGACCTATAACTGGGGCAGCTCCAGAGCAGGAAGGCAGTTGTATCCTGGAGTCGAGAGACACCTTGAAGAACTCATCCTTGACGGACTGCTGGCGCTGCCGCAGCCCTGCCTTGTGAATCATCGTTCCTGCCTGCTGGCGCTGCCGCGGCCCTCTGCAACCTACACCTTCGTCGGGACCTGCTGGCGCTGCCGCGGCCCATCCTCGTGAACCATCGTTCCTGCCTGCTGGCGCTGCCGCGGCCCTCTGCAACCTACACCTTCGTCGGGACCTGCTGGCGCTGCCGCGGCCCATCCTTGTGTGAACCATCGCCTTTGCCTGCTGGCGCTGCCGCGGCCCTTCTCAAACGAGACTTATCATCCTAGCCTGCTGGCGCTGCCGCGGCCCGACCTTCCAGAACTCCTAGCTCGAGGATTGTGAGCTACCCATCTTGCCACCCCCGTACCGGACCGGTACCAAGACTGTCCCGCTACCTTTTCCCCTTCAAAGACTAGAATTGAGAGGACCCTCGTGTCCCGACCTCACTGTATCGCTGATAACTTTGCTTCAATAATCGTATATAAAGAGTGTTCACCTCATCCTTGTGTGGTGCCCATCTGTGGGGGGGAAGTTACTCGTCTGTACGATCGCTGGAGACGGCCCTCACCGGAGGCCTCTCCCCCTGTCCTCGGCCGACCCTCCGGGTCCCCGTCTAACATTGGTGGCCAGCGGCGCGATCCGAACCAATGCGTAATCGTACAGAGAGTAACTCACCCCACGACTCAACCACAATGTCAACAAAAGAGCGGAACCACAGAAAACTTCCAGATGGAGAAACTAGAAGAGTGCAACCACAGAGAGCTAAAACAATTTTGCATAGAACTAGGCATTGCTACCACAGGACTGGGCACGAAAGAAGACTTCAAAAAGGCCCTAGAATCTTGGGCGGAGACGGGTACGACCGTACCCCAAAACCAAAACCTCGAGGCGCCAGAAACGAGCACCACTCCGACAGAAGGAAGGAGATCGGGTCTCTCCCCGGAGGAGATCCGAGAACGAGAAAAAAGCAGGCTCCATGAATTGGAGCTGGCGCGACTTCGGTTGGACGGAGAACTGAAATTGGCAGAACAAAAGATAACATTGGAACACTTGCGGCTTCGAGAGGAGCGGGAAGAGAAGCAAAAACAGAGGGAGTTAGAAGAGAAAAAACTAGCCTACGAACATGAGCGCAATCTAGCAGAAATAGAGCTTCGGAAACAGAATAAAGATCTCGGGGTGCCCGAGCGCCCGAACACTCCTGGCACTCCGTACCCTAAAGTCCACATCCCCAAGGATGTCGTCAGAGAATATTATCGGAACGACGATATCCAGCAATGGTTCAAAGCCTACGAGATCGCCATGACCTCTCACCGGATTTCTCGAAGTGACTGGGGAGCCGGGTTATGGGGGAGGTTCGTCAACGAAGGGCGCGACGCCCTGCTGCAACTCCCGGACCATCAGATGACGTCCTACGACCACATGAAGGCCGCCCTCCTCACTCGATACGGACTCACGCCCGAGATGTACCGCCAGCGGTTCCGCGACTGCAAACGGATCCCGGGTACAACTTGGGTGGAGTACGTGAACTTTTTCAGCAGAGCATTCGAGGGGTGGATCAAGGGCAGCCAGGTAACCACCTATGAACAACTCTTTAACCTCATTGTGTGGGAGCACCTCTCCGTCGAGCTCAGGCAGCACCTCCTCGACAGTAAACTGACTGAATCTCGGCAGCTCGCCGCCGAAGCTGACCGATGGGAAAGCACTCGAGTTGCCCGAAGCGGGCCCAGCGAGCCAAACAGAACCAACCAAGGCCCCCATCGCCCCCGAGGAGGAGGAGGCCAGGGTCGGGGCAGAGACGCCATCCCGGCGGCTCCCGCCAGCAACACCCCGCCCCCGGCCGGCAGGGGAAACCCCCCGATGCGTCCGGGGTTCCGAGCCAACGTTATGTGCCACCGGTGCCAGCGGCCCGACCACTATGCCAACGACCCTAATTGCCCGAAGAACCAGAATCATATACCCCGCCAGGTCGCTGCCGCCGCCCTGGGAGAAGAGCAAACCCCAGAGGATTATGAAGAGTACGAACCAGACCAGCCCGAGTGGGAACCAGCCGCCATGTCCCTGGTCTGCCTAGGGGAAAGACACATGATTTCGCGGGCACCCCTACCCGCCAATACGAGAAAATACAGCCAGTGGGTAAACATAAATGGGCGCCAGGCTGAAGCCCTTCGCGACACCGGGGCCAGTGTGACGGCAGTCCGCTGTCACCTGGTAACCCCGGAGCAGATCTTGCCGAATGTCCTTTGCCCCGTCCGGTCAGCCGACAACTCAGAAAGCCTGTGTCGGATGGCCTGCGTCCCCTTCGAGTGGGGAGGAGTGTCCGGAATGCTGAACGTGACTGTCCGCGATGATGCCCCAGTGGACTGCCTCCTGGGAAACGACCTCGAAAGTTCCCCCTGGGCAGCCGTCGAAAGAAGAGAGCACCTGGGGATGTTGGGCCTCCCCGAATGGGCCTGCATAACGACCCGGTCCATGGCCGCCCGCGCCATCTCCAGTCCCGAAGAACCCGAATGGCCAGAACCTCCTCCCCCGATCGTCCCGGAGGGAGACGTCCTATGCACCAATCCCCCAGAACAAAACGAAGAAGGGCCCGTTCAACTCCAGGACCTTCCCGAACTGGCCCAGTGGCGTCAAGAGGGTGGTCCCACCCAGGAACAATTCTGACAAGAACAGAAGACCTGTCCCTCCCTCGAGGGACTCCGGCAGCAAGCCCTCGCCCAGAGCGCAGGAGACACCGCAGGGGCCCACTAGATTTATTGGGACAATGACCTGCTCTACAGTGAGCAAAGAATCGCTGAGCTGGGGGCCAGTCGGGTGCTGGTGGTGCCCCTCCGCTTCAGAGACTTCCTCTTGAACTTGGCACACGATGTCCCTCTTGCTGGACACTTGGGACAAGACAAAACATACAGCCGCCTGGTAACCCACTTTTACTGGCCCAAAATGCGAAATGATGTCTCCAACCACTGCCGGGCCTGCCCCACCTGCCAGGCCAGCGGGAAGAGCGGCCGAAAGATCAAAGCACCCTTGCAACCCTTTCCCGTCGTCACCACCCTGTTCGAACGGGTGGGAATAGACATTGTGGGGCCCCTAGACCCCCGAACGGCCCAGGGGCACCGGTTCATCCTAGTCCTGGTGGACCACGCCACCCGCTATCCCGAGGCCATTCCTCTTCGGACCATGACAGCACCCGTGGTAGGCCGAGCCCTAATGGGGATCTTCTCTCGAGTGGGCTTCCCCCGGGAGGTCGTCAGCGACAGGGGCACGAACTTTATCTCAAAGTACATGAGGTCTCTCTGGCAGCAGTGCGGGGTCACCTACTGGTTCACGACGCCTTATCACCCGCAAGGAAACGGACTGGTTGAGCGGTTTAACCGCACTCTCAAGGGGATGATCCTGGGCCTGGAAGAACCCCTACGTCGCCAATGGGACGTGCTGCTCCCGTGCCTCCTCTTCGCCTATCGAGAAGTTCCCCAGAAATCCCTCGGCTTCAGTCCCTTCGAGCTCCTGTACAGACACCCTGTCCGGGGCCCCCTCAGCCTGGTCAAGGAAGGATGGGAGATGGCCCCCCAGAAGACCCCTCCGGACGTATATAAGTATCTCCTGACCCTCCGCAACCAGACCGGCGATTCAGGGAACTCGCCAAAGCCAACCTGGAGGCCAGTCAGGAGGACATGAAGAAATGGTACGATCAGCATGCCTCCTCCATCGAGTTCGAACCAGGCCAGCAAGTCTGGGTGATGTCTCCAGTCGAACCCTGTGCCCTGCAGGACAACGGACAGGAGCCTTTAAGGGTGTAGAGCGCAAGGGCCCTGTCACCTACCTAATAGACATGGAGTCCCCCCGGACCCCCCTCCGAGTCCTCCATGCCAACAGACTCAAACCCCACTTCGTACGCTCGGAGCTCAGCCTACTGATGGCAACAGATAGTGGGACGGAAGAAGACTCCGAGCCCCTCCCTGACCTACTGAGGACCCGTGAAAAAGATGGCTCAGTGGAAGGGTCAGACTCTCCGAGGCCTTGTCCCTGGAACAACACCAAGACTGTCAGGCTCTCCTGCTACAATTTGCGAACCTGTTCTCCCTCACCCCAGGGGTCACCCCCTGGTGCCTTCACGACGTGGACACTGGGGATAGTCCACCTATTCAACACAGGGCGTACCGAGTGCCAGATCGGGTGCGCACCTGCATCCAGGACGAAGTCTCCAAAATGCTGGCCCTAGGAGTGATTGAGCCATCCGACAGCCCCTGGGCCAGCCCAGTCGTACTGGTCCCCAAGGCTGCCGCCCCGGGCATTACCCCCGAGCTCTGTGTAGACTATCGGGGCCTGAACGCTGTTACCCGAACCGACGCTCACCCCATCCCCCGGGCGGATGAGCTGGTTGACCGCATGGGGGCTGCCCGCTATCTGAGCATCTTCGATCTAACAGCAGGCTACTGGCAGATCGGCCTCACCCCCAGGGCCCAAGAACGATCCGCCTTCTCTACCCCGGATGGTCACTACCACTTCAAAGTAATGCCATTCGGCATGAAAAACGCTCCAGCTACCTTCCAACGACTCGTGAACCAGGTATTGGCGGGCCTCGAAGAATTCAGCGCCACCTACCTGGACGATATCGCCGTATACAGTCGTCACTGGGCAGACCACCCTCACCACCTCCAAGAAGTCCTGCACGCCCTCCAGCAGGCCGGCCTCACCATCAAAGCCAGCAAATGTCAGATTGGCCAGGGGTCCGTGACCTACCTCGGACACCAAGTGGGGAGCGGTCTGGTGGCCCCCCTTCAGCTCAAGATCGCTGCCATCCAGTCCTGGCAACCTCCTGTCACCCAAGCCGAGGTCCGAGCCTTCCTAGGGCTCACCGGATACTACCGGCGGTTTGTAAAGGACTATGGCAGCATTGTGGGGCCCATCACAGAACTCACATCCAAGAAAAACCCCAAAACCGTCAACTGGACTCCGGACTGTCAAGCGGCCTTCGAGAAGTTGAAGGCCGCCATGTGCACCGCCCCCGTGCTCCAGGCCCCCGATTACAGCCGAGAATTCATCGTCCAGACGGACGCCTCAGATCATGGCGTTGGGGCAGTACTCTCTCAACTCAACGCCGAGGAAGTCGATCAACCAGTGGCCTTCATCATCCGACGCCTGCTAGCTCGAGAACAGCGCTGGAGCACCATCGAGCGGGAGGCCTTCGCAGTGGTATGGGCCCTCAAGAAACTCCGGCCCTACCTCTTCGGTACTCACTTCAGGGTACAGACAGACCACCGACCCCTGCAGTGGCTGATGCAGATGCGGGGGGAGAACCCAAAACTGTTGCGATGGTCCATCTCCTTGCAGGGGATGGACTTCTCTGTGGAGCATCGCCCTGGCCAGGACCACGCCAACGCGGACGGCCTGTCACGCTTTTTCCGCCTCGGCAAGGAGAGTACCCAAGAAGATGGGTGACTCTCTCTGCCGTCAGCTGGGGGGGACGCATGTTGGACAGGCCTCGTGAAAGGGCCGCATCCTCCCCGCATAGTAAGGCCCGAACACCGGCTCTCCCGGTGTCCCCAGAAGAACCACCCCGGCAACCCACAGAAGCAACCCGCAACCCGTCCCCAACAGGACGCCTGCTCCCGAACACCCCGACATCGGCTGGCCCGGGCCTCCATCAGCAGCATTGTCCTGGCCCAGCCGCCATCTTGGACACTACACCACAAGGCTGCGTGGCCTCAGCTCGACCCCAACCCTGGGCCTGGCCAGGCCCCGACATCGAGGCACCACCATCCACCCAGGAGGTGAAGAGACCACTTGGCAGGTCAATGGGAGAGAGGAGTGTCGATGGCTCTCCCCCGCCAGGTGCCGATCGCCCCCAGCCTCCCCGGGCGCTGGCTCCACCCCCCTGCTGGGTGTCTGGACTCCCTTATCCCGGACCTCCCGACCTCCAAGCGCGAGGGTCCGGACATCAAAGGAGACCAGACCTATAACTGGGGCAGCTCCGGAGCAGGAAGGCAGTTGTATCCTGGAGTCGAGAGACACCTTGAAGAACTCATCCTTGACGGACTGCTGGCGCTGCCACAGCCCTGCCTTGTGAATCATCGTTCCTGCCTGCTGGCGCTGCCGCGGCCCTCTGCAACCTACACCTTCGTCGGGACCTGCTGGCGCTGCCGCGGCCCATCCTCGTGAACCATCGTTCCTGCCTGCTGGCGCTGCCGCGGCCCTCTGCAACCTACACCTTCGTCGGGACCTGCTGGCGCTGCCGCGGCCCATCCTTGTGAACCATCGTTCCTGCCTGCTGGCGCTGCCGCGGCCCTTCTCAAACAAGACTTATCATCCTAGCCTGCTGGCGCTGCCGCGGCCCGACCTTCCAGAACTCCTAGCTCGAGGATTGTGAGCTACCCATCTTGCCACCCCCGTACCGGACCGGTACCAAGACTGTCCCGCTACCTTTTCCCCTTCAAAGACTAGAATTGCGAGGAACCTCGTATCCCGACATCACTGTATCGCTGATAACTTTGCTTCAATAATCGTATATAAAGAGTGTTGACCTCATCCTTGTGTGGTGTCCATCTGTGGGGGGGAAGTTACTCGTCTGTACGATCGCTGGAGACGGCCCTCACCGGAGGCCTCTCCCCCTGTCCTCGGCCGACCCTCCGGGTCCCCGTCTAACAGCCCCCCTCAAGGAAAACAACAACACCCATGCCAAGAAAGCTAGATGGTTTACCACCAAACTTCGAGAGTCCAGACACACTTGCCACCACCTCGGAAAGGCCTAAAGGAACACCAAATCCACAGAAGCCCACAACAACTTCAGAAGCGCCACCAATGCTCACCACCACCTCATCAGAGAAATGAGAAAAAAAGCAATTGAAGACAGAACCTCCACTCATGCACACAACAGCAACGAACTCTTCAACATCATCAAGGAGTTCACCCAACCCACCAGCGAGTCCACTGACATCCCTCCCTCACAAGACCTCTGCGACAAACTCAGCACCTTTTTCCACCACAAGATCAAGAGCATCTACGACAAATCCGACAAAGACGACCAACACACTGAACCCTCACCAATCATCCCCCGATACCCTGAAGCCAACGATTGACAACTGGACAGCCCTCACCACTGAAAACACTCTGAAGACGATGAATTCAATCCACTCCGTGGACCCCATGGACCCCTGCCCCACCACATTTTCCACAGAGCCGCCAACACCATTGCATCCATGCTCTGCCACACCATAAACCACTCCCTGGCAAACGCCTCGTTCCCCGACGAGTGGAAACACGCAGAGATCAACCCCCTCCAGAGGGGGAGCGTGGCTTGGGTGCCGATGAGTGAAGCGGCGTGAGCTAAAGGCTCCGAGTCCGATCCCAAAATTAATCCTGTTAATGCTCCTGAAACGTGGAAGAATTCCAGCAGCAGATGTCGGAACCCAAGGGTCGTAACACCCGGACGACACCGTGCCGCCAGGAGATCCCAATGTATTCCAGGAGCAGACTGAATATCCTGCATACCCCGAGGGCCTGGGACGACAAGATGGCGACGGAGAGGAGCTGGTGAAGACGAGCTAGACTAGCGACGCTGTAATCGCGACCGGCCCCAGACAAGGGAGCTGACTTACCTGAGGTGCGGAGCAGAGGTACGGGCGCATTAGCGGAGCCGCCGGCGGATAGAGCCCGTCGGTCACTGCCAGGAAATGGAAGACCCAATCGGCTGAGCTCTCCAAGATGGCGGATGGTAGCTTGGCGGCCGTCTGACCTGGGAACCCGAACCGGCTCTCCGGAGAAAACGAGTGGCGTGGGCGAACCAGAGGCGGCTCTACAGCGGTGCGCTGGTCCCGTACCTTCATAGTGCTTCTGAGACCGGGAGCAAATTTGTGTGGGGTGCCCACCGGCAACTGCTACGACTAAGACCAGCTCGACAGGCCGGCGGGAGCACGAAGGAGCCCTGAACTGGCCCGTGTAGAGATCGAGGTCCCACAGGCGGCATAGCGAGGTGGCCGAACAACGGAGGCACACGAGTCCCGGTATGTGGGTTGGATCGGGCCTGCACCCAGCGCTGCGGAGGTGGGGGCAGGGGGCAGGTCTGTGAAGCCGCACAGACCAGGGAAGGGATAACCACCTGAGGGTGTTGAGCATTGCGTGCATGTAGCGGCGGGACGAGCATTGAGGGCTCAAGAATCACGGCGCAAGCCCCGAACGCACCACGGATAGTGAATAAACATCTAGAAGCTCGGAATAAAAGGGAAAACCAACAGGAGGCTAAGGAGAGTGTGGTACTCGAACGCTGGAACCGCAGCACCTAACGCGCACTGTAGAAGGGGGAATACACTGAGGTGCACTACATGAGCTCTGCAGCCCTGGAGACACGGGGCTGGCTAGATTCAGAGCGCCTGATATTCTCCCAGGACTGACCAAGGGGTGTTAGTGCTGTGACCGGGAATTATATAACGGCAGCCCATCAGTACATCCACATTAGTGTACCACCACACTATTGAGAAGGAGCAGCCACGGCAGCTGGGCATACCGGTTCTGAGCCACTTGAACCTTCGTTAACAGGCACTCTAGATAGGGGTCCGGACGCTGAGAGCGGAGCGCATACCGGATAGTGGCCTACCTGAACAATTAAAATGAAACCAAATCCCAAGTCAGGGGAAGCCACAACGCAGGATGATAGCCAAGGTGCTGTCAGTGGATCAGAGAAAGCACTGTCTGAAGTTGGGCTACGTCAACGCCGTGACATGATTCTGGAAGCCATAGCGACGATGAAAGAGACAATACATCAAGACATAGCGCAAGTTGCGACAGGATTGGGACTCCTCTGTGCGGACCACTCAAAATTAGTGGACAGAGTAAAAGGCAATGAATCAGCCATCCAAGAACTGAAACCAGCGCCGCAAAATGTCATGGAAAAACAACTAAAGGATGCATTGGGACGCCTGGCTATGCTAGAGAGGAGGGCAGAGGACTCCGAAAGTAGAAACTGCCGAAATAATATACGCGTGGTGGGCTTGCCGGAAAAAATAGAGGGGACTGACATGATTACGTACTTAGAGAACTGGCTCAAAACAGAAGTAGCCCCGGAAGGCCTCTCTACTTTCTTCACACTCGAAAGAGCGCACAGAGTACCTGCTTAACAGCTGCTACCTGCCGCCCACCAAGACTAGTGGTGGCCAAGCTCCTCCATTACAAAGACAGGAATGTACTGATCCAAAGAGCGCGGTGTGCGGGGCCCTTCAAGGTTGGCAATAGCACAGTTACAATATTCCCAGATTACACCCAGGATATACAGAGACGCAGGGCTTCCTATCTAGCAGTCAAAAAGGAACTCCAGGAAGAGGGGATCCAGTATTCCTTAGTCTTCCTAGCAAAATTGAGAGTAGTGGTAGATGGCACAACCCAGTTCTTCATGACACCAGATGAGGCGTGGACGTGGCTCGAGTCATATAGAAGGGGCACAGATCGTCAGACTCAAAGACATTCCGATCCACCCAAATCCTCCCAGGTGCGCAAATCCCAACGGCTTCGGAAAAGAAATAAAAACCTGCAGAAGCAACAGCTGGTTCGGATGGCGATGGACAGACAAGGGGCATTGGCGGCTACGGTGTAGATGACGAGTTCACAGGGACCGACTTAGGAAGTGGGAGCAGACTCTGATGAAGATAAAGGGAAATCGGATACAGAGATTTCAGAAACGGACAGTGGCAGAGGGCCTATGGTCACACCGAGAACGGCAGATGGAATGCTAGACGAATAACCTGTTTTGTTGCAATATACAGACTGATGGTCCACAAGGAACTGCCTAGTATTACACTTGTGCTTGGCTCTTGTGTGCTATAAATGCTGACAAAATGCCACTATGTGGGATCCAGGGTGGCGGGGCTAGGGCGCGGGCTGCCGCTTGTCGATGCCGGAGCATCCCCTCACAGCCCTTATGGCAACCTGCAGTGACTACTGTGGGATAGTATTGTGTGTATTGTTGTAAAGTTTGGATGGGGACTGATAGCCTGATATTGGGTCCTGTTCTGGGGGAGAGGGTTGCGGGTGTTACATGGGAAGTTGAGAATTGGGGATGCAGCAGTTTCGGTGTGGGCAGGTGCGACATGAAGAAGGAGAAATTGAGGGATAATCACAATGGGGATGTTACCTGAATTAAAGTGTATTACATGGAACGTACGTGGACTACATACCATGTCCAGACGCCATAAGGTGCATGCGTATTTGGTGCGACGTGGGATCCAGATAGCGGTGCTTCAGGAGACCCATCTTACTAAAGCGGAGTGTACTGCCTTACAGTGGCGAGGGCGAGGCCAGGTGTTTGGTACAACCTACTCTGCGTTTGCCAGCGGAGTCTTAGTATGGGTGAGAGCGGGGGTCCCGTTCCAGGCCACGAATCATGTTGTTGACCCAGAAGGTAGATATGTAGCGGTAGAAGGGAAATTGTATGGACGAGATGTAGTGCTCTGTAGTGTTTATGCACCAAATACTGATCAGGCCCACTTCCTAGATAAAATATCAGGGACACTAACACACTATCTGGCTGGTCAAGTGATACTAGGGGGGGATTTCAATTCAATCGCAGATGTAACATTAGATAGATCGCATCCACCACTGGTTGATTCCCCGGTCCGTAGGCTTGCTGTGCAGAGGTCAGATTGGTAAGAAAGGTGGGAATTCACTGACATATGGCGAGGGCACCACCCCGGTGACAGTGACTATTCCTTCTTTTCGGCACTCCATGAACTACATGTTAGAATTGACACCATCTTATGCAGCCACTCGATACCTTTCCTGGCAACACACTCTGAATACTTAGCTAGGACCATTTCCGATCACAATCCCCAACTGGTGTCCCTTAAATGGCAACGTATGAGGCCCGCGGTCCCCACTTGCCGATTGCGCCCGGAAACCCTTGAAGATCAGGTTTTTTGCGCAGAAATTCAGGAGGGCATTGAACACTACTGTGCTGAGAATCGAGGAACAGCATCTACCAGAGCAGTAGAATGGGATGCATTTAAGGTGGTGGTGAGAGGGCTGTGCATTAGTAAATACTCAGGTGAAAGGACAGTGGTACTTGCGGATGTAAAAAAGGCAGAGGAGACACTGAGGGAAATAAAGAAGCAGAGACCGGAACAACCGGCGCTGCAAATGCAGCTACTGGAGGTTAAGGAACTAGTGGCTGCGGAAACAGAAAGATTGAGGAGCTATGATTATAAACAATATGCAGCGAAGGTTCATGCTGAAGGGGATAAGGTGGGCACACTTCTAGCGAGACTGGCGAGCCCGGTTCCAAGAGGTTGCCCAATTATGAGCGTGAGTACAGCCACAGGAGAGATGGTCTATTCCCAAACTGCAGTTCTCTCTGGCTTCTTGGATTACTACACGACCTTATACAAAAGTAATCTGGAGGCTGAAGAGTCAGACATAGAGGGCTATTTAGCGGGGATTCAGCTCCCACAATTGGATGAGGAGAGCGCTAAGACACTGGGTCAAATCATAACATTGACTGAGATTAGGACTGCGATCAAACAGATGGCCCGGAACAAGACACCGGGGGTGGATGGTCTGCCCATAGAATTTTATGCAAAATATGTAGACATTTTGGCACCCCACTTGCTGGAGATCTATACAGAGGCCGCGGAGCAGGGTCACCTGCCCGGGTCAATGCGAGAAGCATTGGTTGTTCCCCTTTGAAAGCCTGGAAGAGAGAAGAGTGATGTGACCTCCTATAGACCGCTGTCCATGTTGACAGTGGACTATAAAATCCTGAGCTGTATATTGGCTACGAGACTGCTGCCGCACATGACCGCATTGGTCCATGAGGATCAAGCCGGGTTTATCCCGACCAGGAATACCTCAACTAATATCCGTCGACTACTACGGGTGCTGGGGAGCGACCTAGGGGCGGCACAGATGCCAGCCGTGTTATCAATAGATATAGAAAAGGTTTTCGATAGCCTGGAATGGGAGTACCTCCATAGGGTGTTGGAGAAGTTCGGCTTAGGCTCTCAATTTGGGCACTGGACGAAAGTATTATACTCCTCAGCGACTGCCAGGGTGCGACTGGGGTCAGTGATATCTTCCGATTATTCTATACGGAGAGCGACGAGGCAGGGGTGTTCACTTGTTGTTCGCTTTGGCGATTGAACCTCTGGCGGCCCAGGCTAGGACGGGGATAGAATATAGAGGTCTTGAGTGCTGTGGAACTCCGCAATACATATCCCTATATGTGGACGACCTGTTGATGTTCTTAGAGAACACGGGAGTAGCATTGCAGGGGGCGATGTGTGTATTGTCGAGATTTGGAAAATTATCGGGCCTTAGGGTTATTTGGAGTAAAATGTGCCTTTTCCCGATACGAGCAGATATGCCCCAACCGCTGCTAGCTGGAGACATTATCTGGGAACGGTCATGTTTCACCTATTTGGGAGTCCGTATCTACCATGGAGTTCACAACATGTTGGAGGGGAACATAGGACGCTGTATAGGAGCCCTGAGGGGCTGTATGGCATTCTGGGCAACTCTTCCCCTTTCAGTAGTGGGGAGTGTGGCACTGCTCAAAATGGTGGCTTTGCCTCGGCTGCTCTACTATTTCCACACGCTACCGATATGGATCCCTCAGCGGATATTTCGGGAACTAAGAACACTAACCACAGGATTTTTATGGGGGCACGGAAGGCAACGGGTAGCGCTAACAATGCTGATGAGGCCTAAAACGGAGGGAGGAATGGCAGTTCCTAATTTTTACTATTTAGCAGCGCAACTGCAGATCCTTACGCAAAATGTAGCGGTAGAGTTTAGGGGCCCTAACCTGGCCCGAGGGGTGGGGATACAGAGGCATGTCCTCTCGTATATAATCATGCAGCAAAAGCTTTACGTACAGGATTAAACACTAGAAGAGAGGACCCTGGGATTATGTTGGAATAGAAGCCAAAGGAGAGCAGGGGTAGCACACCCATACGCACCAGAGATTCCTCTGGGAATGTTAACAGCGTTGCCACATGGAGGGGACTGGTCCTCGCTCATGAACTGGGAAGAGTTGGGACTTCAGATGATAGGAGACCTCTATACTGATGGCGAGTTATTACCATTCCGGGCGTTGCAAGACCAATATGGCCTTCCTGATGGGAGTTTCCTATTACATGCAGCTATAACAACGGCGATACGGAAACACTGGAAGACTGGGCAGATGGAACCACTGACCACCATGGCTTGCCAGTATGTAGTAATGGCAGCAGGAACATTCAAAGCGGTCACTTGCCTACACTCTCGAATGTTAAGCGAGGGCTTAGAACCACTGACAGCACTGAAACTAAAATGGGAAGCGGGTGTGGGGCGGCTCATACCGGACACAACATGGATCCATATTCTGAGGAGGACATGGAAAGGGAGTAGGAATGCTAGGTTCCAGCAGGTACACTTCTTCATAGTACATAGAGCATACCTCGCCCCAGGGAAGATCCGGAAGTATTTCCACGCACAAGATGGGGCGTGCCCTAGATGCTTGATGCCTGATGTGGAACTAGACCATATGATGTGGGATTGTCCGAAGCTAGGGCAGTACTGGTCTGAGGTGGGGGCGCTCCTTATTATTAATATTATTATTATATTCTTATATAGCGCCAGAATCGACCCCCGAAGGGGTATCTCCGCACTTGCCTTGGGAACCCGTCCTGGTTTTTCCCTGTGAGATAACCCCTAAAGGGCATCCCCAAGGTGAAAGCCAGGCATCCCGCCGCGGGGGGGCCGTTGTGGAGATTAAGCAAGCTTAATGCCCAGAGCTGCAGAGTGTGAACCCATGATTAGGTCAGGCACGAAGCGAGAATTATCGAGTCCGTGGACATTTGAGCTCATCACCCTGCCGCGTCGGGAATTGAACCCTGGTCCCGGGTCTGACCTCTGCTTCAGGGTCTGCCTGCTCTAACCAGTGAGCCACACTTCTCCTCTCCTTAATGAAGTTACTGACAGGCAGGTGGAGTATGAATTGCCTGTTGCTCTGGTTTCCTCACACGACTAAAACGAAAATTACTAGCAAGTTCATTGATTTAGGCTTAATCCTAGCCCAGATGGAAATAACATGGCACTGGAAGTCGAGGGAAGGTCCATACAGTGGGAGATGGACGGCTGAATTATATAAATGGGCCCGCAGTGAGAGTACTGTCAGACTTAGGCAGGCCATCCGTACAGCAATGAAAGGAGTTTAGAAATGGCATGGGCATGAGAGGCGTTAGTGCAAGCTCTAAGGAACTCTCAAGTAGAAGTTGAAGACTAGGGAGGGAGAGTACTGAATTGAGTTCCATGGGATGCAGATGAAGATGAGTATTGACCCATTAGGTTTCTTCTGACTATTGTACTATATGCTTGAACTATGCCCACACCAACAGCAACGGCGGGAGGTTATTTGTGGGGTTAGTTGGGGATTTTAATGAAGACATGTGGGATGACTGAATGCATAATGTGTCCTATGTTGACCCTTGTGCTATTTACCCAATAAAATATGTTTTTTAAAAAAAATCAACCCCCTCCGGAAGAAACCCTTGGCAGACACCACTGATCTCAAAAACTACATACCCATCTCCCTGCTCCCGTTCCCAGTGAAAGTCATCGAGAAAGCCATCAACAACAACTCACCATATTCATCGAAGAGCAAAACATCCTCGACTCATCCCAATTCGGCTTCGGAAAAAAACACAGTACGGAAACCGCCCTCCTCGCTGCAACAGGCGACATCCGCACCCTTCTGGACGAAGGAGACACAGCAGCCCTCATCCTCCTCAACCTCTGTGGCATTCGACACGGTCTCTCACTGCACCCTAATACGCAGACTCCACAACGCAGGGATCCTAGACTAGGCCCTTGACTGGATCTGCTCCATCCTCTCTGGCAGAACGCAGTGGGTCAGTCTCCCCCCTTTCCTCTTGGACCCTATACCTACCACCTGCTTAGTCCCCAGGGGTCCTCCCTCAGCCCTATGCTCTTCAACGTCTACATGGCTCCGCTTGCCCCATCGTCAGAACCTACGGACTCAACATTGTGTCATACACAGACAACACCCAACTCATCCTCTCCCTATCCAACGAACCCAACACCACCAGACACAACTTTCGAGAGGCATGGAAACCGTCACCAAATGGATGAAAAAAGGCTGCCTACAACTAAACACCAACAAAACGAAGTACTCATCATGGGCCAAAAACCAAGATGCCTGGAACGGCACCTGGTAGCTAAGTATGGGCGAAATTTGCGAATTTGCGTTCCGCAAATTCGCCCGAAATCGAACTCGCAATCCGCAAAATCTGCGAATTTGTGCGAATTTGCAGATTTGTTTTGCGTGTTCGCGAGGGTTTTTGCCAGTTTGCGAGGGTTTTTTACAAGTTCGGGAACGCAAACTTACTTGTGTGGTCGCAACGCTCACGGCCATGTTGTTTCTACGTGTCCAGCCTGTTTGCGACCCTGTGGTTCATCGCGGCCACCCTCCGGTTCATCACTGCCAACCTCTGGTTCACTACTGCCACCCTCTGGTTCATCACTATCACCCTCTGGTTCACCACTGCCACCCTCTGGTTCACCACTGTCACCCTCTAGTTCACCACTGCCACCCTCTGGCTCATCACAGCACCCTCTAGTTCACCACTGTCACCCACTGCCACCCTCTGGTTCACCCCTGCCACCCTCTGGTTCATCACAGCACCCTCTGGTTCACCACTGACACTCTCTGGGTCACCCCTGCCACACCCTGGTTCATCACTGCCACCCTGTGGTTCACCACTGCCACTCTCGGGTTCACCACTGTCACTCTCTGGTTCACCACTGTCACCCTCTGGTTCACCACTACCACGCTCTGGTTCACCACTGCCACCCTCTGGTTCATCAGAGCACCCTCTGGTTCATCACTGCCACCCTCTGGTTCAGCACTGCCACCCTCTGGTTCATCACAGCACCCTCTGGTTCACCACTGTAGATTATGGGGGGAAAGCACACCTGCCCAGCCTCAACGTATTTCCGGTTCTGGGTGCTAGCTGCATACTCGCGTTGTGCGCGTGGCGCGTTTACGGGGTCGCGGGCGTTTTTGCATGCTCGAGGGGGAAATATCACGTGAACTTACCCACGCGGTCCTCTACGGGCGCGGCCATCTTGTTTTTTATTTATTGCTATGGTTTTTGGGCATGCTACCTTTCTATCCATTTACATCTTTGTAATCCTATGTTTTTCTGAACTTGTATTTACTTTTTTTTGCTTATTATCTATCTCTACAATTTCCTACATCTTTATTTTGTGTTTTTTTAAACTTTTTGTTACTTTATTACCTACTTTATTTCTTTTGCTCTCGCTCTTATTTTTTTTCCACACCTATTCTTCTTTCCTTCTTCTTGTGCCCAGGACCATGGCTAAGGGAGCCGACAAGGGCAAGGGGAAGGGCCCAGCACCCCATACCCGGCTCACTTGTGGGCGTTAGAGGGGGAGGAAATCCAGGCCAGGGAGATCTTCTCTGTGGTGGAGGTGGCCACCTTGATGGTTTTTGTTCAAGTCCACCTCCCTGAGACCGTGGCAGCAGGTGGGCGGATTGCTTCCGGTTACGGCCTCCGGGAGCGTCGCCAGCTGTGGGAGAAGGTGTGCCAGGGCATGTGTAAGGAGTCTGGGGTCCAGCGCACCTACCAGCATGCGACGCACCGGTGAACTGACATCCTGGACCGGGAGCATGACATGCTTGACCTGCTAGGATTTGAGATCCCTGGCCTTGGTAAGTAGCTATTTAATAACTACTTTTTTTTCTTCTGCTCTGTTATATTGCTAATCTATTTTTTTCCTGAAGAGTACGAATGCTGCTGATTCGATTACATTGCAGGTAAATTGATAGTTAAATAGCTTCTGTCATTGCAGGTGCTCACCTGGTTATTGGCGTTGCTACTATGCTTACTTGTTTGCAACTTTTTACTCATTTGAGAGCATTACTGCGTAATGCTAGAGACAGTAGACTCAAGTCTAGTCCTTCTTTGTACTCCTGCTGCTGCCACTTTGAAGAGATAGTGATGGATTGATACGTTGAGTATATTATTAATTACTTGTTAAAGGACATTTGTTAGTGGTCTGCAATCATGATGACTGACTGTGTCTGTCACGCGACGTCTCGTGCTGCTGAGTGATGGCAGTCGTAGTAGAACCTTTTTGTTGTTGGTGTAGTTAGTGAATTACATAACTTTCCTATTAGACGGTCTGTGAATCCTGCAATACTGTACTACTATCCTCCTAGTTGACCAGATCAGATGCAATTGTTGTTAATTTGTTTCCCCAAGATAATTTTAGATTGTGTTCAAGGAAATCAAATATTTCCAAAAAACAATCATCCATGTTGTGTTTCTTTATTTCATGTTCACCAGCACCTCCCAAGGGCAAGGCGCAGGCGGCGACTGAGACTTCGGTGGAAGAAGGTGGACAGGATCAGTCCCTTGCAGGATCTTCTGCTGACCCCAGTAAGTTGTTCTATTGTTATAATAATACTTATACTTCCCTAACTTTTACAGCTCCTATTCATTACAAACTCTTTCCTAATAATTCTATGTTTTACAAAATAGTCTTTGATCTTCTAATGTAGACTACTTTCTACATTCTTATCCTGGCTCTACCATCACTCTCTGTGCTACAACTATTTAGGATTATGAGTCGGTCTGTGTAGATAGCTAAGCTTGCCCAGTCGGCAAACGGTGTGAAACAAAACTCTGATCCAGCAATAGGTCTAGGCACTGAGTGCAGCCCTCTGGGTTGCCCTTGCTGTGTATTCCAGTCTTCTTAATGTAAGTGCTATGACAATTTCCAACAACAAAATGTCATTGTTTACACCAAGTAAAAGGTAGCAGTTGCCTTTTTAATTTGAGAGGAGCACATCCCATACCGCTAGCGTTTCAGGGACTATTCTGCACACAAAGAAGTATGGACAAGAGAAATAGGACATTGTTGATGGAAGGTGCAGTTCGACTTTCGACATAGCTCAGTCCGAACAGAAGTTGAACCCCCAATCCCCTGACCGACTATCTAGTGTGTCTGACCAATGATTTTACGACCCAGAAGAAGACTACCACGAGTTCCGGCCTATCTGAGTCACTGAAGCATGACTGCCAAGTGCAGTAGTTCAAACACTTCGGCTCACTCACTCGTGAACAAAAACCACACAGTGTTTATTAGTTTTTAACTTTTATTTTCAATTAAGAAATTATAACATTATTTCTTTATTTTTAATAGCGTAGTATTCGGAGCGAGGAATGGTGATGGATGAAGATGACATTAAAGTTTAAACAACATTCCCATGAATGAAATTAGTATGACTCAAACTTAATAATAGTTAACAGACACATGAAATTATTAGAATAACTGTGCGGGGGCCCCCACCTTCTTTACAGTACTTAAAGTACTGCTGGTGTTGACTTGCTAGTAGTTGGTGAATCGTCTGGCAGAAGGGCAATGGAATCTTCTTTCTGTAATGAGAAAAATGGTGCACGTTAAGCAAGCATTCATCAGTTGTCATAAGAAGAAGTGTAGCATTTAATGGAATAAGCATATAAAAGGTTAACACTTCCTCCCAAAAACAGTTACTTTTTTCAATCCCAGTAATAAAAAATGTGTTTCAAATATCAAATAGCTGGAGGGATGAATTTGAAGCAGAGATCAAACAAACGCACAGAGTCACACTCATAGAAGTAAGTTCAAGTTCACAAGAATATCATTTAAAAGATAAGGAGAATTTTGGATACTGTAACTGTTTTTTGTAGTTGTCCCGTTGAATTTGTGAAGTTGATGCATCCAGCCATTCCTCTTATTCGTGGTACTCCTTCATTCCATCGGATGCTCCGTCGATCAATCTTGGTGACCAGACACACTGTCCACTGCCTGCCTGATGCGGAATTGCGGATCGCTAATTGTAAGCCTGAGTGGTACATCAATGGCACAGGGTAAAAGCCTGCCTGTAATTGTTGATGGAAAAACACAACAATAAGTGATAAATACACCTCGGAGAAAAAAAATATAAGGTACGCTGTGTAGTGCAAAAATTCCACTTTCAGAGATGACAATTCCCAAAATCTAAAACACCCCACATTACCCTCCCAAAAACTTGCAGAATACTGTTGCTACCTCGCAGAGGCCTAATTTCAAATCGTTCCAAAACGCACTCAGAAAGTATTCTCAAAACCCCCCTTTCCCACCATGGATTTTTTTCAAACCACTTGCATTCAAAATTAGACATTCCCACAAGTGTTCCAAGACCCCACCCAGTCGTAAAAATCTAGAACACCCCCAAACACATGCAATACACTACTGCGAACCCTAACGAGCCCTAAGTTAAGAATAGTGCCAAACGCTTTCTGCAACTAGGGCAAATCACCCCTTCCCCACCATGGATTTTCTTCAAACCACTTGCAATCACATTCCAACGAGTGCTCTAAGACCCCAGAACCCAGTTTAAAAAATCTAGAACACCCCCAAACACATGCAATACTGCTAACCCTAACGAGTCCTAAGTTAAAAATAGTGCCAAAACGCTTTTCACCTCCAATTTTCTCCAAACCACTTTTATCCGGTATTAGACCTTCCCAGCAATGCCCCAGACACGTCAACCCAGGCAAAAACACGTTTAACACCCCCAAACAGCCAAAAAGCAAAACTGCAAAAAGTGACACTTAGAAAAATGTAGGCCTCATTTCGAAAGTACTCCATGCGCGCTCTGCAGGTAGGCCCTAAGTATGGGCGAATTTTGCGAATCTCGCGTTCGCGAATTTTGCGGATTTGCGAACTCGCAATCCGCAAAATCCGCGAATTTTTGCGAATTTGCGGATTTCTTTTTTTTTGTGTTCGCAAGGATTTTTGCCAGTTCGCGAGGGTTTCGTACCAGTTCGCAATTGCGAACTTACATTTCGGCGCGCAGCGGTCGCGATTATGTTGTTTCTACGTCTGGTTCATCATCACAGGTTCCCAGCACCCTCTGTTTCACCACTGCAACCCTCTGTTACATCAATGCCACCCTCTGGTTCATCATTACTGTAGATTATGGGGGAAAAGCAAGCACACCAGCCCTGTTTCAACTGAGATGAATTAATTTGGGGTTAGTTTATTAATGTGTCACTGTTTTAAAATTCCAGTCTGGCACCTGCTTCCTTATCTGTAATTTTGCTTTCTGTTGCAGTGCATTTTTTTCCCCAGGACCTTTGTGGCATACTTGTAGCTATTCTATGAGCCTGCTGTGAGGGTCAGAGCAGGGTCATACAATTGTTGCAACTAGCAACTGAATTCTGGAGGGGCCCCAGTCAGGAAGCACTACAGGGAATTGTTACTAATGATGAGTTTGAACTCTTGCCCCTGCCGAGTGCTTTCAGTTTTGAAAAACTCGTTTGTCTGCAATTTCGCGGGGTTCGCGGGGCACGAACACGCGCGAGATCGGATTCGGAAGCCGCAAATTCGTGCGAATATGCAATTTGTTTTTTTGCGGCGTGTTAGTTGGCAAGGTTTTGTGCGTTTTTGCGAGCCGCTCGTAGTGCAAGGCGCGAAGTTACCCTCGCGGTCGTTCAAGGGCGCAGCCATCTTGTTTGCCTGACGTATTTCCGTTTCCGGGCGCGAAGTGTAATCTTGCAAAGTCTGTGCTTGCCAGTACAGTTTTGCGCGTGTTCGCAAGGAAAATCTCGAGCGAACTTACCCGCGCGGTCGTGAACGGGCGCGGCCATCTTGTTTCTCATTCATTGCTATGGTTCTGGGCATGGTCTTTGTATCCTCTGTCAATCTCTGCCATCCTTTGCTTGTTTGAAGTTTTTTTAATCTATTTTACTTATTATCTATCCCTCTATTTTTCTAGCCCTATATTTTTGTGTTTACTGCTACTTTTGGTTAATTTTAAACTACTTTTGTAAACTCTTTTCTTTTCTTCTCTTCCCTATTCTATTTTCTTTATTCCTTTCCGCCCAGACCATGGTGAAGGGAGCCGGGAAGCATCCCGAGAAGGGGAAGAGTCCAGCACCCCGTGTCCGGCTCCCGTGCGGGCGTTTGAGGGGGGAGGAGGTCGTACCCAGGGAGATCTTTACCCCGGAGGAGGTGGGCCAACTCATTTTTTATGTTCAGCGCCGCCTCCCCAGGACCATCATGGGAGGCGGCAAGATCAGTGCCGGGTACGGGGCCCGGGAGCGCCGGAAGCGGTGGGAGAAGGTGTGCCAGGCCATTTACCACCACTCTCGGGTCTGGCGCACCTACAACCAGGCCACCCACCGCTGGACGGATGTCCTGACCCGTGAGCGAGATCTGCTCGACCTCCTTGGCCTTGAGATCCCCGGGCTTGGTGAGTAGTAGTAGCTATGTCTTTACTACTATGTTTTCTCCTGCTGTGTTATTATATTGCAAATTTTTCTTTTTTACCAAGAGCAATAATGCTGCTCATTACATTGTAGGTAAATTATATTTCAAAATCTTCTGTGCATTTCAGGTACCCTGCTCTCCTTCTTCTCAGTAGTGTTGCTACTATGCTTATTTGTTTTAGATTTTGTGTTCATTTCATTGGCCTGTGAAATTATGTATGAGTGTAGTTTAAAGAACTGCGTAATGCTACACACTAAGGTTCAGATTTTTAATTACCGGCGCATCCCTGCAAAGTAGCAGGGATGCGCCAGTAATTGTGCGTCACGCCACCATCACCCATGGTGCGCCGTATTTACAATGAGGCGCACCATGGGCCCAAAACGTCACCAAAACGTTACGCATCTGTGCCGTAAAGGCGGCGCATTGCTGGAGTTGCGTCGCAACGATGGTGCAGCTCCATCAATGCTCTGGGGTGCCCTATCTCCCCAATGCTGCGTCAAGCCGTACGTGTGCTTCAAGCAGGCGCAGGGTTTGAGTCACGCATCATTGTCCTCAAAGTGACTGATTGAAATCTTGTAGATTTCCCTCAGCCACTTTTAGGATGCGTTCCTGCGCAGGAACGCCCTCCCTTGCGCCGGAGCGCCCCCTATTGGCTCAGGGCTTTACAACGTGATGCATCTCCCATATGCGTCACGTTGTTAATATACGCCGCACCATTGCGCCTCTTTTGTGCTGTCGCTGCGTCACAAAAGTCACGCAACAATGGAGCAAAAGAGCCGCAAGGGCCTTCTAAATCAGCCCCTACAGACTCAAGTCCAGTCCTTCCTTTGTACACATGGCGATAAGAAGAAATAGTGGTGGTGGATTAATAGTT
Organism: Lissotriton vulgaris; assembly: GCF_964263255.1. NCBI lineage: Eukaryota > Metazoa > Chordata > Amphibia > Caudata > Salamandridae > Lissotriton > Lissotriton vulgaris. Next base: position 582,011 of record NW_028251998.1, on the reverse strand, counting down.
TGAGTATTTTAATGACTGGTTAATGTAGTAGGAAACTTTAGTGTTGTCGCTGATCTTCAATCACGATGGACTTTGGCTGTCACTTTGCGTGCTGCGGACTGCTGCCTGCCAATCCTAGGCAAACCTTTTTAGTACTTTGTTTAGTGAGTTACATAGGGTAGTTTCCAATTCGACGGTCCGCAAATCAAGCAATACTAAAGTAATGACGTAGTCGACCACATGAGATTGGTCAATAATATATCCCGTGGAGTCGTTCCCTATTTGCTATTTCGCAAAAATATTTTGTTACTTTGTTAGTTCTTTTGAAATGTTTGATTTGGTTGAGAAATATCATCCATGTTTTCTGTTTTTCTTTCTTTCATGTTGTACATCAGCTTCCCCCAGGGGCAAGAGAAGGACACAGGAGGAGGAGGAGGGTGCTGTTGACGATGCAGGCCAGGACCGGGCAGGCGAGGGCTCCTTTGCTGGCCCCAGTAAGTTTTAATTTTAATATAGAGTACTTATTTTTTCCTAGCGTTCCTCATTCGATTTTTTCAAAATCGTCTTTGATCTTCTTGTAGACAGGATCTAAATTCTTATCCTGCCTCGACTATGACTCCGTGTGGTATTACTAGATTATTCTTATTAGTCTGTCTGTGTAGCTAACTAAGATTGCACATTTGGCATTTCAATTGGACTCCCATTCTAGTCAGCAATAGCTCTATGCACTGAGTGCAGTCCTCTGGGATTGTCCATAATGTCTTTTCAAGTATTCTAAATGTTTATGCTTTTTCCATTGCCAACAATAAAAAGGTGAATGACCACGAAGAAAGAATAAGATACTACTTTACTTTTGGTTTGGATAGGAGGACAATCCATTCTACTACTGTTGCAGGGACAAATCTGCACAAACAGAACTATGGACACTAAATAATGCATCGCTTCTTAGCTTATCAATTATAATAGGTGCTGTAACTGTTAGACTTTCCACATACCTCAGTGATAACAGACTTTGTAGTTGAACCCCCAATCTCCTTACTGACTAGATAGTGTGGCAGAGTCATTTAGCTCCCAAAGTCACCGATGGCAGAGGCACGGACTCATGCTTGCAAAAATTCGAAAACCTTTAGCTCATCCACTCTAGTCTGGAGGACCAAAAACCACAGAGTCTATTTAAGTTTAAAAGCTTTATTAAAAGTAAACACATTTATTAAATTCAAGTTTGTCATAAAAGTGAACGTGTAACTGAAAATGGAAAAGTGCATAGTGCTGACGATTAATTGGACACATTTCTTGTGGTCGAGCCGAGCTCTCACCTGGTTTGAACTTGATCCTGTTCGTGTTCTTAGAAGTCAAGCTTCTGTCTGTTAGGAGAAAAAGTGGTGCGTGTTAAAAAGTAAAAAGCAAACATTCATCAGTTGTGCCAAAAAGTGCAGCAAGACAGCAGCCTTCCCTGGAAAAAGGGACATTTTTACTCTAGAGTACACAGTCATAAATTATTAAATTGTATACTGTTTTTTTCACATTTCTTTCTTCCTCCTAGACCAAATATTATATAGTAGTGAGTGGTGTATTCTAGCATTATTAAATGCACTTTGTAGGTGGAACATCTGGAGACGGGGCCAGGGCGGAGGTGGTGGTGGCTTTGGACGAGGAGGACAACTCTGGGGAGGAGGCGGTGCAAGTGCCGGACAAGGACATGCCTGTGAGGGTTCACACGGTGGTGGCGGGCAGAGGTAAGCTATACATTCCTTAGTCATTGAGATTAAAGACTGCAGAGTGTGCTTTCTGCACGGGTGTATTATAAAAAAAGCAGGTAGTAGCCTCCTCTAAATGTACTTCGACTTAGCTATGAAGTTTTTGGCGAGAAGAATCCCAATCAGATCTGAAATGAACTTGATGGATGGGATGAACGAAAAGGGAAAGAAGGGTGTAAGTAAGTGTGGAAGCACGAGAAATGTAATGATGACTGGCAAAGAAGAATGATATGTGTTTGCTTGGTCTCCGAGGTGGCTGGGAAGGTAAGAAAATGGTATGGGGCATGGCTGGGTGAATGATGAAGCAAGGATGGGTGGAAGGAGAACAGCCTGGGTGGGTGAGACAGAAACTGTATGTGTGCATACACTTTGAATGGATGGATGCCTGGATCATTCATGGTACTATCTGACTCTTAGATAGCATATGTGTATCTAGAGAGAGTAGACTGTCACTGGATGAACTAAGTGTTACTTTGAAGAGCATGTAACACCGCACCCGCACGTCCGTTCCAGTGTAGGAAAGGCAAGGAAAAGAAGTTGTAACGTTGTCCAAATACTACCATGAATAGTAGCAGTAGTTTGTATTGCAACTGCAAGCACAGCATATATCCGGTTATTACGGTGGACACTCCCTACCTCTCTTAATAACTTTAGTTTAGTAGTAGTACGTCATTCATGTGTGGGGGTATCACTGTTCACTCAATAATAAGCAAAGCACCTAAAGTCATCCCATATGTCATCAAATACATCCCATGTGAAGTGATAGATAATCAGATAATTTAGTTTCTTCATTTTCCTTTTCTAATACTCATTTGCACTGTAGGGTGAAAGCTAAATTAATTAAGCAGTAGCCCTTTTAACAGAGTATTCTCAGTGCCACCCGTAATAGAAAAGTAAGAGCTTCACCACCTGCATGTACTGGACCGGTACAGTAACGCAAGTCTGTCTCACTCACCATGGTGTGCGTCTGTTTTTCTCGGGTGCAAGTTCACTGCGCTGGCATTATGCCGGCTTGCATAAGATAACGTACCAATTTTCCTAAACAAGAGAGAAGAAGAAGAATAAGAGTGGTGTACTGTCATAGTCAACTGTAATGGAAGTCCATAGTGCTCGTAGAATTTGTTCCTGAAACTCCCACTAATGTTAGAGCAAGGATGAAGAAGTCGGAGGTTACATAGATACTGTCCTCAATAGTTATGTACTGTGCTTTCAATTTGCTACTTGTACTGTGACAACTTTCTGCTCAATCATTTTGTGTTAATCTTAAGGAGCATTGGTTACAGACTATGTCTTTCTTTTTTCATGTAGTTGCTCCTTCCAAATCCAAGACACCATCAAGGAGGAAGGAGCTGGCTCGAATGGCCCGGCAACGGAGGCTGGATGCCACTGTCGCTGAATATCGGCGGCTGGTGGCCCTGGAGGAGGAGGAGACGCAGTCTGGTACAACAACAACGTCCACTGGGACAGCTGCATCCTCCTCCGTGCGGGCTGCCAGCCAGCACAGTGCTCCAGCGGTACGGAGCCGGGCTACCAAAGCCAAACGCCACCGCCGAGCAGCAAAGAAAGCAGCTGCCCCTCACAGGATTTGCAAGGCACACCGGCGCCGCTTATCCCTCAGACTGTCCTACCTGGAGCAGGAGGTCCATAACTATAAGAACGTGGTGGAGGGCCTCCGCTTCGAACTTGCCACCCTCCGCAAGGAGCATGATGCCCTGGCTGCTAATTCCAACCGCACCCTGCCATAGTGTCCCTTGCCCCTTTTTTAGAGACTTTTGGGGGGTGGGAATTGGGAGTTGGGATTTTTGGGGACTTTTGAAGGACAATCGTTGGGGTTAGGGAGGGTCTTGCGGGAGATTCTTTTGTTAGGGCTATAAAAATATACTTTTTGAAACTTTATCTGACCATACCTGTTTTTTACTGCTTTTCAGTCTGGTGGGTGGGGGTTTAACAGTAAGTTTGTTTTCCTGAATAGTCCTAGGACTTTAGTAGTACTACCGTCAATCCAATCTCTCGTCTCTCCTAATACTCCATTATACTACCTCCAACCAAACGCCTATCTTACCTGTAATTTCTGTTTGCAAGTAGGGCTAGGCCCAGGGCTGGCTCCACGGGAAACAGCAAATAAGGTTGGCAATCCTGGGCGGATAAAATTTCCTCATAGAAGTGGTACTAGTGGTGTGACACAGTGGCAGTTGCATGCCTATGAAAAAAAAGAAAATGAAATCTGGTTTGTCCTCCTGAGCAGTACAACGGTACAATAGAGAATATAGCAGGTGACAGAAGTACACTAGAACAGTGCCACATTGTAGCCTAACAAATGTTAAAGTATAACTAATTCGGTTGAAGTTCTTTGACATTAGCCATGGGCCTTTGTCAATCAGAGTAAGAATATATCCTCGGATTTCTTCACCAGCCTGTTGCTATCACCTTATCCTCCCCAGCAAGTGTGTGTATTTATTGCTGTAATTTAGTCACATATCAATGAAAACCACACAGCCCGGGGGAAGAGGGTTAGGGTTTGAAAAATGGATGGGTACGGGGGTTTTTGGGAAAGGTTTTGGGAGACAAGAAAAAATAGCACAGCATGGACAAACAATTGTGAACATAAAGAAATCTTTGGGTACAAACCTATCCATCTTTGAAAGTGCATGCACTACTGGATGCATGTCAGTGAAAAGTAAGTAGTACTTTCGACAACTGTGGAAGAAAGAATGCGACAGTACAGGGCGTGTGTGGAATTATTGATAACTATCTTCAACTTAAGGTCTCTGTTGCCAGATACCTGAGAGAGCCTTGCTGGTCACTATAAATCCATTCACAACACTCAATGGGGTTGGTCTGGAAGGTATAGTAGATAGAAAAGGAGAAATTGCTCTTTTTCTAGGTGTCTCCTCACTCACCAGGGTTGCCCCTTGGTGACATGCTTCATCATTGGGGCCATCCCAGTCCTCTACGGGCTGGGGCGTGCTGCGACTTGCGAATTACGCAGGAGCACTTACAAATGACTATGTGTGGTGCAGAAGTGATAGTGGAGTGGACCAAGTGATATGTTAAGGGATCAATTTAGAAGCAGAGAGAAATCCAAGAAATGCAGTCACAGTCAGAGAAAAGGACAAAGGATACTGTATCTGTATGTGTTGTTGTAGTTGTCCTGTTGAATTTGGTAAGTAAGTTGCCTGCAGAAAAGAAATCCTCTTATTAGCGGCACTCCTCCATTGCAGCCGACGCTTCGTCCATCGATGTTGGTCACCAACAGAAGACACCCTGTAAATCCATTCACAACACTCAATGGGGTTTGTCTGGAAGGTATAGTAGATAGAAAAGGAGAAATTGCTCTTTTTCTAGGTGTCTCCTCACTCACCAGGGTTGCCCCTTGGTGACATGCTTCATCATTGGGGCCATCCCAGTCCTCTACGGGCTGGGGCGTGCTGCGACTTGCGAATTACGTAGGAGCACTTACAAATGACTATGTGTGGTGCAGAAGTGATAGTGGAGTGGACTAAGTGATGTGTTAAGGGATCAATTTAGAAGCAGAGATAGATCCAAGAAATGCAGTCACAGTCAGAGAAAAGGACAAAGGATACTGTATCTGTATGTGTTGTTGTAGTTGTCCTGTTGAATTTGGTAAGTAAGTTGCCTGCAGAAAAAAAATCCTCTTATTAGCGGCACTCCTCCATTGCAGCCGACGCTTCGTCCATCGATGTTGGTCACCAACAGAAGACACCCTGTAAAAAAAGCACAGCATGGACAAACAATTGAACATAAAGAAATCTTTGGGTACAAACCTATCCATCAATCTTTGAAAGTGCATGCACTACTGGATGTATGTCAGTGAAAAGTAAGTAGTACTTTCGACAACTGTGGAAGAAAGAATGCGACAGTACAGGGCGTGTGTGGAATTATTGATAACTATCTTCAACATAAGGTCTCTGTTGCCAGATACCTGAGAGAGCCTTGCTGGTCACTATAAATCCATTCACAACACTCAATGGGGTTGGTCTGGAAGGTATAGTAGATAGAAAAGGAGAAATTGCTCTTTTTCTAGGTGTCCCCTCACTCACCAGGGTTGCCCCTTAGTGACATGCTTCATCATTGGGGCCATCCCAGTCCTCTACGTGCTGGGGCGTGCTGCGACTTGCGAATTACGTAGGAGCACTTACAAATGACTATGTGTGGTGCAGATGTGATAGTGGAGTGGACTAAGTGATGTGTTAAGGAGGGATCAATTTAGAAGAAGAGAGAGATCCAAGAAATGCAGTCACAGTCAGAGAAAAAGACAAAGGATACTGTATCTGTATGTTGTTGTAGTTGTCCTGTTGAATTTGGTAAGTAAGTTGCCTGCAGAAAAAAAATCCTCTTATTAGCGGCACTCCTCCATTGCAGCTGACGCTTCGTCCATCGATGTTGGTGACCAGAAGACACCCTGTCCACTGCCTGCCTGATGCTGAATTGTGGCTCGCTAATGTGAAGCCTGACTCCATCCTTTTTTCCCCATTGCACAGACTGAAACCCGGCCTGTAATTATTCAACGAAAAACAGGAAGTGATATAATATTACAACACCACTGATAAATAAATATAAGGTATGTAGGCTGTGGAGTGCAAAAAGTCACACTTTGATTTTCCATAGTAGACAGTACAATATTTTTGAAAGTGCGTACTCTGTCAGAGTCACCTTTTGAAGGATAAATAAGTATGGGCAAATTAATGTAGCGGATCTTTCCCCTCAAGCTAGGTGTCCTGTAAACTGTGTTTTAGAACAAAATTAGATCTTCCCAGCAGTGCTCCCACCCAGACCCTTACTAAAGCCAGTCGCAAAAATGTAGAAGACCCCCAATCAAATCTCAAAAAACTAGGCATAGCAGAAAACTGGTGACAAAACGTACTTTGAAAGTAAAAGTAGGCCCAAGTACCCCCTTACCCACCGTGGATTGCATTCAAACCACTTGCAAACAACCAAGCAAAAGTATCCATAGCCAGCATCGCTCCAAGACTCGAAAACCCCCCCACCCAAACACATGCAATAGAAATACTGCTAACCCTAACGAACCCTAAGTTAAGAATAGTGGCAAAGGCTTTCTTTAACTATGCCAAATCCCCCCTTTCCCACCATGGATTTTCTTCAAATGACTTGCAACCAAAATTACACATTCTCACGAGTGCTCTAAGACCCCAGAACTCAGTTGCAAAAATCTAGAACACCCCGAAACACATGCAATCCTGCTGCTAGGGCTAACCCTAACGAACCCTAAGTTACAAAAAGTGCCAAAAGGCTTTTCCGCGAGGATTTTGTCCCAACCACTTCTACCCGGTATTAGACCTTCCCAGGAATGCCCCAAGACCCGCCAACCCATCCGCCAAGAAGCATAACACCCCCAAACAGGCCAAAAGCAAAATCTCATACTTGCAATATTTCTCGGCCTTCGGTCCAAACGCGCTGCGTAGCTAGGCCATAAGTCGGGGTTGCCACCACGGATTTCCTGAAAAGCAAATGCAATCAAGATTAGAGTGTCCCAGCAGTGCTCCCAGACCCCGAAACTCACCCACAAACACCAGGAAGCCCCACAAACAGGCCCCCGAAAACGCTACATTGAGCAAAATGTCAGAAATAGCAAAAAAAAAATCGGCCTGGATTTTGTCCCAACCACTTCTACCCGGTATTAGACCTTCCCAGGAATGCCCCAAGACCCGCCAACCCACCCGCCAAGAAGCATAGCACCCCCAAACAGGCCAAAAGCAAAATCTCATACTTGCAATATTTCTCGGCCTTCGGTCCAAACGCGCTGCGTAGCTAGGCCATAAGTCGGGGTTGCCACCACGGCTTTCCTGAAAAGCAAATGCAATCAAGATTAGAGTGTCCCAGCAGTGCTCCCAGACCCCGAAACTCACCCACAAACACCAGGAAGCCCCACAAACAGGCCCCCGAAAACGCTACATTGAGCAAAATGTCAGAAATAGCAAAAAAAAAATCGGCCTGGATTTTGTCCCAACCACTTCTACCCGGTATTAGACCTTCCCAGGAATGCCCCAAGACCCGCCAACCCACCCGCCAAGAAGCATAGCACCCCCAAACAGGCCAAAAGCAAAATCTCATACTTGCAATATTTCTCGGCCTTCCGTCCAAACGCGCTGCGTAGCTAGGCCATAAGTCGGGGTTGCCACCACGGATTTCCTAAAATGCAAATGCAATCAAGATTAGAGTGTCCCAGCAGTGCTCCCAGACCCCGAAACTCACCCACAAACACCAGGAAGCCCCCCAAACAGGCCCCCGAAAACGCTACATTGAGCAAAATGTCAGAAATAGCAACAACAAAAAATCGACGTGGATTTTGTCCCAACCACTTTTATCCGGTATTAGAGCTTCCCAGCAATGGCCCCAGAGCCGTCAACCCAGGAGAAAACGAGTAGAAGACCCTCAAACAGCCAAAGAGCAAAAGTACAAAAATGGGGACTTTGTCATTTTTTTCCTAAATTTCCCAAATCACTCCGTGCGCGCTCTGCAGCTAGGCCCTAACTCCCCTCTGCCACCATGGATTTGCTTCAAATCTCTTGCAAAGTAAAGTATATATAGCCAGCAGTGCGCCCAGACCCCGAAACCCACCCACAAACACCAGGAAGCCCCCCAAACAGGCCCCCGAAAACGCTACATTGAGCAAAATGTCAGAAATAGCAAAAAAAAAATCGGCCTGGATTTTGTCCCAACCACTTCTACCCGGTATTAGACCTTCCCAGGAATGCCCCAAGACCCGCCAACCCACCCGCCAAGAAGCATAACACCCCCAAACAGGCCAAAAGCAAAATCTCATACTTGCAATATTTCTCGGCCTTCGGTCCAAACGCGCTGCGTAGCTAGGCCATAAGTCGGGGTTGCCACCACGGATTTCCTGAAAAGCAAATGCAATCAAGATTAGAGTGTCCCAGCAGTGCTCCCAGACCCCGAAACTCACCCACAAACACCAGGAAGCCCCCCAAACAGGCCCCCGAAAACGCTACATTGAGCAAAATGTCAGAAATAGCAAAAAAAAAATCGGCCTGGATTTTGTCCCAACCACTTCTACCCGGTATTAGACCTTCCCAGGAATGCCCCAAGACCCGCCAACCCACCCGCCAAGAAGCATAACACCCCCAAACAGGCCAAAAGCAAAATCTCATACTTGCAATATTTCTCGGCCTTCGGTCCAAACGCGCTGCGTAGCTAGGCCATAAGTCGGGGTTGCCATCACGGATTTCCTGAAAAGCAAATGCAATCAAGATTAGAGTGTCCCAGCAGTGCTCCCAGACCCCGAAACTCACCCACAAACAGACGGAACCCCCCCTAAGAGCACCTCAAAGGCAAGCAAGTCAGCAAAAACACTAAAAAATTTGCGCCTCGGATTTGGTCCAAACCACTTTTATCCGGTATTAGAGCTTCCCAACAATGGTCCCAGAGCCGTCAACTCACCTGCAAAGAGGTAGAACAACACCCCCACAAGTGCTGAGTCTTTCTTCAATGGGCGTAAACCAGCCCTCTGGTTTGATGGAAATAGGAGTCTGAAGGAGGAGGATAGAGGAGCATGTTCTTCTGAACTTGTGAACCTGAGGAATGCAGACTGCGGCAACTTCAAATCAATTAGCAAACCAGTGAAGACAGTTCTGCTGATGGGCTTGTTTTTGTGATTATCTGATTAAAGTTTGAAATATATTAACTGTGCACAACAAAGAAAGACAGACACACAGGAATAAAAGTAAATAAGGACGAAAAAGAAAGTTATTGATTCGTTGTCTGATTTTCAGGGCTCGGTATCACGGTCCAGGAATGAGAATAAGGCTTCGTCATCATACTCTGCGAATTCAGGCAGGGTGAGCTCAGTGTCACCTGACAGAGTAGAAATTCCCTCATCTATGTTGCTGCCCACCTCGTCTTCATCCGGCGCGCTTTCTCGTACTCTGAAATCTGGTGGTATGAGGTGCTGATTCATCTTGATCATTGTTAACCTCTCCATATTTTTGGGCGAGAGGCGGCTCCGTTTGGGAGTTACAATGCCACCAGCAGCACTGAAAACACGTTCAGAAGACACGCTTGCGAGTGGTCAAGACAAGTAGTTTAAAGCCAGGTTGGTGAGCTGTGGCCACAATTCTTTTTTTCCATGCCAATACGCCAATGGGTCAGAATTAACATAGACCTCTGTTGAGTCATTCAGATAGTCCTTCGCCATCGATTCAAGGTCCTCATCCAAGGTTCCTCCACTTTGCTTAGCTCTTGCTGTGCCTCTGACCTTTTGAGAACCAAAACCACGCAGAGCTAGCCAATCCTCTTCAGCCTCCAATGTTTCTGTTGTGTCTGGTGCAGATGATCCGGTTGCCGGTGTCTTTAACGGCTGAGAGGTCACTTGTGCCACAGCCACAGGTGCAGAAGTGGATTGTTTTGACTGGGGATGGCCTGCTGATGTACTGCCATTTCCTTCAATTTTCAGTCGTTCTCTTTCAAACCTCTTGGCTGACAAGGCTAGCCAATGTTTGTACTTTGGAACATGTTCATCATCAAAAGGAAAGAATGCTTGGTCTGCCAGCGCCTTTTTGTAGCGTGGATCGAGAATAGTAGCACAAATGTAATGCTCTTCTGAGTGGATCGCTTTAAGACGTTCATCACCTTGTAGGAGCTCTAATAATTTCTCAGCCAGAACAAAAGAGTCTTGGTTTTTTACATCTTTTTCAAACACAAACACAGAACACACCTCCTTCAGTTGGTCCTCCAGCATGTACAACAATGGGATAGCTTTTCCCAAATTACAGTCCTCCTTGCTGACTGCACGCGTGAAGAACTCAAAAGGACGAAGCATGCGTGTCAGGCTTTGAACTATGTTCCATTGCGCCGCACCCATCCACAGTTTTCCTCTGTACCCTCTGTTAAGAAATATTGATCGAGTACTGTATACTGCTCATACAGACGCTCAAGCATGTAGAAGGTTGAGTTCCAACGTGTTACCACCTCCTGGATGAGTGCTTTCACTGGCATTTTACGTTGATATAGCAGGCTCCTCAGCTGCTTCCGGGACTTAAAAAAATGGCTGAAATGGTTGCACATTTTTCGGCAGGTGTCCAATACTCTGTACGCTGCACTGCCTTTATTACCCAAGAATTTTTGGACAACCAGGTTTATACAGTGCGCCAAACACGGCACTCTGAAATAGTCACCCTGCCTTATGGCCTTAACTATATTGGCACCATTGTCCGTGGAAACATAACCAACCTGGCGTTTTAGTGGGGACAGCCAGTTAAGGACCTTTGTGTTAAAGACATCCAAAATGTTTTCTGCTGTGTGACGTTTCTCCAAACCAAACATGGCTAGTGTTGCATGTTTCCGAGCAGCTTTAAAAACAATGTCCGTGTCAACACCTGTGTTTAGCTTTGCTTTAGCCCCTGAAAAAGAGACCCAGTGTGCAGTGATGCACATGTAATCAGCGCCTGCGCCACTGGTCCACATGTCTGTTGTCATATGTATAGTGTGAACAGCACTCTTCTGCAAAGCTGCCCCAATCACCTTCAGAACATCTTCATGTTGTGGTAAATAAATTTACCGGATACGGAATTTCTATGCGGTATAAGTTCAATAAAATAGCTCAATCAAAAAATGAGAGGCAGAGTCCGTGGAGGCTGAGTTTATAAGGGTTTTATTCCATGTAATGGAATGGTTCGAACCATGGTATCATGTTCCATCACCATGAGGGTTCAGGAAGGGATAGACAATGCTTTATTAACAGTGTACAGTATGGGGGGAGGAGCCAAGATGGCGGACGGGACGGACGTGTGAGCGCCCGGCTCCGCAAGCCGTCTGCTTTTAAACTACTATCCTGATACTGTTCGCCCCTACACCGAGCAGGAGCGGAGACACTAACGTGCTGCTGCGGATGGCGTTCTTTCGAGATCTCAGCCGGCTGATTTGATGCTAGACCCGGGACGTATGCTGGCCTCCGATGCTGCCCCTGAAGCCCTTGCCGATCGCCGTCGCTAAGCATGGCTGGACGCTACCGATGAGACGGGCTGGGAAGGCGTCGTAGTTGCGGATAGCACAATTGACCGGGGGGCTGATGTGGCTGACCCCCTCCTTCCCGCTGGTCCCCCGTTGGCTGAGGAGTTCTTTCCCTGTGTGACCGGCACTTCGTGCGGCGCTTTCCTGAGCTACACTGCTTCACGATTGGAAGGACTCCATCTTGGGGCGCCTTCCTAGCTCCCGGGCTGTGTGAGGTCTGTTTTGCAACCGCACCTCTGTGATGCTCTGCCTATCCTTGAGCGAGGGACCACACTGAGGGTTTCGCTGTGTGCTGTGAGCCGTCTGACAATGCAAGGGGACTGGGCCTACGCGGATGTCCTGGCAGCCCTTTACGATCTGCGGGCAACATGGCGGAGAAATGTCCGTGAGCTGACTCGGAAGATCGAGGTGGCTGTGCCTGCAGCAAGGCGACTGGGTCCTGCTGGCCCCCCGGGGCCTCTACCCACTTCAGTATGGGATACATTGTGTTCGAGTGAGACGGCGTGGGAGCTGCATATCCCTGGCAACAATGTTGTGCATTTTTCTATCGAGGAGACTGTGGATACAATGTCTCCCTCCGCCCCAGCTGCTGTGACTCTGCCTGAGACCTCGTCCCCAGGACCCCACTCCCCGGTCTCCCAGTTGCTGACTCCTTCGGACACTTCTGCCCCCAGTGCTCCCTTTCCAAGAGGAAGGAGCGCTTATTATCCTGCCATGGAGGGGAAGTTTGTCCCTGTTGACACTTTACAGATTGTGGACTTGAGACTCTTGTCCCTTCCTCCCCTGCTTCTTTGTTGTCGGAAGCGGCCATCTTGCTCCTTTGTCCTGCCTGAGGGAGGCTCGCAGTGGTGGATATGCTTGGGGTGTTTTCGGCGTTCGGGACTGGGATAAGGTGACCTCCTCGTTGGTTCTGATTGCTTGACTGGCGGAGACCCGGATTGAACTTAATTCTTGATATGTTTATTGTTATACGGTATATCCTGTTTCTTATTATTCATACTGCAATTGTTTTGTCCTGTTGTCCATTCTTGCTGATGGGGGGGGGGGGGAGGGGGTGAATCTATTCTGACCTGGGATTCTGAGAGTTTTCGATCCTGGCCCTCCGGACCCACTGTGTTCCTAATCTTAATGCATACGGTGTGGGAGCTACTCGCGGCTGGAGAGTCCGGGAGCTCTGGGGTTAGGTGGGCTCCTCCCCACCTTTTTACTTGGGAGCTGTAGATTAGTTTATTCTTTTCTCACTCCCTATATTAAGAGTGTTATAGCTTTTTCTCTTTTCTATTTCTTTTTCTCCTCTTCTTCACTTGGACTATATTTCGGGTTCTTTAGTGGGCGACAGACACACTGCTGGGGGGGGGGTAGGCCGTAGCCTCCGCATTGGTGTAGGGTGGGGGGGGGATTTCATTTTTATATTTCGTTTCTATGGGCCTTATTTTTGTATATTCTCTGCGCTTTCTTAAACTTGTTTCTGTTCTGGGTCCGCGACAAGGTTAGTAGGGAGTAGGTGGCGTTGTTAGCGATGCGCAAATGCTGACTGACACTCTTGTGGTTTACCTCGCACCGCTAGGCTATTTAGGATGTTTACCTAAATGTGCAGTAGTGCGGCTCACTGGTTAGAGGCGGCAGACCCGAGAGCAGAGGACGGCCCGGGACCAGGGTTCGATTCCCGACGCGGCAGGTTTCTGGACCAGGGTCAGCGGACTCGATAATTCTCTCGCCTCGGTGCCCACTCTGATCAGCGATCACACTCGGCAACTCTGGGCATAAGCTTGCCTCATCTGCACTAACGGCCCCACCAGACCGCCGGGGATGCCTGGTCTCACCCTGGAGATACCCATTAAGGGACCATCTCCCAGGGAAGCCAGGAAGGGTTTCGCAGCGGTCGAAGCGCGGAGATACTCCTCCGGGAGTCTATCCTAGCGCTATATAAACCCACAATTAATTAATTAATTAATTACCTACACTGATGGTTTCAGAGTATATTGCTGCCTGTTCATGTTGGGTCGTTATTGCACGGACGCAGTTCTCCTTAGTTCCTATCCTTCACTGATTGCTTTTGGGGGGGGTAAAATTTCAAAATTAACCTACATTGCTCCTTCCTCGGCGACACGATTTATTCAGTGTAACGTTACTGGATTGTTGTCATACTGCCTGCTACCGCTGGGGAACTGTATTGCTGCACTTGTGCCTTAAATGTGTCGTGGCCGGCCTGACGGTTGTAGGCCCGTATTTGTTCACCCTTTTATGCACAATAAAGGTTTATAAAAATAAAAAAATAAAAAAAACCAGGGTACAGTTTATATAGTAAATGCATACAATGGTGATGGATAGAGAAGGCGTAACAGCCGAAAGAAACGAGATAAGAACACATGTGCGTAACAGAGGGTGTGCACGAGGGCGTACACGGAGGCGTGTGCTAGAAACGTCACATGAAAGTGTCACAAGTGGGTGGATTCATAGAGGAATCCTGCAGTGTCAGCAGAAATGTATGACTGATGCGCACGCAGGCAACCTGACGTGTGATTGACGTGTAACTGGAGGGTGAAGGGGACTTGACATTTAGCACCAGAAGGGGAGACAGAAGTCTGGCGTGTCAGAACAACCTAATCCCAAATCATATCTGATATCTTGTGTTGAAGAACAGTTTTATCTAGAAGGAAAGGTCTTTCGGGCAGAGGCTATTCTATACTGACTGCTAGTGCGTGCATATGTGTCTACGTGTCTACGTGTAATGCGAGGGGCCATGGGCCTACCATGGTAACAGGAGCAATGAATTTCATGCACGGAGACAGAAAGGCCGGGCCCTTTGCTCTGCAGCTGGGGAGATGTTTACCTAAATCACTAGACAGGAATGTGTTTTCGAGGAGCGGAGCAGATAACTTGAAGGCTGAATTGTCTTGGCAGGCAAGCAGGCCGAGCCGGGTACCGCTCGCCGCACAGGGAGTAGGGTAAGGGTCATGGATGCAGGTCCAGACTGCAGCTTTCAGAGGCAGAAGGCAGAAAGGGCTCGATGGCAGAAATCAGGGCCTAGCTCGCCAGAGCCAGGAAAACGTGAAAGTGCACTATGTAAAGACGGTGGCACGGCATACTTAGGAACGGAATTATCGACCCATTCATGGTGGATCTGAAAGAGAACATGTTAACGTTGGACGCAAATGTATTTGCGTCTTCATAGCTGGTCATGGAGGGAAATTACATGTACTTGAAGCACGTACATGGAGCCGTTGGGGTCTACGTTAGGGGACACAATTGACCATAAAAATTCCAATTACCTCATTCCCTCCTTGTCCCCTACGGACCCTTCATGATATATCAATCTTCATTAGTCTATCTATTTGTTCATATAACACCATTTGCTCTTCCTTTTTCAGGCGGGATTTAGAACGTGGACTTGGATGGTGAATACATGATGTGGCACACAGGCCGCAAATCGCCGGCCCACATTGTAAACATAGGCAACAACTGAATACTATGAGAAGGGCTATTCCGAGGAAGGATAGGACTTTCCATCCCCAGGCTGATAACACGCTCCAGAGCCAACCGGACCAAGTCCAGGTGCCTGGATTCTGGTGTATCTGACTTGCAATCTTGTGGAGACGGGTTATGGCTCTATATACTGATGGTGCATTTTCTGGAATGAAAACACAGCAGCTCGATCCGATGACTCTACAAGCTCCGCCCCTATCGGCCAGGATGACGTCAAGAACAAGACGATTCTGAAGAACAACAAGTCTCATAGCAGACTGTTCCTCTGTTAGGTTGCCTAGAGCGGAAGTAGTTTCATTCACTACTGCTTCAAGGGTTCTGGTTAATTTACGTATCAGTTTACTATTCGAGACAGTGCCTAAATAGGGAAAGAAACCTTTATTAAAGTCTGTGTATTGCTCCCATGCCGTTTCAGTATAGTCGACAATCGGGAGATCTCTCTTGGATTTATTGTGTACTAGATGGGAGTCCCTATGATAATCAGGTGGGGCTAGGAAAACAGGTGGCAGAAGGAAGGCAATGTAGCAAGTACCATCCCAATCTAGAGGTAAGCGAACATAAGCTGTATGACCACAAATGAAATAGGAATGACGGGAAGCTTTGAATGTAGACTTGCCTTTATCACTGAATTCAATCACAGTAGTACATTCACTGTGACCTAGGTGTACTGAACCATTATTATTATTATTATTATTATGTTTCTTAGATAGCGCCTGAATCGACCCCCGAAGGGGTATCTCCGCGCTTGCCTTGGGAACCCGTCCTGGCTTTTCCCTGTGAGATAGCCCCTACAGGGCATCCCCAAGGTGAAAGCCAGGCATCCCACCGCGGGGGGCCATTGTGGAGATTAAGCAAGCTTAATGCCCAGAGTTGCAGAGTGTGAACCCATGATTAGGTCAGGCACCGAAGCGAGAATTATCGAGTCCATGGAAATTTTGAGCTCAAGACCCTGCCGCGTCGGGAATTGAACCCTGGTCCCGGGTCAGACCTCTGCTTCAGGGTCTGCCTGCTCTAACCAGTGAGCCACACTTCTCCACATAATTCACCTTTGACTGGTAATACTGACATAGCGGGTAAGTCTGGTTTTGTATCGGATAGTACATTCAGAATCATAAGGTTACGTGTAAAATTACCTAATCCATACACTTCGTTTTCTAGATCGGTCCCTGTCCTTTGTGGAAGACCCTCCTTGTCAGGGAAACATGCTTTATGCAAAACTGTGTTCAGATTCCCCCATACCCAATTGCCCTGGTAAACTATGGAATCAGAATTTAAAGAATTTATTAAACTAAACCATGCACCACAGGAACCATTGTGTGTAAACGGGTACGGAAAGAGGGGCAGAACTTCCTTGTATTTCTGATAGGGAGGGAGTCGGCCACATATCCAACAATTTGTAGCATTGCTGGTCTGATGGGAATGATGTAACATACTGATGAAAGTATTGTTGTGCAGCACAAGTCGGTAAGATAACTCGTGAGGGGGCAATTCACTGAAAGTATGCTCGACAGTGTCGTTTGAGGAGGAATGTGCACGTACGGAGATAGGAAAGTACATGTGTAATAATATGCTTGCAGCAATAATCGTAAGACTCAGAAAAAACACAACAGATGTACCAATATGCACAATCTGACTATCCTGATTATCAGCGATACACATGAAACGGCCTAGAGAGGGAGGTCGGCTTGCCTCTTATTGAGGTTCCTGTAGATCAAGAGGGTCCTTATGTACATAGTCAGGTATTAGGGAAAGATAGAAAGTTTTTGATTGACACAGGGGCAAGCAGGACAACGATAAGTCACGACGAGGTTCCAGGGGCACCCCTCTCAGGCTCACAGAATGTTTCCCTTGGTTTTTCAGGAAAGCCTATTGTTAATGAAGTATCGAAACCAGTCCCACTTGCAGTTGGTCCATTGTCCCGCACTACAGATTTATTACTCACGAAATCATGTACAGAAAACTTACTTGGTATAAAGACCCTGAAAGCTCTAGGAGCTGTAATATGTTGTTCTCCGGAAGGAGTAAGATTGTTTTTGCGTGTCTTTAAGGGTCACTACGTGTTGAGAGATATTGATCCCAGGTTACAGAATGTTCCTGCACATTTATGGGCGAAAGGCCCCACTGATGTAGGGTGTATGCACATCACTCCATATCGTGTCACACTGAGGCCAGGAGTAGTACTACCACGCATTCGACAATACAAGTTACCTCCAGATGCTGTAGTGGCTTTACTGAAAATCATTGACGAGCTCATTGCACAAGGAGTGGTTGTAGAAACCGACTCAAATCTATGTAATTCCCCTATCATTCCAATTCTTAAACGTACTGATCCAAATGCACCTCCAGTTTATCGATTAGTTATCGATTTACGAGAATTGAATAAATGCATTGTGCCACAATATCCCGTGGTCCCAGACATTTCGTCCCTATTAACAGCTATTGATTCCGAAGCAACGTTCTTTACGGTAATTGACCTAAAAAACACCTTCTTTAGTGTCCCTATTGACCCGGAAAGCCAATATCTTTTCGGATTCTGTTTAAATGGCCGAAGCTTCAAATTTGCACGTGCACCTCAAGGATTCACAGAAAGCCCCAGTATCTACAGCCAAGCATTGAAGAGACAACTTGACAGTATCCACATGCCTGACAACACTGCCCTACTCCAGTACGTCGATGATCTATTGATCACCGCCCGTAGTGGACCAGAATGTGAACAAGCGTCACTGACAGTTTTACATTTCCTGGCGGACAAGGGACACAAGGTGTCTCCTTCGAAGCTACAATTTTGTGCTCAGCAAGTGGTGTACCTTGGGCACTTGCTGACCAAGTGGGGTAGGCAGCTTACACCTGAACGAATACAGTTAATTGCACATCTTCCGCAACCCAAGACACAGAAAGAAGTACCAGCCTTTATTGGACTCACTTCCTATTGCAGACAATGGATTCCACAATATGCATTCCTAGCTAAGCCACTCATACAGTTGACAACACAGGAGGCAGCGTCTTCGACTGTCCTCCCTTGGACTCAGGAACATACACAAGCTTTTGACGAATTAAAGAACGCCTTATGTCAAGCACCAGTTTTAGCAACACCATGTTACAGTAAGCCTTTTACACTTTTTGTCACTGAACGCGAAGGTACTGCATTGTCAGTACTCACCCAGGATCAAGCAGGTTCACACAAACCGTGTGCTTATTTTTCTAGTACATTAGATCCAGTAGCCCAGGCGCTGCCTGCGTGCTTGAAATCTGTAGCAGCAACAGCTCTAGCGATCAGACAAAGCGATTCCATAGTGCTAGGACACCAATTGACAGTACAAGTTCCACATTCCGTGGAAGTCCTTTTGAACAGAACACAGACTCAACATTTGACTATAGCACGACTGACAGGTTATGAATTGACATTGTTTCAGCCACACATAGAAATGAGACGTTGCAATACATTGAATCCTGCTACACTTTTACCATTAAGTGAGACAGACCCTTTGGCGCATGATTGTGTTGAAGTCATTACCATTACGACGAAACCCAGACAAGACTTAACAGACACCGTTTTACCAGATCCAGACCTGACACTTTATGTGGATGGTTCATGTATGAGAACAAGTACAGGAGAGTTAGTGGCCGCATATGCAGTCACAACGGAAACTGAAGTCATAGAAACACATCGCATTGACACATTGTCAGCCCAAGCAGCAGAGCTCATTGCTCTGACTCAAGCCTGTATACAAGCAAAGAACAAGAGAGTTAACATCTACACGGATTCACGTTATGCATTCGGAGTCGTACACGACTTCGAAGTACTCTGGCGAGAGAGAGGTTTCTTGACCTCCCACGGAGCCAAGATCCAGCACGGTCCCCTCATCCAAGCTCTGTTAGAAGCAATACATTTGCCTACAGCCATATCCATCATGAAGTGCAAAGCACATACGAAAGTTACAGATACCATTTCCCAGGGTAATGACCTGGCAGATCGAACGGCCAAGCATACAGCTCAGACTCATACTCACACCATTGATACGACAAAGACAATAGTTCCGACACCGACACATTGCATGACAGTTAGGGATCCCGCCCTAGATGTAATTGACATACAGACACATGCTACACCAGATGAAATAAAGAAATGGACTGAACTAGGAGGGATACAGACAGAACAGGGATGGATGACGAAGGGAAAAGCCACATGGTTTCTCCCCGACTCTATGGTTCAAGTTATCATTAACACAGCACATAGTCCTGCGCATTTAGGAGAAAAGGCCATGTTAGACAGTATTCAAAACCTTTGGTTCAATAAGCATTTACGAGCAGCAGCAAAACAGAAAGTGCGTACTTGCATGATCTGTTGTGTTGTATGTTGTGTTGCGGCAATGGGTTGCGGCTGTGGTACCGCTACAGTCTGTTGTGAAGTCTGTATAGGCTGAACATTCTGTGGAACGTGTTGTGGGGCCTGGTCCTGTCTAGGAGGACGCGGTCTCTCTTTAGTTTTACCTGTGGCTATGTTGTGTTTCAAAACTGTACAATCGTTTACATAGTGACCTGGCTGTTTACAATAATTGCATGTCCCTTTAACAGGAGCTGCTGAATTTGAATTATTGACTTGTGAAGCTTGTGTAGTACCCCTTTTATGACCGTCAGCTGGAACTGACTGAGCAACTAGCATTTTCATTTTCGTGTCTTTCATACGTCTCTGTTCATGATCATGTTCTTCCCTGATCCTATTCTGGTGATACTGTAACATTTGTAACATTTGTGAAGGTGAATTAGCTTGCCATGTGCTCTCGACTTTCAGTACACGGTTCTTAACCTGGGGCAATGAATTCTCGACTAATTTGGATACAAAAAGGTGTGGGTATGACTCGCTACTTGCTTTCAGGCCACTATTAATAATAAAACATTTCTCAAATCGGGAATAAAAATCACTAGTGTCCTCATCGGGTTTCTGTTTGCAGGCTGAGATTGCATCCCAGTCTTCCTTTTTAGTTGCTAATAAACGTGGCAAAACCTGTACTAACAATCCTGGTAATGCTTTAGTTTTATCCCCAAGACCCAACCCTGGGGTTCGACCTGTCTCTTCAGTTTCTAATGCAGCCCAATCGATCTTTTGGTCTCCCATCTCCCATTCTTTTTCTTTGAGTTTTTCGTAAATACCGGCAGGCAATAAAACTTTCAATATTTTCATAATGTCGGGATAGGTGTAATCTCCCATGAGTAACATGTCTTTTATTTCACGGTGAAAACCTGCAGGGTCTTTATCATGGCTGGGCACTATTTTCTTCATTTCTAATAATTCCATTTTAGTTATAGGCGTGTATACATACACACGTGTAAGGGTATCATCAGCATTCCTGACTGGATGTACTTCTCGTAAAGGATTCTGTCTGTCTATGTAAAACATTTTCCTTACTGGGGGTGGAGCTGAAACAAACTGTGGATTCAGGAAAGCACTATATCTATGTCGATGTTCTAAAATTACTTTAATTAAATCGGTACAGAGGCCTCTCCATTTATTCATTAGTAACTCTACTAGTACATCAGGTAGGGGACCTGGATCAGAATGTTGGCTCTTATACAACGTAAGGAGGTGTTGTATCATGTATATACCAGCTAGTCGCTGTTCGTCGGGGGAGAGATTCAAAAAGGTTTGCGCTACTGAGTCATCATTATATCTATCGGAATTGTCAGCCCATTGTACTGCTGACCTGGCTAATTCTTGTTTATCCATGGAATTGAGTACATGGTACCCCATTCGTTCTTGAAGTATTTTATCGGTAGCCTGAAATAGATGTTCAGGAGTCCTCGGGTTTGACATAGCAGAGTGAAAAAGTCTCTTGCTTTCTGGGCGTAACGTTTTATTAAAGGGTCCACCCTTACCTACATATGCCACCATTTCTGTATGTTCTGGCTCATCCTCCTCTGAGGATTTATTCTTGTCTGTTTCTGCTTCCCTTGCGTCCTTCTCTCTTTCATGCATTACTACTATTTCTTTACGGACCTTTCTGTACATGGCCTCTATACATTTCTGTTTATCATGTTTTCCGTCTGCTATATTCTGACTCCATGTAGTTAGTACCTCCATCTCTTCTTTATTTACACCAGGCCGATCTCGTTCTCTTATAAAACAGTTTACGAGGAATCTTAATATCATACTTTGAGTGTCTACTTTCTGATATGCCATGGCCTCGTGAATACATTCAGGACCCTCCCCAGTCTGAACAAAGCAATATATCCTGTCTAGATAATCTAGCATTCCTGGCAATAAAACTAAAAAATTTGCAGCACGTCTTAAACGTATTGAGGCTAACATCATGGGCCCTTGTTTGCCTGGAACAGGATCATATCTACAGTCTGTAAGATATTCTTTAAGCTTTTCTAAAGGGGCCCCTTTCGGGGTATGTTGTGCAGCTAAGTCTCTTATTGTCAATCGCTGTGTAGGTGGCGGGGTAGGGTAACCTCCTGTAGCACCTCCTGTAGCGGAGGCTTGAGCATGACCTGGTTGTGTGGTCGGTATCTGCTGAAAAGGGGTTGGGGCCTGAGCAGCGCCAGCCCCAAGAGGATTAAGCGGGTTAATACCAGGATGAACAATAGGGGAAGTATTAGCCGGTGCGGGAAATGATGCGGGAGGGGTCTGCTGTTGCGAACCTGGGGGCAGACGATCAGCGGGTAGTACAGGTGCAGGTGGGACGGGTACATTGAGATATGCGGGAGCTACGTCGTCTAAGTAGGAAGAAAGGAAAATGTCTGCTGCGGTCTTATGACATAATTTGGTCGGAACCAATGGAGGGGGCAGATTTTTCGGTGTTTCCGGGGTCGCCTTGGGCAGGCCCTCGGCCAGGACTGGATACAATCCTGTCATAATGGCATTACTCCGTCTATCGTGTTGTTCCATTCTAACTCGTTCTCCTTCTTCTAGTAGTTCTTTTTCTTTGGCTTTCTCAGAATCCTCTCTACTTTTCTCTGCTTTTCTGAGTGCTTTCTCTGTCCGTCTGTGTGCTTCTTTACGCCATAATTCAATGGCATCTTTCTGTGACTGTCTGGCTTTCTTTTTCCACAACGCTTCTTCTACTCTCATGATGCACTCGGCATCCCATGTCCCTGTAGCGGGCCATCTCTGATTCTCTGCTAAATCCTTAGTGTAATCCACCCACAAGTCGAGATATAATACGGCGTCTAAGCCGTGCTTGTGGTACATAAAATGACCGGGAGTGTCCCTGGGTGGGATGGGAACAGCTTCCTCGAGTATCCCTTTTCAAGTTCCTATCTGTCTCAGTTTAGAGAATAGAGGCATCCTGTAACTTGATACTTGATACTTACTCGGACTTGGACACAACCAATACAATAAACACAGGAATGACGATCAAACAATCACTCATACCACAACATTAAAAATACATTTAAACATATCAGAACGAACAATAACTAGATAACTGGATACTGGATATACTGCTAAACAGTACAGATACACTGCTAAAACAGTGCAGACCAGGTCTGCGTACCCAAACCCGTCTTGACCGGACACAAATTAATGCACCCGTCTAGATGCGTCCCCAGCAACGGTACTCACCGGGAAGCACGGAACGGAAGGCCTCAGAAACTCGACTGGACTGGACCGGACTCGACTCGACACGTGACGTAGGTACTTCTGAACTGGTGGGCCTCTAGACACCTCGGATCTTGCTCTCTCGGCTGGGCTCTGGTCGGGATCCTCCGCACTCCTCACCGCCTCGTCTGGATGTCGATCGCAGTCTCCGTCACCTCCGTAGGCCTGAGGGAGATACAGGAAATCCTGCGGGTACGCGTAGTTGTTCGTCACGGCTGTGGCAGGGGGCAAGGCCTGCGACGCATCGCCGGCGTGTAAGGTGGGGGAGGGTCCCTATTCGGGCGCCAATTATGTGGTAAATAAATTTACCGGATACGGAATTTCTATGCGGTATAAGTTCAATAAAATAGCTCAATCAAAAAATGAGAGGCAGAGTCCGTGGAGGCTGAGTTTATAAGGGTTTTATTCCATGTAATGGAATGGTTCGAACCATGGTATCATGTTCCATCACCACGAGGGTTCAGGAAGGGATAGACAATGCTTTATTAACAGTGTACAGTATATATAGTAAATGCATACAATGGTGATGGATACAGAAGGCGTAACAGCTGAAAGAAACGAGATAAGAACACATGTGCGTAACAGAGGGCGTGCACGAGGGCGTACACGGAGGCGTGTGCTAGAAACGTCACATGAAAGTGTCACAAGTGGGTGGATTCATAGAGGAATTCTGCTGTGTCAGCAGAAATGTATGACTGATGCGCGCGCAGGCAACCTGACGTGTGATTGACGTGTAACTGGAGGGTGAAGGGGACTTGACATTTAGCACCAGAAGGGGAGACAGAAGTCTGGCGTGTCAGAACAACCTAATCCCAAATCATATCTGATATCTTGTGTTGAAGAACAGTTTTATCTAGAAGGAAAGGTCTTTCGGGCAGAGGCTATTCTATACTGACTGCTAGTGCGTGCATATGTGTCTACGTGTCTACGTGTAATGCGAGGGGCCATGGGCCTACCATGGTAACAGGAGCAATGAATTTCATGCACGGAGACAGAAAGGCCGGGCCCTTTGCTCTGCAGCTGGGGAGATGTTTACCTAAATCACTAGACAGGAATGTATTTTCGAGGAGCGGAGCAGATAACTTGAAGGCTGAATTGTCTTGGCAGGCAAGCAGGCCGAGCCGGGTACCGCTCGCCGCACAGGGAGTAGGGTAAGGGTCATGGATGCAGGTCCAGGCTGCAGCTTTCAGAGGCAGAAGGCAGAAAGGGCTCGATGGCAGAAATCAGGGCCTAGCTCGCCAGAGCCAGGAAAACGTGAAAGTGCACTATGTAAAGACGGTGGCACGGCATACTTAGGAACGGAATTATCGACCCATTCATGGTGGATCTGAAAGGGAACATGTTAACGTTGGACGCAAATGTATTTGTGTCTTCATAGCTGGTCATGGAGGGAAATTACATGTACTTGAAGCACGTACATGGAGCCGTTGGGGTCTACGTTAGGGGACACAATTGACCATAAAAATTCCAATTACCTCAATGTAGTGCTGGAACCGCAACTCGGGCAAAATAGAACCGGCTAGGAACCTTCCATTTAGGGCAGAGCGCTGCCACTAATTCTAGAAAGCCAACCCCTTCTACAAAAGAAAAAGGGAGAAGGTCCAGAGCTAGCATTTTAGCCAGCTTAGTGTTATACAGACGCGTCAGTGGGTGGTTGCGTTCATATTGCGCTTCTGTAAACAACATCTTTTTAATGTTGCCCTGGACCAAGTATTTACGGGATGATGATGATATCTTCGACCCAGTTACGCTCGCTGATGAACTTTTCCGCATTGATGTCTCACTCTCTCCCACACTCTTAGTGTGCCTCACATGGGGTGTGCTGCTGACAGGGGTACTGGGTGTAAGTGAAGTGTTTGAATCGTCTTCTTCCTCCTCGTCATCATCAGATGAAAAATCAACGTTTCCATTACGTGCAATTCGGGCTTCCTTGACCGCCTCTAGGTGCGGAAACCATTGGATAGGGTGCGCTCTCCTAAGATGACCTCTCTGGCCTCCGGTACCATAGTTGGTACCAAACTTACCACGACTAACTCGAAGCTTACAAATGCTACAAATGGCTACGTTTTCCATTCTTGAGCAAACACTAAAGAAGTCCCAAACTGGAGATTTGAAATGTCTTTGGGGGCCGGAGGAGGCGGCGATACTGGTGGTGGTGGTCCTGCTGCTAATGCCAGATGAAGTGGAGGATGTGGATTGCTGAACTTCAGTACGTTTTGCACTTTCATCACCACAAATTGAGGTCGAGGTGGATGGAGGTCCCTTCTTGTGAGGAAGAAATATGGAAGCGGTAGGTGTTGGTGTACTAGTTAACTCCAAATCTAATGATTGTTGTGTTTCCATTTCCATTGCCTCCTCGTCGACATCATCATCACGCTCAGCAGCTTCTCGGGATAGGGTCAAAATGTCTCTTTGCTGCATGCCCGCTGGGGCTGCAGTGACATTTATGATGACTGGATCGTCGTCGTGAAGGGCTTCATCAGCAGCAGTATGCGTCACTTCTTGTTGAGCCTCATCACACTCCATAGGTATGAGTTTTTCTACGACCTTCCTTTTACGCTTAGGTATCTTTGTCAGATCATGGTGTGCCTCACTCTCAGGCTGCCGTGGTGGTACCCATTCGTCATCCAGATCATCAGTAGGAGGTGAGCTTGAAGAAGATGTAGACACCCCCCTTGATCTTTTCCTTGCTAGGGATGTGGAAGACAATGAATGATCATCAGGAGGAGTGGCTTCCTCAAATGATACCTCGGTCTGATTGTCGATTTACTGATGTGCCCCTACTTCGGGAGGGACAACTATTGTGGGAACTTGTTGTGACCCTCCATGCACCTCTACTTGCACATCTCCTTGTGCTGCCTCTCCTTCCACATGTACTTGGGCTTGTACTACTTCCACATGTTGTTGTTGCGGCTGTGGTTGTTCAACACTTGTCAGATGAGTTACAACAACCTGTGTTGATTCAGGGACATTGCTGCTACTTTCTTGCGATGAGCCAACATCACTGGTCGATGGTGATTGGAGAAGTACACTGATTGCCTCTGAAGCACTCAAGGGCTTTGACTTAAGTTGGGCTGGTGGTGGAGGCACTGAACCCAATGGAGCGGGGGTGCTGCTCCCAGCTTGGTCCCCAGCAGATCCTGCTGCTGCAGACGTACTTTTTTTTTTGCTCCCAAAAAACGTGGCGGTTGGCACACCAGCCTCCTTGGTAACTTGCTTCTTCTGCTCCTTACTAGCAACTTTCTTGCTAGAGGAGCTACGGACACCTTTTTTTGGGGCCATCTTCTTCAGAGCAGGTCAGACAGCAGGCCACAGTTGCACGAATTGTAGAGTTGTCTGAGGCCAGACGTGACGTCGCGTGACGTTATGCTGCACACACACACCGCTGCAGGACTTCTTCCTGGCACTGGTGGTTCTCTTGAGTCTTGTGCACCTAAAAACAATGGAAGACAGAGGAACATCAGTTCAGTTATACACCCCAAAAAAATCGAAAAACCCCCCAGAAAAATCAGCACAATCCCATTCCATCGGCTTCTGTTGTGTAGACTAACGTTTCAGCTCTGTTAGTAGTAGAGAGTGCTATATCATCCAATTGCATTTTTCAAGCGAATGTTGAGGTTAGGGACGCTAGCCTCTGGACTGGGCTCTCCAATAATAACGAAAACGAAGTTTTCTCATTAGATTATTCAAGTTTATTCCATTTCGAACACTTCAAATCTGTACATTTAAACGTGGTATTTATTGCTCTTGCCAACATAATAGAACTCTTATGTTGTGTTATACATCATTATGTTAATCCATGTTTTCAAAATACCCAATGCATTTCGGGTCAAACAACAGCCCACAGAAAGACTAGGCCCATGCTAGACTCAAATACCCCTGGTGAAAAGGCCACAAGTACAGCCCCAAAAAACGAAAATCACTGAAAAATAAGCACAATCCCATTCCATCCATGCCCTCCATGATGTTTAAGTTCAAGACACCCCACAGAAAGACTAGGCCCATGCTAGATTCAAATACCCCTGGTGAAAAGGCCACAAGTACAGCCCCAAAAAACGAAAATCACTGAAAAATCAGCACAATCCCATTCCATCCATGCCCTCCATGATGTTTAAGTTCAAGACACCCCACAGAAAGACTAGGCCCATGCTAGACTCAAATACCCCTGGTGAAAAGGCCACAAGTACAGCCCCAAAAAACGAAAATCACTGCAAAATCAGCACAATCCCATTCCATCCATGCCCTCCATGATGTTTAAGTTCAAGACAGCCCACAGAAAGACTAGGCCCATGCTAGACTCAAATACCCCTGGTGAAAAGGCCACAAGTACAGCCCCAAAAAACGAAAATCACTGAAAAATCAGCACAATCCCATTCCATCCATGCCCTCCATGATGTTTAAGTTCAAGACACCCCACAGAAAGACTAGGCCCATGCTAGACTCAAATACCCCTGGTGAAAAGGCCACAAGTACAGCCCCAAAAAACGAAAATCACTGAAAAATCAGCACAATCCCATTCCATCCATGCCCTCCATGATGTTTAAATTCAAGACAACCCACAGAAAGACTAGGCCCATGCAAGACTCACTACCCCTGGGCATAAAGGTTGAAAAGTAGGCAAAATGGTTGCAGGCCTAATAACAATGCCTGCATTCAAAATGGCCACTTGCCTCCCAGCACATGGCCAGGGCCTGTAGCAGCACTCAAAATGGCCCCCCGCAACATGGCCTGTCCCTCCCCATGAACACCCCCAAAAATCGAAAAACACTGCAAAATCAGCACAATCCCATTCCATCCATGCCTTCCATGATGTTTAACTTCAAGACAACCCACAGAAAGACTAGGCCCATGCTAGACTCAAATACCCCTGGTGAAAAGGCCACAAGTACAGCCCCAAAAAACGAAAATCACTGAAAAATCAGCACAATCCCATTCCATCCATGCCCTCCATGATGTTTAAGTTCAAGACAGCCCACAGAAAGACTAGGCCCATGCTAGACTCAAATACCCCTGGTGAAAAGGCCACAAGTACAGCCCCAAAAAACGAAAATCACTGATAAATCAGCACAATCCCATTCCATCCATGCCCTCCATGATGTTTAAGTTCAAGACACCCCACAGAAAGACTAGGCCCATGCTAGACTCAAATACCCCTGGTGAAAAGGCCACAAGTACAGCCCCAAAAAAAGAAAATCACTGAAAAATCAGCACAATCCCAATCCATCCATGCCCTCCATGATGTTTAAATTCAAGACAACCCACAGAAAGACTAGGCCCATGCAAGACTCACTACCCCTGGGCATAAAGGTTGAAAAGTAGGCAAAATGGTTGCAGGCCTAACAACAATGCCTGCATTCAAAATGGCCACTTGCCTCCCAGCACATGGCCAGAGCCTGTAGCAGCACTCAAAATGGCCCCCAGCCTCATGGCCTGTCCCTCCCCATGAACACCCCCAAAAATCGAAAAACACTGCAAAATCAGCACAATCCCATTCCATCCATGCCCTCCATGATGTTTAAGTTCAAGACAGCCCACAGAAAGACTAGGCCCATGCTAGTCTCAAATACCCCTGGTGAAAAGGCCACAAGTACAGCCCCAAAAAACAAAAATCACTGAAAAATCAGCACAATCCCATTCCATCCATGATGTTTAAGTTCAAGACACCCCACAGAAAGACTAGGCCCATGCTAGACTCAAATACCCCTGGTGAAAAGGCCACAAGTACAGCCCCAAAAAACGAAAATCACTGAAAAATCAGCACAATCCCAATCCAACCATGCCCTCCATGATGTTTAAATTCAAGACAACCCACAGAAAGACTAGGCTCATGCAAGACTCACTACCCCTGGGCATAAAGGTTGAAAAGTAGGCAAAATGGTTGGAGGCCTAACAACAAAGCATGCATTCAAAATGGCCACTTGCCTCCCAGCACATGGCCAGGGCCTGTAGCAGCACTCAAAATGGCCCCCAGCCACATGGCCTGTCCCTCCCCATGAACACCCCCAAAAATCGAAAAACACTGCAAAATCAGCACAATCCCATTCCATCCATGCCCTCCATGATGTTTAAGTTCAAGACACCCCACAGAAAGACTAGGCCCATGCTAGACTCAAATACCCCTGGTGAAAAGGCCACAAGTACAGCCCCAAAAAACGAAAATCACTGAAAAATCAGCACAATACCATTCCATCCATGCCCTCCATGATGTTTAAGTTCAAGACACCCCACAGAAAGACTAGGCCCATGCTAGACTGAAATACCCCTGGTGAAAAGGCCACAAGTACAGCCCCAAAAAACGAAAATCACTGAAAAATCAGCACAATCCCAATCCATCCATGCCCTCCATGATGTTTAAGTTCAAGACAACCCACAGAAAGACTCAGTCCACCCACCACTGAGTACCCCTGGGCAAAAGCCCCCAAAACAGCCCAGAAATCAAAAATTCCAATATTTTAGTTGCAGCAACTGTAATGCCCCAAACAAACTTACTTGTAAAATTTCTAATCCAACAGTGATCCAAAGAAAGTCAAAAAGGCCTCAAATCCAAATATCTAGCAGCATCCACAAAAAGTAATCCTTCCAGCTCCAGATCCAAATGAAAAGTGACCAGGAGATGGACAAAGCACTGGGAGGAGCCTGCTGGACAAGAACAGGAAGTTGAAGACTGTGGGGCACTTCCTTCCTCCCACCCCCCTACCCTCCTCCCCAAAATGGACTCCTCGCTAAAAAAGTGCAGGCAAATGTCAACCTAAGGAGTTATTCAGATAAAAATCATCATTTCAAGAAGGTTTATGCTGCTTGCTGGTGGATTTCTTGTGCAGAATTGCAAATTTTATATTTTCGCTTGTGCGAGATTGTTGCTGCTCGCCGCATCTCAAATCTCGCAATTGCGAAGTACCGCGAGACGTGATCTCGCCGTACTCGCGTTGACAAACTCTCGCTGTGCAAGTTGGCAAGCCGCGATGACGTAATCGCGCTCGCCAAATTCCCGCGGGATCACACAGCAAGATCCAAAATGGCGCAGCACTCGCAAAATATCGAGAAAAACAACTCGGCAAACGATGATAAACGCCGCGCGCCTCAAAAATTGTATCACCAACGCCGCACGCCGCAAAAAAAATCCGCTGCGTGCGAATTTGCGGATTTTGCGGGAAATTCGCAAATCTCGCGGATTGCGAATTTCCCGAAAATCTGCAAAATCCGCGAGCGTAACGGATTTTCCGCCCATGCTTAGTAGGCCCTACCTCCCCTTTCCCACCATGGATTTTCTTCAAACCACTTGCAATCAAAAGTATCCATACCCAGCGTTGCTTCAAGATCCCAACCCCCCCACCCCCACAAACACCAGGAACTCCCCCAAACAGGCCCCCGAAAACGCTAAAGTGAGCGAAATGTCTGAAAATGGAAAAACTTTTTCACCTCCGATTTTCTCCAAACCACTATTATCCGGTATTAGACCTTCCCAGCAATGCCCCCAGACCCGTCAACCCCGGCGAAAACAAGTTTAACACCCCTAAAAAGCCAAAAAGCAAAACCACAAAAAGTGACAGAAAAATGTAGGCCTCATTTCGAAATCACTCCATGCTCGTTCTACAGCTAGGCCCTAACTCCCCTTTCCCACCATGGATTTTCTTCAAACCACTTGCAATCAAAAGTATCCATACCCAGCGTTGCTCCAAGACCCCAAAAACCCCCCACAAACACCAGGAACCCCCCAAACAGCCCCCCGAAAACGCTAAAGTGAGCAAAATGCCTGAAAATGGAAAACCTTTTTCACCTCCGATTTTCTCCAAACCACTTTTATCCAGTATTAGACCTTCCCAGCAATGCCCCCAGACCCGTCAACCCGGGCGAAAACAAGTTTAACACCCCCAAACAGCCAAAAAGCAAAACTGCAAAAAGTGAGATAGAATAATTTTAGCCCTCAATCCCAAATCACTCCGTGCGCGCTCTGCAGCTAGGCCCTAACACCCCTTTGCCACCATGGATTTTCTCCAAACCACTTGCAATCAAAACTATCCATACCCAGTGTTGCTCCAAGACCCCAAATCCCCCCCACAAACACCAGGAACATGCCCAAACAGCCCCCTGAAAACGCTAAAGTGAGCGAAATGTCTGAAAATGGAAAAACTTTTTCACCTCCGATTTTCTCCAAAACATTTTTATCCGGTATTGAACCTTCCCAGCAATTCCCCTAGACCCCTGCAGCCACCCGCAAAAAAAAGCAGAACACCCCCAAACAGGCAAAAAGCAAAAATGGGCCTACCTTCAATTCAGTCCAAATACGCTCTGCAGCTAGGCCCTAACTCCCCTTTTCCACCATGGATTTTCTGAAAAACAAATGCAATCAAAATTAGACTGTACCAGCAGTGCTCCCAGACCCCAAAACCCACCCCCAATAACCTAGAAGCCCCCCAAACAGCACCCCAAAAATAGGCAAGTGAGCAAAAACGGAAAAACGTTTTCACCATGGATTTGGTCCAAAACACTTGATTCCGATATTAGACCTTCCGAGCTATGCCCCCAGACCCCTGCAGCCACCCGCAAAAAAGCAGAACACCCCATAACAGGTAAAAAGCAAAAATGCAAAAACTCATACTTAGAACATTTTCAGCTAAACAGTCAACATCGTTCCAAACGTGCTCTGCAGCTAGGCCCTAACTCCTCTTTCCCACCATGGATTTTCTTCAAATCACTTGCAATCAAAATTATGCTATCCCAGCAGTGCTCCCAAGCCCCCAGACCCTCCCCACAAATCTAGAACACCCCCAAACAGCCCCCCAAAAACATGCAATACTGGTATATTCAAAACATGGCAAATTGCGCTGTTCACAAAACATTGCTGTTTTTAACACTTCCACTACTTCGATCCTCTTGAAACTTACCTGGACAGTCACTTGTTGCAGCGATTCACAGGAATCTCAGCAAGGCAGAACAAAATCGAGCCACTGCGCTCTTTGAAGAAGAAAAAGAAGAAGAGGAAGAAGAAGAAGAAGAAGAAGGTCTACGACTAGTTTTCACTTAGTTTTCACCCAAACACACGCGCCCGCAAAACAAACACCCAAAAAGGCAAAAATTCTGCCAATTCTGGACCAAAGAACACCAAACCCCCCTAAAACCTTGCCAACATCATTATGAACGAGCCTGCATCGGGCCCGAGCCCTAGAATCAGCATGAACCATACCAACTTAAACCCAAAAACCCTAGTAAATCGCACTGAACGCTAAACCCTAGATATGCTTTGTCTGTCTGTGTCAAAGCGCCTAGTTATGCTACATCAGGAGGATGCTTCACTCAGTGGTGCCTGCTTTGACCGTCTGCATGGCCCTGCCGCAAGCATGGGCCAAAAATCTGTTCTGCTAAAGAATTTGTGATTTTTCGGTAATTTCGCGAGATTTGCGAAATACCGAAAAACAGCACATTTTGCAAACATAATGGATGTTTGGCCCAAGCTTGAGGCAGTGCCATGCAGAGGGTCAAGGCAGGCACCACTGAGTGAATCAACCTGATGTAGCATACCTAGGCTCTTTGTCAGACAGACAAAAAGCATATCTAATTGTATGCAGCAAGCCACATAGCCCCAATTTTACATGAACTGCTGTCTGGAGTGGATTCTGCCTGGCATATCAACAACAGTACACTGCCTCGCCCTCGACCAATACATACCACGAATAGACAGACATGTAGTTCTGCTGTAGTAGTTGTTGTAGACTGGATTACCTGTTTGGCACTCACAAATTGGCCATAGTTCTTCCGTAAACCGACGCTGATGATCCATCCATCCCAGTGAGTGACTGTAAAGAAAAAAGATAAGGACAAGGACATTTTGCATATTGTGAAATGCAATATAGTGGCCCCTGAATTTGAAGTACAACTTGAATTAAACAAGGTAAAAAAAACAGCGTTGTTGACATGAGTTACAATTACTGTCTAAAAGATTAAATAATAACTAAGACAAGGCATATG
Organism: Lissotriton vulgaris; assembly: GCF_964263255.1. Classification (NCBI taxonomy): domain Eukaryota; kingdom Metazoa; phylum Chordata; class Amphibia; order Caudata; family Salamandridae; genus Lissotriton; species Lissotriton vulgaris. Next base: position 549,215 of record NW_028251998.1, on the reverse strand, counting down.
AATCATAATTTCATGCACAAAAAACAAACAGCAATTGGTTTCATCAGGGCCAGACAGCCATTGCGGTCCACTGCATGCCATCTTCTCAATTATTCATTACCTGTTCTACCTTTTGTCCGCATCTTCTTCGGAAAGTGAGGGCCCACAGGGCAGCCTCTCCTGTCAATATCAGAAGTAACTCTGTCAGCAATCAGCAAGCATGTAGTCAGTCAGTAATTTCAGTCCCACTTAAGGGGACTCGTCGTAATCCATTCATCCTCCTTGAGGGAAATGGATAGGGGGAGTCTGGAAGAGGAGTATAAAGGAGCATGATTGAGTTGTGAACTTGTGAACCTCAGGAATGCAGACTGCGGCACCTTCAAATCAATAAGGAATATAAGATGAAGACAGTGCTGCTGGTGGACTTGTTGTGATTAGGTGATTAGAGTTTTGTTGTGGTAAAAGTTGCAAAACAAAGAAAGACACACAGGAATAAAAGTGAATAAGGACGAAAAAAGGAAGTCATTTTCAGGGCTCGGTGTCAGGGAAGTAGAGCTCGTCCTCAAACTCCATGAATTGAGACGGGAGTAGGTCAGGTAACAGAGAAGAACTTCCGTCACCTAAGTCGGTGTCCTCTTCTTCCTGCGTGCATTCACGTACTTTGTAATCTGGTGGTATGAAGTGCTGGGTGGGCAAGACAAATAATTTACAGCCAGGTTGGTGATCAGTGGCCATAGAGCCATTTTCCTGTACCAATACAGCAATGGGTTCTTATTAAGAAAGACCTCTGTTGAGTCATCCAGATTGGCCTGCACCATCGACTCAAGGTTCTCCACGGTTGCTCCACTTTGCGTACTATCTATGGCCTTTGCAGCACTGGAACGAGCAAACCCTTGATGAGTTAACCAATCCGCTTCCGACAATATTATAGCTGGGCCTGGTGCAGGTGAGCTTGATGATACGGTTGCTGCTGGTGTCATTAACGGCTGTGAGGGAAAGTGACTCCCTTCGCCCACAGATTCAGAAGTGGAACTTGACGCCGGCTGGCCTGCTGATTCTGTTGGACTTCTGCCGGCTCCTTGAATTTTCTGCCGATCTTTTTCGAACTGAGTGGCTGACACAGCTAGCCAATGTTTGTACTTTGAAACATCTGCTTCATCAAAAGGAATGAATGCTTTGCTGGCCACTGCCTTTTTGTACTGTGGATCCAGAATAGTGGAACAAATGTAATGTTGTTCTGTATGTATGTTTTTAAGCCTTTCATTGGCAGCTAGGCGGCTTAATAGGATCTACGCCAACTGATATGCGTCTTGCTTTTTTTCACCAGCATCTCTGAACGTTGAAGACGCCGCCTTCAGTTGGTGCTATAGCATGACCAACAATGGGATAGCTTTGCCCAAAGAACAGTCCTCCCAGCTGACTTCACGCGTGAAGACCTCAAAAGGACGAAGCATGTCTGTCAGGCTTTTAACTAGCTTCCATTCCTCCAACTCTAGCCTCATGTCTTATATAGTAGAACCTAGTTGAAAGACATAGTCATTGATTACCATGCACTGCTCAGACAGACGCTCAAGCATGTAAAAGGTTGAGTTCCAACGTGTTGCCACCTCCTGGATGAGTCCTTTGACTGGCACTTTACTTTCATGTTGAATGCTCCTCAGCTCCTTCCGGGCCTTAAAAGAATGGCTGAAATGTGTGCAGATTCTTCGGCAGGTGGTCAGTAACTTCTTGACTGTGTTTTCATTTTTCAAGAAATCTTGCACAACCAGGTTATACAGTGCGCCAAACACGGCACTCTGAAATAGTCACCTTGCTGCATGGCCTTAACTATATCACTGCCATTATCCGTGGAAACATAACCAACTATACGATTTCTTGGTTGACGCCATTCAGAGACCTTACTGTTAAACTCCTCCAAAATGTTTTTTGCAGTATGAGATTTCTCCATGGCAAACATGGCTAATGTTGCATGTTTCCGAGTACCTTGAAAAAGTGTGTCCGGGTCAACAACTGCACTTGACTTGTCTCTAACCCCCGCAAAAGAGACTCAGTGTGCAGTGATGCACATGTAATCAAGGAATATTTATGAGCCCCTAGCATCGCCAAAGCATCACTTTATGTGGTGCTCCAGCTTGTGCAAACTACTAAATCGTATTTATGAGATCATGCAAAGCTACTTGCATGGCTTTGAATGGCCTCACAAATATTGAGTTTATTTATTTATTTATTTATTTAACTTGTTAAGCGGTACAGCTACCCAACAGGGTTTCCCGGCTCTGATAGAAAAAAGTAGTGCAGAGGGACATGATGACTAGAGTGAGACAGGCCGTGGTTTACTGGCCAAACAGCCAGGTTTTCAAGGATCTACGAAAAGTGACAAAATTGGCTTCAGTACGGATTGCCAAAGGGAGTGAATTCCAGTACTTGGGACCTAGATATGAGAACGATCTACCTCCCATTCTAGTTAGCCGAACTTTAGGCACATTAAAAGGGCCTTGGGAAGAGGATCTAAGGTTACGGGTAGGTAGATAGATATGCACCAGATTTTTAAGGTAATTCGGGGCAGATCCGAATTTAATCCTATGCATGAAGCAGAGCGTTTTAAATTTTATTCTGCTCTCAACTTTCAACCAATGCAGCGCTTTCAAATGTCCTGTCATGTGTTCTCTTCTATGGCATTTGCGTAGAAGACGGGCCGCAGCATATTGTACCCGCTGAAGTTGGTTCAGAACAGCTTGGGTTGTCCCAAGGTACAGAACTTTGCCGTAGTCAAGCCTTGAGGTGATTAAGGCATTGACTACGGACTTCTTGGTGTCTTCCGGGAGCATCCAAATAATCTTGCGCAGCCATCTCAAGATAGTAAAACATGTGGCTGTAAGTTTACTGACTTGAGGCTGCATCGTGAGTCCTTTGTCAATGATGATGCCAAGATTGCGAGCTTGGACACATGGGGTGGGAAGAGGGCCCATGATGGAGGGCCAGTGGGAGCTATTCCAGAGATCAGGACTGGGACCAAGGATAAGCACCTCAGTTTTTTCCCCATTAAGTTTTAGCAAATGAGCCTGCATCCAGGTTGCAATCCTAGCAAGGCCTGATTTCAGAGGTGAAGGTGAAGCTTTATCCGCACTGGTCATTGAGAAGACTATTTGGGAGTCGTCGGCGTAGCTAAACATGGTTAAGCCTTCATCCTCCGCTATACGAGCAAGAGGAGCCACGTATAGGTTGAAAAGCAAAGGGCTAAGCACTGAGCCCTGTGAGTAAGGCAAGGCAGCAAAAATTGCTGTGTTGCCTTACTCTACGGTAGGGAAGCATTCCATGGGTGTTGCGGTGGGTGTTCCCACGTAGCAACCATGGATGTTAAAGCCGCCCAAGATTTATAAAACCATCTAAACCTGGGGATGCATCAAAACCATATGCCTCCCCAGGGGAGGCACAACGAGGAGAAATATATTTATTTATCCTGCATTCTGCGGCACACATAGAAAGAGCAAAAATCCTCCCAGGATTGTTTTTGTGCAGAAAGGTACACAAAAACAATTCTGCTGACTACACAGGTACCCTTGCACCTGTGCTGCCACTAGGTGGGAGAAAACTGAGCCAGCACAGGGAGATAGGACAGAAATGCACCATATTGGATAAATACGGTGCATTCCTGCCCTTTAACTTTGACATAGGGCAACACAGTAAAGTGACCTGCTGTGCTATCCTATGCCAAAACCCATTAATGAAGCCCCGGGTCCAGACAGACAGTTAATGCTCCTGCAACTGCAGTCGTTTCCACATGACCTATACAGATCATTGACACTTCGAATGCCAGCTCCCTTTTCCCGATGATCTGATCAGGACGTGTGATCCAACCGCAACGAAGGCTCATTGAAGAGTTATAAGTGTGTATGTATTTGGAATAATTTGTGTACTCATTTTTCATTGATTTTTTGTAAAACTTAACTTTTTATTTAATAAAGGGGGAGATTTAGTTTCGTGTAAATAAAGAATGACGAGACTCTTTTCATCCCTGATGAACTCTGCAACCTGTGACGTACGCGTTGAAGGGTAATGAAGTGAATGTAGGTTTGGAGTGTTGACTTATTGCTCACACATTCAAGAATAAAGACGTGTATAACTTCTCTCCGTGTGTGGCATAGTCCTTGGTGAGCACCCAGGCTGGGCAGGACACTGCACCTACTAGGCTGCAAGTAGATAGTTTTCCCAGAAAGAGCTCAGTCTGGATGTCGATGTTCATGAGGACAATTTCATGTGTCATACATTTTATGAGTTTCAAACCTACTACTGCAGTTCGAATTAAGCCTCGGTTGCTCACCCTCCCTATCACTGAAGAATTAAATGTGAAAGGGGAGTGCACAATTGTTGTAGGCACTAACACAATAATGCTGGCGAACAAACTGAAGGGTAATTAGTCACTATTTCGGATCACCATGAGGATGTAATATTAAGAAGCTTTTGAGTGAATGCCTGCTCTCTGGTGCAGAGCAGTCCTCTCTGTCTCTGCCCTGCCCTGTACTTTGACCAGTGCTTAGTTTGTAAAAAAAAAAATAAGTGCCAGGGCCTTCTGAGGAGGGAACCAGAGCATGTACCACCCATTGCCCCTACCAGTGCTGCCAATGACAGGCCCTACACAACTACTAACCATCACACAAGTGTGACAATTCAGACTATCTCACGCCCCCAAAGCTATGAGAACGGCTAGGGCGACAGGTATCAGTCGGTCTGCTGCTTCCCAGCCTGGAAGATGTTCTGTTTGAAATGTTAGGGATGAATGTAAATGTGAAGGTCAACAAGAGGAGGAGGCTGAGCAGAAGGCTACCCTGCTCCTTGTGGGGTATCTAAATGTACACTTATCGACATCTATACTTAGCAAAGGAGCTGCCTACATTTACACTGGAGACCAGCATCTTTGTACATGTTTACTGATTTGTTGATGGGACTTGCCTCCAGGTATGCAGTGCTTAATTTGAGCCAGTGGCTTTTGGTGATCGGTACCAGCAACTAAATGTCAACATCAGCGCTTATATCAGCCTTCCACAAGGTGGCACTGTCTGGCTATTTTAGAAATTACCACAACAAAATCTAATTATGAAGACAATATACATTAAATGACTTATCTGCTGCCCAAGCCATTTTTGTAGCTTTGGGGGCCTGAAACAGGAAGCACTGTCGCACTTGTAGGAGTGTGATGGTTAGAACTTGTGTACTTACCATCATTGTCAGCATGGGATGGGCAATGTGTGGTGCAAGCTGCAGTGCACTCCAGACGAGAGCCCTGGCACCTATGTTTTACAAATTGAGCACTGCTTATGCCTACCTCACTATCTGAAAATGGAACAAGGCCCGCCATGCAGGAGCAGTACACCAATGATCAGGGTCCCTCGGGCGTGGTTTCATCGTTGCCTCGTCGCCAGTGTACAATTGCAGTAAACGCTGACGCATGAACACTGGCAAACAAACAGGAACTTGATTTCTGAGTATTTACAAGTCAGCACACAGCTGTGGTGTTAACTTCTTCTTCATTTTGTATTGGGCTGTTGAGCGCATGGCTCTGGTCTTCCAAGGCCCCTATCTTTCTCTTTAAAGCCCGCCCTGTCCCACCGCCTTAGCATTTCTCAAGCCAACACACCACATTAGAGTTATTATTTAATGCATCAGCGACACGCCCCCAAGACGGCAATCATTATGGATGCAAACGTAACTGGGGCACTAGGGTAAGCGAGAATACTGTGAAGTATCACTGTCTGTCCAGGAACCCCGAGAAAGGGCCTTGCGCCACGCGTCTACTCTGGCCGGCCGGGCGCACCAAGGAAGACACGCGCCCAGGCGCCTTTCCAGGCCCCTGGCAGCGGCGCGCGCTTCAGGCTGCCATGCGGCGCGCGCCGCTGACGTGTTGGCGCTGGCCCCGTGCACAGGCTCGTGCCGCCTCTGGCCCTGCCCGCGCCCGTACCCGGCGCTCCCTGCACCAAGGTGCGCCCTGTAGGGGGTGCGCGGCTTCCAGCAGAGATTAGCATTGACAGGAGAAACCTAATCCAACCGCAAATCGCTCAAAGGTTTTTTTTTCTCTCTCTCTCTAGGTGCTTAATTGGCAAAACATATACAAAGCAACAGGAAAATTAGCCTTTGAATGCCATTCCCAAGCGTGGCCCGGCATGGTCCAAAAACTAACAACGCCATAGCGATAATATAAATAAAAATATACAGAAATATTCGTTCAGTGAAAAAGGCGCCTCTTGCGTGCCTATTTGGTTTCAGCCTGAAATTCCAAAGACCGAAATCCTGAATTGTAGATTTTTTTCCGATTTCTGTCTCTCCGGGAAGCATTTCCGAGCACATTTTCAGGTATTATATCTTTCAGACACAGTTTCTCCTTACTTCCTTCCCTGCATTTCTTCTTCCCTCGCTTTCGCTTTCCCTTCTTATTTCCCGTTCCAATTCCAACCTCTCTCCATTCTTCCCTTCTTTCATGTTCGCTTCTCGCTTTCTCCGACTCTGCTCCGTCTCCTTCTCGTTTCTTAATTTCCAGCCTGTTGTTCCTCTTTCTCATTTCCCTCTGGCCTCTCCTGCTCTCTCAGTCACCATCTCTCTACCATCCTATCTTCTCCGTTACACCCCTTTCTTTATCAGGGTGTGTGTCTCTTCTTTTTCTTTGGCGCTCTCCCGAACTCTCTTTTCTATTCCTGCCGATCCAATCTACCGGCATGAGCTGCATTTCTCAGTCTCTCCTGCTCCCTTGCCATCTCTTTTTCTCCCCTCTTAGACCCCTTGTTCTCCCTGGTCTTTTTCATTCCAGACTCTCTTCTCTTGCTCACGGGCTCTCCCCCTTTCCCTTCCCTCACTCTTCCAGAATCTCCGCTCCACATCTGAAGGCCCAGTCCGCTACTCTTCCATGAATTCCTCATTTTCTCATTGCTTTCCCTATCGTCTCCACCTCAGCTCTCTTCATACTTTGTCTCTTCTCCACCTTTTGTCTTTTTCATTTCAGTTTCCCAGCAATCTGCCCACTTTACATCTCCTGTCCATCACTTTTCCGAACCCTACTTTTGCCTGGTCCTGTTTCTACTTTGTCCTTTCTTCGCCCCTCTTCTACCTCGTTTTCACCATCTTCTCGGACCCTCATCTTCTCCTCTTTCCCTTTCCTATTTTTATATCTTCATTATCCTTTTCCATCACTCACTACCTTACGTTATCGCCTACCTTTCTCCCACTTTATATGTCTTCCCTCTTCTGCACGCTCCTTTCGTCACACTTTGCTTCCCCTTTGTAGCACATCCCTTTATCCCGCCCGTCTTTCATATTCTGCCATCTTTTTTATTACTTTCCTGTGATCCCATCGTTCTCCCTTCATGAATACCTTTTTGTCTTGCACACTCCCCAGCCCCTCTGCCCTTACCAATCCCACCTCTCTTTCATCTCTCTTCGCACCTCGACATGACACTGCTCTCCCACCTTCTCCATCTTCAATGACATCACTTCATTTCAAGAACCTTTGATGTTCCTAAACACACCTTGCCCTCAGCCCACTCCCTCACTCAACCCCCCTCGCACTCTCTCTACACAGTCTCACTCCATCCACTGCCTGTCGCTCTCTCCCTCCTGCTCCTTCTCACCTTCCTTTAACTCTCCATCTGTCTTGTTCTCTGCCTGCCCTGCCCTCTCTTGCCTCTCTTCAACAGTCAAAGCCTTATCTTTCTCCCCCTCTCTCGCTTTTGACCACCCCCACCCCTCCCCAGCCCTTCTAACTCTCACAGATATCTAAGCCTCAGAAATCCATCTCTGGGGAACCTTTGTAAATTGTAATTGTAATTGCATTTATATAGCGCTTACTACCCCTGATGAGGTGCTGAAGAGCTTTACCCTGGGCAGCATGCTGCTACCGAACTCAAGGTTAGTGGCTAGTCATGTTATTGGAGATTGGGGTTATTTTAGTGACCCAAGCAACTATTCCATGCATTCACTAGAATTTCCTTGGGGTAGATGAAATAAATAGGAGTTGGGTGTTCACATTAGTGGAGTGGGGGAGTGGCTGACGTATGTGAGTTGATGCAGATGTTTATTCGGATTTTTCATGCTGATGTTTGGTGGGATTAATAAAATACAGATTAAGGTAGATATTCTAAACCCTCTCCATGTTACAAGCAATAGGCAGTTGTCGGGCTCAGCCTCCTTGTCCTAGCCTAATCGCTGCCCTGGGTCCTTTGTTCAGTAAACCACTCACTGGTGTTGTTTAAAGACCTAACCCTTTCCATCTAATAGAAAAAAAACAGCAGCCATACCTAGGATTGAATAAAAGAACCACACCAGCAATTCCATACTGGTACCCTGGGTCCACTTCCTGACCTCTGATCTCTGACCATTACCTGCCACTGCCATGTTCCAATGATGCGAACAAAGTGGTCCCAGATACTAGAGCAAATAGATCATAAATGAATAATGACTTAAATAAATTCAAAAAGGATACCACAACATTGTTTTTAATCACAATGTGTACCATAAAAACTATTCATAAAATACATCAATAATTAGTCACAATTAGTGCCCCTAATGAAAAGGAAAGGGAAGGGCAGTGATTGGAAGGTGAAGGAATTTTGCAAATAATGAAACAGTGGTCACTATGACCTCAATATAACATTGCTGATAGTTAATTAACACAAGCTAAAGATCACAGTTCATAAATTGATTTAGCAAACTGATGCCTCTGAAAAACAGAATCACAAATGATGGATCAAGAGAGAGGCTGAAGATGGAAGAGAGTGTCGACGGTTCGACCCAAATTGATGCAGGCATACAGTGGAACCTTGCTAGAGGGTCTTCATCAGGACAGGGACGAAGTGGGGGGCAATAGATCTGCGCAAAAAATTAATGAATCAATATTAATTGTGGTCAAGTTGATCCATATTAATCATAAAAATGTTATGAATGGTCGATGAGGGAACAATTGCCATGGAGACACAATCGTTAAAACCAAGGCAAAGAGAGGAATATAAAAATGTGAATTAACAAGGACCCCCTGATACAGATTTATTTCCTGGGTCAGGGCAAAGAGCAAGTGTGAGTAAATTACCCAGGCAAATTCATGAACCAACTAACACATGAAAAATAACTCAATACATATTCAAAAAATGATACCACACTATCGCATGTACATATAAAGATACAAATTTAATAACATGATATTCAATAAAATTGATGCATAATTATACACAAAGGATAAAAAGATTAGTAGCATTTAAACATATGCATATTTTCAATCTAATAAATGGTACATTGATATAAAAGATAGATGGTTTCCTGTTTTATGTCAACGCGTTTCGACACTCGTGTGTCTTCCTCAGGACTGTACCATCACACTGTAAAAGATTTAAAAAAATAATTTTACAATATTGTATTGCTATGTACATAACAACTAGTGCAATGACTTTCCTGACATGTGCTCATGGTTGGTTATCTTCATTGTTGATACTACCGCTATTTCAATATCCTAACAGTTTCAATATCCTAACAGTTAGATACGGCTGCCCAAAAGCTGAGTACAGTACATCATTAGAGCTTATTTTGATAAATCTTATCTAATTACAACAAATCATACTGTCTATTTTTGTCTCGTGACAACATCGTACACCTCCTTCAAATGCCTAACTCCAAACAATAAGAGCAGATAGAAAGAAGAAAAAGATGCACAGATAGCACAGATGTATGGCCTACTCGAGAAGAAAATTACAAGAAGAAAAATGTGGATAAGTGGCCCCTATTAGACATATTCATGAGATTCTAACTTAAGATGTTTGAAGCTGCTCTATGTAGAAAGTGTTGCTTATATATCATTAATGTGTGACATGATGGTATATAGCACCGCTATGTAGGTAAAATTACCTCATGCTCTGCCTATATTCCTATTTATATTCTAATATCGTCATGGTTTTGACATTTATAATTATGAGCAAGAGCTTACCTATTATAAGCAAAGGACCAGAATTGATGCGAAGAAGATAAGGGTCAGAATGCCATCTAGGTTAGTTTAGATATTGATAGAGAGCCTGCATAATGAGAACATTTTGTCTTTAGTGAACGTTTGCAGCTGGGCAAGGTCAGATAAACCACCAAAAGATGGTAAGAATACTTACCTAATTATAGAATGATGCTCAAATTTGATAGAATGTTCAAATAGATAACTCGGATAGTTTCCTAAGTATAGTGGGCTACTTCATATCCCCTCGCAGGATTGATTTAGTGCGGTTGTTAAAATTACCACTAGGGATGAATAAGAATGATTCAATTACTTACACAGTAATATTGTTTTCTCACGGTGAATAGATGGAATACACAGTATGGGGCCGATTAGGATGGAGGATTTTCCGCCTCCTCCGGGCCGGCGGAAGCCACCTCCGGCCCGGAGGAGGCGGAAAATCCTCTGCGGAGTCACCAAAGACCCACCGCCAAATTAGGATGGCTGGTGGGTCTGGAATTCCGTCCGCCGCTTTTCCGCCGCGGTCGGCTTCCGACCGCGGCGGAAAAGCTATAACATGGCAGGCGGTGTCTATGAGACACCGTCCGCCATATTATGATGTTTGTGTAAAACTGCTTTTCCAAGGCGGCTTTTCCGCCATGGAAAAGCATACGGACATTCACTTTGGGGGCCCGTTGCGGGCCCCCTGGGTGAATGGGGGGTGGGGGGTGCACATGGGGGGTACCTATGGTACCCCCCTGCATTTGCGTGCACAAAGCGGCAGGCACCGTGCGGTCCCTGCCGCTTTGTGCATGTAAATGTAACACATGCTTTTTTAACATTGCGGCGGGTGCAGCTTGAAGCTGCACCCGCCGCAATGTTAAATATAGAGGATGTGACCGCCACCCTGGCGGTCACATCCTAATCAGGACGGAGGGAACGCCGCAGCCCCTGCGGACGTTCCCTCCTCCTCAAGGGTGGCGGACGGACGCAAGTCCGTCCGCCATCCTAATCGGCCCCTAAGTGTTTATAGTCTTTCATGGAGAGTCTTCATTTCTTGCTTAACAACTATCTGTTTTTATTTATTAGGTTATGCAAGTTGGTTCTATATTCTGCGTGTTCTTAAAAAATGCAAAGGCGTTTATCTATATGTTCATACATTGCCTATTTTATCTATCCAGTATACATAGCTCTATATTATGTATTTCTTACCCTGTGTTTCCAGGTATTCCTCGTTTGCGTCCGTTCGTGAGCCGTGTATTTTTTCTAATGATATGGCTGGCCACAGTGCGCCCGTCTATAATAAATATTAAGTATACGTTGGCTATGGGCTGAGGGATATATAGCATTCTCACTTAATTACGGCGGCTATCATATTTACCAATAATCAATCTGTCACAGTCTGCAGACGACTTCAGATAGTAGCTTCAAGTAATAGCTTCGAATGTTTTTAGCGGTATAGCGGTTCTTGTACTCTACAACAATAAATACAGCACTAAATATTTCCTCTTTAGCTTTCTTTTAATCTTTCTTTTAATCTTAAGCAATGCGCATTTACGTCTAAGGCTTCATTTAGTTCTTATAAAGCGTTTATTTACCAGATTAGACTTTCATAGTCCAAGTCCCGCTTCGTTGATAGTTGCGAGAAGTCGCAGTGGTCTGGCGGTCTAAAGAGATAACACAGTAACACTAGCGTTACCTGCCGCCCATTGTTTAAGACTTTGCGCATATGTTAAAGACTCTCTACATTTAATTTATGGATGCGTTTCATCTCACCTGCGTTATTATTCTTCCGAACGGACCGTACACAACGGCGCTTCAGCGTTAACTGGCACTTCGACAAAGAATTTGTTTTCCGGTTTCCTATTGGCCTTTATAACGCGCGAATCAATTGGTCCATTTCGCAAGACCATATTTCTTAAAGGGACATAGTTCCATGTTTGCTATTTATATCGGTTTATTTTAACTACTGAGTTTGCCGTCTATTGGTATATTTCATTAAAATATCCTTAACTTGACTCTTCTAATATTTATTCCAATTTTTGATCTCTCCAAATAGTGGCTGTGCAGGAATATGACAAGTTAAGAACAATAAGAGACATTAAAGGATAGCTGCATGGTATTAATACTGTCAGAAATGCGGGAATCATAATTTCAAAAGAGCTGTATGTCTATTTCTTAATCATGGGAATAGCAGACAGAGGTATCTCTAATTTCTATTTCATAGTATGGCATTGATCCATGGAAGATCATTATTTAACCCATGGGTAAACGTGTCCAGAGTAAAGATCCAATACACCTCTCTTTTTTTCCTGATTTTGTCTCCACCATTTTTACTGGTCATATGAATCTTTTCTAAAATACGCCAGCGAATCTGGGATGGGGAATGATGAAAATCAGTAAAATGGGACACTAGTGGTGCAGTTAGTTTTTTAGTTTTAATTGCAGATCTATGTTCTGTTAGGCGGAGTTTCATAGTTCTTGCAGTTTCTCCAACATAACCTAGGTTACATGGACAGACTAACAGGTAAACTATGTTTGTGGTGTTACACGTCCATAGCTCTTGGGCACGTATTGCTACTTTATTGAACGTGAATGTCTCACCTGTTATTATGCCATCACAGGACTGACACGATCCACACCTGGACGTGCCCTTAATGGCATTTTCTCCATTAAGTGATTTCTGTATGAACGGGACATTTTGACTGGTTCCGCTAAAGCGTGATCTGACTACTAAATCCTTTAGGTTTTTATTGCGTCGGTGAGCAAACATAGGTTTTGGTATTTTAGGTAGTGTTGGTTCCACATTTAACAGGTGCCAATTGGAATTGATAATCTGCCTGACTGTCTCATTTAGAGGAGAATGTTTGGTTATACATACCAACTTTTGTTCTTTCTGTTGTTTGTTTGAGTGAAGGAGAGCGTCACGGACAAAATATCGTGCTCGCTTATATGCTTCGCGGATCAAGCGATTAGGGTATCCGCGAGCTAGAAACTTCTTCTTCATTTTTTCAGCCTGATTGTCGTAGTCCCTAATATTAGTGCAGTTTCTCCGCACTCTTAGAAACTGTGAAAAAGGTATCCCATCCTTTTGATTTCTCGGGTGGTAACTGCTAAAGTGGAGTAATGTATTCCTTGCTGTTGTCTTGGTATATAGATCAACTGTTAGTTTGTTACATTCGTTCTTGATGTATATATCAAGGAATTCCACTTTTGTAGTATCAAAATGTGCAGTAAAGCGTGGATTATTATCTGCTAGGTTAATCCATTCTAGAAATTGTTTAAGAGTCTGTTCCCCATTGGTCCATATAAAGAATATATCGTCAATAAACCGGTACCAATGGGAAACAGACTCAAAAAAAGGTGCAATTTCATTATGTATGTGATGGTGTTCAAATCTTGCCATGTATATATTTGCTATGGATGGGGCCATAGCCGCCCCCATGCTTACGCCCTTCGTTTGTTGATACATGTGTTCTCCAAATTGGAACACATTTTCCTCAAGTACCACTGATAGACAATTAAGAACGAAGGGTTTATGGCATGGAATCTTATGGACGTCAATAAACCAGCTAGTTGCCTCTATAGCTCCTCTTTGGGGGATGTTACTGTAGAGGGCTTCTACATCCAGTGTAACTAGCAGATCTTTTCTATTATCAAAGGGTAAATGCTCAACCTTAGAGATAATTGCCCCAGTATCTTTTATGTAGGAGGGGGTAAACTGGATGTATGGCCTTAGAATATTGTCTAGATATTTTGATAGAGCCTCAGTGGGCGTACCAATGGTAGAAACAATTGGGCGGTAGGGCGGATTTTCTTCATTTTTATGCATTTTGGGTGTCCCATAAATGCAGGCCACCTTTCTTTCTGATTTATTCAAGAATTCATACTCTTTTTTGGTGATGATATTATTATTCATAGCTTGTGTTGTTATTTTTTGAATAGATTTGATTACTCTCTCTGTGGGATTTTTTGTGACTTTCTTATAGAAAATCGGGTCATTCAGCATCATAAGCATATTTGCTTCATAGTTGATGGAATCAATCAAAACAATTCCCCCTCCCTTATCACTGCTTTTGATTGTGATGGATTTGTTATTCTTTAAATTTTGGAGTGCAGTGTGCTCATCTTTCGTGATGTTATATATTGGCTTAGGCACATATTGCAGTGCAGATTTTAGTTTATTGATAACCACTTTTTCAAATATGGCCATCTCAGGACCAAGCTGATCTAGGGAGGGGGTAAAAGTAGATGGTAAGGATACGATATTATTGGTGCCTATGACTGTCTGCAATTCTTCATTGTTTGCAAAAAACGTCTGTAGTCTAACTTTTCTAAAAAAGGAATGTATGTCCTGATAGAGTTCAAATAAGTTGGCTCTCGAATGGGGTACAAATGAAAGACCTTTTGTAAGAATAGATATATCTGATTCAGAGAGAACATAATTAGAAAGGTTAAAGATGGGTATTATAGCCATTGTCTCTGGTATTGTTTGTTGCGGGTCTCTAGATATTGTTGAGGCTCCGCAGGATATTGATGAGGTTGATGGGATTGATAGTGGCCTCTCGATTGGGGCTGAAATCGTACTCGTTGTCGCCCTCGTTTCGCTCCGCGATATCCTAAAAAAGGTTGGCGCTGGTTTCTACGGCCATTATTCGGGTTATATGGGCCATCTTCATGATAATTTGAACCCCCATCAGAATCTGGGTCAGAGGAATCTGAGAAGGTATTGACCTTAGGTTGGTTGTAATTGCTACCTCCTTGTTGGTATTCCCCTTTATAGAAACCCTCACCTAGGTATGGATAAGTTTGTTCTATTGTGTACAATCTTTTATCTTTAGAAAACTTTTCCTGTTTCCTGTTAGTGAGATATTCCGCAAAAGATACAATATCCTTTTTTAGAGACTCTAGTTGCTTCTCTGCTTCCTCTAAGGTTGTTGATTTCTTTATTTTATCCTCAAGTTCTTCTATTTCTTTTTTTAAATCTGTAGCTAATTCTTTAGATGTGGCTATGATGAGGATCATGAGATCTCGCGAGCATCTGCTCGCGATCATACTCCATTTGTGGAGGAATGTTTTAACATCCACAAACAGTCCTGGGATATTTCTAATTTTAAGGCCTAATGGAATAATGCCTGCTTTTAAATAATTCAACATGAACTCGCCATGGGCTTCTATTCTTACTAATTTCTTTCTAAGATTAGATAATTTCCCTATATCACTATTGTTGTGAAAACTGGAGCTGAACCCTGATTCTGTGGTGTTGTGATGCCAACTAATGTGGCAAAATCCTCATCTGAAAAGCCAAATGTTTCCATTTGGGCCATGATCATTAATAGTGTAAGATGTGCAAAAAAGATTGAGAATGAGAAGGTTCTATTAATAGTGTAAGATGTGCAAAAAAGATTGAGAATGAGAAAGTTCTAATAAAGCACAGCTAGATAATACCTTACAGATCACATCAAAAAAATACAACGAGCTTTTAGGGCAGAAATATTACAAACATTTACAGTTTTTAGCGGTATATATGTTTATACAGCAGACAATGGGCCCCACACGGATGAACCGTGGGTATAATAATGTGAATTAACAAGGACCCCCTGATACGGATTTATTTCCTGGGTCAGGGCAAAGAGCAAGTGTGAGTAAATTACCCAGGCAAATTCATGAACCAACTAACACATGAAAAATAACTCAATACATATTCAAAAAATGATACCACACTATCGCATGTACATATAAAGATAAAAAATTTAATAACATGATATTCAATAAAATTGATGCATAATTATACACAAAGGATAAAAAGATTACTAGCATTTAAACATATGCATATTTTCAATCTAATAAATGGTACATTGATATAAAAGATAGATGGTTTCCTGTTTTATGTCAACGCGTTTCGACACTCGTGTGTCTTCCTCAGGACTGTACCATCACATCATTAGAAATTGGACTTCTCCCGGAGGCAGTTTTTTTATCGCCCTCTGCAAATCTGCATTATAGAACCTAAACTCCCTTGAAAGTCCCTCAATTCCATTGTCAGGTATGCTACGATCCTTCCTCAGCTAACTAGAATATAAGCACAAACGTGGCCGAATTATTACTAAGTCTGTATTTTTAATGACTTGTAGAACACGGTTTGATTTACCACGGGAGAGATTATCTCCAAAGGAACCCTTCAGGGCCAACGGCTCCACCAACATTTTCAGGTATGCTATTGCTGATCTGCTGCCTGTTTTGACAAACTCTTTCGCCTTATAAATCGGTGACCTTTTTGCCAACCCACTTTTTGCAGGATCCCGACCCACGTGGCAGATTCTTCATCTATCAAACGACCATGTTCGATTTATTTAATTATTTAATTTTTAAATTTGTAAGGCGCAACAGCTACCCAAAAAGGGTTTCCCGGCGCCGAGACACAGCATAATGAGGGCAAGGAATTACTGGCTATTCTAGTTATTGTTCGAATAGCCAAGTCTTAACGTGCCTTCTAAACCTAGCATGGTTTTCCTCCTTTCGAATGAAGGGAGGGAGTGCGTTCCAGAGAGATGGTCCAAGGTGGGCAAAAGATCTGCCTCCCATTTTTGCCAGTTTGAATCTTGGTACGCAGAAGTTGGCAGCTGATTGTGAGCAAAGGTTTCGCTTGGGTGTGTAAGGATGAGCCAACGCTAGAAGGTATTTGGGTGCAGTACCAGCTTTGATTCTGAACATGTAGTTCAGGGCTTTGAAACAGATTCTACTTTCTACCCTGAGCCATTGGAGTTCACGGCGGTATCTCGAGACACCCACATTTTTGGGGATTCTGCACAGTAGTCGAACAGCTGCGTTTTGGACAAGCTGTAGTCTACTGACTACCGCTTTGTTGGAACCAAGGTACAGAATATTGCCGTAGTCAAGCCGTGATGTTATGAGGGCATTGACTACGGTTTTTTGAGTGGAGGAGGGCAGCATTCAAAGGATTTTCCTCAGCCATTTGATGATGGTAAGGCATAAGCCGACAACTTTGCTGGCCTGTTGTGGGTCATGGAGAGGGAGCTATCCATGATGACTCCCAAATTACGTACTTGAGTAACTGGGGTGGGAAGATTGCCCATTTGGTTAGGCCAGTGTGAGGGATTCCAGAGATCTCGTTGTTTCCCTAAGAGAAGAATCTCTGTTTTGTCTCCGTTAAGCTTTAATTGATTTCTTGTCATCCAATTCAGGATGTTTTGAAGCCCTAATTTGAGGAGAGACGGAGATGATGGGCAAGATTCTGATAGGGAGAAAATAATTTGGGAATCGTCGGCGTAGGTCATGAGGGTAAGTCCAGATCTTTCCGCTAGGTCGGCCAGGGGTCTGAGGTAAAGATTAAAAAACAGTGGGCTCAAGATAGATCCCTGTGGCACTCCGTGAGGGGCTTTGAAGGTGTCGGAGCAGGCCAAGGAGGATGTAATTTGGAATGTCCGTTGAGCCAAGAAGGACCGGATCCATTTGAGCGCTTTCCCACGGACACCGTTTCTGTATAACGCCTTGATGAGTGTTTCTTGGGATATGGTGTCAAAGGCCGCGCTCAGGTCTAAAAGCACGAGCGCGACCGTTTGACCATTATCAAGGAGGTTCCGGATGAGTTCTGTAACTCCTAGGAGGGTGGTTTCTGTCGAGAAACCAACCCGAAAACCCGATTGTAAAGGGTGCAAGAGCGAGTTGTTTTCCGCAAAGGTGGATAAGACCGAGTGGACGTGTCTCTCTAAGCATTTGGAGAAAGCAGGGAGCAAAGATAGGTCTATAATTTGCCGGGAGTTCTGGATTTGCTGTGGGCTTCTTTAACAGTGGGGTTATCATGGCGTGTTTCCAGAGAGCCGGAACTGTGGAAAGTTCTAACGAGGAATTGAGCGTATCTACAATGATGGATGAGGTAAACAATTTAATGTGCTCCCTGCTAGTAATTGCTGTAATTTAATACCAGTTTTTGATAACCAATCTGGTCGCTTATTCGACAGGTGAATTGAACGTTATCGAATACCTCGTTTGCTGCCCAATCTACGAAAACCCATTTCCAGTGAGTTCTCTGTAAATTACTGAGAGACCTTGGCTTATTTTTGTTACAACTGTAAGGGTCGATTATGTCTCTAGTCACTATATTGAGATCTTTGAAGTCTCGCATTGATACCATACGTACTGGTACAAGCAACCATATCATGATCCTTGTTGCTGTTTATTTAATTAGGACGGGGTCATGATATCGTCCCCTAGAGGTGTTGTTCTACCTGCCTTCGGTTGACACCTGGTGATTTCCAAATGTATATATTCCTCTCATTGCCTTGGTTTTAACGATTGTGTCTCCATGGCAATTGTTCCCTCATCGACCATTTATAACATTTTTATGATTAATATGGATCAACTTGACCACAATTAATATTGATTTATTAATTTTTGCGCAGATGTATTGCCCCCCCACTTCGTCCCTGTCCTGATGAAGACCCTCTAGCAAGGTTCCACTGTATGCCTGCATCAATTTGGGTCGAAACGTCGACACTCTCTTCCATCTATAGCCTCTCTCCTGATCTATCATTTGTGATTTTGTTTTTCAGAGGCATGAGTTTGTTAAATCAATTTATGAACTGTGATCTTTAGCTTGTGTTAATTAACTATCAGCAATGTTTTATTGAGGTCATAGTGACCACTGTTTCATTATTTGCATAGTTCCTTCACCTTTCAATCACTACCCTTCCCTTTCCTTTTCATTAGGGGCCCTAATTGTGACTAATTATTGATGTATTTTATGAATAGTTTTTATGGTACACGTAGTGATTAAAAACAATGTTGTGATATCCTTTTTGAATTTATTTAAGTCATTATTAATTTATGATCTATTTGCTCTAGTATCTGGGACCACTTTGTTCGCATCACTTACCTACCCAGGTCCCAGCGACTCATTAGGTCAACCCGTGTTTTTACAACACTGCCATGTTCCAAGCCTGGCTCATGTTCCTGACAAGACATGATAACCGATAGCTGACAGATGAAGCTTATATCCAGCTACTGATATAAATTAGAATGAATAAAGTACTTCAAGCTCACAGCACATACCATCTCGCTAAATAATTCCACAGTTGCCTCATTAACCTTGGACGGCCTGCCGGATCCAACTTAGCCGCCGTCGCTACCAGCAGATCTCCATCTGTAAACACACAACCCTACCTCACGAGGTCACTCTTGGATCTCAAAGTTGACATGAAAGAACTGTGTCTCAAAAACTCAGATTTCTCATACTCATCTGCTACCGCTTGCTTCTGGGACTCAACTAGTGCTTACAAATCAACCATCGTACTCTGGACATTGGCCTCAATATGTCTACAACAGGACCCTGTTGCATCTGTACTCAATTCTTTGGGTTGAAATGGGGAATCATCCACCAGAATTATTTTTTCTCCATGTCATTACCTTTATATTTAGAATATTTAGCTGAAATTGATTAAGTCTAAAGAAGTCCTCTGAGCCTTTCAGTGAGTGGTTCAGGGCTAGGTCGTCCAAGTCAACAAACAACAGGACTAGGCAATCCTCACCATGATCCGTTGCATGTCTAGCGATGCTGTACATAGTACGTCTGAAGATCATTAAGGGCCAGAGACCCGGCCAGCTCCTTTCCTTACATAAATTATCTCTGTTGCGTGTCTTTTGGGTTGGAAGAGTCCCTTGATGCCTCCTTGTAGTGTATGTTGCTGGTAGACTCTAAACATGGACCGCTAACCAGCCTGCTGCATAGATCTTCTGCTTGTCAGAGATCACTAAAGCTAGATATAATAAACCACCCATATTTTTATATTCTACCGGCTTCTCCAGTACCCTTGCCACAGTGTCAGCTTTTTGACACCCACATAGCATCTGTGTTCACCAGAAGAGTATTGCAGGTATGAACATTTTGAAGCTTGGGTTCACACCAACCTTCATTCATGCTCACACCAACCACTAATAAATGATCGGCTGCCCTTCCCACATTTGGCCTTCATCTTCTCACAAGTAAATGATGCCCCATGTCTTCAAAATCCTGTATTAGCACTTAAGCTTGAGAAAAGAACAAACCTGAAGGGGCATACAACCAATTATAACCTAACTTTACTCAAAACAAGTTTCTGCTCTGACCTACAAAAGACCAGCAGTAAATTAAAGGCATTTTGATCAGAATCGAATCTCCTTCAAATGAATCCCCTGCAGATGCCCTCCTTTATCAGGTGTTGCCTTCATTACACGTGAAAGGCGAAACCACAACTCCTCATCCTCATGTGAGTCCCAAGATCCAAGGTTCTGAGCAGCCCAATTCTTACATTCAAGTACCAAACAAATAAAAACACTGGTCAGTATTTTAGTTTTCCTACAATGGTTTCAAGAGCTACTATGAACGTGGCTCTGCCAAGGACTTCACACCAGAGTTCAAACATTTAGCCTGCTACATACTGGAGCCTTTTACACAGCAAGTTTATATTGTTGATTAACATAGAAGCCAAAACTATATAAAACTAATAGTGTCCAATTCACAAATTGTATTTTTGGTACATAGCACTCCAGTGGTATTACTTCAAAGTAAATCTATAAACCTAGGAGTAGAGGCCTCTACCTCATCAATCTTTTCTGTGCAGATTTTGATGCCCCAGTGACAGAGATCTCAACCAACAGGTGAAAAGTTACTTGAAGTTACTTTATTGTCGTATATTCCCTCATAAGAAACTCTAGCCTCTAATTTGAGGAGTGGAGACATCTAAGTGTAAATCTTCAGTCAGAAATGGAGTATCGAAAAAGTGTGTAGATTTACACCTAGGTGTGAGAGTAGATCTGCACATGAATAGATCTGCACATGCAATATTCCTTTGTGAATCAAGCCCAAAATGTACAAAACCACATATTGGCTCCCCCACGTACTCTTAGCTGGTAATAAAATTAATGCATGAAAACCTTCCAGATGTAATGGTTCCAGGGCCCATGTCCAAGGCCAGGCTGGCTTTTCCATCAGGCGTTTCCCCAGGAGGATGGAAGGGTGGATCCAGTGTTGCAGTAATGGGGGCCGTTTTTTTTACAAGGGCGGGTTTTTCTGCCATGCTTCAATATCGCCCCTAGAAACAAAATATGCAAGTAAGTGCTGGACCAGGCAGTGTTTCTCCAAAGGCTAGTGCAAGAACATTGCTAGGGCTGTTTTGGGTTCCCATTCCCACCCTGCCCACATCACCTGAAAGAGAAGCCCACCATGCAGATATCACGGGCATTTGAAGCTGCCTCCATCGTCGTTCCCAAGCTCGAGTCCAGTGCCAGCCAGATTCCTGGAGACACATTTAAGACCCTCAGCCCATGATTTTTCACTAAACTCAGGCTAGTCCAGTTGGCCCACAGGGGGTTATGATCTCAGTACAGATTTTCATGTGTCTGCTGAAGGAGTTCTTGCCTACTTCAGATTATATGTTGCAAGTCCTTTGAAATAATCTGGAGTAATCAGAGCCATTTCAGTAATCCTGCATTACTCTTTGATGTGAAATTACCAATAATAACATGATTATTCCCGCTTGCATAATTAAAAGTAATTTGGAGGAAAAAATCCTACTCCAAGAGCACATTTAGACAGCGTGAGGGGCTGCTTGCACTATTTGAGTTCTGTTGCATTTAGATCTATTTTCTTAGCGGAAAATACATCATCACGTCCACTTTGGATGAAAGAGGTGCATTAGGCGCTAAGAAACTTGTGCTAAATGCTCCGAGTAAATTGAGGGAAAATCACACCCCAAAAGCACATTTAGCGAATGACTGCTCGCACTGCTATTCATGTTCTGTTGCATTTCGCGCTATTTCTTAGCACAAAATGCATAGTTGTGAGATTTGAAATGCAAGGGGCATTTTTGCACTAAGAAAATAGCACTTAAAGCAGGATTACTCTTCTCGTGTAATCCACGCAATCTCGCTGAATTTCTTTGGGTTATTACGCATGAATACGGTACACAGAATTAAGCAGGATACGTTCTCCGCCTCTATTATATTGCCGATCTGGCTCTCTATGCACCACAACGCTTATAATAAATGATATGGAGCTCCTCCAGCTTTGTCCAGAAGGACAGCTTCACTGCACAGAATCACTGGCTCTCCAGGTCTGGCATTGCAGCTGGGGAGGGTGGAATGCACTACTATCTGTTTGAAACTGATTGTCATCGAAGGTACTCCTGCACACAGTTAGGTATCCTGCAAGTGTACCCTATGCACATCCTTTATGGATATCTAATGTAAACGTCATGACCTGGAAGCTAGCACTGAGGGTTATCGCTCGGCATCCTGGGAGACTTAGCCAGGCCAGAGAATGGAGACATGAAAGGATTTGGTACAAACGCTTCCTAATTTGTTTGAAAAAGCATATCATCTAAATGTGTCTTTTGGAATTTTCAACTAATATTTCCTTTATTCATTGATGGCGATTTATAGGGTGGTACCTTCCAATAGGGAGCAACTCCGGACGCTGCAGGGTTTACCATACTGGCTACCTGAGACCCTTGAGACATTCATAACGTTAAGATATTGTTCTCAAACGCGTTTTAGACGGTTACCTCAAAATGCCCACCAATTTAAAAACAACTACAAAAGTATGTTTTGCGGTATAAAGCATATTATGAAACTACCAGTTTACGACCCGTTTGCAAAACGTTTCATGTACATTGCATAAACGTGGAATTAATGTTTTATAGTACAAACACATTTCGTTCCTCTTTAAAAGTGTAGTCAAGTGTTGGTGAAAGTCTACTAAAACTGTTCCTAAAGTTATAAAACTCGTGGTATTTAAAGAATTAAGACGACATGTTAAAAAGTGATAATAAAACCAGTTCATAACTTTTCAAAAATTTCTTTTTGTTTTAAAACTGCCACAACTTTTATATTTTAAAAATAGGTATGAATGGATATAAAAGTTTAATGTTGTTTACCAACGAACTCCTACGCTTTAAATAAACCCCAATAACATGCAGATATTTAATTCAAAATAGAGTCAGCTGGGTATAAACAGCAATAACAACTTTCACCAATGAATTGAAACTCCCGTAATTTTTGCAAATGTAAAGAAAGTTGAGAAAGTCTGTAAAAAACGAATTCAAGTTAATCACTTCATTTCAATATCCTTTCTCAAACTCGTGAATTTTAAGCTGACCTTCACAGACAAAAGCGGTCATCCTTCACCTTTCTGCTTCTGACCTGCGGGCCTGCCTGCCCTCTCTTCCAGGACCCAGTTTCCCAGAGGTGAGATGGAGGTCAGTGTGGTGGGAAGAGGGGGCCTTGATCTAAAACAGGGGATCACTGCAGGCCATCTCCCTGGCAGTGGTTGGTTGGGGTTGGTATCAGAGCCTACACGAGGGTATATATTCCTGCAGGCCACCTCCCTTAGAAAGGTTTCTTGGGATTGGGAGAAGCACCTTCTTTCTTATCCCAGTATGTGTACAGCAGTCTGGCTGCTTGAGGGACACACAATGAGGTGGCTCCATGGGAACAAATCTTCCCATAGAAACAGTTTGTGCTAAGCTGCTGCCTTTTCTTATCTCTGCCCCTGAGAGTGTAGTGTAGTTCCTATATTCCCAATAGGCTCTGTGCATTGGAATAACATAAACAGCAGTGTAGACATAGGACTGAGGTCATCTAGGTCTCTACTGACTATGTTAGACTTAATTAGTTTTGCCAGCTAGCTCAGAGGTCACTAGAAACTTTCTCAAATGAATAGGGAGGGGTTAACTTCCCTGATTTAGACAAGAAGGGATTAGCTTCTGACAACCATATAATATGACAACTTTGCTCCCCCAGAATAAGGAGTATATCTCCAGAGTCGTGTGAAAACAATAGACAGCTATTACACTTAGTCAATCGTGCATGCTTAATTTCACCAGGGTGCAGAGAAATAGACGGGTGTTTTCAATAAAAGGTGTTATTTTATTGAGCAGTCTTCTTTCTCATGCAAGAGAAATGAATTGCCACAATTGCAATACTTATCATGAAGTAAAGTGCGTTCAGTAAAAGGAGTATTATGAAATAATACTGTAAAAGCATTGATATGGTTTCTTAGCCATATGGTACTTTAAAATGGATAAAATATTTACATGCATAAAAACATTGACTAACGAACTCAACTGGTTCTTCTAAGATACGCCTACCCCGGTGTACCTGACCTAAGCCTAATACATGGGAAGGAGTAAGTAAGTTGCGGTTTTAAGTTAAGTTGGGTTTTTTGCCAAGAATCTGAATCAAGAATTCTCGCTAAGGTTTGAATCAGCTCCATACCTTGGTTATAGAATGAAGGAGGTCTTGTATCTCGTTTCTCAGGACTCGATCTCCCAGTAACCCGCAAGGGTGACTGCAAACACCGGAGCGTGAGAAAAGGCAGCTTCTTTCCCGGTGTGTCAAAGGGAAGGGACGGCTTCCTTCGGCTCTCGCATCAGCTGGGCTTCGAATAAGTAGATAGCCGCTCTGCTCCACACCACCGTGTGTTACTTAAGGCAAGTGTTGGTATATTTATACCTGGAAGGTGCCGTGTTTGACGTAAGGTTGGACATAAGACGTCAATAAAAGATGTCACTAAGAACTGACTGTTCCTTTAGTGCTCGCAGGAGTTCTATGACAAATCAAAACAAAGACATGGGGAATTCCCAGGTTGCTGATGGTTTGGTGTGTCGAAAGAACTTGTTGTTCTCTCTAGGAATCTAAGGAAGTAGCCTTGCCGTATTTGGGCTGCGTGGGCTATGACTAAATATGGGTAAGATACTTATGCCTTCATAAGGACATAATTTATCGTAACCACATAAGGGCATGAATCAGGAATATTTAATTAGGGTCCTAGATACATTCACAACAAGAGAAGAACTTTAAATACCTGGAAACTCATATTGAGCTATGAATGAGCAATGAATGAAAAAGTGCCATATTTGGAGTTTGGCGGGGTGGGACACCTGCTAAAAAGGGGCAGAAGTCATGACCATTGTATAGTACCATTGACATCAATGCTCTCTTAACACGGCACACGTGTCACCCGCCACTTTTTGGGTGGATGTCCCGCATCCACCCTACACAGCTGCCTGCTAGATTCAAGTGTTCGCTCTACATAGTCAAATGTCCAATCCTGATTCACAGACGGAGGGATAGTGAAATTCTCTGCACAGTGCATTTTTGAATGCAGAAATTCTTACATGATGGAATATCTGCATTTAAAATGTTTAGCAGTTGAGGTAGCTTTGTGGGTGTTTCTGTTTGGTGCCCATGCAAAAGTTGGTGTATGCCCTTAACTTGTTTGCATTCAACAACGATTTGGAGGTAGTGTACCATTCTGCAAATGCGCAAGAACTGACTTCGATCAGATGTGGGAATAAACGAAGGGCGTGACCCCATAACTAATAGGGGAATGCGGTTCAGCTTGGATAAAATATTTTCCTTATGAAAGAACAACAAAGAGTCCTGTGCACAAGTGCCTTACTGTTCTGTTTGCAGATATTTTCCTTAGGTGGGAAGGCAACATCCAAGAATGTTATGCTAGTGAGAACTGCTGGAAGTGCATAGATTTTCGGCAGAGTTTCATGTGTTCATTAAAATCTGATAAAAGTCAGAAAATAGCTACAGGTGTAGGAGTAATCCTATTGGAGCACATTTTTACCTTCTTGTGCTAAAGTTGTATTAAAACCCGAAATCCTGAGATCTGACACTTCCATGGAAGCAGGTGGCAAACAGCCAGGGAACATCTGAGTCCCATCACGAGAATCCTCAAAGACCATCTTTAATATAACGGTTTACTACTTAGACTGAAACTAAAGTTTGAAATCTCCATCACCACTTGCAACGTGCAACTGCAAGTCAAGAATCCGAACCAAACTGGCCCTCACAGTGGCTCCATCTCTGACACACATATATAGGATTGGGTGTTTATGTAGGGCAAATCGTGCTGGGGAGCATCGCAGTACTGTCCATTATCGAAGGCACAAGTAGCTGATACAAGATCATGTACATTGAATGGGTTTCACACATTAGAATTGCAAAATTACATTATATATTTTTTAATGGATTACTTTTTAACCAATTTTAAGAACAAATAGTTTAAGTGATTTTGTATGGAATAATGAAGCTTTTAGGCAAATGACAAAGCGTGCATTAGAAACCAGCTCCTGTCGCAAGAAAATGATCAGATTAGCCACTAGCTCACATCTTCTGCAAGATATTACATGTCCTTAAAAAATAATTTCAACCCCCAAAGTTATTGTTTTCTTTAACATCATATATTTACTAGAAGTTTGACAAGGTATTTTAGGTTGTGGTTTGGGATTTGCTTGTGTTCTTCCCTTGCAATTGTCATTAAGGCATTCCGCTTGATATTTCTGCAAAATGGCGAAGTCCCTGATTATTCTTGTACATTGTTATTCCTTCTTAGAATTTATAATAGCGTATTTTTATTTTTAAATTGAAATGTGTGAATGCTATATCTTATTTTCTATACTTGGTTTATGCTATTTATTTCGCTACGTTCTCACAAGCTGATAAAATGCACTGGTCACAATTTGCTACAAAAAAGAAATCAGGGGATTAATTTACCAATGTTTCCCTGGTGGTGCAAGAAGTACATCTAAGTCCTCGTAAACCGCCTGCTTTCTTGGGTCTACATAAAGCATTCTCAGTTTGAAATACAATTGATGATCTCAAAGTGAATTTCTAGCTCTGTTTAATGCAAAGTAAGATATCATTACCATACCTAACTATAATCTCACTTTAACCTTTGGGGTTTTCCTTGAATTTCTAAGACATTGTTATTATATGCAAAGTAAGATATTATTACCATGCCTAACTATTGCTATGTTTTTCTGCAACTTAAAATAAGATTTTGATTCCTGTACATGGCATTGGTTTTTATGCAGGACCTGAGCCCAACCCTGCGCTAGAGCCCACTCCACACTGCATGTGTGAGGTCAGGATTGGGCACAGGACCTGGCCAGCCAACCTCTGCCACCGGTGGCTTGCACATTATTTATAATTAAATGCATATTTCATAAATCCTCCTATTGCAATAATTAATGAAAGTGATTGTCATAAAATATTTTGAATAAAGTCTTTTGGAAAAAATGCCTTTGAGTCTTTCATTTATAATTTTTTCAAAGCACAAAGGGCAACCATAGAACCAACTACTAGAGGTCTCTGTACTGGAGCTGTAGAGCATACAGCACCAGCTCTGGGTGTTTTAAAAAATATATGGTAAGCTCTCCTGGGCTTATGAATTTAATGACCCAAAAGGCTCACTAACTTATACACCAACATCAGCTAACTCAATTCCACGAGCAGACATCTGCCACCCTCCTAAAGCAATCCAACATATTCCAAAGGGGGGATTCAATGAATGATAGGGTATTGCAGCAAGACTAGAATCTACCAAGACCAATGGAATAGCTTGATAAACAGACTGACCTAACAGGTTTACTCATTACAACAACTGGAAAAAGACGCCAAAGACTGCAAGGGAATGAACCAAAATTACTTACTTCTACCCAAAATACCTACCAACAATCATACAATAACTAATACAACCTGGTTTTAGTGTGTTCAAAATAGTTTATTGACTTTTCATGTTAATTAATGAACAAGAGAAAATACAAAAAATAGTACCGAAAAAATACCCAATTACAATTGAGAGACAATGAACAACAGCCATTAAATTACAATAGGTAAAGACAGTAAATATAATATTCCTAGAAAAACAAAAGGGGAGGGAAGAGGCAAATATAAATCTATAAAATGACAATAATAAAATAGAGCTACTATAACTTGAAAACTAGATTATTGTAATAGAATTGAACAACCTGTAATAAAAACATATTTATGAAGATAAATATATATCAACAGGTTTCCAAAAAGAATGATAAGAATTAGAATTAGAATTAATGCCATTTAAAGTTACCAAGCTCCTCTTCTAGTAAAAATAACCCATGACCACCAAACATGAAGCTACAATAATGAAACGTCTTTCCAACAAGTTGTAATGGATGTAAAAGCTGCTGACAATAGAAAATTGAAAAGTTTACTTTTAGTCATTAAGTTTTTGTGAAACACAAACAGATTTACAGATTAAAAGTTTAAATGAAATATCATTGTGAATATCAAGTACCTTTTGTATAATATCCAAAACATCTGTCCAAAATTTGAAAACAATGGGACAATCATAAAGAATATGTTGTAATGAACCAGAATGTAAAATGAAGTGCCAACAGATTGAAGATTGAAGTTTTGCTTGAAATAAACATAGTGGAGTCGATAAACAATTATATAAAATATATGAATTAGTTTGATAGAGCGAAACAGGTAACCAACCAGAAATACTATTAAGCCAAATAACTTTCCATGTATCAATAGATAAAGAAGTTGAACGTTCGCTATTCCAGAATGTTTAGATCACATCAATGTTGGTTCCTTGAGCGATAGAAATGTTTAATATAATATAGAAACGCCATGAGATAAAGTAGAAACAGTTTGACTATAAATTGATAAATCTGATTTAACATTAGAAGGAATATTCTGAGGAAATGAATCTAAAATGGAATTACATAAGGATTCATATTTGAGAAAATCAGAAGGAGGTAAAATAAATTTTGTTTGTAAAGCTTCAAATGAAATAAAATCATTAACACAATAAACATCTTTAACGTTAAAAATACCAGCTTTAATCCATGAAAACCAACATCTAAAATTTTTATTAAGTTTTATGACTGGGTTATACCACAGTGACATATCTTCGATAGTGGATATGGCTGATTGAAACATTAAATCTAACTCAGTTAAAATTAGCTTAGTGGCCTTTAAAATAACAGATTTATGATAAAAAATCTAGATTTATTAGACCTAGTTAGCAAAGTGGGTAGAGGAAAAGTTTCTATTAAAGTTTTTTTGATAAGAAGCCAATAAGGGGGATTACTCAAAAAAGAGTGATTAAACCAAAGGGAGCTTTGTTTTAAAATAAAGGCTTTGTGATAAAGAAACAAGTCTGGTGATCCAAAACCCCCATTACATTTGGGTATTTTTAATTTTTTATAACTGATACGAGATGACTTGTTATTCCAAAGAAATTTGGAGAGGAGTTTGTCTACAGTTTTATAAAACTTCAAAGGAAATTGAGTAGAAATCATAGCAAGGGTATAAAATGTTTTGGGTGCAATAGTCATTTTTGTCGAGTCCATTCTGCCCCACCATGAAAGATGAAGTGAAGACCATTTGGAGATTTTAGCTTTAATATAATTTAAGATGGAGTCGCATTTCATCGATATTGTTGATTTCATAGATGAAGAAAACATAATACCAAGGTATTTAAATGTATCATTTTGCCAAATAATTTTATTCATAGGTAACATATCAGGAGTACAATAAATATTTAAATGAAAGAATTCCAGTCCAGTCAGTCAGTCATTAATCTTTATTGCGATTCTTCATCATAAAAGACATTCTATACAAATTAATGCAAAATCCATACAAGATAAAATTCTTCGAATACAGGGTCATAAAACAGATCTAAAATCCAATATGAATAAATACATATATATTTACATTATAAAACCATCCCTAAAATAGTATTAAATATATGAACAAGCAATAGACATAATACATATCAAATATAAAAGAATCTATGATGTGAACTCTCTAAACCTGAACTAGTATCAAGCAGCAGCCCCTACATCGATAGTCACAGCTTCAAAAATCCTGTCAGCTATACCCCTCCATTTTTCTTCCGAAGAACCGAACCCCAGCTCAAAAACTTTGCTACTCCAATTACAACTAGATTTGAAGTATCATTTTTCAATATTCTACTTGCAACCAAAGCTGATTTTGTTCTCAAAAGTGAACATACAGGTTTTAGCCAGATGCGCCTTGGTTGGTGGTACACAGGGCAAGCAAATAAAAAATAGTCGATGGTTTCAGTGAGATCTGGGCAAAATAAACATTTGTCGCTACCAGCAGAGTTCCCTCTACTTGATAACCATTGTAGGGGTAAGGTACCTACTCTGAACTGGTGATACAGTTTGCGATCGGGTAACTTCGTAATGATATCCCAGTAATCTTATAGGAGCGGTTCATCCTTAATATCGAGGAAAACTGTAGACCTACTAACATGGGAGGAGAATCTCTTTACTTTAATCATGTCCCAATACACAGCGCGATACACTTTTTTTGATGGAAACTTAGCTGTTTCCGGATGGGTCCAGAATTCCGTTTTATTGGTATTTAATTTGTAACCAGGAACAGTGGAATAAAACAAAATAATTTCTATCAGGGAAGGAAAGGAAGATAAAGGATCACTAATAAATAAAAGTACATCATCTGCATAAGCTAAAGTTTTCACAGTAATATTAATACCAGTAATTTTGTCACAATGTCTTATGGAAACAATTAAGGGTTTGATACAGAGCAGACACAGAAGCAGGGAAAGGGGACAACCTTGCCTTGTATCTCTGAAAAGAGGAAATTAGTTTAAAATTTGGTAAATAATAAATAAATGAGCAATAGGAGAAGAATATAAATAAGAAATCATACGGATAAATATGTCACCAAATTAAATGATAATGAAGTACGAAATAAAAACAGCCAGTGAATTTTATCAGAAGCTTTTTCTGGCATCTAATGCGAGAACTCCTGATGGTAATGATAAAGTGGATCCTTGTTCAATAACATGAAGCAAAGTTCTTGTATTATTGGCAGAATATCTATTCTTCATAAAAGCAGATTGATCCGGATGTATAACAGACTCCAACAACGAGGATAATCTAGTAGCAAGTATTTTGGCATACAATTTACAATCTTGGTTTAGTAAAGAGAACAGACGATAATTAGACACAAGAGTAGGGTCTTCATTAGGTTTGGGTAAAACAATAATTAAAGCCTCTGTAAAAGAACCAGTAGTATTTCCCGTAGAACCAAAATATGTAAAAAGTTGAATTAAATGAGGAATAAGCTGTAGTTCAAATTCCTTATAAAACTCAGCGGTAATACCATCTGGTCCAGGGATTTATTTTTTTAAAGAGATTTTATAGCTAATAAAATTTCATCTTGCGTAATGGGCGATTCAAGCTCAATTTTATCAGCTTTGGAAATCTTGGTTAATCCACATCTAGCTAAAAAATAATCAATTAAAGAGGTATTGTCAAAATTAGGTTTATTATACTAAGTAGTATAAAAATCTAGAAATTCATTTACACTATCATTTTGGGTAAAGCAATTTTCCCATTAGAGCCAAGAATTGAATTAATTTGTGCTTTATCTTTAATGCGTAAATAATTGCCTAACAGTCTTCCAGATATGTTCTCATTAAAACTAAGTTTGGCTTTAGAATTTGAGAGTTGAATACCAGCTCTTCTGCTAAGGATTGAATTAAATTCCTACGTTTTTGCAACTTGAATCTCATTGAGAAGCATTAGATGTAATAAAAAGTCTTTCATATTTTGCGATTTGTTTATCTAAATTTTTTATATTTGCATTAAAAGATTTATTTTCATGGGCCATAAGATAAATAGAAGCCCCTCTAATATAGGTTTTAAACGTGTCCCATATGTTCACCATGGAGGTAGAGCCTTCTGGATTAAAAAGAAAACAATCATGAACAGCGTTTAAAAGTTTAAGTTTATTTTGTTCATTAAGAAAAATACTAGTATTAATTCTCCAGCTTTCCTTGCTGCTTGTTTGTGTTGCCTGATGCCTGTAACACAGGACCGAAGACCAGGGGCTTTATCTGGATGCTGCCTCATCTGGAAACCTTGCCGCTTCTTTGCCTCCGTTGCCTCCGCCCAGTGCATCACCTCAGGGAGTTGACTACAGTGCCCAGGGTGCATCTGGCTACTCCCAGCTGCCGCGAGTGAGGGGGAGGCGTGGCCCATCGCGCTCAAAGTGCTGCCTCTCCGCCGCGGCGCAGAAGCTTTCCTTGCTGCTTGTTTGTGTTGCCTGACGACTGTAACACGGGACTGAAAACCGGGGGCTTTATCGGGATGCTGCCTCATCTGGAAACCCTGCCGCTTCATTGCCTCCATTGCCTCCGCCCAGTGCATCAGCTGGGGGAGTTGACTCCAGGGCCCAGGGTGCATCTGGCTACTCCCAGCTGCTGCAAGTGAGGGGGAGGCGTGGACCAGCGCGCTTAAAGCACTGCCTCTCCCCCTGCGGCACGAGACGCGCACGGGACGTAGCCCAGACCAAGCCCGGACCAAAGGTGGGCCCTTCTGAGCCCATCCGAGACCTGAGGAGGCCGGGCTGGGCCACCCCTCTGACAACCGTTCCCTGCCATCCATATGTTTGGGAAAACCCAGGTACTGTGAAAGTCATCACTATTCCATGGCACGTCATTACTTCGCTTCTGTGTTATTTTACTCTTTGCCATTTGAGCATTCGTCCAGTATAGTTGTTACATCAACATGAATAAAAGGAAAGGAGTTGTGGGGACTTTAGATGCTATCATCTTGAGGGCAGAATAACTGTTGACTCAAGAAATTGAGATTACTGAACATCGCCTGTCCTTGGACCCGGTTTCTTTACAGACTCGTTTGTCATTGAGCAGCCTTAATTCAGTCAATACATCTTAGTTATCCCCCCGAATGGTTATTGTGAGTCATCCTGCCTCTCCAAATTTTGCTTCACCAAATCCTGGAGTATCTGACAAGACTGCTTCCGTTGTGCCCTGCATTAATACCAGAGTGCAGGTTGCCAAGTCTAGAGGGAATGCCAAGACGAAAATTTTACCAAATAAACGGAAGCAAGCCATAGGCACTCGGAAAACAACAATGGCCAAGTGCTCCTGTAGGAAGGTGGCTACCTGACTATAGTTACCCCAGATTCTTTGCCTTGTGTTTAGCTGGTTTTTGACTTAGTTGGCCTGGTTCCCTGCTAATCAGGGCCCCAGGCTATCTGCTCTCTCTGTAAAATGAATTCCATGTACCCTAGGTGCATAACTAGATAGGCTTGGGTCACCTTATCAGCCCCTGTACAGAGCACTATAGGTGCCCAGGGCATAGGTGCATCCAAGGCCTACCAGGGGCTGCAGCATATCTTTTGCCACCCCTGGCTGGCTATCTAATATTGGCAAACTGGCTGATCACTCAACTGGGGCAAGGTGGTGTAATCACCTCTTGCTTAGATATAGTATGCCTATATCTAAACCTATCTGGACACATATAAAACTGTGAGTCACTCCTATGGCAGGACTTGCCAATCCTGAAGGGAGAGTGCGTGGTTTAATGTGTCGGACCTGGCCAATGTCATCAAGGCACACGGGATGAGCCTTACCTCCTACGCGGATGACACACAATTAGTGTTGGCTATAAGGGGTGATGGCGAGGAAGTAGCTAAAACATTCCAGAGGGGACTGACAGAACTGGGGGACTGGATGGCAGCAAATTGCCCAAAACTAAACTCGGATAAAACCGAAGTTATGATTTTTGGGCAACTCTTACCAGAATGGCCTACCTCGTGGTGGCCCCAAACCTTCGGTGCCCCCCCTAATCCAGTGACTAAAGTAAGGAATTTAGGAATTATTTTTGACAATCATCTTAATTTTATGGACCATGCCAGTAAAGTAGCATCAGTTGCTCACCATAAACTACGCATGATCCGGAAGATAAGTCCCTACCTTCCTACCACCGCCATAAAAACTCTGGTGAGCTCATTAGTCCTGACATCCTTAGACTATTGCAATGGGCTCTTTATTAATGCCCAAGCTAGAGTCCTAAAAAAACTGCAGACTATACAGAATGCGGCAGCACGTCTCATTCTAGGAATTCCAAAATTTGCCCCGCTATCCAATGCCATCCCCAAACTACACTGGCTGACGATTCAGAATAGAGCCAGATTCAAATCCCAGTGCATTGTATACAAAGTCCTAAACAAACAGGGTCCACAGTACCTTAAAGATCATCTACGACCATACCAACCCACACGCCAACTGCGCTCTACCAACAGTAACCAACTTATGGTTCCTCGAACCAAAACTGTGATGTGGGGAGACCGACGGTTTGTAGTGGCGGCTTCCAAACTTTGGAATACCCTACCCCAGGACATCAGGGCATGCCCCACGCTACTCCAATTTCGCAAGAAATTAAAAACTTGGCTGTTTAATAAATAAACTAGTAAATGACTCCAGGTATAGAAAATCATCAGAGCAAGGCAGTTTCAATCAGCCGGCAAATTATTCAGCGCCAAGACACCCCAGGGTATATGTTGCGCTATACAAATGCCAATAAATAAATAAATAAAAAAAAAGATGGTGCTCTAGCATGAGCTGAGCCTGTCTGCAGCTGTCGGGACCAATTCCCTTAGCTGTTCCGGGATAATGCCAAACCATATACTATTAAGTGCATTATAATCCTCGCGGTTATATGTCAACTTTGGTTTGGTTTTATCAAAACATGTCGTGTAAGGTGTCATACGAATTGGAATACCACCCCCTCGCCAGTCCTGGCGACGGGGGTAGCATTCCACCCCTCTAGAGGGGACGACATGTTACTTTTGCTAAAACGCGGTTGATTTTTAAAAGAGCCTCAGATCCACAAAATGGATGCTTCTGCCACAGACACATGTCTGACCTCCTGCTGCTGACCGAAACTCAGCAGAGGAGGCCTGGACAAAGGCTTTCCTGTCACAGGGAGGTGTCACACTACCCCAGACAGGAGATAGTGGATTGTAGCAGGGAGGTTTGAAAGAAACCAGACAGTGCCTGGGGAGCACAAGGCTTCCCCTTGCATAATCCGGTCAAACCGGTTCTGGGGCACACCAGCCCCAGCTCCAGTGTGACCTGGACAAAGGAAAGGGGGTGTACCTGCCCCCCTTCCTGGTCCCACCCATAGGGAGGGACCTAGCAGGAGATCCACCCCTCAGATTGGAATAAGAGTGGGAGCAGTGCCAATGCAACTCAGATCATCCTGAAGAAACATAAGAAACAAATTCTGGACCCTTCGACTTCCTACTCGACGTAGAAGACTGAAGAATCTCCCTTGTGATCAAGGAGTGACCACCCTGTGCAAACAGGCAACATCCAGCCCTCGACCCTTGCTTTGTTGCAGTTCCCGCCGTACCTCGAGCAACAGAGATTGACGAGATCAAGCTTGCCTGCCTTCTCCCAGCCCGATCCACAGTCCCTGCAGAGCTGAGACCAGTGGACGCGACCGGAAGCGTGGGGCACGCCATCTTGAAAAGGCCACGAGACGCTGACCGTGCAGCCCACGAGTGACCCTCAAAGCTGTACACCGGGGTTTGAGAAGCCCCAACCCTGAGCTACACTTGCACCATAGCTACCCCCTCCACACTCGACGAGTGCTGCGTGGGGCCCTTCTGCTTGTGTTGGCTCGACGCGTTGGCCCGGTCACTTGCCAGCTGGCTTGTGGCCCCTGTGCCAACGAAAACTTGAATATGACTTGCTTTTCTGGTTGCTCCAGATCTGCACCAGCTCCTGTGAAAAGGAGCCCCCACTTTCACCCTCCTGGTCTGAGTGAGAAGCAATCTCCCGGTTCCGCGTGGATTGCTTTTGCCAAGTGCTGTTTGCTGCAATCTTGAAGCCGACGGTGCTGACGGCGAGAGACTGCGTGGGACAGATCGTGACCTGCTCCTGGACGTCGCAGATACCCCAGAGCCCACGTGACAGCGGAGAGAAGCCTCTCGACAACCATCTGATTGCGCACGACATTGCCTGGTTCCGTCCTGGTTCCACCCTGGTTACTGCTGAGTGACCCAGACTCTGCCCCCTCTGCTTTCAGATTCATCTCGACTTCGATCCACCCTTGGATCACACCGGACACTTCTGCTTCCCATCGCCTGCAGCTTCTCCAGCTCCAAGCACCAAGAACCTGCGTGTCAAAACCCGACGCCACTTCGACCCTGTGCACCCACTTCCTGTGGGTGAGGTAACATTGCAACGCCGGTGTCCCTACACTGGTACACACCTCTAGGGTCTGTGTCTTAAGTTTTGTTCCTCTAGGTTC
Organism: Lissotriton vulgaris; assembly: GCF_964263255.1. Lineage (NCBI taxonomy): Eukaryota > Metazoa > Chordata > Amphibia > Caudata > Salamandridae > Lissotriton > Lissotriton vulgaris. The sequence goes on along the minus strand of NW_028251998.1, from coordinate 513,326 downwards.
AGCGGAAGTATCTTTAAACTAACTTTGTGTAACTTTTACGCACCATTGACATTGCATTGGTGCAAGCCGCACTTTACGTGCTGCACCCGAATCCCGCGGGCTTCTCCCGACTTCAGCATTGTTAGTCCTGACTGCTCCCAGCGATTCTCTAGGCCCTAGGCCTAATCACTGTTCGTTTGGTATCTCTTATACCACTTTTTTAGTATATGGTTTGAGTGGCCACCCACCCTCATCCATAATTGTGCAACTTTGTATGTTATACTGTGCTTTTGATTTAACGCTTGTGCTCCTTTGCTCATAAAGAGTACTGGGGATTAATTTAGAAATAAACACACATATTTTTATAATATATACTTGTGTGGTGTCCTTTCATTTGGTATTACAGGATTGTATGTGGTAAAACATCTCGCTTAACAAGACCTCTTAAGTTAAGCCTTTAAGGCTGCTTAGTCCATGCTACCCCTAGGATAGCTTGTCTACAAGGTTGACTTACAACCAGACACCATAAGGGATTGTTTGGACTGATACAAGGTGGTTCCAGAATTGGAAACACCACATATCAGGCCAACTTCTCACATTGGTGCGCAGCGGTGCGGATTTGAGCATGCTGTTGTTTTACCATTGCAATCTTTTTATCAAATTGAAAGATCACAACAAGTACCTTAGGTACATATAAATCAAAAGCTTAGCATATTAAGTTCTAATGAACTTAGTAGTTGTAGATTAAAGGGATTAGCACACCCTGACTACAACTCACTAGCAAGGTACAGTAGGAAAACACTTAGTGTAGGTAAGTGCACCACTTACACCTCACTAGCAGCCATGTCTGACACAGGAAGAGCTTCAGGCTCTGCCCCTGTGATAGTTGACCCTACCAAGGCAACTTCCAGATATGACAACCTTAGCCACAACGACTTGTGTGCCTTGTGCACTGCAAGAGGGCTAAAGAAGGGCAGAGGCCCTACCATTCCTTCCCTGATAGCCATCCTGGAAAAGGATGACTTAGATAAGGCGAGTCAGGCTCCCTTAGATTTAGGAGATGGAGTGAACCCCCTTGAGCATGAGATAACTCCAGAAGAGGAAGAAGGAGAGGAGGAAGAGGAGGAAGAAGGCTCAGAGGTAGATGAGCCTGCTCAGAGTCAGAGGGGTAACCAGGTCCCAGTGGAGAGGCTTAGCCAAGCCAACTTGGACCTACTAGGGAATGGAGAGGACCAGCACCTCCCCAGATCCCATAAGCTAATTCTCCCAGGCAACAGAAGGGTGAGATCTCCATCAGGGGACTCTCATGTTTCTAGTGTCTCAAGAGAATCTCAAAGGGGAATGACTTCCCCCCAGAGGAAAGAGCATAGGGCCAGGATGAGGGCTGTCCAACTCCAGATAGAGAGGAAAGAGATAGCCTTGGCTCAAGCTAAACTTGCCTTAGCAAGAGAAAGAAAAATGTGTGGATTAGATTCCACTGGTGGCAGCAATATTCCTAAAGAGAAACCCAGGTCCTATGATAGTAGAAACCTGACAAAGATTATGCCCCTCTACAAGGAAGGGGATGACATCCACAAATGGATAACTGCTCTGGAGAGAGCCTGCATGGTACAGCAGGTTCCTGAGGAACAGTGGGAAGCAATCTTATGGTACTCCTTTTCAGAGAAAGGGAGAGATAGGCTCCTCACTGTCAGACATGAGGATGCCAACAATTACAAAGTCCTGAAGAGTGTTCTAATAGATGGGTTTGGCTTAACCACTGAACAGTACAGGTTAAAGTTCAGAGACACCCAGAAGACACAGACTCAGAACTGGGCTGATTTTGGTGATTGTGCAACTAAGGCTCTGGAGGGTTGGCTAAATGGCAGCAAAGTACATGACTTCACAGGATTGTATAATTTGATTATGAGGGAGCAGATCCTAAGTAATTGTCAGAACCAGCTCTTACACCAGCACCTGGTGGACTCAGATTTGACCTCTCCCCAAGAATTGGGAAAGAGGGCAGATAAATGGGTCAGAACCAGGATTAGGCCTAAGAATCAGGACAGTAACCAGAAGACGGAGTCTACCAAGCCTCAAGATAAGGGTGGGGATAAAAGTAAAGAAAAGACTTCCCCAGGGCCCCAAAACTCCAAGAATGGGGGTGGGTCCCAAGACACTTCATCAACTGAGAAAAAGCCTTATTGTCATGCCTGTAAACAGGATGGGCATTACAAAACAGACAGCTGTTGTCCCAAGAATGACAATAAAGAAAACATACCTCCAAAGCCAGCTCCAACACCTCCTGTTACTGTCAGCAGTAATCCCCCAGGAGATGGGAGCACACCTAGGAATCTGGGTGGGTTTACTTTTGGAGCCCAGGAGGACCCTGGCCTATCCAGGTCCCCATCCCCGAATGATCTTGTTTATGAGACTGGCATGGGGTTTGCCAACTTCTGATTGCCCAAATACCTTGAGCAAATATAGAAAAGAACCCATCATCAATGGTTTGAAAGTTGAAGCCTTTAGAGACACAGGGGCTAGCATCACCATGGTGGCTGACTGTATAGTCCCCTCTAAGCAACTTTTACCTGGTGCCACATACCAGGTAACAAACATTGATGGCATCCAAACAAATCATCCCATGGCAGTAGTAAGTCTCAGCTGGGGAGGTGTCATTGGCCCAAAGAGAGTGGCAGTGTCACCAAACTTGCCTGTAGACTGTCTACTGGGTAATGATTTAGAAATCTCAGCCTGGGCTGAGATTGAACAGGAAATCCATTCTAGAATGGTAAACTCCAATGGAAAGGTTAGTGGGGCTGTACTGGCTATAGCCCCAACCCAAGATGTCCTTCCTGAAAAAGGTTGGTAGGGCTGAGAAACTCTCTGCCCGATCTTTACCAGAAGCTCTTCCAAAACAGAATAGCAAAGCTGTTATGATAACAGCAGAAACCCAAACTGAGTCTCCTCCTGAAAAGGTTGGTGGGGCTGTGATGGCCACAGCCCAAACTCAAACAGATATGTGTGTTGTGAAGCCTGAAATGATGGATCACTCCACCCAAACTGAGAGCATGGAGGAGGAAGATAAATCTCCCCCTCACCAGACAGTAGGACAGGATCAGCCTCCTCAGGGAACTGATCTTACCCCTGATGAAGGAACTGCCCCAGAGGTTGTTAGGCCTGGCCTGACAGAGCCTCTGATAGCAGTGGGCCCTTCTCAGGTGGGATCCAGTCTGGAGCAGGTAACCTGCCCCTCTCTACCTTGCCTTAGTCAGCCCAGGGCTGCAGAGGACAAGATGGACAGTGAGACCCAGAGGGCCCCCTGTCAAATAAAGCACCCCATCAACAGATTAGGGGCACCAAAACTAGTAGCCCTAGTAAGGTGAACACTTTAAAAACTCCTGAGGGAGCCCCCTTAAAAGTAGTTAGGGACCTCCCACAGATGGATTCTGTTGGGCACAGCCAAACCTGGGACCCAAAGGGCCCAAACCTGAACTGTCCCTCCAGCAAGCCAAACAGAGGGACCCAGCCTCCAGCTTTAGGTAGCCAGAGGTTGACCCTGAGAGCTCAGTGCAACTCAGTTGAAGAAAGAAAGGCAAACATGGTGAAAGATAATTGGAGGAAGTTGAGCCCAAAAATAGTGGAGCCTCACTTCAATACTCCATATCCAAACCAGCCTTTAACTTTGCATAAACACACCCAAAGGTAGTGATTCCCTATGGTGGAGACTCTCTAATACCCCTAGGGTGAGGGACTGCTTAGTGGACCATGAGACAGGGGGTACCCATGCTAGTGCAGGTACTTCCTTATATGGCCACTCAGGCAATAAAGGCTTACCTGGCCAAGGATAGCCTTATCTCCTTTCATTTGGGGGCGGGGGGGTTGGGTAGGAAGGTGGATACCTGACTATGGTTACCCCAGATTTTTTGCCTTGTGTTTAGCTGGTTTTCGACTTAGTTGGCCTGGTTCTCTGCTAATCAGGGCCCCAGGCTATCTGCTCTCTCTGTAAAATGGTTTCCATGTACCCTAGGTGCATAACTAGATTGGCTTGGGTCACCTTATCAGCCCCTGTACAGAGCACTATAGGTGCCCAGGGCATAGGTGCATCCAAGGCCTACCAGGGGCTGCAGCATATCTTTTGCCACCCCTGGCTGGCTATCTAAAATTGACACAACTGGCTGATCACTCAGCTGGGGCAAGGTGGTGTAATCACCCCTTGCTTAGATATAGTATGCCTATATCTAAACCTATCTGGACACGTATAAACCTGTGAGTCACTCCTATGGCAGGCCTTGACAATCCTGAAGGCAGAGTGCGTGGTTTAATGTGAGATGGTGCTCTAGCATGAGCTGAGCCTGTCTGCAGCTGTCGGGACCAATTCCCTTAGCTGTTCCGGGATAATGCCAAAAAATATACTATTAAGTGCATTATAATCCTCGCGGTTATATGTCAACTTTGGTTTGGCTTTATCAAAACATGTTGTGTAAGGTGTCATACGAATTGGAATACTACCCCCTCACCAGTCCTGGCGACGGGGTTAGCATTCCACCCCTCTAGAGGGGACGACATGTTACTTTTGCTAAAACGCGGTAGATTTTTAAAAGAGCCTCAGATCCACAAAATGGATGCTTCTGCCACAGACACATGTCTGACCTCCTGCTGCTGACCGAAACTCAGCAGAGGAGGACTGGACAAAGGCTTTCCTGTCACAGGGAGGTGTCACACCACCCCAGACAGGAGATAGTGGATTGTAGCAGGGAGGTTTGAAAGAAACCAGACAGTGCCTGGGATAGCACAAGGCTTCCCCTTGCATAATCCGGTCAAACCAGTTCTGGGGCACACCAGCCCCAGCTCCAGTGTGACCTGGACAAAGGAAAGGGGGTGTAACCACCCCCCTTCCTGGTCCCACCCATAGGGAGGCACCTAGCAGGAGATCCACCCCTCAGATTGGAATAAGAGTGGGAGCAGTGCCAATGCAACTTAGATCATCCTGAAGAAACATAAGAAATGAATTCTGGACCCTTCGACTTCCTACTCGACGTAGAAGACTGAAGAATCTCCCTTGTGGTCAAGGAGTGACCACCCTGTGCAAACAGGCAACATCCAGCCCTCGACCCTTGCTTTGTTGCAGTTCCCGCCGGAACTCGAGCGACAGAGATCGACGAGATCAAGCTTGCCTGCCTTCTCCCAGCCCGATCCACAGTCCCTGCAGAGCTGAGACCAGTGGAGGCGACCGGAAGCGTGGGGCACGCCATCTTGAAAAGGCCACGAGATGCTGACCGTGCAGCCCACGAGTGACCCTCGAAGCTGTACACCGGGGTTTGAGAAGCCCCAACCCTGAGCTACACTTGCACCAAAGCTACCCCCTCCACACTCGACGAGTGCTGCGTGGGGCCCTTCTGCTTGTGTTGGCTTGACGCGTTGGCCCGGTCACTTGCTAGCTGGCTTGTGGCCCCTGTGCCGACGAAAACTTGAATATGACTTGCTTTTCTGGTTGCTCCAGATCTGCACCAGCTCCTGTGAAAAGGAGCCCCCACTTTCACCCTCCTGGTCTGAGTGAGAAGCAATCTCCCGGTTCCGCGTGGATTGCTTTTGCCAAGTGCGGTTTGCTGCAATCTTGAAGCCGACGGTGCTGACGGCGAGAGCCTGCGTGGGACAGATCGGGACCTGCTCCTGGACGTCGCAGATGCCCCAGAGCCCACGTGACAGCAGAGAGAAGCCTCTCAACAACCATCTGATTGCGCCCAACATTGCCTGGTTCTGTCCTGGTTCCACCCTGGTCACTGCTGAGTGACCCAGACTCTGTCCCCTCTGCTTTCAGATTCATCTCGACTTTGATCCACCCTTGGATCACACCGGACACTTCTGCTTCCCATCGCCTGCAGCTTCTCCAGCTCCAAGCACCAAGAACCTGCGTGTCAAAACCCGACGCCACTTCGACCCTGTGCACCCACTTCCTGTGGGTGTGGTAAAATTGCAACACCGGTGTCCCTACACTGGTACACACCTCTAGGGTCTGTGTCTTAAGTTTTGTTCCTCTAGGTTCAGCGTAAGTATCTTTAAACTAACTTTGTGTAACTTTTACGCACCATTGACATTGCATTTGTGCAAGCCGCACTTTACGTGCTGCACCCGAATCCCGCGGGCTTCTCCCGACTTCAGCATTGTTAGTCCTGACTGCTCCCAGCGATTCTCTAGGCCCTAGGCCTAACCACTGTTCGATTGGTATCTCTTATACCACTTTTGTAGTCTATGGTTTGAGTGGCCACCCGCCCTCATCCATAATTGTGCAACTTTGTATGTTATACTGTGCTTTTGATTTAACGCTTGTGCCCCTTTGCTCATAAAGAGTACTGGGGATTAATTTAGAAATAAACACATATATTTTTATAATATATACTTGTGTGGTGTCTTTTCATTTGGTATTACAGGATTGTATGTGGTAAAACAGCTCACTTAACACGACCTCTTAAGTTAAGCCTTTAAGGCTGCTTAGTCCATGCTACCCGTAGGATAGCTTGTCTACAAGGTTACTTACAACCAGACACCATAAGGGATTGTTTGGACTGATACAAGGTGGTTCCAGAATCCTGTAGTTGGCACAGCAGTTACCCCAGCAAACGCTAATTTGAATACCATGGGTACCCAGACTGATATAATTTTTAATCAACTAGGAAACTTTATTGGTACAAACAACACTGTTGAAAAAATTTTGGATTCTGCCCTGTTTCAAATTAAGGAGGTTTTTGATAAGAATTTTGACATGTTATGGGGAAGGTTACAAAGGATGGACACCATCACGGATAATCTGAGAGGTATCAAAGAGAATTGTACCCCTGATAATGCGGGGAGGAGCTTGCCAGTGCTGACCCTTATAAATCATGGGCCCAACATACTATTGCTTGTATCAACCCTCTTGTTTCACATCTCAATTATGAGCAAAGGACCACACAAGATATATCCTGAACGCCTGATGTTAACATCACAGATCTAGGTAAAAGTCATCCTAGGCATCCTCATCTTGGCACTATCCCTGGTTCGGACGCAAGTACTCTAAGTGTGGGCCCAAAGGCCATGGACCGTATCAAGAGTAAGTGTTTGACATCCAATGCCGATGTTCTAAGCCTACCCCCTGCCGCTTGCCCCTATGTGCTGGTTTTAGCCGGCGTTCCAAGTTTCACTGGCGATCGGATGGAGTCTTGGGTAGATCTACGCAACAAGTCAGTAGATTGGTTGGTAAAACATAAAAGATTCCACGCCTCTGATATGCACGAAATCATTATGGTCAGACGAGTTGGGTGAGTTGGAATTCGCTTAAAAAATCTGTGGCGACTGCATTGTTATTAATTTCCGTAAACCCCATATGGTACGACGTTTATTAAATATCCAAGAGCAGTCACTAACACTAAATACTAGTGTCAGTGCACTTCCGTTGGGTTATTTTTATAAACCCCAACATATAATTGCCAGGAATGTTCATGTTTTTCCGCTGGAAACTAATAGGTTTAAGGCCCTATCCAACCTAGATGCCCAAGATTGACAACCACTTTGATTGGTTGGTCAATCCCATTTTGTTAAAAACTGCTTAGGTCTCACATCAGTCGTTTACACTGATAATCTGGCTGACCAGCAATAAAAAATTACTCAAACACCTGTGTTGGCTGATCGATCACAACAGGTAGAAAACCCCGTAGCCCCCACATCGGTAGCTCCCATTGATATGCGTGACATTTTGCAAATCCTAATTAAGTTTAAAACTGATACTGACCTGAATGTCTTGAGTTGCAACGTAGGAGGTTTACAATTGTTGTATAGCATTTTAGGACCCAAGTGTAGTTTTCCCCATTCATGCCATTATATAGGTATAAATCACCCTATCCTTATATAGGCATAGAAATCATACCCATATTTAGACATAGCTCATGCAGTCCAAATACAGCATGGCTACTTCCACTAGTTCCGAAAATCTACAACAATTTCTTGGAAAACTCGCCTTCAACAGCTAGGGACTTCCCCTTGCTTGAATATTGATTTGTCCAAGAAGTCATGGAGTTTTCAAAGAACTGAGACTCTTTAATGACGTTATTATGTCCAACTTTACGTCAAGCTCGGCACCTTCAAGGTATAAATATGCCCACACTTGCCCAAGCAAACACACAGTGGTTTGGAGCAGTTCGACTATCTACTTGCCCGACGCATCTCCCTGCAGCAAGTGCCAAAGGAAGCCGACCCTCCAGCAGACGCACTGAGAGAGACGCTGTCTTTTCTCTTGCCGATAAATCCAGCTGCAGTGTTTTCAAGCTCCCCTAGCAGGGTGTTGGGAAATCGAGTCCTGAGACAGAGAGATACCAGACCTCCTTCATTCTAAACCAAGGTACGGAGCTGAATAAACCCTAAGAGAAATCTTGGATAGATTCTTGGCAAAAAGAAACTAAACTTATGCTACACCACACTTACTTCTTACCTCGTACTAGACTTAGGTTAGGTACATCGGGGTAGGCGTATTTTAGAAGCACTAATTGAGTACTTTTAGTCTTTATTTATTTAATGTATGTTTTCCATGTATTTTATGGCTTAGTAACCATACCATGCTTTCACAGTACTATTTCATAATACTCTTCTTGCTGTACGCATTATACTTTACAGCCAGTATTACGATTGTAGCAGTTCATTTCTTCTGCATGAGAAAGAGGACTGTTCAATAAATACTTTTATTGAAAACGCCCGTCTCTCTATTTCTCTGCTCCTCTGGTGAAACGAAGCATGCACGATTGACTGAGTAAAATATCTATCTATTGTTTCCACGACTCTGAAGATCAGTTTTATCTTGGGGAAACAAAGTTGTCATGTTGCGGTTGTCAGAAACTAATCCCTTCTTGTTTATTCGAGAAAGTTTCTAGTGACTTCTGAGCTAGCAGGCACTCACAAATAATTCTAATATATTCGATAGAGATCTAGTAGACCTAAGTCCTACGTCAATTCTATAGGATATATTATTCCAATGCGCAGGGCCTATTGGGAATCTAGGAACTACATTACATGGTGCCCCAAGTTTGGTGAGGCACTAATTTAACGTTAGATACTAGAGTAGCTCAGTCATGCTTTTCACAGGGACCCCTTTTTTCCCGTAAAATACTCCAATAGACGTCTGGAGTGGGCAAAACGATAAAAATCTGCCATAACTGATTAGGACGAAAAATTGTATGTATTAGTTTTTGGATTTGTTCAAGTTTGAAGGATACAGTGCTCCAAAAAATTTTTGTGCACCTTATCTTGGTTTCCTTGAAACTTGCTCTGCAAACTTTCATTAAACAATTTCAGTTAACGGCGACAACAATGCAACTGTTGGAGCTGCAGTGAATGCAAACCAACCGGGTTTAGACGCTACAGGGTTTAATGAAGACGACGATGATGCTATAATCATCCCGGAAAACTTATGAAAAACTATAGCTATAAAGCTTATAGAAAATGGCCTATCACACAGAGGTGGTAGAGTTATATTTGTCATAGAGGCACATGAATATCGGCAGACAGAGGTATTCTATTCATGGATTATCTTTCCACAAGCAAATCCAACAACACATGTGTTCCACTTCTATAAAATAGAGGAACATCCAGCGGAACACGTTCCTTTCGAGGACGTTGAAATTCCACTAACTTACCAAGAGCATCAGCTCTGGTTTAAAGGCGCCCTACAACATCAAAATCCCATTACCAGGCTCGGTTCACTAGGTAGACCAGGAGCAACATGGCCGGTACTAGCCAGCTATACACCACATCCTGCCATTGAACAAATGACAGGTCCAGAACTGTTAGCTCACCTAAAACAATTAATTAAAATACATAGACAATTGGTACAATATGTCATGCGGACTCTAACAGTCCAACCTGCTATAAGAATTCCACAGCACACCCCTCACCAGGGGGACACAAACAAAATGACACTACAGACCATACAATCAGCCATTGGTAAATTGCCTGCAAAAAGGGAACAAATTCCATTCTGGTTAGCTCAAAAAATTACTCAAAATAGAGGCAGTATTTCCCGATAGTACACCTTTTGAGAAACACAGGATTCTAACAATCTGTTTACCAATTCGGATAGCACCACACGGGGAGGACTGTGACACTTGGGGTACAGTCTTTGCTTCAATCTACACAAAAACACATGGTGTTCCGTCTATGACGGTAATACCAGACGTCCTGAAACAAATTCGAAATGAATACGGACCAGAACCTGCCTTGAATCTTGGTATCAAATTACTAAAAGATTACAAACAGGTTTCGGCTATATTATTAGCTAACATTAAAGGTGAAGCAGCATCCGTGGCAATCTGCCAAAAAATAAAAGAACTTGATATTACTGAGCAACCGTATGAACTTGCTAGAATTATTGAGAAATATTATGAAGAACTAGGAAGAGATAGTTTGGGTGGGAAACCAGTAAAACCTGAACGGTCAGAAAATCCTGAAAAAGTTATTATCAAAAACAATCTCACTACCCCTAAAAATAAGTGGGAAAATACTAGAAAGTCACTCCCTAAAGAGAAGCGTTCTCAATCCAGAGGTAGGTCTCCTCAAAAGGAGGACTCTAAAAAGAGATATAACCTCAGAAATAGGGATAATTTGAGAAAACCTGATAGATATCAAGATACTGATACACGTTCCTCTCGTACCTTTCAGACTTCCTCGCAGAAATCCGAAAGGAGAGGACGATCAGAACACAAAGAAGAACGCATGAAGTCCAATGACAAACAGCACGTTCAGAAAAACAAGAAAAAACAATTCTCAAAAAAAAGGTAGCAAGTCTAAAAATCAGACATGCCGAGGATCTTGAGAACACAACTCAAGAACGGGGAGTGGACAGCGCATCCAAGGTTACCATAGCTCGCAAGATCCTGAAGGATCATCTGGAGACAGTGGACTTGAATGAATCCATTCAGGTTTGGGTTAGTGTATCCCATATGTTATATGAAGTAACACTCCGGATGGAGGGGGACATAACTAGGAAAATGAAAGCACTCTTTTGGGAAAAGCTTTCTAAGGGTTATGATATTCTTCTAGCTGAAAAAGACTGGCCACCTCAATTTGTCAGGGAGTACCCACATGGCGAAGACATCATTATGCCAGCCTTCTCGAATCATGTTACAATTCATAAAAAATACACCTATGCCAGGAAATGGGCTGTAGCCCAGGCTCCAGCACTGTATAAAAATCATGTGGGATGGGATGAGGACTCTCCTCACCACAAGATCCAGTTAAAAAATCAACCTACTGCTCAGAGACAGTATCTAGTTAAGCAAGAAGCTAAAAAACAGGTCAGGGAGATCTTAGATCAACTTGAATACCAAGGGGTGATTGAAACATGCACCTCGCAAGTGAACAATCCTTTGTTTCCGGTCTCCAAACCAGACAATACATATCATTTACTTTTGGACTACAGACATTTAAACTCTTGTTGCAAAACTTTTGCAGTACAAAATGCACACAGTGCAGCACTGATGAATAACATCGTGCGCAAAAAATATAAAACCACATTAGATATTTCTAACGGTTTCTTCTGTCAAAACATTGCACCAGAAAGCAGGTACTTGACCACTTTCTCAATCATGGGGACACAGCGTCATTTTTGCCATCTCCCCCAAGGATTCAAGAATAGTCCAGGGTTATTTTCAGCTAGAGTAGCAGAGTTATTACAAATGTATGATGATGAGGCATTATATTATGTCGATGACATCTATCTTACAGATGATGATTTGGACAGGCACTTGAACAGGGTGAACACCATAATACTTGGCTTCGCCCCTGGAGGGTACAAATTCAATTTTAATAAATCACAAATTACCCACCTCAACGTCCTAATCTTAGGGTACGAACTTTCAAGTGAAGGCAAAAGCCTAGAAGCCAACTTTTTAGAAAAGTGTGCGCTGCTCTGAAAAACTTGCAGTCAATTCTAGGCTTCATGAATTTCGGAAGAACTTACATTCTAAATTACGCAGAAAGGGTTAACCCTCTCTACAAATTAATCAAACCTGATTTCAAATCAACAAATTGGACTAAAAAACACACAGAAATTTTGCGTTCAGTGCAAACAGACATGTTAGCTACAACACATTTACAGACACTTGACAACATACCCAACCTTGTAATCCGAATCATCCCAGGGAGATGCAGATTCACATACCTAACCTTTAATGAAGGTGAAAAGGTAACAATAGCTTACAAATCACACTTGTACACAGAAGCTGAAATGAAATTCACTCCAACAGAAAAAATGTGGATAGCAGTTCAAACTGCAGTAGCAAAGGAGAGAGCCCTCACACAGGGAAAACACATAATGGTCGTTACTCCTGTACCTGCCTTAGAGGCAGTTACAAAAGTGAGCATTCCAAATGCAAAAGCTTTACATACGAGATGGATACAATGGGTTTAATTCTCTTCCTGCAACAGACGTTGAATACGTTTTTGACCCCTACTTGAAAACTCAAGAATTTCTACAATACGAACACGAATGTCCTCTGCCCATTGAGATTCCGTCTCTAGAACACTACGGCTGTATTATATATACAGACGGATCAGCACAGCCCACTATTGTGGGTAAACAAGCCTATAGTGCTGCATGCGCAATTGTTAAAGGTCGCTAGCGAAGCTAAATTTAGACCTATGGTCACAAAAACTCAATCACTAGGAGACTGTACAGCTCAGCGAGCTGAACTACAGGCTTTCAAGATGGCGCTTGAAAATAGCGATTGTGAATTCCCCACACTCATAGTGTGCGATTCGTATTACTGCGTCCAGTCTTAAAATGAATACTTACAGAACTGGGTTCAAAACGGTTTCAAAGACGCAAAAGGTGGCACAATCAAGCATAAATTGCTTTGGGAACAAGTAGTTCTATTACAGAAAGAACTACGAAAGACTCACGTGATCCATACACTGTGTCATCAGCGTGATGGCGTTCACGTTGCAGGGAATTCATTGGCTGATTAAGCCACGAAGGCAGCTGTGCAAACAGCTTCCGTAGCTGCAATCACTCGTTCAAAAACAAAAATAGACGGCGAAACAATGCTAGCTGTCAATGCCACAAGCAAAGGCAGCGGAGCTGCGTTACCTCTAAACTATCCACTCGAGTATACATACATAATTGATGCCAACTCCGTTCCTTTTGCTCAAATCCCTGGAGTGCGGGAGAGGATAATTCCAACCAGGAATCAGAGAGGTGCTATGATTCAAGAAGTACATACGGCAGAGGGTCTGACACATCAAGGGATCTCAAAATCTCTACTAGAATTGCAAGAGATGTACTGGTGGCCAGGGATGAGCGCCCACATTTATGAATTTGGGATTAATTACAATGTCTGTTACAGAAATCATAGCTTTGAAAGTCACCAGATACCGGACTACAATGTAGCCAGCCCAGTTCAGACACCATTGTTAGACAGCATTAGACTTTCTACACGCAGACGTCCCTACGGACAAATACGGTCCTACAACTATTAGGACAGATTCATTTGGATGTGGCCTCAGCGCTCGACTGACGCTCAAACTGTTATAAAAGATTTGCGAGTCTTTATCGGCACATACGCAATCGGCACGCTACATTCTGACCTGGGTCCTGCGTTTAGCTCTCGAGCTTACAAGGAGGCCATGGCCAGCTTGGGCGTTGCATTGCGGTACTCAAGTCCATTCCATCCTGAGGGAAATGCGGCAGTGGAAAGAAAAAAGCAAGATATGAAGCAATCTATAACAGCTAGGGTATTAGTCTCGGGTGACGGGTAGGTCAATCATCTAATAAATGTCCAACGTAGTCTTAATAATCTGCCAAGAAATTCTCTGGGTGGAATCACTCCATATGAAATACTTTTTGGTACTAGAATGCTTATTCAGGACCTTGATCTTCACACTTCAGTGGTGGAACAAAAACCCTTTGATATCAAAGATCATTTGGCTGTTTTGCAGGACTTAAATGAAACACTAAGAAGTCTGAGCAACACAATACAGAAGCCAACAACCACTGAAGAAAAACCACCTGTCCCAGCAAGACCTGTCTTGGTTCCAAAGATTGGGGATCTAGTAAGAATAAAGATAACGGTCAAGAAGGAATTTGGGCCTTCTTACAGAAAACCAGTACCTGTCTTAGCAATCCATGGAACAAGATCAGTGTTACTACCGCCCCTTGCTGGAAGAAAGGAGAACAGAGTTGTGTCCATCGACCTTGTCAAACCACATTATGTGGCCGATAATAAGTAGTAGGCCCAGTGGACTCTAAAGATGTAGCAGACGACCAAATCTTGCTACAATCCAAGAGGTTCAAACTGAAAGACTCATCACCTTTGAAGAATATGCAGTAAGAAAAGAAGGACTATGCCACAACGCCATGCAAATTGTGCCTCTTGAGACCCAAATAACAGTTCGTCAAGACACTTCTGTCTACAATGATATAGCATCTGACTATACTAATATGACAAGGGAACAAGCAGCTCCAGCGATTTCAAATAATCTGGATGTAATACCAACAATTGACAGAACTGCCTCTGGCTATTTAATCAACTTTGATATGTTTTCTGAGGATCCCAGTGAGCCCGAAACAACGCCAGCAAATAAAACTTTGAAAGAAAAAGTTACAGAACTCTTTCATCAACTTGAAAATACATATCTGAATTCACCATGGGTTGAATTTTGGATTGTGTTAGGTGTACTTTTTCTTCTACTTTGGCTCATTCTTGTTTTAAGTTTGGGAAAGCTGATAGATGGAAAATACAGTAAAATGGACACAGCAAGTAAGAACATCAACTTGCTCCTGAAACCTCACAAATCATCTCATCGTGAGCAAAGAGACCTGTCATCAGTGAACATCACAGCCGTTCCTATACCTGGTGGTATAGCATGGGACAGAACTGATTATGACATTTATGGCCCGGTGGAGCTGTTGAAGATTCCACACCAATTCAAGTTTTCTTTGAGTGACTTTGTTTCACCCAGCACATTTTCTGATGATTGGGACTTTGAGACTGTTAATAACATGATGGCAGACTTAGAAATGTCAGCAAAATGTGAAAAACATGAATACTTAGAAGGATCATCAGATTATGAAGAAATGTATTGTTTTAATAATTTTGGTCATCATTATTTGCATAAATCTGCACACCCTAGAAATGTTTTAACTTATAATCAATGGGAACATTGTCCAACGCCACCAAAGGGTAGCTCAAAAACATTTTGTAAGAAATTTCCATACTTTTCAGGGTTCAATACCACAAATCCAGAAACGTTTCATTTTACAAGTATAAATAAGACAGGAATAAAAAGTATGTTGACTAATACTAAGCAAATTTATTCTGCTGTCTTTTATGCTCGATTGTCCACATTAGGTTTTGACTTTTGGAAAGACAACATTTAAAAAAAAAATATTTTTTTATTTGCATTTTATCAAAAAACAACAATAGAATCACATCATTGTAAGTCATCATACCCCGCCATACAGCCCTCCCACCCCCCAGCCACTTCATTAGAAATAAAACAGCAGTCTGTGGTTCATAACAGTTCACTGGCACTGTCCACATCCCAGTCAGCAGTGCCGTATCACAACAGTCTCGGGGCCTTTCTTGCCATGCACGTGCCCTGTCCCGACTTCTCATCTCACAGACCATCATCAAGGTCATGATATTTCCTCCATTTATTCCAGACTCTCCCAAATTTCTCGGGGCAACCCCGTGCTGTATATGTGACCCTCTCAGCTGCCATGTAGAGGTCCAGACCCCTCCTCCATTCCTCTATCAGTGGTGTCACGGCTGCCCCCCAATTCCTTGCTACATCCCTTTTAGCTACCACCAAGGCCAGGACCAGGAAGATCAAAAGTGGGTGTGCGAGAACTATATCATTAGTCATCCCCAGTAGGACAAGTTTGGGATCCACCGGCAGGGGGGCCTCTAATACCGCCCCCAGCTCTCTCATAATCTCCCCCCAGTAGACCTGAATCCTTGAACAGGACCAGATTATATGATAGAAGTCCTCCCCCTCCCGGCCACACCAGAGGCAATTCGTATCTCCCATCCTCCCTATTTTATGTAGTCGTACCCATTCAAAATAGGTCCTATGTAGGACATTAAATTGTATTAGCCTTAGTCTCGACTTAATAGCCACCACCCTTGGGTGCATGAGAACTGTGTCCCAATCTACGGAGTCCATCTCTCCCACATCCTCCTCCCATTTACTCCTGAGGGTGACCAGTCCGTCCAGCATGTTGTTAATGAGGGTCCTATACGTGAGTGAAACTGCCTTACTCAGGTATTTGCTCTTGCAGTAGTCGACTTTCCAGAGGGGCATATTCAGGGAGTGTGGTCTCCAGCATCTATGCTGCTCGCCACACATGCCGTAGCTGAGCATATTTAAGGTATTGCGTGGGGAGGATTTCCGCACCCCTCTTGTGGTCACGTACCCTACTTTCGAAATCCCTATATCATCCCAAGTTCTGAAGGGGAGAGGGTAGTATTCATTTTGGAACACGTAGAGGAGTTTGGGCAACGTCATCATTTTGAACATGGCCCCCGACCTAGCAGCGTGAGGGGTAGAAGCCTCCATCTAGCCGAGTCTTTTTTAAAAGTACGCACTACCGGTCCGATATTCTTGGCATATGAGCATTTCTGATCTAGTGTCACAAACACTCCCAGATACATGAATCCCTCGACGGTCGTCTGTAGCCTGGTCGGGAGGTTTATCCACAACTCTTGGCCGCTAGGGTCGTATAAGACGGACTTGTGCCAGTTAATCCTATAACCCACATGCGTTCCATTCCATTCCAGCTCTGCAAAGAGCGTCGGTATCGTTGTTTCTGGATGCGTGATTTAGAGAAGAACATCATCCATGTAGAGGGATATTTTCTCCTCCGCGACATCCAGCGGCCCTAATCGAAAACCTCTAATGAAGAAAAACCAAAGAGGATGATGGACGGAGCGTTGACAATACAAACACTCACCCCCAGTCAACTGATCTGGGTTTAATCCATCACCGTTCTTTAGCTCACTCCGCCACCCCAGTTCAGACATGGCCGTATGCAAATCAGTCTGACCCTGTGCCTCATGGGAACAGTCCAGCCCGAACTGAACTGGGGTGGTGCGGAGTGCAAACAAACAATGGATTTAGGCCCAGATCTCTGTACTGGGGTGAATGTATGATATTGTTCTGCATTCTGTCCATCAACTGTTGTTTTGCATTTTGTCACCCCGAGTGGGATGGGTATGCTCCGACGTGAGTCCCATGCTCTCCACACCACTGGAGTCAAGCTATCCTGGCTGAAGACAACTGATAGCCAGAAACCGGTCCTAGGATGCTTGATTCTGGTCCAGGAAAGACATGGCTTGGCAGTTCCGGCTGTACTGTTCCCATGAGGCACAGGGTTAAGGTTGATTTGCATATCTTAACTGGGGTGGTGTGGAGTGCAAAAAAATGATGGATTTAGGCCCAGATCTCTGTACTGGGGTGAATGTATGACATTGTTCTGCATTCTGTCCATCAACTGTTGTTTTGCATTTCGAAAACCTCTAATGTCAGAGTGTTGCCGGACCGCCGCAGTAAGAACCTCAATCGTCAGCGTGAAAAGCAAAAGTGATAGGGGACATCCCTGCCTAGTTCCCCGCCGTACCGGGAAGTCAGAGGACAGCATTCCATTTACCTTGACCCTGGCTCTAGAGTCTGTGTACAGAAGCTAAATCCATTGTCTGAATTTTGGGCCAAAGCCGAACCGTACTAGGACTCCCTCCAAGAAGGGCCAATGCACCGCGTCAAATGTTTTTTCAGCGTCTAGTGAGAGAAACCAGTGAGGGTCCCACCTCCTGCCCACTTCCTGCAACTAGTTGTGAGTCTGGCAGAGATTGAATCTAGTGGCCCTACACGGGAGGAACCCTGTCTGATGCAGGTGGACCCTTTTAGGGATTTCCCTCCGTAACCTGAGTGCAAGTACCGTCGCCAGTAACTTCACCTCGATATTCAAAAGCGATATAGGACGGTATGAGGAGCAATCATCCGGCGGTTTACCTTCCTTAAATATAGGGACGATCGTAGCCATTCGAAGGTCTGAGGGGAGCTCCCCATCTTGTACCACCCCTTCAAAAAGGTCCATGAGGTGACTAGCCAGGAGGTCTGCCATTTTCTTAAAAAACTGCTGGGAACCCATTTGGGCCAGGTGACTTTCCAGTACGTAGTTTGGCTATGGCCCCCTTAACTTCCTCTAGCGTCATAGGGGTTTCTAGCTCTGCCAAGTCGGTGTCAGCCAGCACCGGAAGCTCTAGGTTTTTCCATATAGTGCATGGCATTTTCCTGCGTTCCCAGGTCCCTCGCCTCATAAAATAGACGGTAATGTGTAGCGAAAGCCTCCGCTATCTGGGCGTCCGACACTGTGAGGTTCCCTTGCCTGTCCCTGACTTGTTCTACCCAGCGGGAATCTCTCTCCTTCCTACTCAACCACGCCAGCAGTTTGCCTGATTTATCTCCTATATCATACAGACGGTGTAGTGTCGCCAGCGCCTTTGTTTTGGCCTCGCCCATCACCAGGTCTCTATATTGACTTTGAGTATCTGTCATTCTACGAAGAATCTTCGGGTCCCTACTACCATGGTATTCCTTTTCTAGTTCTAGTATCCGGGCTTCCATCGTCTCAAGCTCTCTCCGGGCCTCTCTGTTCTTCTCCCCCAACCCATTCTGGGCTCTATCCCTCATGACTGTCTTAAAAGCCTCCCACAAAACCACCTTGGAGGAGACAGAACCAACGTTCTCGGCCATATAGACTTTGACGTCACTCTTCAATACGGCTGGGTTCTGCAGGTCCCATGCCGCCAACCTCCAAGATCCTTCTCGTTGTAACATCTTCCCCCCTACCTTGACCATGAGCGGAGAATGATCCGATATCCCCCTGGCTGTGTATTCCGCTACATCACTCCTTGACACTACATGACGGGCCAGAATTATATAGTCCAGTCTAGAATAGACCTTCTGTGCTCCAGAGAAGAAGGAATACTTCCTGTCCTCTGGGTGGAGCCACCTCCAGACATCCGTCAACCCTATGGCGTTGATTGTGGTAGATAGAGAGATTGGGGCCTGATCCCTAGATCCAACCCCGTGTTCTGTCCAGGGACGGGGCCATCACGTCATGAAAATCTCCTCCCAACACCTGTATGGTATCAAAGGTATCGAGTAGAACCTCCGTAACCCCTTTCAGTGTGTCTGCCTGCAATTTAGGAGGTGCGTACGCCGATACTATTGTATACTTCTTCCTCCTCCAAGTGCCTCTTACCCCCACATATGTTCCTTGGGGGTCTGTCCAGGTACGGGATACCTTGAATGGTTGGTTCTTTCGTATTAGAATAGCGACCCCTCTCGAACCCTTTGTAAAGCCTGCATGTGCTAAAACTGTCTAGAGCCCCCTCGCCAGAAAGCTGCAGTTAGTGCCCAGGAGGTGTGTTTCTTGTAGCAGAATGATATCGGGGCTCAGTCTTTTCACATGTGCATTCACTAGGCCCCGTTTGAGCTTACTGCCCAGACCATTCACATTCAGGTCAGTATGGAGAAGCCCTCTAAGCCCTGTTGTGTGTTTACTCGTCCATCCGACAATCCGCCACGGACTGTCAATATGTGTGGACTGTCGCGTCTTACGTGGAAAATTCTGTAGTGCGGTAAATGTGACCCCGATGACATGCCCCACCCCCTTCCCCCCAACAGCTCCCCTTACCCACCCCATTGCTTCCGCAACTGCGTCCCCTCACTGTCCTGAACTGAAAACCGTCTCAACCCCCCCTCACCCTCTCCCCACCTCTCCCTCCTCCGGTCCTATCCGCCACTGAAATTGGACCTTCGGCAGAGAAGGTCTGTCGCCCTCCCGTGTAAACCTTCTCAAACTAGGCTCTCAATCTATGCAGGGGACATGCAATACTACCCTGCCAGAACAGCCCAACAAATCTACACTGTATTACGTAACAAGAACAATACAAAAAAGGTATATGGGCAGGTGATCAACTTGCGTGCCCCTCGGCGATGAGCTGAGATCTCAAATGTCCAGGTTGGTCACCGTTCAGGAGTGAGAGTCCTGGGTATCAGCTCCTGGATCTTCTGCTAGGCCGGATGCATCTTGTTCCATTTCCCGGATGGCTGCCACCAGGGGGTGCACGGTGCGTGCCTCGTCTCCCTCCCCTCCAGAGGAGTGGCCCCCAGTGTCTTCCTCCCCTTCTGAGCGGGCATTCCTTCCCAGGCAACAGAACCTGGACCCCGCTGCGCCTCTTCTGTCTGGTGAAGCTGAGCGCCCTCTCCGGCGGCCGCCGCGGGGGGCCCGGATATGGTGTCGTCTGGATACGTCTCCTACTCTGTGGTCTCCGCGATCTCTGGGTCTTTGGCCAGCCCCATTGAGTCCCACTCACCGCCCTCCCGGCTAGCACATCCATGTCCTCGGCGTCTAGTTCTCTAGGGGGGGTTGGGGCGTTCTTCCAGCCATTGCCATGCATCGTCTGGATGGGTAAAGAAGTGTGTCCGGTCCTTGAATTTCACTTTCGGTTTGGCTGGAAAAAGCAGCATATACTGGATATGGAGGTCTCTCAGTTTCCCTTCACCATATCAAAGGAGCTCCGCTGCTGCTGCACTTCCTGGCTGTAGTCGGGAAAAATCATGACATGCGTATTCTCCAGTAGGATCTCTCCCAGCTTTCTAGCCTCTCACAAGATCAGATCTTGGTCTGCAAAATTGAGGAAGCGGGCTATGACTGGCCGCGGCCTAGCCCCTTCTGGTGGCTTCACCAACAGTGCTCTTTGTGCGCGCTCAATTATAAAACAGTTTGAGAACTGAGTCCTTGGGAAGGTCTCCTTCAGCCAGTTGTGCAGGAAGGACACCATGTCAACCCCTTCAATTCCTTCCCTAAAGCCCACAAAGCGGAGGTTGTTGCGTCGGGCCCTGTTTTCCTCATCATCGATTTTCCACAGCAGTTGGCGGTGGGAGCCTGAAGGTCTGCCATATCCTTACGGAGAGTAGTGATCGCCCCGATCAACTCAGTGTCCGAGCGGGAGCCGAGGCCCCAGTATCCGTCTGGGGTGGGACTGTGGCGTAGCGGTCCATGGTCCCCTGCCTAGGTGTCCTGACGGGCAAGTCCTTCTTCCCCATTGCGGCTGCGACCGGGGGTCCACTCGCGCAGTCGAGCGGCGTTGCACCCTATCTCCGTAATAGGCTTCCCTCGGTTCTCCTGGACCTCTCCGGGTCTCCCAGACAGCCACTTAGAGGGATGAACCCCTTCATCGGAGGGCACCTTCAGCCGATCTGCATTGTGGCGCACCGTCTGACCAACGCCAGTGAAGGGGCCCTAGTCCCTGTCCAGTCGATACTTGCCTATCCCGCCAGGGCCCAGATGTGGACCGCCTCTCGCCGGAGCAAGTCCTTTTCTCAACTGGCTCCGGGACCCAGCTTTCCCGTACCCGGCCCAGGCCAGCCCAGCGCGTCACTAGGGGCTCTCAAGGGGCTCTAGCTTTCCTCGTCTCCCCTCGTGTCCGGTAGCGTTGAGTTCACCAGTTCCCAAATAGTGGAGGTAAGCGTGTAGGACCCCCAGCTCACCGCTCTTGTAGGTCTCAATGGCCTGTCGCGACCTCCGTGGCCTCACAGCGCCGGGCTCCAGTCCGTACCGTCCGCCTTTCTGGCATCAATCCCCTGGGCCTCCAGCGCGACCATCCAAGGTCAGGCCGCCTGCCGGTGTCAGCGGGGGGAGGCTACTCCAGGGCCCACCTACGTGCAGCAATCAAGCAAGCCCCCGGGGCAGGGGCACCTCGGCGAATTGCGGTCGCCGGCTGTCCGGCGTGTGTCTCAGGCCTTGACACTCTCGTCTGGGCCCTCGCTGATCTGTGTCCTCTAAGGGGGCTCCGGGCTCTGAACTTGTGCCCAGCCGTGCTCCAGTCAGTGCCTCGCAGCGTGGGCCCCTACCACAGCTCTGGGCGCCACCTCTAGTCCCTGCTCCACTCTTCCAGCATGCCTCCAGGGCGTCTCACAGTTGTCCCCAGGACAGGATCACCCCGCACTCCGTCTGCCCCAAGGTCCTTTCTGCAGATCTCAGGCCTGCGCCCTCCCGGCGTTGCCCGCGCTAATCTGGGGCTCTGGGCGTGTGATCCGGTCACGGATCCACCTGTACCGGGTGGCGCAGGCCCCGACTTCATCCACCGATGCTGCCACTAAAGCCAGCCCCACTCTGCTGCCGCATCTCCGGGGCGTCGCACAGGCCTCCCGGGGCTGGGTCTCGGCGCCGTCCGCCCATCTCCAGCTCCGTGGCACACCTTCGGGGAATGAGAGGGTCCGCGACTGCTGCGGAGCTGCCCCGCATCCGTCCCTGATAAAACAGGCTCCGTACCTTGGCGGCTCTAGGCCCCGTAAACACCTTCGCGTCCTCCGGGTTTCGGGCACCCCCGCAGCTTCAAACTCAGGGTCCACTGCCGTCCCTCAAGGCCCGCCGCCATCTTCAGTTAGGCTCTCGGGTGCGGTCCGCTGTCTTTGCCTGTTCCTCCGTACCCCCAGTGCATATAGCTTATAATTGCAGACCCGCAGGTGTGTCGGGTCTATCACAGGGTTATTTCACCCCCGAACGGGGCTTCAGACCTTCTGTAGTTCGACGGATCTAGGACAGCTCGTCAGGAGCTAGCGCGGAGCACATCCTAACCGGCCATGTTGTTGGCCACGCCCCCCCTTGAAAAGACAACATTGAGACAAAAACTGTCTGGGGCACAAAAGACTGGCAGGTGCAAGGTATAGAAGCCTTATTTAGAGCCTGCATCATCCCAGAACAAATAATGTTTTTAAATGACACTGTTCAACAGACATCTTGTCTTGGCCTGGCTAAGATAAAAGATTTAAACAAACCGTCCATACCTAACCCACACCTGTTAGTAACTGAACTACAGATGAGGAGGTAGACGTAAACTATATTTTACAACA
Source organism: Lissotriton vulgaris (assembly GCF_964263255.1). NCBI lineage: Eukaryota > Metazoa > Chordata > Amphibia > Caudata > Salamandridae > Lissotriton > Lissotriton vulgaris. The sequence continues at coordinate 490,421 of NW_028251998.1, read as the reverse complement.
GAACAGAACTAATCCTGATTGGAAAAAATGGGTATTCTGACCCACAGACACGAATAACTGTCAAGATAGATTCCTGAATAAGACACAAGGACTTACAGTAACTAGGCCAGACCCAAGATATATCCAGAGACAACATCCAGGGATAATAACAACTTACAGTGTAGGAAAACTATGCCTTGAGTGGCTACAGAAATCCACACTCCCGGAAATAAAACAACACTTAACTTAACTTAAAGAAGGGGTTGATTTGAGAGACTTCTTACTAGGTCCTCACAAACCACGTCAAAAACTTTTCATATACGCCGGTATATACGCTGCTTATAATGAAGCATGGAAAGTCACGCAAATGGAAACTGCAGAACAAATACGAGAAATTGATCGTATTAATTTAGAGAAAGCTCTCTCTGTAGTTGAAAATGATTTAACAACTCTGTCATCCAGAATTTATTCTTTGGACAGCATTGTATCCTCTGCTATAGACATAATGGAACAGGACTTGCTAATGTTGCAACATGGCCAGTGTCAATTGCGTTCTATAATGCTGCTAGGCTGGACGTTACAAAACCTTCGTTCAGGTTATGTGCCTTGGCGTCTAATCAACACCACGTCATTGCTTTCTGCATTTAACCTTACAGATAAACAAATCTCTTTGGCACAGAGAGGAGCAGGCTATACGGTGCTGAGCATATAAAAACTGGAAAGATTACTATTGACCGTTTCCGAGAAATCAGCCGTTAAATGGATAATACATGGCACCATCACGATACCAGTGACGATTTTCCAGTTTCAGTATTGCTTAAAACACATACCAACATGCCTGTATGAAAGGTTGGCTAAAGAATACATAAAGTCGACCTGGGATTTACCATACACACACACACATGTTGGAGTGGGGGAAAGGAAATATTTCTTAGTGGTAATAATTGCAAACATTCACTAAGCGGTACTCTTTTGTGTCAAGGTATTAATTTACACGGAGCCTGTGAAGGTTCTTCAAATAACCTTTCTTGACACCTGCAGGGTTCTCCGGCAGCAGTGATAGATCCAAATTTTAGGCAGCTTTCCAATGAAAGCTAAATAATGCTAAATGATCACAGCTGTTGTGGAATGAAGCCAGGAATAGCCTATCTAGTTAGTGTGTCAGTCAGGGTCACTTGTTGTATGCAAGTATTGTTTCCTAAAACTAAGACAGACCGGGAGTCATCTCTTCTATACAAATTGATACTTTAAGCAGAATGAAAGCCATTCTTTTACAAAAAACTGTGCCACTGACCTCGTTCAGAGAAACGTATGATCTGCAAGTTGCAAGGACTTCTGCGGAGATACATGCCCTATTATCATCAAACTACCCAGTACATTTCGCAGAAATGTTAGGTCGTATCTTAAACATGTCTGATACCAGTGGTATTGTACATGTATTTAAGACGATTTTTTCGGGACTGTTAGCACCTTTTGGAGCAGTCCTAGGCCTGCCTCTCATCTAGGGACTAATAGCGGGGATACTATTTTTATTTCTTCTGCTCCGATATGGCAAGTCCAGTCACCAGCGATACCCAGATTACCATGGAAAATGCTCTTCTGGCGATGCAGTATTGTGACCGAATCTCACAGATTCTTGGCTTGGCTCGTTTAAGAGATCTGAATACCACTTGGTTCCTTTCGTTCAGACCAATCTGGCAAGATTGCATCTTAACTGTTCTACGATGCCTACTTTGTGGAGAGGAATGCGTGTTAGATATTTGTCTGACACTTCCATCAGCACTGCCAACGGATGTTGGCGCTTTGCTTGGTTCGGTAACGGCTCATGCATCATGTGGCCCCCAATGGCTACCCATCCTGATGACGGCATTCATTGAGGTCTCACAGATGCAACCTACTGCCAGTGAGATGAGTGGACCAATAGGCACACAGGTACCATCTACTATGAATGTCGCTAATGCGGTTGACGCTGACGGCGATGCTTCTCATCTGTGTACAATTGATCTACTTAATGAAGTGGTTCAACTTTCACCTACAGTGGTAGACGATTTCTTTGCCATCTTAGACCATTTGATGTTTTCTCCTCACACCGAGAATAACTTTTGAAATTAGCACACAGCGTTCCATGAACTCTGAATTCGATCTTCACTTTTCAAAACAAATCTTCTAACTTTGGAGCTCTATTTTTCTACGAATCGATTTGACTTTTCCAAAACGTAATTTTTTTTTGGGGCACAGAGTAATCTGCTCAAAGTATAACTATTCTTAGAGAACAAGAAATTCTTTTGAAAATTTTTGCAATATTTATCCTTGTCTTTAATAAAATAACAGTTTATATATTCTGCTATGGAATGGTCTCGACCTTTTCTTCTGTAACTTAGAGCCATTTCATAAATATAATTTCATGATTCATTCAGTTAGCATTGCCAACATCATAACATATGCTTTGAATGACGACTGTTGCTTTTTAATGCGTACTGTACAAATACTCATTTTATGTGTAGAAACCATTTTTGAAATGCATTTTATGTATTTTTGGGTGGGATTGTAAACATATGCTTTAGATATGTTTTAGTGCTTATAATTTAGTAATGTCGAACATAATAAAGTGTAGAGGGTGTTGTATAGCATTTTAGGACCCTAGTGTAATTTTCCCGATTCATGCCCTTATATAGGTATAAATTACCCTATCCTTATATAGGCATAGAAATCATAACCATATTTAGATATAGCTCATGCAGTCCAAATACCGCATGGCTACTTCCACTAGTTCCGAAAATCTACAATGATTTCTTGAAAAACTCGCCTTCAGCAGCTAGGGACTTCACCTTGCTTGAATATTGATTTTTCCAAGAAACTCATGGAGTTTTCAAAGAACTGAGACTCTTTGATGATGTTATTATGTCCAAACTCGGCACCTTCAAGGTATAAATATGCCCACACTTGCCCAAGCAAACACACAGTGGTGTGGAGCAGCTCGACTATCTACTTGCCCGATGCATCTCGCTTCAGCAAGTGCCGAAGGAAGCCGACCCTCCAGCAGACGCACTGAGAGAGACGCTGTCTTTTCTCTTGCAGAGAAATCCAGCTCCAGTCTTTCTAAGCTCCCCTTGCGGGTTGTTGGGAAATCGAGTCCTGAGACAGAGAGATACCAGACCTCCTTCATTCTAAACCAAGGTACCGAGCTGATTAGACCTTAAGAGAAATCTTGGATAGATTCTTGGCAAAAAGAAACTAAACTTATGCTACACCACACTTACTTATTCCCTTGTACTAGACTTAGGTTAGGTACATCGGGGTAGACGTATTTTAGAAGCACCAGTTGAGTACTTTTAGTCTTTATTTATTTATTGTATGTATTCCATGTATTTTATGGATTAGAAACCATACCATGCTTTTACAGTATTATTTCATAATACTCTTCTTGCTGTACGCATTATACATTACAGCCAGTATTACGATTGTAGCAGTTCATTTCTTCTGCATGAGAAAGAAGACTGTACAATAAATACTCTTATTGAAAACGCTCGTCTCTCTATTTCTCTGCACCTGTGGTGAAAAAAGCATGCACGATTGACTGAGTAAACTATCTATCTATTGTTTCCACGACTCTGAAGATCAGTTTTATCTTGGGGAAACAAAGTTGTCATGTTTATGCGGTTGTCAGAAACTAATCCCTTCTTGTTTATTCAAGAAAGTTTCTAGTGACCTCTGAGCTAGCTGGCTCTCACAATTAAGTCTAATATATTCGATAGAGACCTAGTAGACCTAAGTCCTATGTCAATTCTATAGAATATATTATTCTAATGCGCAGAGCCTATTGGGAATATAGGAACTACACTACACAATCAAGGCTAGGTGACGAAGACTGGCTGCGTGTAATATCCGACCAAGATGTAGTCATGTTCCAAGAGACATGGGCAACCCATGAATTATATATTGAGGGGTTTCACTATTTTAGTATAGTTGAACCCAGGCCCAAATTTGGTCACCCATCGGGGGGTTTATTTATTGGGATCAATGTCGCTGCTGGAGGGAGCACCAAGGTTTTACCAACTAATAGCCGTAACTTCCAAATATTAAGATACAAAAGGAGAGTTCCTTTTTATTTGATTAATTTTTGTAACACGATTTTTATTCCACTCCAAAAAGAAATTTTATTGAGCTTTTTAATCACATCTCTAATCTAGACAGTCAGCAAGGTTCAGATGGGGTTATTGGGATCCTTTTGGGTGGTGATTTTAATGCAAATTTTTCACTTACGTCGTATGGTGTGGGTACATCCACCCCAGATCCTGCCTTGCGCAGGGGTGCAGAGCTGGCTACTCTCCTGACCCGTCATAATCTCGTTAACGTTGGACATTGAGGGTGTTTCACTTGATACTAATCGCCAAGGGGAACAGCCTTTACTATGCGGGTATTACCACGCGCTACCATTACAAAGCTGCTATTACAATGCAAGTCGTTACAACGACTTGCGCTGGAGGGCGCTGTTGGATAGGGAATAGTTTAATTTTCTATTCCAACACCTTCCCTACTGTAACGTGGGCTGGAGTTGGAATTGAAAAATAAACTATTCCAATATCCAGAGCTTACAGCGCAAGTTGTTGTAACCACTTGCCTGGTAGAAACAGCGATGTAATGACATGCGTGGTAAAAGCCCGCGTTGTAATGCCATACAACCATCACCAAGCACCCACTTTTAGAGGAAGGAACTGCGCTTCAACTATCAATTTTTATTTCCCCTTCCCTCATGGACCATTTAATGGCGGCTGAGGTTATCTCTATGAATCACAGGGACCATAACCCTCTCAAAATAGTCTTGAGTTTAGCATCTCGCCCCGTGTTCTCTATAGAATGTGGGGCCAGGAATATAATACCATCAACTGACAACCTATGGTTAAAATGGAGGGGTGTTGATTGTGGCAAACTGTTTCAGACCCTAGCAAAGGAGAATATGCACCTACTTATCTTCTGCCTATCGACCTATGAACCACACCCAGGGGTAGTCCAGGATTTTATAAACTCTGTCTGGCAATTAAAACTCTTTTGTCAAAACCAATCCGCCGGGCAGAAAACGCTCCAAGGTGGTTCAACCATGAGTGTTCTGAGGACTAATAGGAACCTATGTAAGGCTTTAACATCCAACCCAAGGTGCACAACAGATGTGAGAACAGGTAGGCGGAGGTATAATACAGCGATTAATAATCGGAAGGGCGCCCTCATCAATGACTGCTGGGTAGCCTTATCTCAGACTGACACCATAAAAAAAGGGTAACATATTCTGGTCTGCCGTAATGGACTTGTGCTCCATGGGCCAGTTATTAACACCTGTTAGCTGCACCATTTCGAGTGAGTCGTGGGAGAGCAACTTCTCTAAAATTTACGCTACGCCCACACAAGGGTCAGATCAGTATGTACTCGGCCAATTGTCTAGTTTGCAAATAACCTTGTCTGAGGTGGAAGACACTATTGACCAGAGCCTTGGGAACAAGGCTCCTGACCTGGATGGGTTGCCCATAGATTTGATCAAATGGAAACCAGAGTTCTGGGCACCGCTCCTTCTGAATGTTTTTAATACCTTACCGTATGCTCCGATGCCGGACACTTGGGCCATGAGTACTATTGTTCCAATCTTCAAAAAAGGGGACCGATCAGAACCAAATAATTATAGGTCCATTTCTTTGCTCGATAATACCCTAAAGATATTGGGCAGAGTCTTATATAAAAAGATTCTAAAGTGGTCAGAGAATAGTGGCATTTTAGAGCCATGCCAACTGGGTTTCCGCAGTATTTCGGGGCAAATGAACTGTGTCTTAACTTGGTCATTGGGAAATATACCATCGCACGATCCTCTCCAGTTTATTTGGACTTTATGGACCTATCGTTCGTTTTTGATTTAGTTAGTAGGTCCAAACTTTGGTCCATTTTATTGGCCTATGGATTGGATGAGCCTCAGGTACATTTCTTGGCGCACCTCCATAAAGATCTTAAGGCTCAATTTAGGATCGGCAGTGGTGGCGAGGTCTCTGGAGCTATTGGGGAGAGCCGGGGAGTCAGACAGGGATGCATTTTGGCACCCCTGCTTTTTATTATTTATATCAATGGACTGAACAATTCCCTGAAAGCCACGACCCTAGATGTCCCCAGAATCAATGGGAAACCACTGCCAGTACTATTATACGCAGATGATGCAGTCCTTATCGGCCGCACCCCGAATTCTCTGCACACTTTAGTAAATACCTTTGTAAACTATATGAGGAGTTTCGATTTATGTGTCAATTTTCAAACAATCCTTTATAATGTCCTGCGGCCCAGGAAAGCGCCAGCTCAATTCTTTTTGTGTAGGTAGTCAAAAACTGACAACCACTAGCACCTTTCCCTTTCTCGGGGTGGTCTTTGCTGCGAATGGCTCCTGGACTGAGCACCTGGCTCACTCCAGGAGAGAGTTCTCAAAGGCCATCAATTCCATCCTTAGCCTCCCTCGCCCAAAGAATACAGGTGCTATTTTAGCTATTTAAATGTCTTTTTAACTGCAATGTGTCCCAGTAGCCACATATGGGGCTGGGTTTGGGGCAATGTGAACAGCTACTGCATCCAGCAAGAAGAAAACAGGTTTTGCAGAAAGCGGTTGGGCATCCCAATCTCCACTCCTCAATACATTTGCCATAGGGAACTTAATTTAAATTATATTAATGATTTTATTCATGCTCGCCCTGCTCTTTTTTGGCTATCAGTGTAAGAATCAAGCTGCATCCTAACCAGAGAAATTATTAGTGACTGTGTTAAATGTGAAAGAGGAATGGATATTCCCTGGCTGCCGGGATTGTACCACTTTTTTTGTAGTGTAAATAAAGGTAGCCTCTTTTTAAACCCAAGTACAGGCGAAACACTCCACAAAATTATTACATGCTTCTCAATCTGGCTTCCGCCCCAATTTAAGCACCGAGACGGCGCTATTGGAGGTATCGGAGGCCATCAAGGAGGCGCTGGATTCAGGAGGCAGGGCTATGCTGGTCATGCTTGATTTGTCCGCGGCCTTCGACACCGTCCCCCATGAGGGTCTCCTCGCAAGACTCCATGAAATCGGTCTGAGGGGGACGGTGTTCAACTGGTTTCGTTCATTTCTAGCCGACCGCCGACAACCTCACCTGGCTCCGCCGAGATGTCGCCACTGGGAGTCGGAGTTCCCCAGGGCTCCGTGTTGAGCCCGACTCTATTTAACATCTTCATGACCCCATTGGCGACACTGGTAGAATCTTTCGGGGCCCAGATCGTATCCTATGCCAATGATACCCAGCTTCTCTTCACCTGCCGGAAATCTGAGATACTCTTCTTCGGATGTCCATCTGATCCGGATTGGCATGGGTGGTGGCCCGCCGATATGTTCCCCCCAGCTCATTCGTCCCAGTCAGCCAAGAACTTGGGAATGAAAATCGACAACGTGCTGACGCTTAAATCCCAGGTTCTGGCTCTCACTGGAACGTGCTTTGGCATCCTCAGGATGCTCCGGAAGTTCTTCCCTTTACTCTCTGAGGAGCATAGGAGGACGACAGTTCAGGCCTTAATCGGATCAAGATTGGATTACTCGAACATCCTATATCTTAGCCTGCCGGAGTACCTTTTACAATGCCTGCAGGTGGCCCAGAACGTGGCTGCACGAGCCATCTTCGGCCTCCACAGGGCGGGCCAGTGCCGCTAGCCTTTTGCAATCGCTACCCATCCGGAAGCGGATAGCATTCAAGGCCATGACATTGGCCCACAAGGCTTTGCATGCCTCGGGAGCTCAATATTTGCAAAGGAGGCTCGCCTTTTACCATCCGGCACGATCCCTGAGATCGGAGTGCCTCTTCCTGGCTGTGGTGCCCCGAGTAAAAAAGCCCGCATTGGAGGGCGCTCGTTCAGGCTGCTAGCTCCGCAGCTGTGGAACTCCCTACCTTTGACCCTGCGCTCTACATCTAATCTGCTCGCGTTTAGGAAGGGCCTAAAGACATGGCTCTTTGCCCGCTAGGGATTTCCTGTTTTGTTTCTGAACTTTGCGAGCCTTCCTTCTCAATCTATACTGTTATGTTTGTCTGTTTCCTTTTAGGTCATGTAATATAAAGCGCCGGGACACTCCTTTGGAGTAGCCGTGCGCTATAAAAGACCTATTTAACATAACATAACGTAACAAAAATGAGTTAACTTTATACACTATATAACACAGAAAAGATTTTTACGAAAACAAAGAAATCCTTTGCATTAAGCTATATGAGTATAGAACTGTATAGGCATCCTTTACCAATTCATCTGATTTTGCCAATGACCCATTGGGAAAGGAGCCTTCTATTTCGTTTGAGAGTGGGCATTGTAAATGTTTTGTTATGTTTCCCATTCGGCTACCAGCCCAATCTCGATCACGGACCTTGTCCATGTGACGGAGTAAGTGGATAAACTGATTTAATTTTTTTGTTTTTTTGTAAATATTACTTAAAATACACCAAGTGGCTTTTAATTCCTTATTTTAAAAAGCAGAGACCTGTTTCCCTGGATAATGCTTACCTGTGGTTGTTTACTTTGAACAATGAAGAATTAGTCTTTTTTGAAAATTGCCACCCGAGATCGCAAGATGATGTCTAACCTCTGAACACTTTTATCCTGGTACGATTACCTCACTAAATTAATTGATGAGCTGTTATTGCATATCACTACAAACGGTCTAATTTGAAACCAATTTTATTACTATTGCTGTATAATTTGTTGTGTTATTGTGCTATTATGGATTTTTTTATGGAATCCAAATAAAGTTTAACTTGAACTTGAATTTTCTATCTGGGCTGTGTTGTAAAAATTTGAATTCAATTTCAAAATAAAAGAAATTAAGGCATGATCTGAAATATCAATATTACCAATAATAGAAGTAACTACAGAGTTAATTAGTTGTCTGGAAATTAAAAAATAATCAAGCCTAGAGTGAGAGTTGTGTGGGTCAGAATTTAAAAAAAAAACATTTCTGTGGGAAAGTGTAGTCGTCAAGTATCAACTAGTTTTGTAGTTTGAAGAAATGATTTGAAAGCAAAAAAAACTTTAGGAGTTCTAAATTTAGTAAGAGATAATCTATTAAATAAGGGATCAGATATAATATAGAAATCTCCTCCAACTCCAATTTAAGAACTTCTGTTGTTGGGGGGCGTGGCAGCAGCCAACGAAGATGGCCGCACACTAGAGGGGCTGCTTTAGCAGATACAGCATAAACACCCACCATCCGGCATAATCCGAGGATTGAGGGATACATACCGCCCGGGGAGGCTGAGGAGGGACGGTGGATGGTATTCTGGCCTCTCCGCGTCGAGCCAAGTGGTATTTGGAGGCAGCTGATCCGAGGCCGGGGCTGCGGGTCTGGTGTGCAGAAAATTGCACCTGCTGTCGCTGGGTCCCGTCTCTAAGCATTCTGGTGCCACCTACACGTCGGAGCTGTACCCGCCGCGTGTTGAAATTAAGAGGAGGCTGCAGGGGCTGCTAAACCGCATCGCGACATAGTCCGCGGTCTCTCACAACCGGCGGTCTTGAAGCCAGGACTGTGGTGGAATGAAATGGCGCCCGCCGCCGCCGTGGCCGACCTGTGAAGCCTGCCACCTGAGGATATCTTCGCGGGGCTCTTGGCGGGTGACGGCCGATGCGTGCTGGCGCTTGCTGTGTGGCTGTGGTAGCGGGGTGGCCGGCTCTGCTTGACAGAGTGCCCCAGCCCTGAAGGAGGCGGGCCTGTCAGCGCGGGACAAGGCTGGGAAGCCCGTACTGCTCGGAGAAGAGTGCGGCTTACCGGTATGGAGGAGCGGTGTGCAGGCCGGTCCCAGGTGCGAGCAGCAGAGCTGGTGAGGAGGCAGCGGTCCCCAGGTGGGGGCAGGTCAGTGCGAGGCCTGACTGGCCTGGGAACAGGTGAGCCAGAGAAGTGGGGGCAGAGTGGTGGCCCCGGCGGAGGACGTGGAGGTGGGGGCAGGCCTGGCCCTGAACTACATATAGCATCTGCGGACCTGGCTGGTGGGGTCCTGGGAGAAGTGTGGTGTGGACATCAAGGAAGGACTGCCTATTGTTGGAATCCCCCCCGGGGGCGGCAAGGCTGGAGTGGCAGTGCCACAGTGCTTGCTGGTGTCTAGAGGGCCCTAGGTTTGGGGCCAGAAGCAATTGAGGCATTTTTGGAGTGGACATGGGCCCGTAGTCTTAATGACACTTGGTGACTGACCCCCGGGACAGTAAGGGGCTCGCCCGCTGCGCACATGGGCTCCCCTTCGGCGTTCCTGGCAGGCCTTGACTAGTGACAGTGAGCGGTGGGGTGTGTGGCCTAATACGGGACTGACCAGGAGCGCAGGCCTCACGGACCTTGGGACAAGTGCAGATAGGGTGCTGCCAGGAGTGTGGCCCTGTTGATTGGCTGGACGGACAGTACGGTCCCGGGCTTTTTTGTACGTAGAGGAGTGCGACATTAAGCAAGGCATTGCAGTGAGTGTTGTGGCTGCAGGTGCCTCCTGGGGAGTACCCGGCGACTAGCCATAAAGAGGGGAGCAGCGAGCGTCAGCCCTGACTGGAGCGGAAGCTGCGATCATGGGCCAGAACAGACCCCTGTCGCAGGGACAGGCACTCAGATCGACCGGTATACGTTCAACGTGGGGAGGGAGGATGACCATCCAGGGCGGAGCCAGCAAAGTGTGGGGACGCATGATGGAACGGACCCCTCACTAAAGGATATCATGGTGGCCATCATGGAGATGCGTGGCGTCATCACAGAAATGAGAGGCACTTTGGAGTCCAAGCTCGACTCGGTGACTGAGGAGGTCAATTTGATAACACGGACCTGGGAAAAATGTCAGACAAGGTTGCTGAGGTAGAGTGTGGGGTCGACAGTCTGCAGTCCAAAACGAAGAGGCTTGAGGAACAGGTAACCGTACTCACAAAGAACCAAGCTGACATGGCCGCCCGCCTGGAGGATCAGGAAGGCCGGGCGTGGTAGACTAATATCCGCATTGTGGGGAGGCCAGAGGGGATGGAGGGCCCATCCACAGACTGGTTCGTGGAGAATCTTATCACCCGCCATCTCAATCCTAAACGCTTATCAAACTTTTTTTCGGTGGAAAGGGCACACCGTGCGCTGGGAGGCAAGCCCAGGCCTGGGGCCCCTCCACGCACCATTATTGCCCGCATCCTGAACTATAGGGACCGGGGCGCCATCCTGCAGGCCTCAAGGATGTCTGGGGACCTCCATTTAGATAATGCCATGATTCAGTTTTTCCCAGACTTTACGCTCAACGTCCAGCGTCAGCGTCGATCCTTTGAAGGGGTCAAAAGAACCCTCAGAGAGCAAGACAATACATGATGCTATATCCGGCACGTCTCAAGATCCTGGATGGCGAGAAGGCGTTTTTCTTTGATTCCTCATAGGAGGCGAGAGACTGGATGGAGGGCTGGGGGACCATGCGCCCTCCAGGCAGCCGTGTGGGTCAGCGGACCCCGGATCAGTGATAGCCAAGCACGAGAACCACTGCAGACGGGGCAGTCTCAGATCAAGTGACAATGGGGGGGGTAGCAGACACGAGTCGCTGTGGTGAAGGGTAGTATGAGAGGCGAGCTGCCTCTTGGGCACTGGTCTTGGGCGGGGGTTGGTTGGGAGGAATCGTGTCAGTGGACTCTTCTTTGAAGGGACAGTTTGGATCTTTCATGTGACTCCGGTTGTTAGTTCAGGGGGTCTTTGTCCCTTGGGTATTGCTGGGGGTGGTAAGGGAGGGAGGGCATGGGCAGGGGGGTCTCATTAAGGGTTTTTCCATGGGATGTGAACTCCATCTAATCAGTATGCCTTCTTCTGCGGTTGCAGGCTTATGTTCCCTCACTTGGTTGGAATAGGGTTAAAGGGGAGACAGGTACTCTGCATTGTTCAGTGGTGGGTGGTTAGGGGCCCACCTGGCAGGGAGGGGGTGCGGTTGGATGGGAGGGTATGGGTGTTGTGGAATGGTTCGCGTTTGGCTCACAGTGTTTTAATCTTGCAGACATATTGTTTTCCATTCAGCAAACAGCAGTGGTACGAAAGGGATCCGGTACATTCTAGGCTTAAGCGCTTCAATGGGTAATCAGTCACGGGTAAGGATTTGGTCCTGGAATGTGAACGGGTTGGGCAACAAAGTAAAGCGCAGGCTGGTCCTGCAATATGTGAAGCGGCACGGCCCGGATGTTGACCTCCTGCAGAAGACCCATTTGCGCGGGAATACCTGCCGGGCACTAGACAGGTTTGGCTATAAGTTTCTGGCCCACTCAGGGTGCAGGGGGGTGGGGATTCTAGCCCGCACTGCACTTCCACTGATTGTGATGGGTAAGTGGGTGGAGGACTCAGGCTGCTTTGTGGTGGTCACGGTCAAATGGGAGGGTCACTGATTAGCTTTTTTTTCTTGCTATATTCCACCTGGGTTGCATGCCTCGACATACGCAAAGTTGGGGACCCATTTGGCGGATCTTCCGAGGGGCACACTGATATTGGGGGGTGACACCAATGCAGTTATGGACTCCGACATGGATCGCTCAGAGGAGAGGCTGGGCCATAGGGGGGAGGCGGGGATCCGGGGCTTTGCTTCAGCGCTGGGCCTCGTGACATATGGAGAACGCACCACCCAACAATAAGGCAATACACTTTCTACTCAGCTCGACACGGGTCCTTCTCCAGAATAGACCATATCCTCACCGGGGTGGATCAATGAGGAGACTTTATAGACTCATGAATTATGGCCCGGTGAATATCGGATCACTCGCCGGTGGGTGTCACTCTCATAGGGGCGGTTGCCACAAGTACAGCCTTTCCGCAGATCGACCCGTGGCGCCTTAAAGATGATTCCATAATCGAGAAGTTGAGGGAGGGCTCCCAACTGCACTTCGATGAAAACCGGGGATCGGTTGACTCCCAGGTCACTATATGGGAAGCTTTTAAGGCCGTTTTGAGGGGCCAAGCTCAGGCGCTGATTGGCGTGTGGAAGAAAGAGGAGGCGCTCCAGATGGTGCAGCTGGAGAGGGTGGTGGAGGCGCTGGAACGGGAGGTGTTGAGGTCCCCGTCGAAGGAGACCTGCCCTCAAACAGAGAGACCTCTGCTCTGCGGCGGAGGGCGAGGCGCGGGCTTACTCCCTAGCCATGCAACATCGGATTTACGGTGCCGGGGATAAAAGCATGAAGCTGTTAGCCTGGTCTTATTACGAGAAGGTGTACACCCCGGTATGCACTAGATCAGAATCTGACTGCGAGGAGTTCCTTCGGGCCTTCGCGCTCCCCACGTTGTCTCAGGAGCAGGCTGACAGCCTAGAAGTGGACCTCACAGTCCTGGAACTGGGTGAAGCCCTCAACGCACTTTAGGCCGGGAAGGTGCAGGGGGCTAACGGGCTTCCTGTAGAAATATACAAACGACAGGCCAGCGTCGTGACTGATCCCATGAGGAGTATGTTCCTCGAGGCGAGGCAAGTGGGCATACTCCCGCCAGACCAGCGGGAGGCCACGATTGTGGTCATTCACAAGGCCGGGAAACCAGCGGACCAATGTTTATCATACCGTCCCATCTCACTAATTAACGTAGAGGCCAAGGTTCTGGCCAAGGCCCTGGCGACCGGTATGCTCGCGGTCCTGCCTGATCTGATCCATGTTGACCGGTCTGGATTCATGCCCCACAGGAGTACGCGGCACAATTTGCGGCGCCTCAATGGGGTGTTATACATGACCGAAGATGTGGGCGACACCCCAAACAGCATTGATGACGCTGGATGCCTCAATGGCCTTCGACAGCATTGAATGGCCGTATTTATTCACGGTCCTGCAACGCCTGGGCTTCGGGCCGTTTTTTTGTAGCTGGTGCGCCTGTTGCATGAGAAGCCGGTTGCAAGGGTGAGAGTGAATGGAGTCACGTCTCGTGCGTTCTCACTGCGGCGTGGGACATGGCAGGAGTGCCCTCTGTCCCCTCTCTTATTCGCCCTGGCACTGGAGCCCCTGGCCCATTGGATCAGAAGAGCCGTCGTTCTGGGGCTTGCCGCTCACGGATGAGTGGGAGGAGCGTATATCTATATACAGTTTTTCGGCAAGAACCTGGAGCTGCACTTGGCAAGGCTAGTGTTGGATGTTGCTCATAGGCGGTCCCTGCCTCTCACACTGATGGACCCTGGGCGCTCTTCAAAATGCTGGTGCTGCTGCGTCTCTTATATATACTGCAGAACACGCCTTATTCGGTGCCAGACAGAGTGTTTCGACGCATAGCCCAGGCCCTGCGGACGTTGCTTTGGAACGGTGGGAACCCAAGGGTAGCGCTGAATAAACTCACCAGGCAAGTGTAGGATGGAGGCCTGGCCTTACCGGACGTTCGGCTGTGTTACTGGGCGTCTCAGATCCAGGTTGTTAATGACTGGGTTTATGGGGCGGCCTCAGAGCCAGCCTACAGGGTGGATAGGTTCGCCATACCGGGCGGTAACTATGAACCCCTTCTTTACTCGCGAAAGGAGCGGAGGGACTTGCCCTTGCACACAGTGGTGTTGCTGCAGTGCTGGAGAGAGGCCAACAAACTCCTGGGATGGACAGGCACTCTAACGGGTCGGGCCACGCTCTGGTTTGGGGACCAGTTGACAGAGGTGAAGCGGCTTACTGGCTTCAAGGGCTGGAAGCTAATCAGAATCGAATACCTTGGGGATGTCTGGAAGTGGGGGCCATCAGATCCTTCGAATACCTCCAAAAGGAGTACCAACTCCACAACTCCCAACACTACAATTACATGCGACTCTCGCGTGCTCTACGTGCACATATCCCGTCAGGGACTTCATTCCCCGAATACTCGCCAATGGACGACAGGCTACTTCTTGACCCAATCCTGGAGAAGCCCACGGCCACTATCTATCGTAAATTGATAAATAATATGCCTGACTCCCTGTTGTCACTGCGGGCGATGTGGGATAGGGACATTGGCAGTCTAGAAGTGTGGCTCACTGGTTAGAGGCGGCAGACCCTGAAGCAGAGATCAGGCCCGGGCCCAGTGTTCAATTCCCGATGCGGCAGAGTCTAGGATCAATGTCCACGGACTCGATAATTCTCGCTTCGGCGCCTTCTCTAATCATGGGCCCCACGCTGCAACTCTGGGCAATAGCTTGCTTAATCTCCACAACGGCCCCACCAGCGCTGGGATGCCTGGCTCCGCCCCTCACAGGGAGGGCCAGGAAGGGTTCCACAGCCTAAGCGCCGAGATACCCTCATGGGTAATTCAGCGCTATATAAATCAATAACTATAACTATCAATAACTAGAAGACGATGATTGGCAGGATGCCCTTCAGAGCCGGCAGGACATTGCAGTGAGGGTCCGGTTCCGGCTGGTTCAATTCAAAATCCTGCATCGAGTATACTACCAGCGTACGCACCTGTTCTCCTGGGGTAGGTGTTTGTCTCCTTTGTGCGCAAGGGGCAGTCAGGGAGAGGGAACTTTTTACCATATCCTCTGGGATTACCCGAATGTGGTCCCTTTCTGGACTAAGATGGCTCGCACCATGGAGGTTGTCGTGGGATCGCCGGTCCCAGTGGAGCCGAGATGGTTTCTATTAATGATCAAGGGCCCAACTGACTGGTCAAGGCACACTGAGATCTGGCTGGCCAAACAAAATGTAGCAAGTGGCTGGGGAGCACAGGAGGCCCCAGAATGGGACCAGTGGCGGCGAGACCTAGACTGGTGTAAAAGGGCGGAGGAGACAGTCTACAAAGCCAGGGGGTGTGTGAAAAAGTGGAGGAAGCTCTGGGGTCCCTGGCTAAGGTATCGGTGGGTGCGAGGGGAGCGGGAGAGGTGTGATACGAGGGATGCAATAATCACTCAGCATATCTTGCCCTTGAATGTACACTGTGTTGCTAAATATCTCTAACTATGCGACCACTGCTTTGTATTTTGTGAGTCTGTGAGCGATATTTAATAAAAAAGTTTTTTTTTTTAAAAGAACTTCTGTTTTTAGAATGGACCAAAAAAAAGGATCATCAGCGGTTGGACCATAAACATTTAATAAAAACACGACTGAATAATGAATTTTAATTTTAGCTAGAACATATCTGACATCAGTATCAGAAATCTTACTCAAAATTTGGCATGTAGTCTGTTTGCAAAAAGTACAGCAACACCATTTTTTTTCATTTGCAGGAGAAGAAACAATACTATCAACCCACTTTTTCTTCATATAATTTAAGATTTTGTCATCAATATGAGTTTCTTGTATAAAAAAAATATCTGCTTTACAACTACCTAAATAATCTGAAATTTTTGTACGTTTAACTGGATGGCGTAACCCCATGATATTTAAAGAAGCTAACTTGATATTATGAACATTTGTCATAGGAAAAAGAAGGAAAAAGAAGATCAAGAAGAGGAAAAAAAAGTAAAGAAAGAGTGTTAAAAATAGTAGCTCCAGATTCAAACAGAAATGAGAGAATAGGTAAAAAAGACACCAAACATAACATGGAAAAACAACAAACAATGAACATTAATAACAGGAATGAAACCAACACACTCTTCACAAGCATGACCGGAACCGTTGGAGCCCTCTGTGAAAATAAACCATAAACGTGTCAGAAATATACATAACAGTAATATTCAAGTAGCAGAGTCATGAGTATCCATTGAGAGCTGTTGATCAAGGAACAGTCTTAGTTTTTCAGGAGGATGGAATGATTTAGAGAAATTATCTTTTCAAATGCTCATTATTGATAGGTCAAAAATACCATATTTGAATCCAATACATCTTAGTTGAGGATGAAAAGCAGTTAATTCATTGCAAATTGAAACAGTCTCTTTAGCAAAATCTTGATGGCACTTTTCTCCCGCTCTGATCTTGGTCAGGAGCGAGAACTTCTTTTTTAAAATTTAAGTGATTGTGTTTTTAACTCTGTCCTAAAATTTTCTTTTGCTCGCATTGCAATCATTGTTGGGGGCACTCTGAGCTGTGTGAAAGGCTCTGGGGGAACTTCCGCTTTGTTTGGGAAATTAAAGTTAGCGCTCTAGTTTTTCCTGTGAAAGCTGACGCGCACTCACGCACGCATTATCGGCCTTAAATCAAGCCGACGACGCGCCGCGCTGTGGCACTTTTCTCCCTCTCTGATCTCGGTCAGGAGCGAGAGCTTCTTTTTTTAAATTTAAGTGATTGTGTTTTTAACTCTGCCCTAAAATTTTCTTTTTGCTCGCATTGCATTCATTGTTGGGGGCACCAGCACCTGCTTCCACAAAGAAACTGGACCAAAATCACCGACGACCAGCTCATCTCCTCACTCAACAACTCCACCCCAACCATCGCGGAAAACGACAACCCCAACACCGCAGCCCGAACCCTGCATAGAAGGATCTCGGACAGCACCAACATCATAGCCCCCCTCAAGAAAAACAACAATACCCGTGCCAAGAAAGCCAGATGGTTTACCACCGAACTTCGAGAGTCCAGGCGCACATGCCACCGCCTCGAAAAGGCCTGGAGAAACACCAAATCCACAGAAGCCCACAACAACTTCAGAGCCACCACCAACGCTCACCATCAACTCATCAGAGAAACAAGGAAAAAAGTGATTGAAGACAGAATCTCCACCCACGCACACAACAGCAAGGAACTCTTCAGCATCATCAAGGAGTTCGCCCAACCCACCAGCGAGTCTACCAACATCCCTCCCTCACAAGACCTCTGCGACAAACTCAGCACCTTTTTCCACCACAAAATCAAGAGCATCTACGACAACTTCGACGAAGACAACCAACACACTGAACCCTCACCAACCACCCCGACACCCGGAAACCAGCGATTGATGACTGGACAGCCCTCACCACCAAAGACACACTGAATACAATAAAGTCAATCCAATCAGGGGCCCCCACGGACCCCTGCCCCACCACATCTTCAACAGAGCCGCTGACACCATCACACCCATGCTCTGCCACACCATCAACCGCTCCCTGGCGGCTGCCTCGTTCCCCGACGACTGGAAACACACCGAGGTCAACCCCCTCCTGAAGAAACCCTCAGCGGACCCCAGTGACCTCAAAAACTACAGACCCATCTCCCTGCTCCCTTTCCCAGCGAAAGTCATCGAGAAAGCCATCAACAGCCAACTCACCACATTCATTGAAGAACACAACATCCTCGACTCCTCCCAATCCGGCTTCAGAAAAAACCACAGTACGGAAACCGCCCTCTTCGCCGCAACAGACGACATCCGCACCCTACTGGACAAAGGAGAAACAGTAGCCCTCATCCTCCTAGACCTATCAGCAGCGTTCAACACAGTCTCCCACCGCACCCTAATACGCAGACTCTATGACGCAGGAATCCAGAACAAGGCCCTCGACTGGATCTGCTCCTTCCTCTCCGGCAGGACGTAACGGGTCAGACTCCCCCTTTCCTCTCAGACCCCACACCTACCACCTGCGGAGTCCCCCAGGGCTCCTCCCTCAGCCCAACGCTCTTCAACGTCTACATTGCTCCACTTGCCCCCATCGTCAGAACCTAAGGACTCAACATCGTGTCATACGCAGACGACACCCAGCTCATCCTCTCCCTATCCAACGAGCCCAACACCGCCAGACGCAACTTTCGAGAAGGCATGGAAGCCGTCGCCAAATGGATGAAAAACATCTGCCTACAACTAAACACCAACAAAACAGAAGTACTCATCATGGGCCCAAACCCCAATGCCTGGAGCGACACCTGGTGGCCCACCGCCCTCTGAAACCCGCCAACCCCCACAGACCACGCACGCAACCTGGGAATCATCCTGGACTCCGAGCTCAAAATGGACCGCCAGATCAACTCTGTCTCATCTTCCTGCTTCCACACCCTCTGCCTCCTTCGTAAGACCTTCAAATGGATCCCCCTCGAACACCGAAAGACAGTCACTGACGCCCTAGTCACCAGCAGACTCGACTACGGCAACGCACTCCACGCCAGAATAAACAAAAACCTCATCCGCTAGCTACAGAACATTCAGAACGCCGCCGCAAGACTGGTCCTCAACCTGCCAAAACACTGCCACATCTCCCAGCACCTGCGCACACTCCACTGGCTCCCCGTCGAGGCGAGAATCACCTTTAAGATGCTCACCCACGCAGACAAGGCCCTCCACGGCACCGGACCAGCATACCTGAACAGCCGGCTCAAATTCCACGCACCCCAAAGGACCCTACGATCAGCCCAGCTCTCCTACGCGGTCCCCCGCACCAGAAAGACCAGATCGGTAGGCCGCTCCTTCTCCTTCCTCGCGGCCAAAGCATGGAACGCCCTTCCGCTCTACCTCAGACAGACAAAATCGCTCCCCATCTTCGCAAGAAACCTCAAAACCTGGCTCTTCGATGGACCCCCTCCTTAATGGAATGGAACCTGCACCCCCCCTCACCCCTAGCGCCTTGAGACCCTTATGGGTGAGTAGTTGCGCTTTAACAAACTCCTGATTGATTGATTGATTGAGCTGTGTGAAAGGCTCGGGGAGAACTTCTGCTTTGTTTGGGAAATTCGAGTTAGCGCTCTAGTTTTTCCTGTGAAAGCTGACGCGCACTCACACATGCATTATCGGCCTTAAATCAAGCTGATGACGCAGCCTCGCTGTAGCACTTTTTTCTCCCGCTCTGATCTTGGTCAGGAGCGACAGCTTCTTTTTAAAAATTTATATGATTGTGTTTTTAACTCTGCCCTAAAATTTTCTTTTGCTCGCATTGCATTCACTGTTGGGGGCACTCTGAGCTGTGTGAAAGGCTCCGGGGGAACTTCCACTTTGTATGGGAAATTCAAGTTAGCGCTCTAGTTTGTCCTGTGAACGCTGACGCACACTCACGCATGCATTATCGGCTTTAAATAAAGTCAATGACGCCTCCGCACAGCGGGCGCGCCGAGGGCGTGCCGAAGGTCGCCAAAGGCAAGCCCGTCTGCGCCTGTCCACGCCATGACGGGGCTAGGGGCCGGAACCCCTGTCCGAACCCTCTCAGACAAGTATGGTTAAGACAGGGAGCAGCTCCTCAGGATTAGAGGTGAGATTAGAAATGAGTGTGTACATAGTATGTCTTTAGAGGAGGAGAATATATCTTGCCATGTGTGTAATTACAATTTTAAGCTCCCCAGGTTACTCTCCCCTTGACTACCGGTAAGGATAAAGGAAAATCCATTTCTATGTTATTACTTAACAGTCATTCCCTCCAAAAACATTTCAGTGAAATTCACCTACTCCTCTAAGAGAGCCCAGATGCCCTCTTTTTGACAGAAACCTGGACCAACAAGTACTCTGATGCTGATGTAGGTTAAGCTCTTCGTTCTAATTATTGCATTTTGAGGCAAGATCGTGGCAGTGGCCGCGGCGGGGGAATTGCTATCATAGATAGATAGATGTCTATCGATGTAGATCCACCATTGGCCACCTATCTGATTGCGAGAGCCTATCATTTGGCATAAGTTTCTCACCTACCTGTACTTTTTCAGGTATTCTTATATATCGTCCTCCAGGAGCTCTGGGCAATTTCTGTAATGATCTCCCAGATGTAGCTACCAATGGGGCGAGTCTTTCTTCCAATTTCTCCATCTTGGGTTTGAATTTACATTTTGATGACTTTGACTCTTCTCCTGTGCAGGACCTTGTTGAATGCCTGGAAACGTTTCAATTCAAGCAAATAGCGACTGGCCCTACTCATAACTTGGGACATTTGCTTGATATTACTTTGGCTGATTCCATTGTGGGTCCTTGGTTTTGATCAATTTTATTGTCTTTTATTTGGACCCCTCAAGATTCATTACAGCTATTTGTTAGAACAAATAAATGTGGCGTCTTTGGTCTAAACTTTCAGTGGAAAGCTGGGCGACTAATCTTATAAATTCCACTCCTGTACCTCATTCTGATCCTACGACGGCAAATGATAATTTTAATAATTGGCTGGAGTCTTATCTTGACACAGTTCTTCCTAAGAAAGAAGTATGCCATTGAGTAGGACAGAATAAAAAAGTGCGGTACTCTCATACTTTGAGACAGCTTAAACAATAATGTAAACAATTTGAAAGGAAATGGAGGAAGGATTTCACAGAACTAAGCAAGAGCAAATATAGAGAAGCAATCAAGCTTTCCAAAAATGAAATAAAAGCTGCCCAAGTTAGCCATTATCATGGAAAAATCACTTCAGTATCCAATTCCCCTCAGGAAATTTTTAAAATCGTGAAATCTCTTATTACCTCCCCAGTCCTACTATTGATTGTGATAATGCTCAAAAGCGCTGTGAGGAGATAGCAAACTCTTTTCCACTAAATATCATAACATCTACTTTAGTTTCCAGCAAAATATTTTCGATATAAATACTTCATTGCCCCCACAACAAGCCATGCTGGAATAATCTCCTCCTTTGACCCTATCCTCACTGCAGGAACTTTTGAAGCAACTGAAATCAGGATCCCCGACAGACCCCACCCCCGGCTATTCTTAATTTTGTCTCAGAGATAATTTGTCCAGCTATGCAGGACGTGATAAATGCTTCTTTTTTAACGGGCAGGTTCCTCGTCTCTGGAAACAAGTAAGAGTTAAAGCTCTTCTAAAAAAACACAACTTAGACCCTGAGTATTGGGCCAACTATCACCCCATCTCTTTGCTGCCAGGAATTAGTAAATTAGCAGAAAAATGTGTAACTCCTTATTGGCAGCTTATCTTGAGGAAAATAACTGCCTCCATCCCACTCAGACTGGCTTCAGGCATCATCAGGGCACAGAGACCGCCCTTCTTTCCGTGGTCGATGAGTCGAGAAAAATCTTGGATAACGGAGTCAGCGCTGCTATTATTTTACTGGATCTCAGCGCAGCCTTCCATACCGTGAACCATCAAATTATGATCCAAAGACTCAGGGAGGTGGGAGTTGCAGGTACTGCCCTAAAATGGCTACAGTCCTTTCCTGTAGGCAGATTTTTTGCTGTCTTTGAAGAAGAAGCACTCTCGAAGCAGAGGTCTTTGCAGTATTGAGTCCCCCAGGGATCTTCCTTGAGTACCACCATGTTTAACATCTACATGAGGCCCCTGGCGGATGTGGTACTTCCCTGGGGGATCCATACTGTTACTTACGCTGAGGACACCCAATTAGTGGTGTCTCTTAGTCAGCAAGATAAATCTGAGCTGGGTCAAGCTGCCTGCCTTGTAAAGGTATCTGAATGGATGGACCTGTCCTTTCTTAAATTAAGCGGTGCCTAGATAGAAATTATGATCTTGGGCCATGCGGCCCCAATAATTTAGATTGTATGTGGCCTAGCTATCCTGATCCTCTTCCTGTGCCAAAGAAACATATCAAGAGTCTGGGCGTCTGGTTTGATTGCAACATGAACTTTACTGTTCAAGCATGCAAAGTCGCTGTAACTGCTATGGTCTTCTTAGGCTGATACAGAGGATTCTTCCTCTTCTCCCATTTGAAGTCAGGCGTATGTTGGTTCAAGCCCTCATTTTGTCTCAGTTGGACTACGCGAATGCTGTCTACTTGTGTGCGCCACAAGGAACTATTAAGCGATTACACATTGTCCAGAATTGCACGGCCCGTCTTTTGATAAACGTAATTCTGCTAAGTTGGCGCTTAGTCGGTTGCATTGGCTTCCTGTTCAGTAAAGAATCAGGTTTAAAGCAATGTGTATTGACCACAAGTTCATCTCTGGTAATGGTCCCTCCCTGATTCAGTCCATGGTGCAATTATATTGCACCAAGAGGACTTTAAGATCTAATAATAAACGACTGCTTGAAGTTCCCAGGATTAAACGGTCAAGGACTGTAGACCGGCGGTTCTCATATAACGCGGCCAAATGCTGGAACCAGCTTCCAGATTACATCCGCCTTGAATCTGACCCATCTTAGATTCAGGAAGCAGCTGAAGACTTTTCTCTTTCCATGATCAGTGGTGAATGATTTGGTGTGACAGGAAGCGCTGGAAGCCCTTGGGTAGCCATGTGCTATACAAGTGCGTATTCATTCATTGATGTATAAAATGTTTATTTCCATTGACCATCAAAGAAGGAATTTCTTGTGCTGCTTTACATATCAAGACCAAATGATGGTGGCAAAGAACTTTAAAGATCATTTGTCGAGGCTTTGTGTGATGAGGGTTACGATGCGATGGAATCCTATGTGCCTTATCAATTTCAAATTTTTCTGTAGATTTGATGTTTAGGAGGCCAGGAATCTGATTTTCTAAATACAATCTGCAATTAGAACCTTCAACATCTTTTGGTAAATTGAAAATGCGCAAGTTATATTGTCTGTTACGATTTTCCATATCCAATAGGAGATAGTTTCGCCACAAGTGGAGAGAAAGCGTACATTTTAACTTTATTGTCTTGCATTTTAATTGAATTATCAGAGATTTTCATTGACAAACTAACCATGTCTTTGCGCAAATTTTTAATCTTTGACGCAATTGTATCTGTATTAGCAAGGAGTGCCTGAATTTCATTAAGAATATAAGTTAAAGAAGGTTCAGTTGACTCTACCACTTTAGATTTAACTGGAGGTGGAGAAACTTGCTGTCTCCTGTTATTATGAAGAGAGTGCACATTTTTATTTTCCATTTTCTTATATAAAGAATTACAACGGCAGAGCAATGTAAAATTAAGAAAGAAATAGAGTAATGTGAAAAAAGCTTGAAAATGACTGGTGCAGCAGCTAAAAAAGACTGTGGAAGTGGTTAGGCCAAAACCAGGCCTTCTCTTGAGCACTCACTCTGCCCCCCTGACAGACAAGCTGGGCAATACTTCGATGCAAAGCTGGGTGCAGGATCAGGAAGGAGGAAAACACCACTTCTGTTGGAGAAAGACGCTGGTAAAACCTCACAGCAGCAGGTAAGAGCTTCTCATTCACAGCGACCTCATGAAGGAGGAAATTCGGACAAAAAAATCGTTGTTTTTAATTAAGAAACGGGCAAAAACTAGTGGAGCTCACCGGGAGGTGGCCATCCTGGATCACGCTTATGGGTCCATACAATCAGGTTTTTAACTGGCTTTCACAACAGACACTACCTAATTCGGAAAAACTTGAAAAAGCATGGGTGCTTACTGTCTAACAACATGTACACTAAGGACCAGATTCTGGGCTTTCCTCAAATGGGCTACAACACAGGAAACAATCTCAAGCAAAGTCTATGCAGATCAGAATTTATAGATAAAAGAAAAGAGGTTAAACATAATTTTCTGACAAAACCTTTCGCATGCGTTGTCATAAATGCAACACATGCAGAGTTGGCCTCAACAAAAAGAATGTTTTCTCTCTAATGTTTTCTCTCTAACAGCATAGCTCACTATTAAAATCAAGGATTGGATACATTGTAACACTAGCTTTGTGATTTACATCATCATATATCCCTGCAACAAACTATATGTGGGCAGTGCAATCAGACCTCCCAAGACTAGAATCTTAGAACACTACCGGAATATAAACAAATCTCAGGTGGGACTTCGCTCACAGAACACTTTCAGGAATACTATCCCCACCAGAAAACATTTCAATTCTTTGGATTAGAACACATCAAACCACATTTAAGAGGTGTCAATTGCAATCTAACAATGAGACGCAGGGAGAGTGAGTTAATCTTTAGACTTCGCACTGTGGAAAATGGTCTACACTAGGATGAGGAGAAGCACTTCTGTTTATACTAATGAGCCTTCATCTGACCCCCATCCGCATACACACGGCAGGATATCGGAACCGACCTGTGGGACAGGCAGCAACACAGGACTGTTGCCAACAAAGCGACATAACAGGACGTACGAGCATCTGCTTCTCTCACTTATGAATCTGACTTAATGTATATGGTGCAAAGAAGAGGCATACAGGTAAGTTAGCAGGAGTCTTCTTTATTCAATCTCAACACCATCACAGGTTCCAGTAAGCTGGAGTCAGCTGTGGAATGTTCGTGCATTCCTGCCTGGCTCGTACCAAGGGTAGGGAGGAAGAGGGGGGTGCGGGCGTACCAAAGTGGATTACCACACATCTCCTTACATAGGGAAAGGAAAGGGGAGGGAAAGAGGATGACACTAAAAGAAGGCTGCTGTGAGGAAGTAACAAAGTTACATGGGAAGTCACAAGGAACCCTAATACATCTACCTTTAGATACTAAAAGTGAGAAAGCTATGTGAAACAGTAATTTCTTGCCCATCTAGGAGCAGACGTAGGTCTGAACGATCTCCTATTATTTGCATTAGTATTTCCCTCCATGTGAGGGTTGACAAGGGATTTTGGCACCTCCCTGTGAGTGACAATTCTGTCCATGCTCCAAGTTTGCCCATTAGTTAAGGTAACTACATTTCTTCCCGCTTTAACTACCTTCATCGGTTCTGAGAATCTTGTGGTCTCCCTCCTACATTGTTCTGGAAGATCTACACGGACCCAATCCTCTTCTTTGACCGTGTGGGGGTTTTAGGTGTTTAGTAGCGCCATATCTGACCTTGTAATTGGCTTGATGACTGGTGACATGTTCCCTAATCTCATCGCGATTCACCTCGTAGGTGTTTTGCCTTTTTACTGGAGGTGAGAGTCTGGTTGTGGGAACCCTCCCCTTTAGTGAGCTGAAGGGGGACACTCCTGTGACCAGGTTTGGGGCTGTACAATAGGCCCAAAGAGTGTCTTGTAAGGTGTCCTCTGCCGAAATGCCTAAGATCTCAGCACGCTGTAAGCATTCTTTTATCATGCGATTCATGCGTTCTACCAACCCATTGGGCCTGGGACAATATAACGCTGTCTTGTGGTGGGTGATACCCATTTCAGAGAGAAATTTTGACATATTCTCTGAGGTGAATTGTAACCCATTATCGGTTACTAAAATGTCTGGGATCCCATCCTCAAAAAAAACAACTCTGAGGAATGTTATAATTTCTTTCATATCAATATGATGCACACACTTGTATACAATCCACCTGGTGTGATAGTCCACCATGACTAGTAGGAACCGTTCCTTCAAGGACTTTAGGTTGAGAGGACCAATAATGTCCGGGGTAATTTGGACCATGGTTTATCTGGCACAGTAACAGGAGATAGGGGAGGTTTTCTTGTTGGTTGTATCTTGTCTGAACGGCTACATTCGAGACAATCCCTCACAGTTCTCTCCGCCATTGGATTCATCCCTAGCCACCAGTAGTCCAGTCTTATTTTATTTTTCGTAAGACTGTGCCCCAGGTGACCAGCATGGGTTAGGTCCACAATTTTCTGTCTCGGTGCTACGGGTGGGACAACTTTTTCTCCCCTGCAAATCGTACCCTCTTGGATGTTCCAGTTTTACATCCCAGAACCCACTTAAACAAGTGGCAAATCTGCCTTTCTCATTTGGCCACCCCTTGACAATAAAGTCTTTAAGCATCTTCATTTCTTCATCACTTCGTATACACTCTTCCCATTCCTCTTTCCTAAGGCTAGATAACTTAAAAATTACATCATCACTTTCAACATGAGGTGGAAAGTCAATAACATCCATGGGTGAGTGAGATAGGACATCCGCCACTACATTTTTAGAACCTGGCATATACTTCACATTATAGTTGTACCCTTTCAGCTCCAAGATCCATCTCGCTATCCTGGCTGTGGTCTTCTCAGAACTTTGGTAGTGAACGCAAACATGAGGGGTTTGTGGTCAGTTTTCACAGTGAAGGGAATGCCCCACTAAAAGAAGCGGAAGTGTTTGATGGCCCATGAACATGCCGGTGCCTCTTTTTCCACGACGGAGTATTGGCTTCTGCTCCTTTAAGGGCGCGAGAAGCGAAGGCCACCACTTGTTCCTGGCTGTTTACCATCTGGGTGAGACTGGCATCCAACCCTTTGTTACTCGCGTCCGTGTACAGGACCGTAGGCTTGGTGGGGTCAAATCTGCCCAACGATAGGGCTGAGGCAATGCTCTCCTTCACTGTGAAAAACGCTGCTTGGCATTCCTTGCTCCATACAAATGGGGTCCTAGCTTTGAGTAAAGCCCTCAAGGGTTCCACAATGCTTGCGTAATTTCTAACAAACTTTGCGTAGTGTTCTGATAACCCCAAGAATGACTTCAGGTCTTCAATACAACACGGAGCAGCGATCCCTTGAATGGCTTAAACTAGGTTAACCTTAGGTTTGATTCCATCTTGGGAACTGGTGTGGCATAGGTACTCGACTGACCCTACCCCAACGTGGCACTTGGTTCTCTTTAAAGTTAATCCCGCCGCCTCCAGCTTGCTAAGTACCTATCTCAAAATGGTATTATTTTCTTCCAGGTTTTTTCCATAAATGAGGATGTCATCCTGGAAGCACATAGTACACTTAATGTCCTTCAGCACATGTTGCATGATCCTTTGGAAGGCAGCTGCTGCTGATGCCATTCCAAAGGGCATGCACTTATACTGGAATGCTCCCAGCGATGTTATGAAGGAGGTCAAGTTGCGGGAGTCCGGGTATAGTTCCACCTGGTATTAGGCCAGATGAGAGGTCTAATACGCTGTAACAGGTGGCATCTTTGATTAATGTGAGAACTTCATTATTGCGTGGCCGAGGGTGCCTCTCCACCCATATGTTACTGTTCAGGTCCCTCAGGTCCACACATAATCTGATCTCTCTGCTGGATGCCTTAGTCGTGTGGACAATGGGGGCCAACCACTGTGAGCTTTCTATGGGCTCAATGCCTTCTTGTGACAGGAGTTCATCTAGTTCAGCTCTGAGGGGTGGATGCATCGGATCACTGAAATAATATCGACTGCCAAAATATCGACTTGCCAAAATATCGTGGACAAAATATCGACAGTCAAAATATCGAGTTTGTATCTACAAACAGGTAAGTACAAAAATATCGAGTACAAAATATCGTTAACAAAAATATAGATGTAAAAAATATCGACTTTATTAAAAACAGTGTTAAATTAAATTAATATTAAATTTTAATTACTAAAATATACTTAAAACGACTAAAATTAAATTATAATAATAAAATAATAAATGAAAATAATAAAAATAATTTTTTAACATCTTATTTGTTGACCCTGAACCCTAAAAATACCCCTTTACCCAAAAACCCAAAACTGACCCTGAACCCTAAAAATACCCCTTTACCCAAAAACCCAAAACTGACCCTGAACCCTAAAAATACCCCTTTACCCATGACCTGAAAACTGACCCTGAACCCTAAAAATACCCCTTTACCCATGACCTGAAAACTGACCCTGAACCCTAAAAATACCCCTTTACCCATGACCTGAAAACTGACCCTGAACCCTAAAAATACCCCTTTACCCATGACCTGAAAACTGACCCTAAACCCTAAAAATACCCCTTTACCCATGACCTGAAAACTGACCCTGAACCCTAAAAATACCCCTTTACCCATGACCTGAAAACTGACCCTGAACCCTAAAAATACCCCTTTACCCATGAACTGAAAACTGACCCTGAACCCTAAAAATACCCCTTTACCCATGACCTGAAAACTGACCCTGAACCCTAAAAATACCCCTTTACCCATGAACTGAAAACTGACCCTGAACCCTAAAAATACCCCTTTACCCATGACCTGAAAACTGACCCTGAACCCTAAAAATGCTCCTTTACCCAAATTTTTTCAATATTATTTAATTACCAATTAATTATTAATTAACAATAACATTAAAGTAAATATATTAGAACATTAGGTGTAATTATTTTAATAATTAATATTATTTTATCAAAAATAATTACTTAAAAATAACACAAAATTATATATATAAAAAATGTACTCTAATTAATGTAATTAACTAATTACAATTAATTAATTAACAATTATGTACTAATACAAAATATATTCAAAATTATATTAATTAATTAACTAATTAATATTAATTAATTATCAATTAATTATTAATTAAAAATAATAACAAACATATATTAATTAATTAATTATTATTAAATTACTTCCCACCCTATTCCCCTATAAACCCACAACCCGCTACAGAATTACATTACGCAATTATTATCAAAACAAAATTCATGTAATAAAATATTTAATAACATTAATACACACTATTCACACATATTATTACATAAAAATACACTATAAAATATTATATATTATTAAAAAATCGATATTTTTGCTATCTATATTTTATACAGTCGATATTACTTCACTTACCTGAAAAACGATATTTTTGTAGTCGATATTATGTCCAGTCGATATTTTGTCCAGTCTATATTTTAAACTCGATATTATGTCCAGTCGATATTTTGGAGTCGATATTTTGTCTCTATACCGGATGCATCATGTGAGGTACCGGCCTGATTTGCATATGGCCATGTCTGAACTGGGGTGGCTTGGTGAGCAAAACAACAATGGATTAAACCCAAATTTGTGACTGGGGGTGAATGTTTTGCCATTGTGCAACATTCCGTCCATCATATTGTGTGTTTTGCTGTTCGCCCTATGTTGGAAGGGTATGCCTAGAAGAGGGTCCTGTGCTCACTACGCCACTGATAGCCAGAAACTGGTCCTAAGATGCTTGATTCCGGTCCAGGGATGACATGGCTTGGCAGTTCGGGCTGGACTGTTCCCATGAGGCACAGGGTCAAGACTGATTTGCATATGGCCATGTCTGAACTGGGGTGGCTTGGTGAGAAAAATAACGATGGATTAAACCCAGATCTATGAATGGAGGTGAATGTTTTGCCATTCTGCAACATTCCGTCCATCATCTTGTGTGTTTTGCTTACCTTGTGGGCCACTGGTTTAGCATTAGCTTAAAGCTTAATAGAATGCTGATAATTCCTTAGTAGGCCAGGTTTGTCCGTAAAGACCTTGGGGAAGTCGTTGCAGACCAACTAGAAGGACTTGGTCAGGGCTATTGGGGTCTAATTTTATGCCCAGTTCCCCCTGGTGTTTCCAACCCAACAAATTGGATCCCTTCTGTGTGATGTAAATGTTGCCCACTGTACTCCTCCCTTTGAACTCTATGTTCATAGTTGTCATGCCTATCAAGGGTATGGGGTCCCCATTGTAACCCCCTGGATTATGTCAGGAGGCTGTGCACCTTGTCGCCATGAAGGAAACAACTTAGTGAATGCCTCTGCCTCCACTAACCTATAGGGTGAGCAGGAACCAGCAAAGACCGTCAGCTCTCTCTTATCTAGGGGGATAGTGAAAGACAGAAAGAGTCGACGTTGACGCCTTGAGGCGGAAAGCTGCTAGGCCAAGGGATACCGTCTCATTCGGGGAGGAAACCCCGCTACACCGGCAGAACTTCCTCCGATCCGGCCTCTAGACTCGCTCTGACTGCGGCGACAATGCAACAACACTGCTTCACCACCCTTCCCGGCCTTTCCAAAGGAGGAGGGCGAGAACAGGCCTCCGACGTCAGAAGCGCCTCCTCAACACAAACTCCCTCAATCAGGGGCGGCAGGGAAAGTTCACCGGCTTCAAGTCAGGCGGGGTGCCACCACACCAAGTGCCACCCCCGCTATAACCGCAACACAGTGAACCTCAGCAAAGGATCTCACACAGTCCTAAACCATCCACTGTGGTTCCGGGTGCTCTTGTCTCTGTTACGGGCCCGTCCTCAAAACTCTCACCTCAACAGCCAGCAACCAGCAATCAATCAGATGTGCCAACACTTGTCAACGTCCTGTCAGCGAATACGCAGCAGAGAAGAGCAGGAACACACCCATCTACATCGTCAGGTAGGATGACTTACTGCTTCACTTAGTAGATATAATGTAGTGCAGGCTGTAACTCAAGTACTTGTTGGGGGTGATGGTGTACCGTCCCCACACGGTTTTACGTCGCCAGTGTTGCAAAGAAGAGGCGTACAGGTAAGTTAGCAAGAGTCTTCTTTATTCAATCTCAACACCATCACAGGTTCCAGTCATCTGGAGTCAGCTGTGGAATGATCGTGCATTCCTGCCTGGCTCGTACCAAGGGTAAGGAGGAAGGGGGGAGGGTGCAGGGCGTACCAAAGTGGATTACAATAGTATACTTCACTGTATATTTCATCTTCAGTTAAATCTGATGAAGCAATAGTTACAGGATGTTTTTTTCTTCGAAATATATGCCTTACTACGATAGCTGACCCTGCAGACTGTGGCGCTCTAGTGTTTCGCGGGTCTCGGCCGAGACCCGGAAACACTCTCACACTTTGTAACACCTTCTGACCAGGCGTGGCCAGGAGGCTACAAATAAAGGGACGGAGGTTGCTCGAGGCTTCCTGCCCATAGTAACATTCCAAGCGTATGTAAATATACCCCACCATCTTACCTGCAGTCCCCAGGTGTGATAATCTCCTCCCACTCCCTTACACTGGCGACGAGGGTGGTGACGCCTGTGGAGGAACCCTGGCTGAGGAGTGGGACGTTCCTGTTATCGTCCGTGTCGGTGTGGCCTCCGGCGTACACGTGGTCCGACGTGGTAGTGGACGGGCCGAAAAAAGACAGTGCCGCTGCTCGACAAGGCACCGGTAAGCAGCGTGAGTGTAGCTGCGTGGGGGCCGGAGAGCATTGGAAGCTGTGCGGAGAGAGTCGCGCCGGATATCGGCTGTGCAGCGCAAGGGCCCGGCTGGCGCCTGGAGTGGTGCGCGCATGCGCAGTAGACACGAGGCCTGCCCCAGCGTTGGAGACGCGTGAAGAAGCCTCAATCTCGTCGTGTGAGAGGTGCAGTCAGCACGGGGGTACAAGGAGTCCCCGTGGCTGCTGGTTGGAGGCAGGCGGTGTGAAAAGGGGACGAATTCGTCGAGGGCAGTGTTCGGAAAAGAAAACAAGCATTGACACCTGCAAAAAGAAGGAAAAAAAAGATATAAGAAAAGGGAAAGAAATATTACAAGAGGTATACAATAAACACACACAGATTGAGTGCAACAGGTGGCATGAATAAATACATAGGCACACAAGCAAAGTGAAGAAGAAATGGCGTGCTGAGTCACAAAGAAGGTCACACATCACACGCTGATTTTGACAAGTGGTGCAAAGAAGCAAACTCGAACATTAGCAGCCATGTCAGTCGTGCAAAACACTGCAGCTACAGGAGGGGCCCAACAGGCAGCAGCCCCAGCACAGGTGGCAGGGCCAGCAGGACAACAAGCAGTGGGTCCAGTGATCCAACAGTCACCACACTCCCAAATCAACCCGATACCACCGTTCAGTGCGCTGGCGGACCCAAGCACAGCGGCGCCGAGATGGGCAGTGTGGCTGAGTCTGTTAAATAACTACTTCACGGCAACGAGGGAAAAGGACAATGAAGTGAAAAGATCCCTGCTACTACATTTTGGTGGTGATGAACTCTACAAATTATTCTCACACCTGCCGAACACCGGAGCGGCAACAGACTATGATGCTGCTGTACAAGCGCTAAATGCACACTTTGACCCGCAATTGAACCCCCACTATGAAAGGTTCAAATTCAGGCAGTCCAGGCAAAGGGAGGGAGAAACGATGGATGCTTTTCATGCGAGGTTGAGAGAGCTGATAAGCACATGTCCAGACGATGATCAAACAAAGGAGGTGACACCGCAGCTGATTCAAGGATGCAAGAATAAACATCTAAGGACACTGATATTAAGACAGCCCCGCATAACATTGGAGGAAATATTGATGTTAGCCAGGTCACACGAGTTGTCAGACGCGCGAGCCACGGCGATGGAAGCAGCCATAAACCCGTCAGCGAGCACTGAAGTAACAGTGAAAACGGAAAGAGTAGATGCGGTAAGGAGTAGCAGCCGTGGAGGACGGGGAAGATGGCCGACCAGAACACAACGCCGCGCACAATGCGGTTTCTGTGGATATGAAGAGCATAACCAAGATGGCTGCCCTGCACGTGGCAAGACATGCGCCAAATGTGGTGGACTGAACCATTTCGCCAGTGTCTGCAGGGGCGGTGCAAGAGGTAGCTTCAGAGGTCAAGGAACGGCAGGAAAGAGAACTCCAACCAAGGCGGTTAGGCAATTGGCCCTAGATGATGCCCGTGACACACACCCGTCGAGAGGAAGCCGGACACCATCCCGCTATCCAAAGCAGCTAGATGATTCGTCAACGGAAGACGAGGAAGAGTGCTATTATGTATCATTCATGAGTGAACTCAAAAGGAGGTGAAGACCGCAGCCGAAATGTCATATTCAAATCGACGGATCAACAGTAACAGGAGTCATAGATACCGGAGCCACGATCAATGTGATGGTACCGTCGAAAGCCCGTATTCTAACATATGGCAGCAAAACACTGCTACCCCTGCGGGGGAAGATGACTGTGCAAGTGAAAGCGGAAGGCCAAGAGCTAACAACCACTTTTCATGTGATTGACAAAGAGGCAGACTTGCTAGTTGGAAGTCACACAGCTGAAGACCTCAAGCTAAATGCAGTTAAGGTGCTAAATACGGAGGAAATACTTCAAATGTTCCCATCACTGTTTCAGGGTTTAGGAACCATCAAGAGGCCACCAGTCAAGCTACACACTGACAAAGCAATACAACCAATAGCATTAAGGCATCGGAGAATTCCGTTCCATCTTCGGCCGGCAGTGGAACAAGAGTTGATGAAGTTGGAAGAACAGGGGGCGATAGAGAAAGTGACTGGACCTACACCATGGGTACCTCCGATGGTTATCGCCGAGAAACCCCGACAGCCTGGCCAGATTCGAATATGCATTGACATGCGGATGCCCAACAAAGCGATCAAGAGGGAGAGGCATCTCACGCCCACAGTAGATGACATACGAACGGACCTGAACGGAGCACAATGGTTCTCCAAATTAGATCTAAACGCAGGCTACCACCAACTAAAGCTGGCGGAGGAGAGCCGTTACATCACAATGTTTTCAACGCACCTAGGACTGAGGAGGTATAAAAGACTTAATTTTGGCTTAACATCTGCGGCCAAAATTTTTTAAAACGCCATTAAAGAGATCCTGTCAGGTTTGAATGGAGTGTTAAATGTCAGTGATGACATACTCATCCACGCCAAAACCAGCGAAGAGCACCATAGGAGGTTAAAGGCCACACTCCGGAGATTAGCCGAATTTGGAGTCATGCTACATAAAGAGAAGTGTCAGTTTTTCAAACAATCCATAGAGTTCTTTGGATACGTCTTCGACTCAGAGGGGGTCAGAGTAGATCCCCGGAAGTCTTCTGCCATAAAGTGTGCTCCGGCCCCAACGACTGCGTCAGAAGTGAGAAGTTTCATGGGCATGGCACAGTACTGTGCCCGGTTTATCCCGCAGCTAGCCACCATAGCTGAACCTCTGCGGAACCTGACAAAAAAGGAAACTCCCTGGAGATGGTCCCAAATGGAAGCCGAGGCGTTTGACAAAGTGAAGGCGGCGTTGCTAGACAGCACAACGATGGCGTATTTTGATACAGCAAGACAGACAGAAATATTGGTGGACGCCAGCCCTGTTGGTTAGGGCGCACTGTTGACTCAAGAGGCAGAGCCTGGGGTGTGGGTTCCCCTGGCTTTTGCGAGTAAGGCCCTCACAGCGACGGAAGCGAGATACTCGCAGATAGAAAGAGAGGTGTTGGCAGTGAAATGGGCCTGCAATCATTTCCACCTATATGTAACCGGACAACCGTTTAGAATGGTTACAGATCATCAGCCACTGATACCTTTGTTTAAAGGTACAGCCCCACACCCGCCGCCACGGATTGAAAATGGGCCATTCAGATACAACACTATCAAACGGATCTAATCTACAGACCTGGAACAAAAAATCCGGCGGATTTCTTGTCGCGACATCCTCAGGTGGAGGGAGGAGTTGAGTCAGATCAAGAACTGCAAACCGAAGAGTTTGTGGATATGGTGTCCCAACTGTCGTGTCCCCGAGCATTATCAGCAGAAGACATTATAGCTCAATACAACAACGATGCAGTCGTGACAAGAGTCAGGGCAGCGATAGACGCTGGATCCTGGGAGAACTTTTTACACAACGTGAGTGGCTGGAGTGAGGATGACCGCATTCGCCTGTCTCAATTCTGGAAGGTCCACAATGAACTCAGTAGAGCAAGCAATGGGCTTATACTTCGAGGGTCACGAGTGGTAATTCCAAAGGCTCTCCAGGATCAAGCAACTATACTGGCCCATGAAGGACATCAAGGAATGAGGAGGATGAAAGCCAGAATGAGGGAAAAGGTGTGGTTTCCCCAAATGGAAGAAAAAGTTGACAGTGTTGTAAGAAGCTGCCGGGCATGCCAAATCACCAGTGTTCCGGACACACCAGCACCCATCATTACGGAAGAACCCTCTCCATCGCCATGGACCTGAGTCAGCTTGGATTTTGGTAGTTTTCCTGACGGAAGTGTGACTGTGGTGCTGATAGACAGTTACACCAAATACCCAGTGGTTGAGGTCGCGCCATCCACCAGTTTCGTAAATATACAGCCGATCCTCAGCAAAATATTTGCAATGTTTGGTATTCCCCAGTTGATTAAAACAGACAATGGACCACCGTTTCAAGGTAACGAATTTAAAGACTTCTTAAAGAGCCTAGTGGTGAGACATCATCGAGTGACACCTCAATGGCCTCAAGCCAATGGAGAGGCGGAAAGATTTATGAGGACTGTCAATAAAATCTTGAGCATAGCCATGGTAGAGGTGACAGACCCAGAGAAAGCACTTCACCTCTTCTTGAGGGAGTATAGAAGCACCCCCCACAGAACCACTCAAAGGTCTCCGTGGTTGTTGATGTTTGCAGGACCCCGGCGTTACCTGCTACCAATGGCGGAGAATTGTATGCCTGAACCATAAGTGCCGGCTGCTACTCAAGAGAGAAGGAGAAAGACCAATGAGAGAGCAAACCGGAAGAGGCGGGCACGAGACAAGGAACTAATCCCTGGAGACACGGTGTTGATACGAATGCGCAGGCCGGGAGGAAAGTTTCGTACTCCCTTTGAAGCTGAACCGTGCATAATCAAAGCGACGAAAGGCACTGCTGTGACAGTGCAGAGGAATGGAGAAGAAGTCACCAGGAATATATCGTGGTTCAACTTATTCCATCTGTGCCCGAAACCCCGATGACCTGTGATGAGCCCACCACTGAAATTGCTGACCAATCTGGCAGTGTTGGTGAACCAGTTGAGAATGGTGAGCTTGCCAGCACACCGCCATCCCCAATGAGACGAGAGCCTGAACCCTTGACATCAAGGGGGCAAAACTTTCACAACCTTCGGTCGAACCCCAGGCGAAGCCAGAGTTAGGCAGACTTTGCATGTTGACTTTTCAAGACTGCTGAAAAAAAAAGAAGAAATACCAAG
Source organism: Lissotriton vulgaris (assembly GCF_964263255.1). Taxonomy (NCBI): domain Eukaryota; kingdom Metazoa; phylum Chordata; class Amphibia; order Caudata; family Salamandridae; genus Lissotriton; species Lissotriton vulgaris. Next base: position 454,257 of record NW_028251998.1, on the reverse strand, counting down.
GTGGGAAGGGATGTGGCGCTCTAGTGTTTCGTGGGTCTCGGCCGAGACCCGGAAACACTCTCACACTTTGTAACACCTTCTGGCCAGGCGTGGCCAGGAGGCTATAAATAAAGGGACGGAGGTTGCTCGAGGCTTCCTGTCCATAGTAACATTCCAAGCGTGTGGTGTCCATTATTTTCATACCCCACCATCTTACCTGCAGGCCCCAGGTGTGATAATCTCCTCCCACTCCCTTACACAGACATCGTTTTATTCTCTGTACTATCTACTTTTCACCTTCTTCTAGTTTCAACATCCTGTAGCCTTCTGGAAGCCTGCGGGGATAAGTTAAGTACGTTTTCTGCACCCCGCAAACAAGCAACTTTACTTTTCAGCAACATAGTTTTATTATACTTATGATCACATTCAGTATATGTCCTTGTCTTTCTTTCGTCGTCAATTTTAACAGATATTGGGACTTATATCTTTGTTGTCCACGGCAAGGTCTAACACCATATCTTACGATGTGAACTTAACTAAACAAAATCAAAGCTAATTTCACTTCTGTGTTTCTTTTCCTCAGCTTTTTCTCACTCTGTTTCTACTTGAATATATCTTTGGATTACTACTCGTGCCATTTCCCACACTATGCTTCCAAAGGATTTAGATCATGAAATACTGGTACACACTCTCAAACCTGCATTTTTTCGCAACATTTGGACATGCTCCAATATGGCTGAGCGTTATCCACCAATTAATCTTCCCTTCAATTCCTTATGCCAAAATGACGTCATTGGCTGTTTTTGCCTACCGCTTTCTCTTCCGCCATCGGGTTAGCCCCTTTTTGCTTTCTGGCCCATATCAGGCAGAAGAAGTTGGTGCTCGCAAGATTATTCCCGCAGGGACCTTCCGTGAATCCACTTGCAAGCCTACAGGATAAATGCAAGTCAAGTTCTGTGAGCATGGTTAATCCTGACCACAAGTATTCACACATCATGTGCTGTACTTTATAAAAACACTTGAATTGTCACAGGACACATGCAAGTTAATCGTATTTTGTTATAGACTTAAATGGCAACCATTTCAGTTCCAGTAACACAGACACTTTATTTTGCCCCTTTTTTAAGTCATTTGTTTTCCATTTAATTTTTGGTTTCACTAAGGCTACTTTAATATGCAGATGGTAGATTGTTTTCTTTTCATCTTCACTGACTCACGGGTATCCATGCACCTTCCTACTAAAGGTACTCCACCTAGCATCTACTTGCTACATTACCATACTTTCATTATGTGAATAGCTTTGGGAAACATCACCACTTACTATTTTTCTATGTTTTCTTCTATTAACCAAAGCAGATTGGATTTACTATCTAATTTCTCTTGGTGAGTGTTGGGGTGGGGGACAGAGGGACCACGAAACGGTAAGTTCGAGGAAGATGTTTTTTGCCACTTTGTTTTATTTCCTTTATGTGGGAATTTTTAGGTAGGTATTTGACACCACAACAACCAAAGGTGTAAAACATGTCACTAAGGGTACAGATGTCCACAGTCTCTCCAAGTCCCCATATTCTGGCTCTTAGGCAATGGAACTTCTGGTTGCACTTGGCCTCTTCCACTTGAACCACAGTCCAGATTTGTCAGTCAGCATAAAGAAAAGAAAAAGAAACAAAACCAGGAGGTTACCATTTACGTCACAGCCCTTTTCTCTCTTTTCTGTGTGCCACTGTCACCAAAAACAAGTAAAGGACAAGCATTTACAATGCAATGGTCTCGGCATTGTTAAAGTTAGAGCTATTGACATTGCTCATGACATTATTTTTATTTATGTTTTGGTTTTTAAAACATAAATAAATGGCATTGTCATTTACAATGCCAATAGCTTAATCGCTTGCAAATGCAAGACCTATTGCATTTGCACCCACACAGAACCACACACACAAAGCCACCCACACACACATACAGAGCCACCCACACAGAGCCACCCACACAGTCATTCACCAAGAGGCACACACACAGAGCCACCCACACAGAGCCACCTACACAGAGCCACCTACACACAGACAGAGCCACACACACACAGACAGAGCCACACACACACACAGACAGAGCCACACACACACACAGAGCCACACACATACACACAGAGCCACACACACACAGAGCCACACACACACAGAGCCACACACACACAGAGCCACACACACACAGAGCCACACACACACACACAGCCGCACACACCCGCAGCGCGTCACCATCATGAAACACTCAATTTGGCTGCCGTGCAAGCCCCACCGCCATTCAAAAGAGGCCTAATAGGGTCCGCCCACACAACGAAGCGGATTTGATTTACATAGATAGGGCGAGAAAGACACGATGGCTGGATAGGTTAAATGAAGCAGGGAGGCAGGCAGAGAGGGAGGGGGGAGGAGGCAGCCGCAGCCCGGGGAGAGGGATGGAACGAGCGAGCGGCAGTACAAGGGGAGCCCAATGACAAAACTCTGAATCGCATCTGCTGTATTATTTTCTTTCAGAACCGTGTATGATTAAAAGCGTTGATCCTTTTATGTCAAGGTGTGTTCAATGAGAAATTTTCTAGCTAATAACAGAATGGAAACCGGAACGGGGGAGTTGCTGACATCTCACATGTAGCTATTTGAGATCCCAACTCTATCAGTGCAATGTAACAGTCTGTCTCCATTCACCTTTCTTACAGCACACTGCCTTCTGAAACACCCCTCTCGACAACTCAGTTCCTTCCGGGACCCTTATTTTCGCTTTAACCACCGATAACCTACTCCTGTCACCTTAATGAAAGACCCTAATGCTAACACTCCATCCCAACTGAAGCCCACCACGCACCGGACACCGTGTCCATAGAGTTTCCAAAGCCAAACCTGCCGCAGCAACAACTGTCTGTTACTATACGTCACGTCCGCTGAAGGAAAATTGCAAAATACATGACGGACATATGTAGGCTTCATAGGCATCGAGGAAAGACACTTTTGCGCCGACTTCTGCTTTGATGAAAACAACACGATTAACCGATAAGAGTTCATATAAGTAACATAGTGCCGCTGATTTACTCCTCAAATGTGCCCGCACTGGTTGCAATGATTCTTGACAAAGCATCATTACAACCCCTCACGCTATTGTGAAGCAAAAACAATTCGTAGGTAAAATACGTTCTGTACAAAATGTTTTGAACTTTTCCATTTAATCAATTGTGCTTATATTTTAATATATTTGACTCATTGTTGGTCATATTCGTACTTGTTCTAGATATGGGTAATCTAGTAAATTCAGAGCTACGGTACTCTCTAAGAACAAAGCAAGAAGCGGAGTCCTCAAAAGATTTAGCATGTAAAGCACTAACTGGACTTTTAACATTTAAAAACAAGTATGTGGCCGGGCTGCGCTGTGTGGAGAAGAGGCAGAGTCTGCTCACGGTGCCTGCAAGCGCCAGTCGCCCCCTGATTGGTTAATAAGGAACACCAATCAGAGAGTTGATTTGGGCGTGCAGGCAGCGTGATGAAGGGCGTGCTCTCTCCCAATGACGTCAGGGAGAGAAAGAACAGCAAAATCACACCCCTCTATCCCAAAAAGACGGGGCTTGGATGGAGTGACGCCCCTCTCCTCCAATGGCTGGTCTCCATTTAGGAAGCCAGCCAATGGAGACGAGGGGCGGGTCATGCCCCCATACTGTAAACATAAAATCTCGGCTGCGTGACACTGCTGCGCAGTGTACGCTAGGCCGAGACCCAAAAAACGGGTGGTGAGGGAAGGATGTGAAGGGGAGGGGAGAAACTGCAGTGGTGTAAACTCACAAAACAAATACAGTGAAAACACACACACGTGATTCAATTCCCCGTAGTTCCCCACCGCCCCCATCAGAAGGATCCCCCTTATGGTACTCGCCTTGAACCACGGTCCGAGTCCAGGACCGTGGTAAAGGGATCCGGGGCGCCTTCTCTCCTTGCTGAACCACCGGGCTGGGTCGCAATATAAGCAGGTCTTCTCTTCCTCTTCGGTGTTCTCCTCGCCGTCTTCTGGGTCGTCTCTCGATTCTTCACTCACCTCCTCTGGGTCTGCTCTTGACAACCCCGACTCCGTCGCAGCGTCTTTTCTTCTGTCCTCGAGTGATGACGTCAGGAGGCTTTTCGGGTTCTTCCCTGCCGATGCTAGATCGCGTACTTCATCCGGTCTAAGCAGTTAGCTGGCACCTTCTGTAATGCAGTCCCGGCGTATCTACTCCTCACAGTGAGTAACCTTTGCTACTCGGTACTCACCCATACAGCCACTCAGTTCATAATACCAATACTCTTTCTCGATGTTCTTCTATACGCATGGGTGTCTCTTTCCTCGTGACCTTCTTGGATATTTTAAGCAGTAAGGTAACATTTAAATACAGTATTATTTTGTTGTTTTTGCTGTTGTACAAAGATTAAATATCAGATGGAATCCTTCACCTTCTCCCTTCTTTCTATGACCTATGGACACGGATACCACTCTCCTTGGTTATTACTTTTCTGTGCCTCATCTGATTCTTTTCTTTTGATCTCTATTCTTAAGCAGTATTAGGAACCTGTTTTTTCTCTTTGTGCCAATGATTATGTATCACAAAACACCAGTAATCCTTCTCCCATTAACGTCTGGGCACAGATGCCTTTTTCTTTTTCTTTTTTTCAATTTGTTCATCCTGAAAGATAATATTGGAACACTTAAGGATCCAACTCTCCGACCATAAACATTACCGCTATTAGTCCTCCTGGTTTAGTTTATCAAGAAGAAGCATATAAATGTGGTGTTCCGAATGTGACTTTGTTGTGAGAGAAAATTGTACTGTTTTCCATGATACAAGTATTATCATACTAGAAACTCTTATTACGTACGCTAACAGGTTAACAATCTGCCTTCTATTTATATAATACTGATATATAAAGCAGGTGATAATTATTCTTTTGCTTATTTATCTTCTTTTTCTTCTTTTTCCATTTGTCTTTTCTTTTTCGCTTTTCCTTGTTGTAATATATCTATTTTGATCACTATATTTATGTTCTGCATGTTTCTTTAGCATAATGATACGTTCATGGTACATAAATCAACTAGAAAAAGCCCTTGGCGTGCTGCAATATGGGAGAAACACGTGTCGGCTATTCTTGGTCTTATTATGACTTGAATAAAAACAGAACCAAGAAAACCTATAATCATATCTGGACATTGGGAATTTATTCCAAAAATCTTAATATTAAGATTTTACATAACCTGTCTTTTCCACAATTACCAATGTTTTAAATGTTGCTGGGGGATTTCTGCAATCCCTGTAGCCCCCATAACATTAAACAAAAATGTGTGGTGCGCCTGTCTCTTCTAAGGGAAACACAAGCTAAAAAATATGTTTGGTGAAAATGTCCTTGTGAAATGCAGGGGAGCGACGCACACACACCCCAGGGCCGGCTCTAGGCATGTGCAAGCTGTGCACCTGCACAGGGCCACCAAACCCCAGGGTCCACCACGCCAATATATATCCTTAATATATTAATCCTCTGAGGATGGATACATATTTGCGTGGTGGCCCCTGGCAGGGATTTGGCACCCTCTGGCTCTGTTCTACTTCTAAACTCCCTGACCCCCTCCCCTCTTTACTGGCCTGCGCGCTCCGCCCCGCCCGGACCCCCTCTTCCGGGCCCCCTACCTACGCTCCCTGCCCAGGGCCACCATGAGCCTAGAGCCTGCCCTGCACACCCCACTGCCCCAGGGTCTACCACCTCCCGGGGGCTATATTAAAATATAATGCGTGGGGGGGGGGGGCTCCAAATTTAGCAGGGAGGTAGATGTTGGTTCAAGGAAGTGCCTTTTGGTTATTTGGGGTAAATCCGTTCAGTAGTTTTTCTGAAATTATATCCAAACAATATAGTGATATCTCAGGTTGTGGATATTTCACAATGGTTTAGCGGTGATTGCGGTTATTTCCCGATGACTACAAGGCAAATCATGAATGTGCGCAATAGTGGGAATGCCCTGATTGGCTGCATGCAATCTGAGCAGAAAGTTGCGGCCGCCATTTTATCGATCGTGAACTGTTCCCGGGGCTCAACATTTCTGTGAAAGCCAACATAAGGGGTCAGGGTGGAGGTACTCTGACCCCATGTCTCAAAAATAGAGGTGTTAGTTACACAAGCTATGTGTCTGAAAGTAATTGTTTTAATCGCGTGCGATATTCGAAACAGCGCAGCCATCAGCAGCACGCTCCCATGTATCATGGCAAGGACGTCGCGAATATCGCAATGACCCAACGAATATTGGTGGAAATATAAAAAAGATATAATTGTTCACTCTTCCCTGTCACTATTATAAACTCATGTACGCAGTCAAAAACTCACTCAGAATCTTATACACCCATTCACTTACCTACTCCAACACTCCAGACTCACTCAGAGACTCATGTGTGTACTCACATAAACATGCACCAACTCCAAGATACACTCAAAGACTCATGCACCCACTCACAGACCCACTCAGACACTGACACTCTGACTCACAGACCCACTAAGAGACGTATGCTTCCACTCACACACCTACTGAGAGATTGATGGACCCAGTCAAAGACTCACTCAGAAACTCTCCTACCCAGTCACAGACCCACTCAGACACTCATTAGCTGACTCTCAGACCCACTGGAAGACTTTTGCTTCCACTGAAACACCCAGTGACAGACAGACCTACTCAGATACTTATGCACCCACGCATAGATCCAGTCACAGAGTCATGTACCCATTCACATACCTACTTGGAGACTCATACACCCACTCACAGTAGACCCACTGAGGGACTTATGCTTCCACTGACACACTCACTGAGAGGTTGATGCACCCGCTCACAGACCCACTCAGAGACTCATGCACCCACATACAGACCCCATCAAAGCCTGACACACCCACTCAGAGGCCCACTCAGAGACGTATGCACCCACTCATAGATCCAGTCACAGACTCATGCACCCATTCAACCAATCACAGACCCACTCCCATGCTTACCCACCCACTCACAGACCCATTGAGAGACTTATGCTTCCACCGACACTATCACTGAGAGATTAATGTACCCACTCACAGACCCAATCAGAGACTCATGCACCCAGTCACAGACCCACTCAGACACTCACGCACCAAACTCACAGACCCTCTCATACAGACCCAATGAGAGGTTGATGCACCCAGTCACAGACCCACTCAGAGACTCTTGCACCCAGTCACAGACCCACTCAGAATCTCACACACGTTTGCTTCAACTGAAACACCCAGTGACAGGCAGACCCACTCAGACACTTATGCACCCACACATAGATCCAGTCACAGAGTCATGTACCCATTCACATAGCCACTCAGAGACTCACACACCCACTCACAGACCCACTCATATGCTTACACACCCACTCACAGACCCATTGAGAGAATTATGCTTCCACCGACACAATCACTGAGAGATTTATGCACCGACTGACAGACCCACTCAGAGACTCATGCACCCAGTCAGAGACCCACTCAGACACTCACGCACTGACTTACAGACCCACTCAGACACTTATGATTTGACTCAAAAACCAACTAATAGACAGACAACTCACAGACTCACTGAAAGACATCCTTCCACTCACACACCCACAGCGAAATTGATGCACCCACTCACAGACCCACTCAGAGACTCATGCCCCTAGTCAAAGACCCACTCAGACACTCATGCACCACCTCACAGACAAACCGAGAGATTTTTGTTTCCACTGAAATACCCAGTGATAAACAGACACACTCAGGCACATTGCACCCACACATAGATACAGTCACAGAGTCATATACCCATTCACCTACCTACTCAGAGACTCATAGACCCACTCAAAGACCCACTAACAGGCTAACAAACCCCCACTCACAGACCCACTAATAGACTTATGCTTCCACTGACACACTCACTGAGCGATTGATGCACTCACTCGCAGACCAACTTAGAGACTCATGCATCAACTCACAGACCCACCCACACACCGACTCACAGACCCACTGAGACACTTATGATTCCACTCACACACCCACTGATAGACAGACTCACTGAGAAAATCATGCACCCACTCACAGACTTACTGAAAGTCTCATTAATCTACTGAAAAACCCTCTCACAGATTTATTTACCCACTCACAGATGTATACCCAGTCACAGACCCACTCCAAGACTTTTACACCCACTCGCATAACCCAGTAAATCATTACTACACACTGCTATAGAGATATTGAGAGACTGTTAAATGTTTTTCTAGAGTTATTTTGATAGTGTTTTATCTAGTGTGATTGTTAGAATGAATTATATAGCTATAATGGTGGTTATTGAATTCTTGTTTTTGCCTTGTATTTTCATGACATATTCGTGATGGTCGCGGATACCGACGTCATCCCGAATGCAGGAATCACTGTGAAAACAGAAAATAGGTTTGAGAGATGGTTCTTATAGAAATTTGCTAGAAAAACATGACTTTAGAGAATACATTAGTGAAACCCCCTAGTGTAAAATACTGTAATATGTCTGCATATATGTGTTTTACACTTTATGGAAAAGGCGCGATTGTCACAGTTACCAACGTCATTGCAATGCCTTAAATTACCACAAAAATTGAAAATTGGTTTCAAAGATGGGTTTTAAAGAAGCTTTGTACAAAAACATGAGTTGAAACATTTTGATAAAGAAGCATGTATATAGTAATATAGGTAGTGCAATGTTTAGAATATGTTTTTTTAGGTATCATTTTTGGATGTGCTGGTGGCCTTGAATGTCTGCTTTTGTTTTGCGATTTCACAATGTTGTCTCATTCATCGCAACCTTGTCGCAAATTAAAAAAATTCTTTAGAAAAAATATTTAACAAGAGCATGAACAAAATCTCGGGCTGTTGGGGGGCTCGGACAAGAGCCTTTGTGTTGAGAGGGTGTATAAGATAGCTACAGATTAGACTGTATACAGAGTTTCAGGCTGCTAAGAAACACCCTGGTCCCTTAATTTGTAAAGTGAACTCCATCACTTCTACAGATTCCATGCATGTTAAAATGCAGGTTGTTGTTTAGATAGAGCTTTTGCGATCTCTAAGGAAAGCAGAAACTGTTTTATTACCAAGTTTCCTGGCTTTGTCAATCTTTGGACAGAATTGATTAGGCCAGTTTCATTTCTGTTTTAGGCATATGTTAGAGTACACCAAGAACGTGTGAGGGAAAAGCATCATCAGTTCAGCAAAGGTATCCTTCATTAGGATTTCCAGTCCTACTCCAGTTAATGTGCCTAGGTCATTGCCACCACAGTATACAATTATGAGGTCAGGGGCAGGTGAATCCACAATACGTTTAACCAATGGCACTAATTGATTAAACTTTAATCCTCTATGTCCAATCAAAGTAATGTTCACATTAGCCAAAACCAAGTCACTGTTAATACTTCTCCTTCTTGCAGCCTCAGCAGTCCAATAGAAATAGCTGTGCCCAACAATCCACACTCTAAGCATTTTGAAGTGAAGGAGCAGTCAGGAGAGGGCTGGAGGTGAATGAGGTAGATTTCCAAATGAAAAGCAGTCAAAATGCAGGTGTTTTTTTTAAGGATAGATTTAATTGGATGCTGTCAGCATATAAGAGAATACATTTACGTAGTATGTTGGATGCAATAGCTAGAAGTCCTATTATTAGCTGTTGTTTAAAAAAATTAATTTAATACAGTCATGGATATGCTTTCGAAGCTATGGAGAAAACCATACCTGCTGCACTTCATTTGGAAGTAGCATGCTCCTTCTAGAATGCACTGTGAACTTGTGACCTACTGGTTCCAATGGGTTGCTAGGTACGCAAAGCTAAGAGTGTATTAAGGGGAAGGGTGTTAAAGAGACAGAACATTTTTTTTTAAGTTGAGGAGTTCGGGCGTGGCTTGGGGCCAGCCAAGATGGCAGCGTAAAGTGAGTGCTCTGCCGGGGCCTTCACGAAAGCCAGAAAGATCCATATTAAATCAGGCGGATGCGATAACTGAACCGAACATACAGTGTTGTAGAAGAGAAACCCCAGGTTTGACGACAGGCGGCAGGGTTCGCGTCTCGTAATAAGCGCCTGAGACAGCAATGGGCCTGCGCAGCCGGAGGAATTGGAGGGGTGTGGAAGCGGTGGGCGATATCCTGCGTCCAGAGCGCTCATGATGGGCCTTGTAGTCCCTACCGTGAGGAGGTAGAGGGACCGAGGGGAGGTGCACGCCAGCCAGACTGGGCTCCAGAGATGCTTTAACTGCCTGCCTCTCTCTCTCGAGTAAGGTCGGCTGGGGAGGGACTGAAAATCTGACTACTGGAGTGGAGTGACAGTGAAAAGGAGATACAAGGACGAAGAGTACCATTCTAGTACGAGACCTTGGAAGCTGTGAATCCTGCCATAATAAAGCCGAAAGGGGCCAAATCAGTACAGTCCAGCAAGTTGAATAAATATGCGATCCTGCGGCCACCAACGTCAGAAGAAGGAGCAAACACCACAAGTACGATAATGGTGCCCATTCAAGCCCTGGGTACAACCTTAGAGACTAAGATTGACAAGGTTACGATAGAGATGAACCTGATATGAGCAGGCATGCACAAGACCTTGGAAAGAGTTACCACGGCTGAAACAAACATTATGGAACTACAATCCGCCTCACGCAAACTGCAGGGAAGAGTGCAACAACTGGCTCATCAACATAAACAAATGACCTTGAAACTGCACGAACAAGAAAGAAGGGCCCGCAGGAAAAATATTAGAGTGGGGGGGGTTCTGAAGGGGGCGGAAGGCCCGAGTATGGACCTCTTCCTAGAAGGCATTATACTAAACCACCTTAAACCAAAAAGACTATCAACCTTTTTTCAGGTGGAAAGAGCTCCCAGGGCACCGGTCCCACCGCCAAAGCCCGCTGCACCTCCTAGAACAATCATCACCAGGATTCTAAACTATAGGGACTGAGACGCCTTTCTACAGGCAGCCAGGGTACACAGAGACCTCCCCTATGAGAACACTGTCCTGAGATTTTTCCCAGAATTTACCTTCAGGGTAACAAACTTCCCCTCCATTAGGAGGGCAAGACTGGGAGGAAAAGCTCTTTTGTTCCTCAGCCCTCGTCTCTGGAATGAGCTTCCCGCTACTCTCAGATTAGGTACAGGACATATAACTTTCAGGAAATTGTTAAAAACTTTTTTGTTTCAAACTCAGTGTATATTTTAGAACCATCTCCTCTCCTCCTCCGTCCGTTTTGAGCGTACCCATATCTCAGCAGCGCATGGAAGTAGGTTGCGGCTAGATTACATTTTTATGCATACCACCATGGTGGGACTCTTTCAAGGGGGTTGTGACAGGGCCAGAGGGATATCGGACCACTCACCAGTCGAGGTGCTGATGCATGGCCCAGTGCGAGACTGAACTCTCCTGCCACGGCTAGATACCCATATATTCAGAGACCGCGAGTTTAGGGAACGGTTTGAGGAACGCACGGAACAGCACTTTGTAGAAAACATGGTCTCCGTGCAGTCAAGTAGAACACTCTGGAAGGCATATAAGGCGGTTGCCAGGGATTTTGTACAGGCGACAACCGGGGCTAAGCGCAAAGAAAAACACGTGCAGTGCGAAAGTTTGGAACAAGAGCTAGTGGAACTCGAATTCGAGATGGGTTTGGCTCCCAGTGATGGTGCCAGATGTAAGCACACCCTCAAGCTTAAGCAAAAAGAACTCAGAGACCTGGAAGAAAACATGGCCCATACGCATGCTATATCAACGTGAAGGCGTATTTACAACTTGGGCGACAAAGCCAATAAATTGATTGTGTGGTTGGAAAGAAGGGATGGGGTCGCAATTGGGTCACTGAAATTCAGACCTCAGAGGGCATAAAGCGGAGGGCAGGCGCCGATATAGCAGAGGTGTTTGCTACGTACTTTGAGGGGGATCTATCAATCACAGACCCAAAGAGGGGAGAAGGACTGCAAAGTATTGTTAAAGGATATCGCGTTGCCAATGCTCAGAGCAGGAAGTGGGAGGCGGCGGACTCAGAACTGACCATGGAAGAAATAGAAGGGGCCATAGCGATCTACAATCTGGAAAGGCAATGGGCCCGAACGAGTTCGCCTCGGTGTTATGCAAGTGGGTGGCAGGGAAAATTGCCCCAAACCTACTCAATATGTTTCAAGCGGCAAAGGCAGAGGGCCAACTGCCTGTAGATTTGAGGAGGGCAACCATAGTAGTTCTTCAAAAAAAAGAAAAGCCCCACAATCTATGTAATTCCTACAGACCTATCCCACTGCTGATTTTCGAGGCTCCTATATTCTGCCCCGCTGGCATGAGTTAGGGTTAATGGGGCAGTATCAAGAGTCTTCAAACTGCACAAGGGCATACGACAAGGCTGCCCACTCTCGCCGATGCTCTTTGCGTTGGCACTCAAACCGCTGGCTTCCTGGGTACGGGGGATCTGCTTGTGAGAGGCATTGACATAGGAGGGTGATGGGAGGACCATATCTCCCTCTATGCGGACAACATTCTTCTTTATGCCCACAGACCATGGCAAACATTCCATAGACTCATCCATGCACTACAGACATTCGGTGCGTACTCAAGATATAGCATAAAGTGGTACAAATCCTTGGTATTCTCTCTGGCCCGTGAGCTCCCAGCCCTGATGTCAGTGTGCAAGGATCTAGTTCATAAAGAGTTGTTCAAATATCTGGGCATCTGGATTGCAAAGTCAGATTCGGAGTTCATGCAGCTAAATGTATATGCACAGTTGGACAGGTTGAGGGGGTGTGAAAGTTGAAGAAATTGATGTACATAGACAGCATTCATTCCCCTTCTTCTCCCACTCCTCTCCCTGTGAGCACCATGAATACCGTAAACTATTGACCGTATCACTCTGCCAGTAAGAGCCCCTACCCCTATGCATATGTACAGCCAGTTTAGGCACCATGGCCTTTTACCCATTGGGATCCCCGGCTTCCCTCCTGCGCGTATCTTAACCCCCCCCCTCTCTCATGCATAGACCATGAAACCCTCTCCCTCTGCGCGACCCCGCTGTGAAAGGCAGCTCTCCCACTTGACTCGCACAAAACCCCCCCCCATTCCTTCTTGGAGAGGCATCCTTCGCCTTAGCTGACGTAGCCCTCCCCAGCTGCACCTGACTGCCCCCGCTCTCTCATGTACGGGTCATAAGATCTCTCTCTCTGTGTGACTCTGTCCCTGTGTCCACCCTGGCTACCCCTCCCTTCTCCTCACGTGGGCAAGTAATAAACCTTCTTCTTCTGCAAGACCCTGTCCTTGAGAGTCACGGCCGCGCCTGACCAACACCTCCTTCCCTTCCATGAATGCCCCTCTGTTGACAAGCCTTCCCTCCGCGCTCGATTGTCCACGCGGCATGAATACCACTCCTTTGATGACCCTTTCCCCCGAGTCCGGCTGACCACACATGTCCGAGGCCATCACCTGAGCCAGGAGATACCATTTACTGCCCTTATTGTATGAAGTCACTCCTCTTCAAAGGATCCTCTATTGGTCTTAGCCACCCCACCCCCTGGGCTATGATCAGGCGTACACATCCTACGAAACACTCAGCTGCGTGATTGCCCTCCCCTCTTATCAGCAGGTCAAGGGTCCCCATTGTGAATGTATGTGGGGTAGGATCACCACGAGGATTATAGGGATGTCTTTCTTTTGCGTCATACAGTCCTGATTGTGTTATCGAGTGTTCTGTAAGGTATAAAAGCAAGAGTCTCAGCTCACTTGTTAGAGCACCTCCCGAAAGACACTGTGTTTCGTGTCCGAAATGACTGGCTCTCCTCATGAGAATTAAACTCTGTTCTTGATTCCTGCTTCCAGCGCCCGTCTCTTTATTTGGTAATTATTCAACATGGGAACTAAGAGGCGGTTTGCGCCAGCGGCCTGGGCATCGATAGGATTATGGGCTCGTTTTCCACAATTGGCGTCCCAACGCGGGGTCCATCAGTGACATAGGGTCCGATAAGAGAGATCCAGACGAAGAAGTGAACATCTAAATGATCGGGGTATGCCTGCCTTGAGAGGGCCCTCGCCCGGCTGCCGATCGACAGAACTTCACCAATTCTGAACTGACCTCTCTTGAGTGACCTATTGTCCTGACTGGAATCCCACAGGAATGCTACATGGAGTAAGAGAACGATCGGGCGCTGGAGGAGGAAGTCAAAGAACTGTCCGTATGGTCCGGTCCGGGTAAGATTAAGTAGGGCGTTCTTACGCCTGATTGGTAGGGTCGTTCTATCCACCTGATTGATTGATTGATTGTATTGAAAATCGGTATTTGTATACCGAAATTGTTGGTATTGGTTCATTTAGCTTTGAAGGCTACTTGACATATTGGTTCTCTTCTGAGAACGAGACATTCTCTGTTTGCAAACAGCGGCGAATAGGAACGTCGTCCCTCTTTGCAGATAGAGAAGGGTAGGTAATGCAGACTTTTGTCCCCGGTATTAATCCGTCATGCCTACTTTTCTCCCCACTGGATTGTTTGAAGTCGATTAATAATCGATTGTTGCTCTTTGAGATCTTCCCTGTCTACAAACTGAGGCGAGTAGAAATATTCTGTCTTCCTTTTTGGATAGCGAAGGGCAGGTAATGCAGACATTTGTCCCCGTTGTAATCCGTCATGCCTGTTTTTCTCCCCACTGATTGGTTGGTTGCCTGGACATTGTTGTTCCAGGAATTGTTTCGTTTGAGGTATTTTCTACTTGCAAACAACGTGGAATAGAAATATTCTATCTAGTCTTTGCAAGTAGTAAAGGGTAGGTTATGCCCCTTTGTGAATTCGTCAGTCCTACCCACTCCCCACTGTTTGGGGGGTAGCTCGCATGGTCTGCCCAGGAGACTACCCTTATGGAGGACATATGCTCCCCGCTCATGGGCCATTTAGTGGAAGTAGACCATCTGGTCCGTCCAGGAGGCTACCCTAGTAAATGGAAGTACATCGCTCGGTCTGTCCAGGATGATACCCTAATGAAGGAATATATGTTCCCCTTTTGATCGATAATCTCGTTCCACCCCGGACCATTTATTGGAGGGAACTCGTCTGGTCCGTCCAGAAGTACCCCCTAGTGAAAAGGACACATAAAAATATGAAGTGATCACCGTTCCCTACTAACAGAAAACTTTAGCTCGAAACACGCTAAGGAAGAGAAAGAAAAATAAAAAGAAATCAGGCTAAGTCAGTAACCCCCTGATGAGCTTTTGACTTCACTAAAAATAAGAAACATTAGAAATAGTTCATAATAAGAAATATAAAATGGCGAAAAGTTTGGCAGCAAAAATAGCCACGAGGTAGCTAGGCTTCACTGCCTGTTCCTGCTCCCGACATGCCTGCCTCATTGCCCGCCACGCCCAAATAGCGGTCACATGAAATAGAAACAATCCAATAGGTACCTACCCCCATTCCGGAAGCTCCCGAAGTGCAACAGGTCCGCGGTTACGCCCATCCGGAAGGCGAGGCCTCGAGGCACGAGGGGCTCGCCTGGCCACGGTCAGGAGGAGATGATGTTGGGCAGGCGGTCCAAAGAATGGCAGAGACCTCTCCTTCTCTCCTCTTCTGCTGCTCTGCAGGCCACGGGGGGGGGCTGTCTTGCCTCAGCCACCGACCACCCCCCCCTTCTGTCTCTCGCCTGGTCCGACCCACGAAGAAGGCCGAAGCCAAAAGCGAGAATGGCGGCGCTTGCAAGTAGTCCCGCCACATGTCAAATTCCTGGACAGTTCCAGGTAGTGCCGCCACATGTCGATGCCTGGACAGTTCCAGGTAGTCCCGCCACATGTCAAGAGAAAAGGGGGGGCTGTCTTGCCTCAGCCGCCGACCACCCCCCCCCATCTTCAATAGCCAGCACGGCCAATATCGAAGCGACGGAGCCGAGGAACGGCGCGGGGTCGCTGGAAGGGGGAGGTGACGCGAACGAGCCTCCCCCACCTCCCTCCAGGTGGAGGCTTCCAGCGACACCCCAATGCTCTTACTTAAAGAGGGTCAACATCAAAAAGGCGGTCTTCTGCCCAGGACGGGCACACGCTCCATGCCTTCTCCCCTCAACCTTGAAGATTCTATAAGAGCCGGGGGGCACCCCGATCCCTCCGCATGGGTGCCCCCGCCCCCTTCACTGGGAACCACGACACCGGTGCAACTCCTGCCGGCACCAGCCTCGGATTGGAAATGGCTAAAATGCAGCCGCGGCACAGACTTGTTCAGTTCCGGAGGAACACCAGGATGACCCGGTAGGAAAATTGTTGCCGCCCTTCCCACTCTTTGACTCATGGTCCATATTTGATAAACTGTTGACCACATAGCACAAAACTTTTTGAACTGCCAACGGAAAGTTCTGGGCCAACCACGCGAGACTAGAGACTTTCTGACTATGCTGGAACTCGCCTGACCCCTCCCAAAATGGCGCCGACACAAAATGAGACGTTTTGAATAAACTTTGTTGCACCCTGATTGCGCAGCTTGTTGTCCCGAGATCTATATGCAGTTTTTGGATAATGAAAGTAGATATGAAGGATGTTGAGTATGTGCTTGGATAATGAACTGACTTAGGGTGGGTACTGATTACGATTTGGAAAATGAATTGGTGTAATTTAGATAAAGAATGAGTATCGGATAATGAATTTATGAATTAATTAAAACTGAATTCTTGACATGCATCATACTTGCTCTGTAAGAAAATTTTAATACGATTTTATTGCACTGCTGCACTTTATGCAATGAACTGCCACCAATTTCGTTTATTAAAAGTATTTTGAAGAAGAAAGCATGGTTGTAGCAGTTGCATTAATGAGTTTTGGATGCCTTACTACTGTGAGCGAAGAATAAGTATGATGAAGGATGTAGATCAGAAGGGATCAGATATTTAGCAGCTACATTATGTGTCACAAGCAGCCGGAAAAGTGTTTCAGACACCCTTAAAATGACACCACAGAAATGCCACCTGACCGTCACCCTTGCACCCGATAAAGAGGGTTACGACCAAGTAGCTCATGTAGATACGCAGATCGTCAATGATTATCTATCTGACACCACTGGTCCCTCTGGGCTTAAACGCCGAGATGGCAAGGGAATGCAGTACGAGGAGATAGGGCGAGTATGTGGTAGGTAAAAACATTTTCGGATTACTGCATGATGATGTGCTTTGAATGCTGCCCCCCCCCCCCACCCCTTCTTTTCCTCCCTTCTGCAGGTCACGTCAGAACGTCGGCTGAAGTATGGAGGAGCGACGGTCGGACCACCGACGAAAAAGGGAAAGAGGGAATATGTGTGTAGTCGTTATAACGATAAGTTTTTAAAAGACATAGGCTTAACATGACTGTTCCTCCTTAGGACATAGCGACTGAGAGGATGGACTGACATAGAAACTGGACAGGTACTGAATGACGAAAAATTGACTAGAAATGACGTGTTAAATAATGTAACTGGACGTTTGACTAGGTAGGGAAAGGACAAAGAAAAATTATACGGGTAAGGGTTGCCACGGCACCACCCGTCTAGGAAGTTAGAAATGTTGCTGATGTTCAAAATGCACTACCCCCTTTCTCACACTCTTATAGATATAGCCAAGCTGTCCGACTGTTCTCCCGATCAATACTTGCCGTTGCCTCAGCCTGGAGAACTTCCCGCCAAAGGAGGGAACAGAAAAATGGCTTAAGATCCAACCATGGGTAACTAGCACGACCAGGTTAATTACTGATCGACCAACCGAGGTGTGAGTATTGGTAATTGGGAACGCTCGCAGGCGTGACAAGCGAGAAGGGAAAGGGGGGAAGGGTAGAAAGAGCTAAGCACGTAGATAAAATAGGATAGTAAAGATACGTAGGATATATATATAAAAACAGATCTTGTAGGCTAACAATTGTTTCCTGTCTTGTCGTGAATGTCTTGTATATGTGTAATACATGTGCCGTCTTCCCTGTCTGAGTTTGTGTGTGTGTAATGTACGAATTTATGTCTTCCCTCTGTCTGTGTCTGCGTGTTACCTGACCTTTGCTGTTCCGTGTTGTGAGCGCACTAAATGACCTATTTTTGTACATGTCTCTCTCTCTCTCTCTCTCTCTCTCTCTCTCTCTCTCTCTCTCTCTCTCTCTCTCTCCCTACATGTCATACGTGTACCGAATGGCTCGTTTAGATTGCGGACGACTCTCACTCTCTATGAGAGTCTCCCTATTTTTCTCTCCCTCTTTTTGGTAAAATTGTGCCCCACCGGCACCAGTCTGATTTGATACATATTGAACGCGAAGGTGTTCAGCAAAATTGACCGAAACTAAAATGATTGTATCTCGCCATATTACTGCCTCTCCTTTCTGTAAAATGAATGAACTTGAATTGGCTGAGAAGGAAAGGACAGGTAAGACGACTAAAGTCCCCCAAATCTGGCCATTTATAGGGGAACTGTATGTCAATGGCACCTTATGTCTGTTCTTCAGAGACGAACGCCAACGTCTAGATTGACCCCCAATGCCCAGATTGCCCCACCCCCCTTTTTTGCACCGAAGCGTAAGCGCCTGAAGCGTCCCCGCCCCATTTTTGATAGAACCCAGTTGCTGTCCCGGATATAAACATGATGACCATGAGTAGCTGTTGACCCTCGAGAAAACCTTGTTTTGCCTGACTCTCGATAATGGCACCCCCGCCCTGTTTGAAAAGGTTAGCCAGTCCTGAAGGGAAATGCTCCGTAATGTTGAATATGATGTAACGCACAGTTGATGGGAATCTCATTTATCCTCACTTGAGTTATAAACAGGACAATGAATAAACCTGCCATAAACTCAGTAGGAATGCTGATACATGCACTGCTTGGTAATAGGACCTCTGACTGTGACCAATGAGCGTATCTCCCAAATGCGTAGAATTGGGGGAGGAATTCACATGCGTAGATATCTTCTTCTGCCATTTCTCTAAAACCTTGTCTTGTACCTATTTAAAGATTCACGATCACCGAAGGAGATGGGTCAGATGTGACGTACAGCCTGACTGCGGATCTTGGGACTCGTGTGACCTCGACCAAAGGTGGAGCCGCAGAGCAACAGGATACGGGACGAGACCGCAATTTCAACGTGGAAAATGAAAAACGATGGGCCGCCTCGAAGCCCCCCGCCTGCTAACCCACGTGTGCCTGGAGTCTCCGTCCCCCTTCCTTGGGCCCGATGGATGGGCCTGCCTGCTTGTTATCCTTTGCTCCCTTGGTCCCTTTTGTGTGTCCCAGGAACTCTGACCCAACTCCGCCCTCTCACCTATCGACTATTTGAACCACACTCACCCTCTTTTCCACGTGACTTTTTGCCAAGGGAAAGAACCGCATTCCACTGGGAATAGGGTGCTGCCATAGAACTATGGGTGCCGAGCATAAGGCGCCACCAACCGGATTGTCTAGGGAACAGGACTGTGGTCTAACAGCAGAGGACTGACCGCACCCTGCAACGCGTAAGGATAGAACCGAGCTGGACCTATAGCTCCACCGCCGGTGCTCAACAGCGCCAACGAAAGTACTCGGACTAGAGCCTACCAGTGATGGCTCACTGACAAAAAGACACTGTGACGAAGAAATATTGTGTATTGAACTGAATTCCGCTCTCAACTACCTGGTCAAAACTGTTCATTGGTCACATTTTTTTTAAGTCAGAAAGATTTTTTTTTTTTTATGTAGTGCGTTTAATTGTTAGGAACTCAACGAAAAGCAATTTTCTATGTACTGCATTCTGCCCATCACCTTAACTGTCTATGATTGTACGCCAAATGTTAGTATCGACAAAATGCTAATTCATCAATGATGCCTGTCTACCTGTAAACTCGTCAATTGCAAAAATGACTGCTGTTATGTAAAAAGGGGCGACTGTGAAAGTTGAAGAAATTGATGTACATAGACAGCATTCATTCCCCTTCTTCTCCCACTCCTCTCCCTGTGAGCACCATGAATACCGTAAACTATTGACCGTATCACTCTGCCAGTAAGAGCCCCTACCCCTATGCATATGTACAGCCAGTTTAGGCACCATGGCCTTTTACCCATTGGGATCCCCGGCTTCCCTCCTGCGCGTATCTTAACCCCCCCCCCTCTCTCATGCATAGACCATGAAACCCTCTCCCTCTGCGCGACCCCGCTGTGAAAGGCAGCTCTCCCACTTGACTCGCACAAAACCCCCCCCATTCCTTCTTGGAGAGGCATCCTTCGCCTTAGCTGACGTAGCCCTCCCCAGCTGCACCTGACTGCCCCCGCTCTCTCATGTACGGGTCATAAGATCTCTCTCTCTGTGTGACTCTGTCCCTGTGTCCACCCTGGCTACCCCTCCCTTCTCCTCACGTGGGCAAGTCATAAACCTTCTTCTTCTGCAAGACCCTGTCCTTGAGAGTCACGGCCGCGCCTGACCAACACCTCCTTCCCTTCCATGAATGCCCCTCTGTTGACAAGCCTTCCCTCCGCGCTCGATTGTCCACGCGGCATGAATACCACTCCTTTGATGACCCTTTCCCCCGAGTCCGGCTGACCACACATGTCCGAGGCCATCACCTGAGCCAGGAGATACCATTTACTGCCCTTATTGTATGAAGTCACTCCTCTTCAAAGGATCCTCTATTGGTCTTAGCCACCCCACCCCCTGGGCTATGATCAGGCGTACACATCCTACGAAACACTCAGCTGCGTGATTGCCCTCCCCTCTTATCAGCAGGTCAAGGGTCCCCATTGTGAATGTATGTGGGGTAGGATCACCACGAGGATTATAGGGATGTCTTTCTTTTGCGTCATACAGTCCTGATTGTGTTATCGAGTGTTCTGTAAGGTATAAAAGCAAGAGTCTCAGCTCACTTGTTAGAGCACCTCCCGAAAGACACTGTGTTTCGTGTCCGAAATGACTGGCTCTCCTCATGAGAATTAAACTCTGTTCTTGATTCCTGCTTCCAGCGCCCGTCTCTTTATTTGGTAATTATTCAACATGGGAACTAAGAGGCGGTTTGCGCCAGCGGCCTGGGCATCGATAGGATTATGGGCTCGTTTTCCACAGGGGGGGTGGCTCACTGGTGGCGCTTATCAGTCTCCCTTATAGGCTGAGCAGTTGTAATTAAAATGATGGCTCTCCCGCACCTACTGTACGCAATACTGAACACACCATTTCAGAAGCTTGCTTTCAGGCAGTTGAGTCAGAGCAGCGAACGCTGTTTTGGGAGGGAGGTAGACCCAGGATTGCACTGCAAAAGCTACAGCAGGGGTATATGGGGGAGGGGACTGGCCATCCTGCACATTAGAAAATATTACTGGGCTGCGCAGCTTATCAACATCAATGGATGGGTCTTCTCACCGATCGATGAGCTGGCATATCGGGTGGACTGACTAGCTATGGGGAAGGGCAGTTAACTATCTGAGCTCTATAAAAAAAATATATAATAAGTCCCTCCTGACTCACACACAGACAGTGGTCACAGCATGGTGGAAGGCAAAGAAATTGGTCGACTGGGAGGCCAAGCTTAGGGAGAAAATCCCATTGTGGGAGGGAGATTTTCTGGGTGAGGTGAAGCGTCTAGAGGGCTTTTAATAAATGGAGCCTTATAGGCATCGACCTTCAGATTGATGTCTGGAGAGGAGGGAAAATGATTAAATTTAGCAGCCTACAGACGGAATTCCAGATGGGGTGGGAAGCACTTTAGATATTTGCAACTGCAGCATGCACTTCACTGTCACCTGACGGAAGGGGAACGATTACCGAATAAACACCACTCAAAGATAGACTTCTACTCAACCCAATGATAGATAGTGCTGTATCCCTTATATACAGGAAGCTAGAAAACAACTCCCCAGACTGCATGGGCCCCTTGAGGGCGGCTGGGAGTCGGACGTGGATCTGCTTGAGGACGATTACTGGGCCGAAACCTTGCAGAGCCCCGGGGAAATAGCCAAAGGGGCACGATTCAGGCTAATTCAACTCAGTATATTGCATAGGTCTTACACCTCAAGGACAGTTTAGTATTGCATTGGGCACTGTGAGACTGAGCAGTGAGAGTGGTGAGAGGGGAACATTCTTTCACATATTGTAGTCATGCCCTAGGATTCAAAGATACTGGAGGGGCCTGGCCCAGGTGATGACGATGGTGGTGGGTGCCCGGTAGAGGAGAGATGGCAAATCCTGGGAGTGACGGGCGAGACAGTCTGGACCAAATGGGCCAAGATATGGTTCGCCTTCGCAGGAGGAGTAGCTAAAAGAAACATTGCCTGAGTATGTGGTGCTAGTGAAGCCCCAACATTGGAACAACCTTGACTGGTGTCAACGAGGAGAGCAGTCAATATTCCAGGTCAGGGGCTTCCCACTCAAATGAGAAAGATATGGGCGGCCTGGGCAAAACACGTGAGTTAATGGGCATTGGCATGAAGTATGTCACAAAGGTAAAAAGGGAACAGCATAAGCGAACTGAACCCGAGACCGTGCTGGTTGTAAAGGCGGGCTACAGGGAGTTCTGAAATGTGGAAATTACTGTATAATTGTATATGTCAAAGCACCCAGCATGTACTTCGTATTGTTTCTGTCTGAAGCATATGTTTAATGTTTAATAAAAAGAATTACAAAAAAAGTTGAGGAGTTATGACACAAGGTAATTATTGGTAAACTTTAACTTCCAACTCAAGATTATGTAATAAACTGTTGTGCAGTTTTTTTATTAAAAAAAAATTAAGCTAAATATCAGTTTGGACTCCTATTTTTTTTTGCGAGTTCCCAGCCATTATGGCGAAAACATTCAGAACACACGGAGACAGGCAGCTTGTTTTGAAAGAGAGGGAAAGGATTTACAGATGCTAACCATTCAAAAGTGAAGACACTGTAGTTTAAAATTAAAGACATGATTTTATTTGCTGCCTTTCTCATGATCATAGAGTGAAAAGTTGAAGAGGTTGCCATTTTATAGTTGCTTTCTGAGAGAGTGGTGTACCATCTGGCAATTGTGAGTAAAGGTGGAGCTATTTTTAGCACCTACTAGTCCTATCTGGGGAGTAAACTTAGGCTGGAAAGGAACAGATTGTCTGTTAATTCAAAAAGTGAACGAGCAATAAAGATGCAATTAAATCTTGTTTGTATCTTGACACATTTGCTGTTTGTTCAAGGAAAAAGTTAAAATATCAGTTTGTCTTTTAACTAATTGCTGCTTGGAAAATAAGGTTTATTGTTCTCTCTCTTACAGTTATAAGTTTTTTGTCAAAGTGAGCTGTCTGAAGACGTCAGTTATTTTTCTGTAACGCATAACACTTAAATAAATAGCATGTAAATTAATATTACAAATATTTCAAAATATATCAGGAATTACAAAAGCAATTTTTTTGTAATTATGAAGTGTGATGCAAAGTAAGAGTTAAATAGGAGAAAAACAAACTAGAACACTTTACTTGGTGATGTGTAAATGACACATATTTTCAGAAACTCTATTTCCAAACATTATTGTTTGCACACTATATAGTTTTATCCGTAAAGCCACATGTCAGTGGGAACGTTTTTGGCAATTTTAATGTCAAATCTGCTGATTACAAATTTACCACTTCATGCTTTAGTTATGAATTTATTAACATTCTAGTTTTTAAACATGATTTGTGAAACATTCCTGCCATCCACCCTGATTAAAATGCTGTTACTGAACTAAGAGGCAAGTCAGGGATAATGTGTATCCTATATGTGGCTAACTTTGTATTACACATGGAAAAAAAGTTTAGTCTATTAAATCAAACAAAAGAGTTTTTTGTACAGCAGACATGCTGAACTCGCACATTGTGAAGGTGCTCTCATATGTGATCATGAAGAAAATGGCGGCTCAATTAGTTAAAATATTTGCCCAGGGTCACATCATATGAAACCAATTTATGGAGCAAGAGCATTACAAATAGGTGGAGTAGAATATTTAAGTCACTAGACCTGCAGGTCTAGTAACATTTTTGTGATTTTTCAAGGCCTGACAATTTTTGTGCTTACTTTTTACAAATGTTAACAGTGTCAAAACTATCCAGAAAGAACAATATCATCTTTGTACTCAATTCACTGGCATAGATATAACGGTTTAAATATTTACTAAAATTACATTACAAATGAAGATGTATATGGGAGTTTGATTTTAAAAAAAAGAGTATCACAGAGATGTGAAAAAAATATCAGCTGAACTGTATCTGTATCTGGCAGAGATGTTAGTACTGTTGAGAGTTTCCATGAGAAATGCCTTTAAAAATGACAATGCTTTAAATTTCTAAGCATCATGTGCCAAACAGACAGATCTATTTTATTTGTATTCTGGGAACTGTAGTACTTTCAGTCACATTATAAAACAGGAAAAGTGTTGTCATGAATAAAACATAAGAAAATGTGCTGTCCCTGTATATGAATTATAAAGTAGTAATACTTGTTAGGTATGTATGGAAGTGTTTGTCAATGTGGTTTTTAACTCATATGACCGGTTTTGCATATGTTTAGATGGTAAGATATGTTTTTTTCTGGTTGCATATAGTTTTATGTACGAAAATACTCTTGAGTTTACTTAAAAATATAGAGAACTACATATTTTTGGAAAGATGGCCTCAAGGTGTATATCTATTATGAAATTACATGTATGTTTACAGGGTGAGCTATGTTCTTTAAGTCTGTTGAAAATGTCATGTATATAGTGAGGGTGGTGCATTTCTTTAAACATGTTCAGTTTAAAATTGAGGAGGGTAATCGTACAGAATATTTCTTGAGAGTTCTTGTGCTAGTAACACTTGGTGTGTAAAGTTCCTTTGAGAAATACTTAATATGTGTTTCAAAGACACAATAAAAAATTGAGAAATAATATGCCATTTTGACAAGGTTTTGTGTTTGAAAAAGTGAGAATTGTTGTTTTCAGTTTTAAAAAAGTACTGATGCATGTGCACTCTGAGTAATAGTATGCTCCTAGAGAGCGGCATATCCAATTATATATCAAGTGTGATATCTAGACTTCACTCACACATTGCTCAGTTGAAAAGGATAGATATACTAAAAACAGGAAGTTTCAGACTGACAGGAGGACTTAAACAATGAGTCATAGATATAGTCACAACTCTTATGTATATAACAGCAATGGAGGTACTTTCACAGTAAATCAGGCACTAAGCAGGCACTCATCCAATCAGTCAATCACTACTAAGGCATTCATCTAATTACTCAGGCACTGTCTACGCAGTTATTCAAATACCCAGGCACACTACATGCCTTCCTGTAATCAAGCAGGTACTAATTATGTAGTTATTCAACTATGGAGTTACTACCTATGAATTCATCAAACCACCCAGGCACTAACCCTTCACTAATACAATCACCAAGGATGTACCTATGCAGTCATTCAAACACCCAAGCACTCACCCATGCACTCATCCAAACACCCTCTTACAACCTAAGTACTCATCAAAATACTGAGGAACAATCCATGCGCTCATCCAATTACACAGGAACTACCATTGCAGTGTGCCTATCATCCATCCAGTACCTATGCACTCATTCAATTACTGAGCCAATATTGTTGCACTAATACAATCACCCCAAGAGCGTACTTTTTTGTAGTCAAAGTAAGGCCCTTGTAGGTAATCAGTCCAGTAGCCAGTAGTGTAGATTATATAAGTAGGTTTACTCATTTACAAGTAAGACGGTTAGTAATGTGCCCCACCGGGAGAAGCACCCTGCTGCTCAGCCCCACACGTTCCAAATGCCCACTCATACAAACAATGTACTTATGAGCACTTATGAGCATTCTATTACATCACATTCTCACAGGCTGTACATGAAGGAACTAGGAGACAACAGGATATAACATACTTGCTCAGGCGATGATGTCTGCAACTTTGGGGTAGATGTGGTGGGGGCAGGGGTCTCCAGGGGCACGCAGTGGGTCGCCTTCATACTCCTCAGAGTATCTTCGATGCTGAAGACGGTTCAGTTGTCTAGTGTCAGCTGTGTGCTGCTGTGAGCGGTGGTAGGGGGTCCCTTGTGTGGGAGGTTGTCGTCGAAGTTTTCATAGATAGTCTTGATTTTATGATGGAAAAAAGAACTGAGTCTTTCGCAGAGGTCCTCCCCAGCCGGACTCATTCCAAATGACCACTCATACAATCCATCACTCATGAGCATTCTATTATATCACATTCTCACAGGCTGAGCAGTAAGGATCTAGGAGACAACAGGATATAACATACTTGCTTTCATGCTATCATTCATATACTAATAAACAAAAATATTTGCCAATACTGTACTCATAATTCGCTCTCAGTATACTCAAAACATTCGAATTAAGCACTATGCTTTGTTTGCAAACTTATGTTTGATTCAATCTTTTTAATTCTTTTTACAAAAAAATTCTAATTCATGATTTTGGTTATTATTTAACCCCTCTTCCCAATTTACAAGACCGTCTCAAAGACAACTTACCCTACGGTCAATACTTACGGATCCGACGAAATTGTCAATATAAAGAGGAATATATAACACATGCTGAGACATTGACAACAAATTTGTTACAAAGTGGATACCCAAAGGAACTATTGAAAAAATCAATGAAAAGAGTGTGGTGGACACCATGTGACTGCCTTCTGGAGAAAAGGAATAAAAAAGAATCAGACAGGATGGTTTTTGTATCCCTTCTGCCCAAATTCCAATATGCTTAAGAAAGTAGTTAAAAGCAATTGGCATTTACCAAGAAATCTTAATGAAACTTTTGCTAATGAACCACTTTTTGCTTTAAAAAAAAAAACTCCAGTATTACAAACCAATTGGTACGAGCAGCATTGCCACAGGATAAACAGCCCAATTTACGAACAATGATAGGGTTACCCCCAATTCAGGGACATCGAAAATGCAGCACATGCTCATGCTGTAGTACTACAATAGAAGGCACTTTGTTCAAACACAACAATACCGTGTGGAAACATGAAACATGTGCAAACTGTAAGTCACTGTTTTTTATATATAGTATCAAGTGGCCATGTGATTTGATTTATATAGGGAAAACAAACCAAGAGGTACGTCTACGGATTCAACAACACAAATCAAGGATTAATAAAAATGTGTTGACAGCCCCGTTGGTGAACCATTGGCGTCTAAATAATCACAAGGAATCAGACCTCATGTGGACTGTCATCTCTAAAGTTGAGAAAGATCTAAGAGGAGGCGATTTAGAAGCCAAACTAGCACAAAGAGAAGCAATGATAATCGTTAAATTCAATTCTGCAACAAAAGGCCTTAATGAGCTGACAGAAATTTATAAGTTAAACTAATCAAATACAACACAAATCTGTTCCTAGATGAATTTTAACATCAGAAGGTTGTACTTTACTGGTCTGGACAGTAGGAAAGGTGCTCGTTACCAAGGAATGATCTAAACCAGAAATTAGAGCACTAACATATCCAATTTGAACATGCAGACACTGTAAGCAGACTTAATCTTAGCTCCATCAAACCAAAAAGTGGGTCCAAGAAGCATGGGAACTATAGGGAATATTTCAGAAACGCTGCACAAATTCACCAACTAGCAATTGTATTCAATTAGGACAACAGTAAAATAAATTATCCTTAACACTCATAAGTCAATGGATGCAGCAATAGAAGGATGTATAATGCGTCAGAATAGACAGAAAGAACGTTCCAGAAACTTTGCACAAAACCAACCAGAAATTTTATTTAATTGTCAAGTCAAATCAGCTTTATTCGATTAATTAAAATCATAAAAGCAATCACATAACATTTTACATAAAATCAGGCAGTTCATATATAAAAAAGAGTCAATATAAATTCATAAATGTACTATAAAAATGATTAAAATATTAAAAAACACCTCATACACATAAATAAAAGGTCAATTAAAGTGCGATCATGTTTCAAGATTGTCCATCAGTTGACCTTTTTGCCTTGTTACGCATAGCAGCAACCAGAAAACTTGCAACCCCAAAAATCACCTTAACACTACCCAGTAGTAGTAAGTACAGTAGTGCAGGGCGCACTTGTGTGAACCCCGCCTCTCTCAGTAATGGTAGTAAAAACAGTTTTATGATATCAGAAAAATATTCACAGAACATAATAAAATGCATTAGCGATTGGTCTGAAAAATTGTCAAAGCTGCAAGGAATAGATTGATCAGGTTTTCCTCATACTGGATAGTTGCCAAGAGAGAACTGTATAATATTAGATCTGAATCTAACCAGCAGGTGTCGATGGAACGGGATGGTAACAATGCGTAGATAAGGTTCAATTTCTGGAGTGGTCAGGAGCATATAGTTCGCTCTGATGTTAGGTTTTAAGACCTCCACTGCTTCCCGTTCTTGCATGGCTAGTCCCAGAAAGCTCTCCTTAATCCAGTTAACATCACCCTTATTTATCAGTTTTGGTGAGGTGTATAGATCGGCCGACCCAATCTACATAGAGTGTTCTTAATGTATACTAACCAGGGGATTTTGTTTACTCTGTCTAAAGCCATACAATCATTAAGGATGGTGTGATTAAGAGTGATTTCATCATTCAACTATGTTTTGGCCCAGCAGATTAATGGGGCTATTTGTAACTTGTCAGAAATGTATCCAAGTCCTAACTCTGAGTGTATTGAGAATAGTGGGGTTGATTGGGGGACTGCTAAAAGAGATCTTAAAAATGTATTCTCTATGGTCTGCAATTTGTTTTGTGGTAAAATGCCCCATAGTGATGCACCATATAATGCTATTGAGAGACATTTAGAGTTATAGACTGTTAAAAGAGCCTCAGTGGGGCGGAACCCCAAGCGTTTGGCAAAGCTCATTAGCGCTGCAGCGGATCTAGTAACAGCTATACCTTTTGCTTGAAGTTGGGGGGCCCAGGTACACTTTTCATCAAAAATTACACCCAGGTATGAAAATACCGGAACCCTGGATACCTCCTCACCATTACAAGTAAAGCATTTTATTTTCCGCAGCCTTTGGTCCTTTACCCACCACCATGACATGGGATTTTTTGTTGTTTACCTGAAGGTCAAGGGATTGCATGAACTTCCCGAAAGCATCAAAGAGTCTCTGCAGCCCCAAGCCTGTGCGGGCTAAAAGCACTGCATCATCCGCGTAAAGAAGTGTTGTTACCGCATAGTTCCCAGCACGCAGTATGTCTGGTGTGACCCCTTCCAGGGATTTTCTAGAGAATTTATATATAGTGTGAACAGAAGGGGTGCAAGAATGCACCCCTGTCTGACACCACGTTTGGATCTAAAAGGCTTAGCGCATCCCACTTCCTTAGTTACTCTAATGACAGTTGAGAGACCTTGGTGAAGTACGGCCAAAGAATTCACCAGTGGCGGGTCTATCCCTAAGTTAAGCAGAATAGACCACAGCTTGGGAAGACTGACGAAGTGAAAGGCCGATGTCAGGTCCATAAAGGCCAAGTATAGCAGTCCCTCCTTGGCTTGGGTATATTTGCCGATTAGCATATAAAGGTTTAGGCACTGATCAAGTGTACCTTGCTTGGCCCTAAACCCATACTGTAGTTCGGAGAGGACCCCCTTCTCCTTCAGGCAATCACCAAGTCTCTGTAGAATGACTCTGCCCAAGATCTTAACGGTAGAGTCAATCAGTGAGATCGGCCTGTAGCAGGCGGGGTCACTCCTTGGTCCTTTTTTATATATGGGTATTATGATGGAGGTAGCCCATGATAAAGGGAACCCTACTGTCAATGTAGAGTTAAAAACATTTGTTAATATTCTGGCCCAGAACTTAGGCAGAAACCTATATAGATCAGGAGGCACACAGACTGGGCCGGGTGCCTTCTTATTTTTCATTTCCTCTATGGCTTTTAGGACCTCCACCTCGTTAAAACATAATGGCGCATCTGGGTACGTGGTTTCCAAGCCTAGCTCTACCATAACACCCTCCTCACTGTCATATATTTTACTAAAGTGGGAAACCCAGGCCTCGTCAGTAATCACACAATCCGTGACCAAGTTGTCAATTCCCGTAAAATATGAGTGATTAATTGTAGCCCAGAATTCACTGCTATTTTTACTGACATCGGTTGACATAAGGTTTTCCAATGCTTCCCTCTTTATGGCCTTTCTACGATTCGCCATCGCCATCTTGTAACTCTTTCTTCGCTCAGCTACGAGCGTGCGATCACTGGGAATTTGTTTTAAGGCTGACATTAGATCTTTATGAGTTTTTGTGCAGTTAGCGTCAAACCACCTCCTCCCGCTTGTTTTTACATCTCAGATCCTCCTTGATTTGAGTACAGATGGCAACAAAGGAGCCGATGATGTCTTTATCAGCTGCCTTGTCATCTGTGCAAGTTACCAAGTCTTCATGTACCTTAGTATCAAGATCCTGCATAAACGTATCTGGGACTATCTTGGCCCAATTGAGTCTCCTCCCCTGGTCCTTGGGAACAAGTTCATTGGTGGGACCAGCCTGTCCATCCTCCCGTATAGTCATAACTCCCCCTAGGGTCACTAACAATTCCAGGGGGTTATGATCACTAAAGGCTGATATTACGACTTTATAGGAAATGTTCATTTTTGCTATGTCAGTTGTTACAAAGATAAAGTCAATCACTGTATCCGCATCTCTACCTTTGAAGGTCGGGGCACTGCCCTCTCTCCTGGCCCCGTTTACCTCAAACAAGTTCGTAATGGCAAGTAGATTTTCCAGAGCTTCCCCTTGTAGTGTATGTTCTAGATGGGTAGTGATAGAGCCAGGAGGGCCCAGTTGCTGTTCTGCCATACAATCCCACCTACAAGGATGTATATTAAAATCACCCATTAATATTACATCGAATAAAGCTTTGTGTTTTGACTGATAACCATCTAAAAAGCTAGACAAAGAATCTAAATGCAGGTTCTGCGTGTTCTTGTCTGGGGCATTATAAAAATTGAGCAGTAGAATAGTTGAGTACTTAGGTCTTATCCACTCTAAACATAAAAAATATTGACTGAGCTTGTCTCCAGCTTTCTAAATGAGCCCATTAGTTTGAGTGAGATAAGCATATACAGCCCACCTTTGGGTCTCCCGGCTAGACCAGGGGTCGCTTTTTATACAATGGCTGCTGCTATACCCGTCCAAACAAAAGTTATCCTCAGTATCCCAGGTCTCCTGTAGGGCAATAATGTCGTATTGGGACACAAAGTGAGACCATCGGTCATCTCCAGCTTTCTTTCTCAACCCCGCCACGTTCCAGCTCAATAGACTATGGGTGACACGACAGTCTTTCTCCCTCTCCAGTATTATGCCGCCCTGCTGTGTGTGGGTTAGTCAGTCATTAACATCCAAACTAGAGAGGGGGGAAAATCTGTTTGTCACACTTAAAATAGGCTGACTCCCTTGGGTCTGTAGACTGGGTAAACATGGTGGGATTAATCCCTGTGCCTCTTCGCTCAATCTAGACTGACGTATTTGATAGGAAATATTCTCCCTACCTGGAGCTCTCAACACAGGGCGCGAAAAGGGTGGTGCTCTTTGGGTATGAGTATTAGGCTGACGATAAATGGAAGGGGAGTAAATGTGAGGAGGATAGAAGAACCCAAGTGGGAGCGGCCTAATGCCAGTCCCATCGATCTCTGATCCATCCCACAGCAAGCTGTCGGCAATATTAGCCTTATTGAAATTAACCACCACACAATCCCCTGGTATACATTTCTTTCTCGTACCTACCCAGTCTACACGTCTAACCATGTTAATGTTTGCAGCGACCTCAACACTCCCGCTACTAAACTGGGAGCACCACCTTTTAGTTCTATTTATAAGATCAGACTCAGTTTCCACTGATCCATTTGTTAAACAAGGTACGCCTGTTAAAATTACCACTAAGGGTGCGGCGTGTGGAGGAAGGTCTAGAGTGCCTAAGTTGCTCGTGCTAGATCTATGGTTAGCACTCTCAACACCAATGGGTGTTTTTGGCTTCCCATTGGGAGAATCGTTTTGTTTCCCCCCACATGATGTCTCAGCCCTGTGCCCCTGTGAGGTGTTATTTATGGGCAAGGTGGCGGGAATTATGTTTAGATGAGGGTCTATGATCGAGCTCTTGCTTTCTGTCGATACCAGGTTCCCATGACCTTCCTTGCCATGTTTGTGGGCACTATGTTGTATTCTGAAATCCTTTATAAACTAGTCAATGTGTTCACATTTCTTTAAAATATTGGCCACACATGAGTTCAGGGTATCTACTATATCCTTAGCAATGTTCACAAGAGCAGACTCCAGTCGGGATTCAAATAGTTCCTCTAATTGTTCCACCAGGTGTGCAGGACAGCTAGGGATGGGCTTATCAACAGGTATTACTTTGGGTTGTTTACGTGGTCCCTTTTTGTGGTTGCGCTTTCCTCTATGGTGCGTAGAGTCCCGGTCCTCCGGCTGCTCAACACTACTCCTATTTAAGGTTTCCAAGTTGCCCACATCACTAGGGGTACCTGTGGTGCGTTCGCAATCACAATGTCTGGTTCTAATGGGATAGTGGGAACCGTGTCCAGGGGCAGTATGCAGTCAGAATTGGCTTGTATGGTGGAAGATGAGTCAAGCCCCAGTTCCTTTTCTGCATTGGCAATATGAACGTTTAAAGCCCCCACAGAAGATGTCAGATAGGATATAATGGTTTCATTTTTCCTGGGTACTTTAGCCTTTTTACCTTCATCCGCCTTTTGGTTCAGTTTGCGTTTCCGCATCCTGTGAGCCAAGGGGGGTGGCCCGACCTGACCTCTGCTGGCCCCTGATGGCCACAGATGGCCCCGCCCTTGTCCCAGGCTTCTCCCGGGCGCGCTCCCGCACGCGCTCTGTGGGGCGGAGGTAGCGCTCCTCCTTTCAAGCGCCTCCGGGCGCTTCCTCGTGACGCTGCTGGTGTGCGCCGCCTGGGGGGTGCTGGGACTTGGAGTCCTACCCCTGGCGGCAGTGATGTCGATGGCGGGAGCGGGAGCCGTGCAGCAAAGACCCCGGTGCAGCCTCTGCAGATGATAGGCTGTTGGCGTTAAAGCAATCAATCGATCAATCAATCAAAGCATTTATATAGCGCACTACTCACCCAGAGGGTCTCAAGGCGCATGGGGAGGGGGGTCCGCTACTGCTCGAACAGCCAGGTCTTGAGTTGCTTCCTGAAGGCGAGGTGGTCCTGGGTCAGGCGGAGGTGGGTCGGGAGAGAGTTCCATGTCTTGGCGGCGAGGTAGGTGAAGGACCGTCCCCCTGTGGTGGCTCTTCGGATGCGGGGGACGGCGGCGAGGGCGTGGCCGGTCGATCGAAGCTGGCGTTTGGGAGCGTAGAAGTTGAGGCGGCTGTTGAGGTATCCTGGGCCTTGGTTGTGTAGGGCTTTGTGTGCGTGGGTGAGGAGTCGGAAGGTGATTCTCTTGTTGACCGGGAGCCAGTGCAAGTCTCTCAGGTGTCCGGAGATGTGGCTGCGACGGGGGATGTCCAGGATGAGTCGTGCTGAGGCGTTCTGGATCCTCTGGAGTCTCTTCTGGAGTTTGGCGGTGGTTCCGGAGTAGAGGGAGTTGCCGTAGTCCAGACGGCTGGTGACGAGGGCCTGGGTGACCATCTTCCTGGTCTCGGTGGGGATCCATCGGAAGATCTTACAGAGCATGCGCAGGATGTTGAAGCACGACGAGGAGACGGCGTTGACTTGTCTGGTCATGGAGAGGAAGGAGTCCAGGATGAAGCCCAGGTTGCGTGCGTGGTCTGTTGGTTTGGGTGCGCTGTCTAGGGCGGGGGGCCACCAGGAGTCGTCCCAGGCGGAGGGTGAGGATCCCTGGATGAGGACTTCCGTCTTGTCCGAGTTCAGTTTCAGGCGGCTGTTCTTCATCCATTCGGCTACCTCTTTCATCCCTTCGTGAAGGTTGGCTCTGGCGGTGGCGGGGTCGTTGGTGAGGGAGAGAATCAGCTGGGTGTTGTCGGCGTAGGAGATGATGTTGAGGTTGTGCTGGCGTGCAATGTCTGCGAGGGGGCTCATGTAGACGTTGAAGAGGGTTGGACTGAGCGAGGAGCCTTGAGGAACGCCGCAGATGACTTCGGTGGCTTCAGATCTGAACGGGGGGAGGCGGACTCTCTGTGTCCTTCCGGCGAGGAAGGAGATGATCCACTCCAGTGCCTTCTCCTGGATTCCGACGTTGCTGAGTCGCTGCACTAATGTACGGTGGCACACAGTGTCGAAGGCCGCGGAGAGGTCTAGGAGGATGAGGGCTGCTGTTTCTCCGTTGTCAAGCAGTGCTCGGATGTCATCGGTGGCTGCGATCAGGGCGGTCTCGGTGCTGTGGTTGGCCCGGAAGCCAGACTGCGAAGGTAACCCTTCTGCCGTTGGTTAGACCACATGAAAGGAATTTATCCTGAACACTCATACGTTTATGGATACAGCAATAAATTAATGGATAGTGTGCCCAAAAAACACAGAAACATAGGATATCAATGTCCACTACAAGATGGCCGCTGAAGGCAAATAGGCTTAATCATCCAAGAGTTGCGACATCCACTTCACATACTACATCAAGAATAACCCTCTTAAACACGAAACCATTTAATACATGTGGTACTCAATGGAAACGGAAGTATGTTTATTCAAACTACACTGAATGTCTTTACATCATATGTGTAGCAGGGAGGACCGGCCAAGTGGGAGGAAGATCCCTATGATAGACTGTTGGGTCACTGACCTGGATGCCCCTTCCTCTTTTACTTCACATCAGGACGAGTGGAGGTCGGACTCCCAGTCGTTTTGGAAAGACGAAGTGCTCGGACCTCAGGATGGCTCCTTTAACTGGGCATCTGTCGAGGAAGAAACCACACCTCTAAATGACGTATACACTGCGGGATTGGTTAAGAAGGCGGAAATAAGGAATCCGGCGTGTGACATCACCGAACAAGCGAGTTTGGAGTGGAAAGGAACGGGAGAGACGAGCAAAGGATTCGGAGTCCAAGTGTACCGGGAAGAAGACGTGGAAGACGGTCGAGACGAGGCACCAGCAGAGGAAGATCCAGAGCCAGGAGGCCAACGACACCACGAGTCACCCAGCCACACTCACAGGGGAGTGTGGCTCTCCCAGGTACGGCAGCGCGTAACAAGCTGGCTGGGAAGGAGGGGGGGTGCTCCTTGGTAGACAAGAAAGCGCGTAGACCAGTTCTGTAGAGAAATCACGCTTTGTATAAACGTTGAGTGCTCCCCTCCCTATCCTGTACCTACTTTCCCTTCCCAGACACCCTCTCCTCACTGTCTCCCCACCACGCATACAGTTTGTAGCTTACACATTGCATGGTGCTCCTTTTCACAACCCGGATCTACCCCTGGGAAACAGTAGTGAAAGAAGGACAGGTTCTAATTGGTGCCATTTTTTCCCTCTCGCTTGTCCTACCGTGGCGTAACCGAGGCGGAGCGGACCATTGCAGACCCCGAGCAGGAGAGTAGGGGGACCCCAACCAACACCAGAGGAGTTAACCCAGCGATACTGTCCAGAGAAAGACTGCCACAACGAAAAAAGAAGACCTTTATAAAAATAAAGCCCTATATACCGAGGTCTAGTCTCCGTGCCCTTACTTCTCCACCCTCGCCCCCCTCTACAATATGGTAGAATGTCTTCTTCGTCATAATATGGCCGCCGAGTGAAAGTGGCCAAATAGTACATTTCAAAATGCGGCGCAAATTATGTGATATACAAGGTACACTACTGCAATTCAGACATAAGGACCCCAAACCGTCAATTAAGTTAATACTCCAGATAATTCCTCTCTAGGAGTGCATATATTGAACTACAACTTCCGTGATGCTGTGTTCCTAGTTTTCCTAGTCGGGCCGCTGAGGGCAAGTGGGCAAATACAACATTTTAAATTGTGGCGCAAATTATGTGTAATACATAGTATATTATTGCAATTTAGACACAAGGAAAAATGATAACCTAAAACCACTAATTCAGCCAACACCCTGCATAATTCCTCTTTGGGTGCGCTTTATTAAGGAGGCTGGATATAGAACTACCACTCCTGTGATCCTTGTCGGACCCGGAAGCACCCGCGGACCTTGTGAGCCCCCGGAGAAACATCGGCCCCAATGTGCGGCGGAAACTCTGAACCGAAATAAAATAGGAAAGCGTTTTCCTCAACAATCAACCCCACTCTACGAGTAAACCGGGCAGCCTAGATATTCACAAAAGTTAATCCACCCCTTTTTTTAAACAAAATGAAAATTCATGTTGAGTCTCATGTTTTTCCACCTAGATCCCGCCCACAAAGACTCGCATGTCCTACAGCCTGCATTGAAAAAAACAAATCAGGCAGTCCATTTTAATGTGAAAACCCCACATGTCTAATATCACAAGTAAGTTCACTAAGACACAGACTGGCACAATAAGACAATCGTGTGAATAGATGTGTAATGGGAACTCTTTCCTGTTGGCTTGTTTTAGAGTCCTCTTGATTAGATTGGCATTGCCCCGATCAGATTGGTTCCGCGCTGTGTTGATTCAAAGCCACCATAGAAGCTCAGAATGATAGAGGTAAGGTAATGACGCTTGCAGTGATGTAGGGATTGGTGAGAAGGGCAAATTAAGATATTCTTCTAAAAAAAGGTTTTTTCCTTTCTTCACAGCTTGATGTCCTGATGAGAACTCCATAAAAACACAAGTTTGAAACGCGTAGACCATTAGAGCCATTAAATCACAAGGATTTATTTTGAATTACTCTTAACAATTGTTTGATCTATGAAAAGGATTTCTTTATGGCATTCTGTGAATATTGTTATTCCAGTGTAAATGCATGAATGTTTTGATATCTGTGGATGGATGAGAGGGTATGTGTGAATGAGTGATGATCTGAATATGTATATAATGTCAAATGTCCAAATGTAATTGTTTACGTGGATATTAAATTTGTATATTGACGGTCTTGTAAATTGGGAAGAGGGGTTAAATAATAACCAAAATCATGAAGTAGAAATTTTTCAAAAAAAGATTTAAAAAGATTGAATCAAACATAAGTTTGCAAACAAAGCATATTGTTTAATTCGAATGTTTTGAGTATACTGAGAGAGAATTATGAATACAGTATTGGCAAATATTTTTGTTTATTAGTATCTAGTGGCTAAGCCTTGCTGTTGGGAGTCCAGACCCAGTGGTGGTTGTTTCATCATTCATATACTAGTCATGCACGCATCTAATCAGCCAGGCACTACTGATGCACTCATTCAATTATCCAGGCACTAACAATGTACTTATCTAAACACCAAGGAACTACCTGTTCCCTCAACTAATTATTCAATCAGGGGTTTGTAGAGCGCAAGCTACTCACCCGGAACGGGTCTCAAGGCGCAAAGGGAGAGGGCAGGGGGTTCCGCATATCCTGGAGGTTCACTGGGTTCCATCGAAGAGCCAGGTCTTGAGGTCCTTTAGGAACTCAGGGAGCGATGCAGTCTGTTGGAGGTGGAAAGGGAAGGAGTTACATGCCTTGGCCGTGAGGAGGGAGAAGGAGCACCCTCCTGTTCTGTTTTACTTAATCCGAGGAACCGTTGCGAGGGAGAGCTGGGACAAGCGGAGAGAACGCTGGGGAGCGGGGAACACGAGGCGGTGTTTCAGGTTGGCAGGTCTGATGTTGTGGAGGGCCTTGGGTGCGAGGGTGAGAAGCTTGAAGGTGATTCTGTTCTCAAAAGGGAGCCAGTGTAGCGTCCGTAGGTGTTGGCTGATGTGGCTGTGACACGGTAGCTTGAGGACTAGTCTGGCGGCTGCATTCTGGACATTCTGGAGTTTGCGGGCGAGATTCTTGTTGATTCCGGCATAGGGTGTATAGCCGTAGTACAGTCAGCTACTTATGAGGGAGTGTGTGACAGTTTTCCTGTGTTTGGGGGGATCTACTTGAAGGAGTTTCGGAGGAGGCGTAGGTAGTGGTAGCAGGAGGAGGTGATGGCGTTGATCTGGTGGTCCATTTTGAGTTCGGAGTCCATGATGATTCCAAGGTTGCGTGCATGGTCCGTTGGGGCGTGGAGGTCTCCGAGGGCGGGGGCCCACCAGGTGTCGTTCCAGGCATATGGGTGAGGGCCTATAATGAGTAGCTCAGTTTTGTCTGTGTTGAGTTGAAGGCAGCTGCACTTCATCCATCTAGCGACGGCTTCCATTCCGTCTTGAAAGTTGCGTTTGGTGATGTGGGTTCATTGGATATGGAGAGGATGTGTTGGGTGTCATCTGTGTACGATGTGATGTTGAGTTAGTTTGCTCTGGTGATAGATGTGAGTGGGGCCATGTAGATGTTAAACAGGGTCGGCTGATGCAGCATCCTTGTGGGACTCCGCAGGTGGTTGGAGTTGGTTCTAAGAGAAATGGAGGGAGTCTAACTTGTTGTGTTCTGCCATGGAGGAAAGAGAGGATCCGGTTGAGGAACTTGTTCTGGATTCCCGCGTCATAGAGTCTGCGGGCTAGGGTACGGTGAGTGACAGTGTTGAAAGCCATGGAGAGGTCTAGAAGGATGAGGGCCACAGTCTATCCTCTGTCAAGGAGGGCACAGATGTCCTCAGTTGCTGCGAGAAGTGTGGTTTCAGTGTTGTGGTTCTTCCTGAAGCCTGTTTGGGAGGGGTTGAGGATGTTGTATTCTTCAATGTAGGCGGCGAGTTGGCTGTTGACAGCTTTTTCTATGACTTTGGCCGGATAAGGGAGTAGGAAGATTGGTCTGAAATTTTTGAGTTCGGTGGGGTCCGCCGAAGGTTTTTTCAGGAGAGGGTTGTTCTCGGCGTGTTTCCATTTGTCTGGGAAGGAGGCGGTCTCGATGGAGCGGTTGATGATACGTTGAAGCTCGGGCGATGATGTCTGCAGCTTTGCGGTAGGGCAGGGTTCTGTGGAGGCCCCGGAGTGGGTCGTCTTCATAATCCTCAGAGTGTCTTCGATGCTGAGGGTGGTTCAATTGTCTAGTGTCAGCTGTGCACTGCAGGGAGTGGTGGGAGGGAGGTCCCTCGTGTGGTGGTTTTGATTTTATGATGGATAAAAGTGCTGAGCCTTTCACTGAGGTCCTGGGAGGGAGTGATATCTGTGGACTCGCTGTTGGGTTTGGAAAACTCTTTGATGATGCAGAAGAGTTCCTTGCTGGTGTGTGCGTTTGGGGAGATTCTGTACTGATAGGCTTTCTTTCTGGAGAGTCTGATCAGCTTGTGGAGGACAGCGGTAGCTGTTTTGAAGTTGTCAAAGTCTGTTAGGGTTTTGGAAATTCTCCACAGGTGCTTCTGGAGTCTCAGAGTGCGGTGGAAACTCAGCTGCCTTTCTTGGTCTGGGGCCTGGAGGCTTTCTTGAGGGGGGCGATGGTGTTGGCGCTGTCAGTGATCGAGTTGTGTAGAGAGCGGCCGGTGGTGGTGGGGTTCTCATCTGTGGAGGTGGGAGCGGAGCTGCCGAGGGTGATGGAGAGCTGGTCGTCGGAGATCTTGTTCCAATTCCTGCGCTGCAACTGATGGGGACATCTGCGGGGGATGTTGGATTTGAATGTGAAGAGAACACAGTGGCGGTCCGTCCATGGGAGTCCGGAGGTGTGCTGTAAAAACTGGATCGAGGATGTGCCCAGCCGAGTGCGTTGGTTCTGGTGTGATCTGCTTGAGTCCTATGTTGTGGAGGTTGTCCAGGAGGGAGGTGGAGTTGGGGTCCTGGTAGTTGTCGAGGTGGAAGTTTAGGTCTCCTAGCAGCATGAAATTAGTGGAGATGATGGCATGCAGCGTGATGATGTCGTTGATGGAGTCAGGGAAAGGAGCGGGTCTGCAGGGTCTATAGATGAGAGTGCCTCGGAGGGTGAAGGACAGGTTGGTCTGGATCTTGAAGTGGAGGTGTTCCATCAGGTCTGTGGGCCAGTCAGAATAGGTGCTTAGCCAGAAATAGGCCTTGTGGGCGATGGCGATGCCTCCTCTAGCGTGGTTGGGATGATCCTTCCGGGTGAATTTCTATCCTTCAAGGATGGCAATCGCGATGTCTGGTCCGGAGGCGGCATTTGTCCAGGTTTCGGTGAGGAAGGCGATGTGCGGGTCTGTGCTGTCGAGGAGGTCCCAGATTTCCATGCCGTGTCTGTGGAGGAAGCAGACATTGAGGAGGATGGATCTCAGGGTTTGGGGTGCGATGGAGTTGTTGCTGAAGGGAGGTGGAGGGTTCTGGGTCTCAGCAAATGTGAAGGAATGGCGGCAGTGACGGCAGGTGAAGCGTCCCTGTGTGTGGAGGGTGAGGAGAGCTTGCAGTTGTAGTTCTTGCTGACGTTAAATTTGTGGAAGTCAAGAAGCTGTAGCGCTGGCAGGCTGGAGGACCAGAGGTCCTGGCGCTGGTCGCGGTTGGGTTGCTGACGGACACAGACCAGCTTGCCTTCAGCGCTCCGGCGGCACGCCTGCTTCACGCCCGTGCCACGGCCTCCATTATGTAAAGGTTGGGGGAGGGCGGGACAGCTTGGAGGCAGGATTGGTGAGGGAAAAGCACAGGAGGGGCCGGGGACAGCAGAGTGGGAGGCAGCAGAAAGGGGGGGGGAGAAAAGAATGAGGCTGGCACAGTCAGGAGAGTAAGTAAGGAAAAAGGAAACTGGGAGCAAATATAAATCTAAGCAAAGGATAAATTAAAGAAGTATAAGCAAATGAAAAATTAAAGAAAATACTGGGCAGGCGATCAGTCAGACAAGGGGCGAGAACCGCAGTCTAAGTTGGGCCAACAGGAGAGGAAGGGAACTGCCTGAACTATGTAGCTGCACGCTGGGAGAGCAGGAACCCAAGGGGTTTAGCAAAACCACTGAAACATTACTCACGTACTCATCCAATTTGCTAGGTGCTATGTATGCACCTAAACAATCACATATGGACTATTCATGCACTCTATGAAACATCTATATACCATGCATGCACTTCTTCAATCATTCACACACTAGAGTTCCACTCATTTAATCAATTAACCACTATCTATGCATATGTTCAATTATTGAGGCATTAGTCATGCACTTATCTAATCATTCAGGCACTACTCATGCACACATCCAAACACCCAGATAGTAGTGATATACTCATGCAAACACACAGGCAGTAACTATACAGATATGAAATGACCCAAGAAGTTCCCACATACTCAGAGAATCATCCAGGCACTACGTGTATCCTCAGGGAATCACCTAGGCACTATCTATGCACTCATTCAATCATCCAGGGAGTATTAATGTATACAACCACAAACACATGCATTTACAAGTTTTACTGAGGAATTTGCAGTCTTTTAGAACTATGTGGTGAATTATATATGCAACCGGTCACACACTCTATGCTTGTACTTGGAAGAATTAAAGAGCTATATGCTCTGATAGAGATTAATGTTGAGAATATTATATGCAATGTTTCCCAAAATTTAAATGTGATACATTTAAGTAGAAAAATACTGAGATACTAAGTGACCAGTGAAACGGTGGTAGAGTGGCACATAGATAGCTCTTATGTTGTGTTTTCAGATTTATAGTGTTGACACACTGTATGTACTTCTACACTGTGGTTGATGTTCATTTTAAAATTTACTACAGAAGGTATCAAATGGTGTTTTACCATGTATAAGTGAAAACTGAGATTTGGTGCCGCTGTGTTTTAGGAGAGGGTGCTATAATGTTTAAAAGGTAACTAATAAATACAGTTTTGTGTTTTGCTTTGTGTTTGGTATATTGAAGTAAGTGCATATAATTATATTGCAAAGTTTATTGGTAGATTTAAAACTGCGACATGATGTAAAAACAGATTTTGTATTATGTGTAAGTCAGTAGTAAAGTAATTGCTACATTGGATAGAGTAAAAATTAAAATATACTTATTTCTTTTCCACAAAACAATGTATACATAATTACAGAGAGTTAGAATGCCTACAAAAGTTCATATCTCTGAAGACAAAACAAAAGGAGAAATTGCTAAATTAAGTGGTGAAAGAAAAAAAAGCTACTGGTAAGAGGACAGAGTAATTTCTTAAAAATATATCTGGACACCTGCAAACATTTAAAAATAATATAAATGAAAACCAAACTTTGAGAAACAATAAGAGTGGACGAAATTGATATTAGAAGAGCAGGAAAGAATGGAACACAGATAGACACCCATTAACCAACAGACATAAGCAGTTTAGGGAAAACAGAGCCAAGATGTTTCTAAGTAAAGTGGTTGTAAATGTATTGAGAAATATGAAGAAGTATATCAGAAGGAAAGAGTCACTGAAACAGGAAGAACAGGTTGACGGAGCAGTTGATAAGGCCTCTGCTTTGAAGAAGAAGCTTTTAATTTTGATTATAATAGAATGAAGACTGTTGACAAAAAAGTGTTGTACATGAGGAGACACAACAAGAAGAAAAGAAATAGCTTTTGTACATTTGTTAGTGGAGAATGGATACATACTTCTACTATAGAGTTATTCTTTAATGAAAAAAGCTATCTGCAGGATAACACATTAGTTCATGCTCTTGATGAAAGAAGATAATGTTATGAAATGAAGAATGGTGCTTCCTAGCAAAAGAGGTGATGGTGTCTGGAAATGTAGAACAAGTTATTTCAGAAGAGGAATGGGGGAGGTGTATGCAGGCTCTATATACAAATGGTATTGTAGTAGTATTTGTAGTATTTGACAGC
The DNA here is from genome assembly GCF_964263255.1 of Lissotriton vulgaris. Classification (NCBI taxonomy): domain Eukaryota; kingdom Metazoa; phylum Chordata; class Amphibia; order Caudata; family Salamandridae; genus Lissotriton; species Lissotriton vulgaris. The sequence continues at coordinate 411,706 of NW_028251998.1, read as the reverse complement.
AATCCATTGAAATACTAAGAAACTGTTTACATATCTTTACAAGGCGAAGTTTAAAACACAAAATAGGTACTTTACAAGGATAGGGTCCTTGCAAGGTTAGAAAGCATACACATTTGCAAGGACACTCACTAGCTTGTTTATCAAAGATAGTGTCCCAGAGCACATTTCATCATTTCAGGAAGTTTGTTGTACACCACTCAAAAATGCAAACTTTAGTTAGGAGGCTGTAATATGTAAAAAGTCCTGCTTTATGTTGAGGAGAAATGAATAGAACACCTTTGTATGGTATTTTTCCAAAGGTAGAAAAGGTCTGTGATGATATGCAGTTTCATTTCTTTTGTCCAGAACAGGATTCTACAAAGTTGATAACATGAGGAGTTGCAGAAAAGGACACAGGTATTATAGTTGTTAGCTTTGAAGAAGAGATTACAAAATGTAACACAGTGTGCTCTGATAAACCAGAGTATGTTTGTATATGTGTATGTGGTTGACACCACACTCACTACAAGAATGAAACACGGAATGTTGACTTGTATTTAAAAAGTGAAAAAGAACATAGTGATAACTCTCAAAGGTTTGCTATGTATTTATTTGTAGAGGAACGCATTGTCTTGTGCACACAGTAAGTTATATGTAAGTAATGTTACAATAAATGAGAGGATAATAAAATGCCAGCTAGAGCTGTGCATAACAAGTCAATACTGGTTCCTATTCCAGAACCACTTCAACATTTCAATGTTTATGAGTCAATTCTTATTCAAAGTTTACATCCATTTCAGGCAACAGCCTGTATGGAGCCAAAGACAGGCAGATTAACATCAACAGGGCTGCAGAAACATTTAAAAGGTAGAGTACTGTACTGGATTAGTATTGTTTCTCAAAATATTCAGCAGGATGCTCAAGAATTTTTAATGGTAATGCCAGGACTATTAGAGAAAAAGGCTGTAAATATAAATTAATTATTTGGTTTAAGTTATAAATGGGGCAAAAATTGCGAACATTGTTAATTCACCTGTAGCACTGAAATTAATCTGGAACAATTCCTCTATTTGACATTACCAGATTGTAAAGCGTTGGCCTTTGAAAATGTAACCAAAAACGTCCTTCAATATATTACCTGTCCAAACTGCAGATTAGAACTTAGATGTATGTTGTGATTACAAATATATGGGACATCTGTCATAGTTATGCAACAATGTTGCAGAGTGGATGGTAGTCATTTAGAAACTTAAATTACAAACTTTGTAGCTGGTCAAAATCCCACTTCAAAAAGAAGTTTCACAACTATAACAAACATATTTCATGAAAGAGTTTATATAACTCCTACACACTACACAATATATTAAAGATGTCAAACAGGATGGATAGAGTGCAATGACATAGAGTGCAATGACATAGAGATGTCATTCAAATCAAGATTATGTAAAAAGCTAACAAACGTATATCTGCTATTTCTACAACCGAACATCTAAGGACAATTTAGGATAACAAAATGAGGTATTGTGTTTTTTTTCAGTTCAAACAAAGTTTATTTGGACTAAATAGTCCTTGAACATAGCAATCTGTATAAAATACAATTCATAGAAATCACAAATTAAACCATAAAACCACATCATAAGATTCACGTTAAAATTATTAATTATTAACTTCCAACCCTAAAACATCCTAAACGTGTCATAAGTTTAAAACAAAATACATTACTGAGCCCATTTAAAATTACTTTTATCTTATTTTAAACCACTCCCATAGTGCACTGCTTTAAATGCATAATCCTGCACTTCCAAGGTAAGAACAATAAGCCTTTTTCATCCATGAATCCTACCCATATCCTGTAGGCAAGCGAGCTTGATAGAGATGTCATTCAAATAATGAATATGTAAAAAGCTAACAAACGTATATCTGCTATTCTACAACAGAACGTCTAAGGACAATTTAGGATAACAAAATGAGGTATTATGTTGAAATGTATATGAATTATGAGTTTCTGAGACATTATTCGACCTACAAGGTGTATTGTCTACAGCATGTAGTTAGAAATGAAAGACTGTTTTTAACTGAAGAAAATTAATGGATAAAACATTACAAGACTACATTCTGTTACTACAGATAAAAACTAAACGGAGGTACTATAATACCAGCAGTCTTAAGTTGCATCTAAGAAGTCTCTTTTTCACTTCACCATTATATCTTGTTATGGTTGCCTAATGTTCAAATTGAAATCCTAATACATTTTTCTTTGTTTACATTTTTTCACAGTGCTTGAACTGCTGAAATAAAAGAAGAATAAAAATTAACAATTGTGGGGCCGATTCCGATGTCGGACGGACTCAGGTCCGACCGACATCGGTCAGGAGCAGTAACCTGCTGTCGTGGGTTACGACCCTGCTAATACGATGCAACCGAACAGGGTTCGGTCGCACTCGTATAATTCACAATACAGGCATGCATTCCGAGCGGAATGCATGCCTGCATTGAGAAAAGCAGGGGTGCAGTTCATCCCTGCACCCTGTGGCCGGCACCCCAAGGTGCCTGCCACCGGGTGCAGGGATCCACAGAGGGGCACCATAGGTGCCCCCAGGCTGAGATTAGGCATCCGTGCACCCATGGGGGCCCTGCTGGGGGCCCCCAAAGACAGTTTCCGACTGCCTTTTCGTGCCGGACAGACCGGCACAAAAAGGCAACAGAAAAACTGCCATTGCACTCCCTCGGTCATAAAGAGGCAACAGGGGGAGTACTGAAGGATTTCCGGATGGCAGACGGGCTCTCTGAGCCCGTCGTAGGCCATCCGGAAATCAGAGTCGGATTCCATTCTGACCGAGCCCATCGGAATGGCTCGGTCGGAATGGAATCAGGCCGGCACTGACTGATGGGGTCAGAAGGGCCCTGAACATGGTTCGGAGCCCTTCGGACCCAAATTGGAATCGGCCCCTATGTTTTTTACATTCTGGAAAATAGAACCACAGACTGCTTCCCAGCTGTTATGATGGTGTTATAGTTCATGCCGCAGGAATCAAAGGGGCACATTATCAAGGGGGTTTATCTCCGCTTTTTTGGCTTTAAAAGCCAAGAAAGCGGAGATAAAATGATCTCCCTATTACCTAGCTGTCGCTAACACCAGTTAGCGACAGCTAGTAGGAGATAGCGACCATCTTGGGCCCCACTTTGCATGTCAGTGATATTTATCACTAATGACATGCAAAGTGGGCGTGCCAAGATGTTAGTGACTGGAAACAGTCGCTAACATTGCTATCTCCTATTACCAACTTTTGGAGATATTCGGGCTAAGCACGAATATCTACAAAAGCTAACACCTGCCCTGAGCAGTTCTTAGCCATGTTATCCAATGGGAGGTGGATAACATGGCTAAGAGCATTAGCTCGGTAATGCATGAATATCGCTGACTTTTCAGCGATATTCATGCACTGCGGCCGATTTTTATCACATTTGCGATAAACCTTGGTAATACCAAGTTTGATCTACGAAAAAAAACGCCGCAGGTCAGCGGTAAATTTTTGTCTCTAACCAAGAAATAGCGATAATTATCGCTATTGCTTGGTAATATGCCCCATAATGCTTTAATTCTGGTGACATTTCACTGCAACTTTATTTTCAGGAGCAGGGGCTGGAGATCTGGAGACTGATGATCCCTCTCCCTTTTTTTCTCTGTGTAATTTTAAGTTGCTTCTTCTGGTATGTTGTTGTACCACAAAAACATTTTGTAGCTGTTCTCCAAGATAATGTCTTCTCACATATGCTGCACCTTACCAATTTAGTTGTGGTCTTTGATTTAGCAGATGAAATAATGAACAAATCTCAAGCTATGTTTTGTTTTTTACTTTGTGGTTGTACATGATAAGACTGTTCATGTGCAGTTGAGTCCTGCTGCTGTTTAATAACTTCAACCAGTTATAGGTCTTCGTTTAGTTCTTTTGAATCTATTATTTTTTTGTAGAATTAGTGAAAAAAATTAAAAACCAGCACTATTTTTAAAATGAGTTTGGGTGGCTGTAATGGCAGAGTTTTTGGCTTTATTTAGCAGTGATATAGATCTTAATCTTGCTCGCATCTAGTATAGGTATTCTTAGCCTGTGTTGGCCCTTTTAAGCCCTTTTTTCCAGACCTAGAAGAGGATAGCTGCTTAATATGCCTTTATTCTTGACTTTAACCTGTCTATTGCCTATTGGCTTTGACATATTAGACACATTGGTATGGTTTATGTAGGTATTCTGCATCCCTTTCAGGCCTACAGGCCTAGAGCTAGAGGGACTCCATCTTGATGAAGCTGAGAGGCTTTTTAGGGTAAAGGCAATGTTTATAGTTAAGGCTGTTGTGTGCTAGAGGAAAATCCAGTTAGGACTGCTTCTTATCCGAGAAATGTGTTTTTCTCTTGGGCCCAGACGTAACATGCAGAGGCGCACTGCGGTTGCGTGGAAGCCTGGGAGCTGGCACAGGAATTCGGTAGGAGACAGCCCTCCGGTGGAAATTTCCATGAGGGGAGAGGAATCCATATTAGTGAGCTACAGGAGAGGAGGAGTGGTCAGTTCAGTTTGGAGTTCAGTCCAGCGTGGTGTGCAGTTCAGCGTGGTGCTCAGAACAGCTTGGAGCACAGAACAGCTGGGAGCTCAGTTCAGCTTGGAGCTCAGAACAGCTTGCAGAGAGAGAGAGGATGTCTGCTGGAGCTGCAGAATAGAGTGCAGTACTTAAATGGAGAAAGAAGGCAGACGATTGCTGAAGATGAGGAGAGAGAAAGCAGTGCAGAGAGCATCAAAGAAGGCTGTCAGCTGGAGCAACTGAACCAGAGGCGTGGTGATGTGGTGAAGGAGGGAGAGACAGAGAGAGCCCTAATCCCACCAGAGGCAGAGAGAGAGCCCTAATCCCACCAGAGGCAGAGAGAGAAATCTTCCTTCTAATAGGTGAGGTAGTCTGAATTAGTTACACTTACACTTTATGTCTAATCTTTTCCCTTTCAGCGGAGTGTTCCTGTTATGTTTAATCTTTTCTCTTTCAGCGGTGTGTTCTACCTATAGTCTTTGTCAGTTCTGTGTAAAGGTTTATATTGTACTAATAAAACAACCCCCAGTTTGTAGAAAACTGGCACGTGTCCCCTTGTATTCTTGTTCAATCTAGGTAAACAACACTCCTAGGTGTTTAGTGTTTGCATGAATGGATGAGTAATCCCAATCAGGTAAGTGGTGATCACATAAATAGGGAGTGAGTGGACCTATGATGCCAGGAATAGGAGACATATGACATTAATTGGCTACCTCCTAATATTGTAGTAGCAGACCCTTAGTGAAGAGACTTCCCAATATATATATATATATATATATAGGTGTTCATAGGAATGTGGTCGTCGTTGATATGCGGCGTTAGTGAGAACACTGGGGAGGATTACCAGTGCCGATACCCACAGGATTGTGGCTTGAATAAGTGAGAGCGCTAGGAGGTCGAACTAGCGTGTAGTTTTGCAGGATTGCAAACAGTTTGGAAAAGGGAGCATTGGGTTCTGCAGGCCCATGTGTAGACGCACCGGATTGTGTGTCATATCTGCCCTAGGGTAGACCGGTCTGGGTCTGGGTGGCCGCGAGACCAACTGATGTGAATATAAGTGTGGTGTAGAGTATGGAAATCCCTAGTAATCAGTGAGTATTCTTAGTATCCCTATAGATTTAGTGGTGTTTTTAATAATATGAGCTTGTATATTGCGAGTTCCCCATCCTCAGGTAGGTACAGGTGCCTGGATAGTTGGTCCTGAGGAGGGATGTGATTACGTTCTGGCTGGGTTGGAGGGGCCCCTAGGGGCTGATCCCACCTACTCAGAAAATCCAGCCATAACAGTGGCAATGGGTAGTTTGATGGGTGAATAAAATGTCTTTGTTTGGCAGTTATGTTGTCTTAGTAAATTACGATGTTGAAAGTTCCTTTTTGAAATCGAGGGTTTTGTCAAATCTATTGTTAAAATAAAGTTAAGTCATTAAGTTGCTAAACAGCTAGACTCAAACATTTACAAAATATGTCTATATAACTGTTTTACACTTTGTCGTTTTTATTTGTGATTACTGACATCATTACCACCACCGGTGTTGCAGTGAAGAAGGAAATTTTATTTTTGATGTAGTAGTTTTGACAAATCGATACTAAGAGGAAAGTTTAATTAGTATCTTACCAAATACCTACTTTAAAAATGTATGTAATATTTATTTATTTTATTTTACGGATTTGTAGAGCGCATGGCTGCCCATGGGCGTCCCAGCGCTGATAGACAAGAACCTGGTGTGACGAGCCTTATGGGAAAAGCCATGTTTTGAGCGCTCTACGGAAGGAGAGAAGGTTAGGTTGGGCTCTGAGGTTTGGGGGAAGCGAGTTCCATAGTTTAGCCGCGTTATATGAAAACAGTCGGCCGCCAGAGCGGGCTTTTCTGATCCTAGGTACCGAGGCTAAATTGCAGTTAGAAGAGCGGAGTGTTCTTAGGGTGGTATGGGGTGAGATGAGGTTTTGGAGTATAGGAGGGGCATTGCCGTGCAGAATCTTGTGGGTCGTGCAGAGGGCCTTAAATTGAATTCTCTCTTGAATGGGGAGCCAATGTAGGGCCTTCAAGGAGGGTTTGGCTGAGCCTCGACGGTGGGTTCCTGTAAGGATGCGGGCTGCCGCATTTTGAGCCGTTTGAAGTTTAGCCAGAACTTTTTTGGGGGCCCCCAGATACAGGGCATTGCCATAGTCCAAACGGGATAGCACAAGGCCGTGGATGAGGAGTTTGCGGGATTGTGCCGGAAGCAAGGGTAAGATTTTCCTTGCTGATCTAAGCAGGCCGTGACAGGTTCCAGCGGTTTTCCGCGCTTGGGCTGAGAAGTTGAGCTCTTCGTCTAACCAAATGCCCAGACTCTTGATTTCTGGTTTGGACACAGGGGGGGGGCCCATGGATGAAGGCCATACGGAGATGGAGCTGAGTAGTGATTTGTTGCCTAAGAACATTATCTCGGTTTTGTCGTTGTTTAACTTGAGGTGGGAACTGCTCATCCATTTCGTTATTTCGGTTAAACAGGTGTGAAGGTTGGGAACGGAGTGGTCTTGCTGGGTTAGGGAGACCACCAGTTGAGTGTCGTCAGCATAGGTCAGTAGTTTGATTCCGTAAGGGGCGACGACTTTCTCGAGGGGGGACATGTAAACATTAAAAAGGGTTGGGCTCAGGGATGAGCCCTGGGGAACCCCGCAATTGATGGCTGTGGGTCTGGACGTAAAGGTGCCCTCTGTCACCTGAAAGGATCTGTTTTTGAGGAAGGATTCTAACCAAGCCAGAGCCGTTCCTGCAATTCCAAGATGCCTGAGTCTTTGGATCAGGATTGAGTGGTTGACGGTGTCGAAGGCCGCGCTGAGATCCAGGAGGATCACTGCCACTGATCCCCCTGAGTCCATGATCTTCCTTGCCTCTTCGACTACCGCCAATATTGCGGTCTCGGTACTCTGGCCTGGCCTGAATCCCGTTTGAGAGGGTTCTAGAAGTTTATTAGATTCGAGGTATTGGGAAAGATTTAGGTTAACATGTTTCTCAGCTATTTTGCTGATACCTGGGAGTAGGGAAATCGGCCTGTAGTTGCCGAGTTCCAGTGGATCAAGGTGAGGTTTTTTGAGTAATGCTCTCACCATTGCTCTTTTCCAGCTGGGAGGGACGATGCCTAGGCTGAGTGAATTATTGATAAGTTTTGTCAAATAGGGTAAGATAGTAGATTCAACTAGTTTAAGAATATTAAGTGGAGCAGAGTCAGTTGGGCTACCACTTTTAATAGAGCTGAGTATGCGGAGGGTAGTGTCAGTTGTAAGCGGGGTGAAGGCTGACAGCTGAGGGGTAGATACTATAGGTGATGGGGTGGGTAGGCTAACGTCCGGGGGGGCTGTAAGGGCGTTCAGGGGGTTAGGGGGAAGTGATTTGATGATGTTGACAATTTTTGAGTTAAAAAATTCCGCAAGTTCATTGCAGCGAGTGACTGAGGGTTCGACCAGGGGGGGGGGCTCTGGTAGTTTGAGGAGTTTCCTGGCTATTTGGTACGTTTCTCGGGCTGAATTGGTGGATGATTTAATTTTATCCTCAAAGTAGTTGATTTGTGCGGCTTTGATTGCTTTTTTATAGGTGAGAAGAGTTGTCTTGTATTCGATTTTCTTAGTGTGGTCAAAATGTTTCCTCCATTCTCTTTCTGACCTTTTGCAGGCTTTTTTTAGGAGCCGCAATTCATCAGTGAACCAGGGTGAGGTGGCTTTGTTCCGTGGATTACAGGAGATTTTTTTGGGGAGAGTTTTATCTAGGGTGTTGCCTATCCATGCTGAGAAGTCTGCATCAGCACTGATGGGGTTGTTGTCGAGTGCAGGCGGGGAGCTCTCTAGATGTTGTTTCCAGATTTCTACATCTAGTTTAGACCAGGATCGTGAAGGCTTGCTAGGAAGGGCAGTGGGACGGGGAGCGCGAGTGATCTGCCAGTTTAAAGGGACGAGAAAATGATCAGTCCAAGGGACTGGAATGGGGTCGAGGACAGTAAGATCGTAAATGTTGGTAAAGATCGGGTCCAACAGATGTCCTAAGATATGGGTGGGAAGATGGCCTAGTAATTTTAATTGAAGGGTTTCGAGGTCTGTTATCAGGTCAGCAGTAAGTTTGACTTCCTTTTTATCAAAATGGATGTTTAGGTCACCCAGGATCAAACATGAGGAGTTGGTGGCGGTCAGAGTGTAAGAGTGCTCCGTGAGGGATTCGCAAAATTGACCTAGTGGTCCTGGGGGGCGGTAGATGAGGAAGCCTGATATGGATTGACAAGGGGAGACCTGGATGGAGAACATGACGTTTTCGCAGTCAACGAGGGGACTGCCTTGGAGACGGCATGAAAACTGGTCTTTATGAATTATGGCAATGCCCCCACCCTTTCCCTTAGGGCGATCCATGCGATGAATGAGGAAGCCTGAGGGAAGGGAATTGACAATGTCAGGGTATGAGTCCGGTCCTAGCCACGTTTCTGTTAGAAAAAGCACTTCTAAGTTATAGTTTTCCAGCAGAAGATGGATTTCTGTCGAGTGCTTGGGGAGGGATCTGCAGTTAATAAGGGCCATTCGTATAGGGGTAGGGGAAGGCAGTAGAGGTATGATGGGGGAGAGTCTGTAAGGGCAGTGGGAACATCGGCTAGGGAGGTGGTCGGCGAGTAGGCCATGTAAGCACGAGTCGTGTACCTTTTTATTAAGGTGGAGTAGGTCTTCCCTTTCATATCTCCGTGCCTGGTTGCAGGATTTAGTGGTATGGCTTGGCTCTGCGCTCTGTCTAGCGCGGACGAGCGCAGACGAGCTTGCCTTGAGCGCGCCTTCGGCGCGCTTTCGTCGCGCCCGCTGCGCTCGTCCGCTGCGCTTCCGGTAAATACACATGTATATAGTGAGGGAGCAGTTACAGGGGGCGTGGCCTCAAAGTGGGCGTGTCCCTGTCCCAACGAGGACAATGGCGGGAGAAGTGGGTCGGCGATTTCGCCCTTTTTTAGCGCTCGTTTCGCTATGTGAGAGGTGCCTGCACACTGTACTCGTGTGTCAGGAAGGGAAGGTGAGTGCAGTTTAAAAACACCAAATTACAGTTTAAAACCAAGAGTTGCGCTAAATTCAGTCCGCTCCCGGCTGTGCCTCAGGAGGTTCTGTGTGTAATCTGCAGCGCTAGTGATCAGCGCGCTTTTGTAGGACTTGCAGGGGGCGTGGCCTCAAAGTGGGCGTGTCCCTGTCCCAACGAGGACAATGGCGAGAGAAGTGGGTCGGCGATTTCGCCCTTTTTTAGCGCTCGTTTCGCTATGTGAGAGGTGCCTGCACACTGTACTCGTGTGTCAGGAAGGGAAGGTGAGTGCAGTTTAAAAACACCAAATTACAGTTTAAAACCAAGAGTTGCGCTAAATTCAGTCCGCTCCCGGCTGTGCCTCAGGAGGTTCTGTGTGTAATCTGCAGCGCTAGTGATCAGCGCGCTTTTGTAGGACTTGCAGGGGGCGTGGCCTCAAAGTGGGCGTGTCCCTGTCCCAACGAGGACAATGGCGGGAGAAGTGGGTCGGCGATTTCGCCCTTTTTTAGCGCTCGTTTCGCTATGTGAGAGGTGCCTGCACACTGTACTCGTGTGTCAGGAAGGGAAGGTGAGTGCAGTTTAAAAACACCAAATTACAGTTTAAAACCAAGAGTTGCGCTAAATTCAGTGTCTAGATATGTGTTTTACACTTTGTCAAAACGCACACATTATTAGCAGTGTGTTCATGGCAATTGCACTCATAGAATCCCGCAAGCACTACCTATGCAATCACTCTAGCTCTACTCATGCACATGTGTAATTATACAGACATTACCTATGCAGACATCCAATAACCCAGGTACTACTCAGTCACTCATTTAATTACCCTCACAATAGCCATACACTCATGCAATCACCCAGGCAATACCAACTCACTCATGCAATCAATCTTACACTAGTCATACAGTCACACAATCACTGAGGCACTACTCATGCACTCCTCCAAACCCCAGGATATTATCCATTGAGTTATCCAAGAATCCAGGCACAACCGATTCAGTCATACAATTATCCAGGCACAAACCAGGCACACATCCAATCATCCAGGCACTGCTCAGGTACTCATCTAATCATCCTAGCACTACCCACATACTTGTTCAATCGCCCCGGCACTACACATAGACTTGTCAATTACCCTGACACTACTCATGCACTCATCTAATCAACCAGGCACTACCCATCCAGTCATACAATTACCCAGGCTTTACCCATGCACATATTCAGCCACCTAGGCATTACTCAGATACTCATCCAATCACCCTGGCACTACCCACACCCTTATCCAATCACCCAGGCACTGCCTATGCACTCATCCAATCATCCAGGAACTACCCATGCACTCATCAAATCACCCAGACACTACCCATTCACTTATCTAATTAACCAGGCAGTTTCTCTGTACTCATTGAATCATATAGGTACATCAGTGCAGACCTACAACTACCCAGGCACAAGTCATGCACTTATAGAATCACCCAGGCACCCCATTGCAGTCATTCTAACATCCACACACCACTTATGGACTCATTCAAGCATCACTCATGTACTCATTCTAACATCCATGTGCCGCTTATGCACTCATTCATTCAACTAACCTTTTTTAAGCAGAAAAGGCAGTTCAGAAAAGAAGTATTTTTAACTCATTTTTTTGTTTTTTGTTTGTCTTAATTTTTTACTTTTTTTCACTACCCACATACTTGTTCAATCGCCCCGGCACTACACATAGACTTGTCAATTACCCTGACACTACTCATGCTACTACTACTCATCTAATCAACCAGGCACTACCCATCCAGTCATACAATTACCCAGGCTTTACCCATGCACATATTCAGTCACCTAGGCATTACTCAGATACTCATCCAATCACCCTAGCACTACCCACATACTTGTTCAATCGCCCGGCACTACACATAGACTTGTCAATTACCCTGACACTACTCATGCACTCATCTAATCAACCAGGCACTACCCATCCAGTCATACAATTACCCAGGCTTTACCCATGCACATATTCAGTCACCTAGGCATTACTCAGATACTCATCCAATCACCCTGGCACTACCCACACCCTTATCCAATCACCCAGGCACTGCCTATGCACTCATCCAGGAACTACCCATGCACTCATCAAATCACCCAGACACTACCCATTCACTTATCTAATTAACCAGGCAGTTTCTCTGTACTCATTGAATCATATAGGTACATCAGTGCAGTCCTACAACTACCCAGGCACAAGTCATGCACTTATAGAATCACCCAGGCACCCCATTGCAGTCATTGTAACATCCACACACCACTTATGGACTCATTCAATCACTCATGCATCACTCATGTACTCATTCTAACATCCATGTGCCGCTTATGCACTCATTCATTCAACTAACCTTTTTTAAGCAGAAAAGGCAGTTCAGAAAAGAAGTATTTTTAACTCATTTTTTTGTTTTTTGTTTGTCTTAATTTTTTTCAAAAATAAAATGGTAACAAAAATAACATTACTGTAAGCACTGAGTAAAACATTGAGCTTGTAGCGTTGCAATAAAAAAGCAAAAAGAAATTAACAATTATGGCTTTTTACATTCTGTAAAATTATATCTAGAGGCTGCTCCCCAACTGCTACAATAGTGTTTCAGTCCATGCAGAAGGTAGCAAAATGTTTTAGGTCTGGTGAGATTTTACGGCATCTTCTCTTGACTTCAGGTGGAACTTTGTCACCAGGAGCAGAGGCTGGGGCTCTGGAGGCTGATGATCCCTCTCCTTTTTTTTTTACAGAGCTTTATATAGCGAGAACTTGACCATCAGGTATCAGAGTGCTTTACACGAGTTGCACTACATGAGGGCACATTCATGTTTGTTAGGCACAGGGAGATTAAGTGATTTGCCCAGAACCACAGGATGTTGAGCGTCCTAGCCGAGACTCGAACCCTGTTCCTCAGATCAGAGGTTGACCACCCTAGCCGTTAGGCCTACACCTCTCCTTCTCTCTCTCTCTGCAATTTTTAGTTGCTTCCTGTTGCATGTTTTTAAGTGGTACAACATACTTGTTGTACCACATGAATATTATTTGCTGTACCTCAAGATAATATTTTGACACATAAACTGGACTTCAGCAATATAGCTGTGATCTTCGATTCACCAGATGGAATGGTGAAAAAACTGCAAGCTATGCTTTGCTCCTTCATTGGTGGTTTCTCATCTGAAGACTGTTCATGTGCAGCTGGGACCTCCAGCTCATCATGAAACAATGGTATTCATATAAGCTCAGCACCCAGCGGGAATTGCCTTAGCAGTCAACATGTTAATAACTTTAACCACTTTTAGTTCATCCTCTAGTTGTTGTGATGCCATTTTACTTTTTGCAAAGAAATAGCCATAAAAGCCAAAAACAGTACAATGTAGAAAATCAATTTAGGACAGCTTCAATAATAAACTAACCAGTACCTGGAAAGTTAAAGAAGGGAGAAATGGGTTTGTACTTCCTTTCATAAAGGAAAGTGTGTAAACCAATGAAATTTCTTTATCTGGTTGTCACGTGGTATTCGCGAGTACCAGCGTCGTTGTGACTTCCTACAGGGCTGCAAAAACAGAAAGTTATTTTTCAGAACTGCTCTTTTTGACAAATGCATAGACAAAATAAAATTAAACCAATATGTTACTAAACAGATACACTCACACTTATGTAAATATATCTCTATATGTGTTTTACAATTCACTTAAAACATGCAGTATACACAGCCACCGATTTCCTTGCGACTTCAGGTGTCGCACCGATGTAGTAAAATATATTTTAGATATACTTCCTTTGACAAATATATACAAAGGGAAAAGTTGAATCAATATCTTACTAAACAGCTAGAGTCAAATTTTAAATACAAAATGTCTTCATATCTGTTTAATACGTGATAATTGTGACCAATGACATCATCGCGACTACCTATAGTGCTGCAATGAAAGAAAATACATTTCAGATGTACTTTCTTCGACAAATGAATACAAAGGAGAAAGTTAAATCAATATCTTACTAGATACCTGGACTCAAACATACAATAAGGCATGTCTATATATATGTTTCACACTTTGACAAGATCACGCAGTATTCACGACCACCGACTTCATCGCAATTTACGGTGTTACAGCGAAGACAGAAAATGTATTTCAGATGCAGTTTTTTTGACAAATCTATACAAAGGAAAAAGTTAAATCAGTATCTTGCTAAATACCTGGTCTTAAACTTATAATGCACATGTCTATTTATGTGTGTAGGAAGCTGGCTCTGTATATACTATACCAAAGTGAGGTATAGTGTGCACAGAGTCCAGTGGAACCCCAAAGGTAGGCAGAGGTAAAAGTAGACAGCACCTTACTCTCTATTTGTGGTAGTGTGATTGAGCAGTAAGTCTGTATCAGAGGGTAGTGTTAAGTATTTGTTTCTTCACATTTCAGTAACATACTTGTATGGTTTAACAAATATTATATTTTTATATTTGTAAGTTTTTTAATATACATAATTTTTTATTTTTTACATATAGCTTTCTCTACAAACAGCAGCATGAAACATTGTTTCACTTAGTTTTGTTGTACAATAAGGGGTCGATTCCGAATCGGGAAACTAATCCGTACGACGATTCGAATTCGTAGCCGTTTCCGTACGAATCGTACAAATCCGTCTGAATCGCGTAGTACGATCTGTAGAAAAAAAGTATGTCCGAATCTTTGCAAACCGTACGAAAACCAAGGGATAATCCGGACGATAGGGATCTTCACGGTGAACCGTACGATTCGTAAACATGCTGTACGACCCGACAAGTACGATCCGGACTGAGGACCGAGAAGTACGGAAAACGTCGTGTGAGCAATTTGTATGGAGAGCCACACATTCACATATGCACCGTACCCCTGCAATCATGGGGGTACGCACCGTACCCCTATGCTCTGTACACCTACACACCGTACACCTATGCACCTTACCCCGATGCACCATACCCCTACACACCATACACCTATGCACCGTACCCCGATGCACCGTACCCCTATGGACCTTACCCCTAGGCACCGTACCCCTACTTACCGTACCCCTGCAATCATGGGGTGTACTCGCGTACCCGGGGGGGGGTCCGTTTCGCACGCGGTTAAAGTCGAAATCAGCTTTTACGGATGTTTTAAACTCCCGTAGAAAAAGAGTTGTACGGAGTGTTGTCGTAACATATCGTACTTGCTGGGTAGGAAAAAGATGCTTCGATCCGTACAGACGTCGCGTACTGTGTGTTCTGAATGCGATTTGTACGTATTTTTAAGTTGTATGGTCTTTCATGCGATTCGTACGGAGATCTGCTTTGGGTTCAGATCGTACTTCATCGTACGTACGGGGACGTTAATGATGTACGATTCGTACAGGATAAATGCTCCGTACTGCTATTCGTAGGGGATTTTACCGATTCAGAATCGACCCCTAAATGCTACATATTAGTTTTCTAATGTTGACAAATGTTGACATGTAATTTGTCTTGTTACACATAAATATATAGGTCACATTATTACAGCTTATGTTATAGAATTAATATTTTATTAAATATACATTTGTAGTTCAAAAAATAAAATTGACATTATTGCAGTAATATCTAATTTGAATATATTTTATTTAAAATTAATGTTAATTACATTAATTTAATATTTCTGTTTAACACATATATTAACATCTTTATTACATTTTTGAAATATTTTTACAAAACTTTTTAATGCAGTTTAAAAAATATATATTTGTCCTAAAGTTTCCATTCTATCTATTACTAAGTAGTCTTTATTTAACTTTAATTTAGTTGCTATTATTTTAACCATTACTTATATTGTTTTACTCTATGAACTTCACTTTAATGTGATTTGGGTTCCAGGCAGTCACAGTTCCCTGCTGATGGTAAACGGATAAGGTAAGTCTACTTTGAAGTTATTATTTGGAGTTCTAGGCCCACATGCATCAATATCGGCTTTTGCGATTTCTAAATTGCGAAAAATAGCGATTCGCAAATTAGAAATCGCAAAAGCCTATGCATGATTATTTTTTAATTTTTTATGCAATTCGGTAAAAATCGCTATTTTTACCGAATCGCATAAAAAATGCGAATTTCAAATTGCGAATTCGCAATTCCCATTCATTCCTATGGGCCAAAATGCCCATAGGAATGAATGGGAATTGCGAATTCGCAATTTGAAATCGCAATTCATCAATCCATTTCAAGGGTGGAGAGGGGGGTCCAAATGACCCCCCCCCCCCCTGCACCCATGAAATGTACTTTTACCTATAAGGACATGTGTGTCTGTAACTTAACAGTTTAAAAAATGCATTTTTGTGCATTTTTAAACAATTTCGCAAATTACCACGAGGTTCAACCACGTGGTAATTTGCACTTGCAATCTTAAAAATCGCAAATTTTTTAAGAATGATGCATTGCATTTAAGGAATCGCAAAATTGCGATTCCTTAAATGCAATCGCATTTTAGAAAATCGCAAAATTAGCGATTTTCAACAGAAACAAATGATGCATCTCAAAAAGCATTTTTGGAATCGCAAACGGCCGATTTTAAGGAATCGCACCGTTTGCGACTCCAAAAATGCTTGATGCATGTGGGCCCTAGTGCTAGTGGGATGTGGGTAGAGCTAGTTATTGTGACATAGTTCATTGGGTTGTTGCAATGGTGTATTTTTTCTTTTTTTTTTGGCCTTATTTGCCATATCCTCCGTCCACGGAAACTCGCCAACCACAACACTGCCTTAAGGTACTTTAGCGATCTATCCTCCGCCCTGACCTTTTCCAGACCCAATGTTTTAATGGGTGGGAGACCAGCCTCTTAAATGGAAAACGGAGAAACTCCAGCCATCGGTATTCAAACCTGACGAACCCAGGATCTACATACGGGAAAGGCCTCATCCTGGGGTCTCTGGAGACTAATCAGCATAATCATAGGACCCGGGGAAAAAAAAGAAAAAAAACCCGGGAATCCTATCTCCAGTTAATTAACAAATCCCAAAAGGACAGATTTCTTTTGCTATATGATCTGGCCAAGTCTGTTTTTGAAGTTTCGTACAGCGACGTTAAGCAGGCTGCTTGCGATGGAGGTATAACATCCACCCAAAATCTACATATTTGTCGCCTTGCCAAAATAATTGAATAAAAAAGAAGGGACTTTGCCTGACTGGTTACATTTTCCTCCAATCCAAAAATTATTAAGGGGAGGGTGATATTCAAAGATATGTTTAGGATCGAATCCAAGGTGACCTTCACTTCTTCCCAGAACTGCATAATTACAGGACATTCCATACACATATTTTTTTTGGAGCTGCCAGCAAATTGCACTTGTTACATTTCTTCCCTGGAAGAAACTTTGAAAGCCTAAGGGCTAAGAGGTAGGCACGATGTAGAGTAAACAGATGATTACGTCTTAACCAGGCTGGCTTCACTGTTTTATGGAGGAAATTAAAAGAGCTCGTCCATAAGTCTTCGCACTGAAAAGTCAAGATATTTCCCCATAACTTTTCTGGCAAAACAAAGTCCCCATTCGCCTCCTCGACCATGCTCCAATACCAAATTGCCACCTCCTTGCCCCCTTCTGGCTTTTCAACCAGTTGTCGTTCAAACTGACTGGATTTCCCCAATTGAGGGCCCCTCCTGCTTACTGCTCGTGCCCAACTGTCCATCTGTATATATTTAAACCTGGAAATAGTTGGGCCCACCCTGTCCCTCAGCACCTCTCAGTCTTGAACCCTTCTATCCACCAATAACTCTCCCCATCTAAATATCCCAGCCTCTTTTATCGGGGTTGCCAAACTGTCCTGCATACAGGGCGGCAGCCCAGGAGAATCCCACACCAGGGCAAAATTGGAGTAATAATGTAGCCCGATTTTCTTTTTGATCTGCACTCAACTTTTTATGACAGACTGGAGAGTCTTTAATCTGATCTTTTTAAAGTATTTCATGTCGCCAAACTTAAATAAAAATCCGTCTAACGGAATATCCACTCCCCCAATCATAGCCCTAAACATGGCCCCCAAAGATGATGTTATGGGGGTTTTAAGAAGCATCCTGGAGTAGTTCAGCTGAAATACCCATGCGTAATACAACAAATCTGGCAAAGCCAACCCTCCCTTCTCCGTCCTCCTTCTCAGCTTCTTCCAGGTCAACCTAGCTGTTTTGTAATTCCAAATAAAAGAATTTATCTCTTGCTGGCTTTTTTCCAATTTTTTTTGATCAAACATCAGAGGAATAGAATTGAAAATAAACGTAAACTTTGGAAGAATGGTCATTTTAACTAGGTTTGTTCTCCCAAAAATGAAGAGTGGCAAAAATGACCAAGATTTCAAAAGATTCCGACACTTCGTGGCAACCCGATCCAAATTTGTCTGTGCCAACCCTCCTATTTCTTGGGTGATACGTATTCCCAGGTATCTCATAGATGTTGCAACTGTTAATTGTACATTAGGAATATTCCAGCACATAATCTCAGTTTTGCTGGGGTTGATATCATAACCTGAGATCTGTCCAAACTGCTCTGCCTTTTTGATTACCACCGGGAAAGCTCTCTGGGGATCTGATGTGTAGACCAAAATGTCGTCCGAATAGAGAGCTATCCACTTCTCCCACTCACCAAATACAAAAGGGGGGATGTCCGCTTCCTCTCTCAAAACTTGGGCAAATGCCTCAATATAAAGATTGAATAGGAGAGGAGAAAGCGGACATCCCTGCCTGGTTCCTCTGGTAATTTTTATCGGGTCTGTAAGGGTGCTATTAACTAGCAATCTTGCCTTGGGGGCCCTATAGAGTGTCTTGATGACCCTACAGAAGACCTCCCCCAACCCAAACCTTCTCATCACCTCCACCAGATAGGGCCAATTGACCTTATCAAAAGCTTTGGTGGCGTCTAATGTCAAGGTGGCCAGTGGAAGCGAAAATGTAGTTGCAATATCGATTGCCCCCACCAAATCCCGTGTATGATCAGCCAACTGATGCCCCCTTATAAAACCCCTTTGATCTGGATGAATTATGGAGCCAATTACCTCCCCCAATCTAGATGCCAAGATAGATGTAAAAATGTTGTAATCGTTATTTAAAAGGGAGATTGGCCTATAGGATCCACAGTCCATAGGATTTTTGCCTGGCTTAGGTATAAGAACAATCGTGGCTTCATTCCAAGAATCAGGGGGATTTTCCCCTCTCAGAAGAATGCCATTAAGGAGAGCTGTCAGTGTTGGAACTATGGCAGGACATATCTCTCGATATAATTCTCCGGGTAGCCCATCCGGACCCGCCGCTTTCCCCTTCTTCAGACGACCGATCGCTTTAGCCACCTCCTCCTCTGAGTTCTTTCTCTCTAAATTAACCCTTTGTAATATTTGCAGAGATGTAAGGCAATGTTATCTAACCACCTATCACTAGCCTACGGATCATCCCTGACCTCTTCACTGTATATTTCTTGGACGAATTCTTGAAAAGCGGTCCCTATCTCCTGATCCGATGTCCTGACAGTGGGTTCTCCTTCTCGTTTGATCTCTTTAATGTACTTTCTTGCCTGTTCTACTTTGAATTTTCAGGCGAGGACCTTTCCTGCAGCTTCCCCAAATTCAAAATGTGAAATTTTGCTTGCCTCCCATCTTTTTGTTATTCGTTCTTGTAGTATTGTCGTGTTCTTATCTAGGACCCTAATTCGATATTCCCGATTTATGCCCTTGTGAGGTTAAAATCAATAATGTCCTGACAACAGCATAAGAATCAGATTCATATTCAGTAATAGCCCATGCAATCCAAAGCACAGCATGGCTACTCCCATCGACTCCTAGAAAAGCACACCGCATTCTTTAAACAAACCAAGCCTCCAGCAGCCCGGGAAAACCCCCCCGTTTTTGTTTTGATTTGAACAAGAACTCCTGAAGTCCTGCAAGAACTGTTAGTTCTTGGTGACGTCTTATGTCCAACCTTACGTCAAACCTGGCACCTTTTAGGTATAAAATACCAACAGTTGCCTTAAGCAAAGACACAGTGGTTTGGAGCAGAGCGAGCATCTACTTGCCCGAGAGCCCAGCTGATGCGAGTGCCCACGGAAGCCGCCCCTCCTTTTTGACGCACTGAGAGAGACGCTGTCTTTTTCTCCAGCCGAGAAAATCCAGCC
Source organism: Lissotriton vulgaris (assembly GCF_964263255.1). Lineage (NCBI taxonomy): Eukaryota > Metazoa > Chordata > Amphibia > Caudata > Salamandridae > Lissotriton > Lissotriton vulgaris. The sequence continues at coordinate 391,980 of NW_028251998.1, read as the reverse complement.
CCGGTGTTTCCAGCCTACCCTTGCGGGTTGCTGGGATATCGAGTCCTGAGGAAAGAGATACCAGACCTCCCACATTCTATTACCAAGGTACGGAGCTGACTAAACCCTTAGGAGAATTCTTGATGCAGATTCTTGGCAAAATTATCTTAACCAACTTAACTTAACATCGCTACTTACTTGTCCCTTCCCGAGTATTAGGCTTAGGTCAGGTACACCGGGGTAGGCTTAGTTAGAAGCACCAGTTGAGCCTTTTAGCCAATGTATATATGTATGTATATATTTTATCCATTTTAAAGTATCATATGGCTAAGAAACTGTATCAATGCTTTTACAGTATTATTTCATAATACTACTTTTACTGTACACACTTTACTTTACTTTAAGTATTGCAATTGTGGCAATTCACTTCTCTTGTATGAGAAAGAAGACTGCTCAATAAATAACACCTTTTATTGAAAGCGCCCGTCTCTCTATTTCTCTGTACTCTGGTGAAACTAAGTATGCACTGCTGACTGAGTGAAATATCTGTCTATTGTTTTCACACGACTCTCAAGATATACTTATTCTGAGGGAGCAAAGTTGTCATGTTTATGCGGTTGTCGGAAACTGAATCCCTTCTTGTCTGAGCCAGGGAATGTTATCCATCCCTTTTCATTCGAGAAAGTTTCCAGTGACCTCTGAGCTAGCTGGCGCAAACCTAAATTAAGTTTAACATAGTCAGTAGAGACCTAGAGGACCTCAGTCCTACGTCTACACTGCTGTTTATGTTATTCCAATGCGCAGAGCCTATTGGGAAAATAGGAACTACACTACAGTATCATATCAAGCTGACCCTTTAAGTTGACCTGTTTTTCTACCACCTCTGGGAATGCCATAGCGGAACCCAACTGCCCATCTAATTTAGCCAGCTCCATCTCAATGGTTTGAATTTTCTCTCAGTACATTCTCCTTCTGTGGGTTTGTTATACAGCCCCTCACATAAGCCTTCATGGCATCCCAGACAATATTAAGGCCTGCTGAGTCCAGGTTTGATTCTAGAAAGAACTTTACCTCCAATAACAGAAAATGTATCTCATCTTCCTCTAATAGGATCGTGCGATCAAAAGACCATGCGGATTCTTTCTTATAAGTGGCCCTTTGGAGGTCAAATATATTGGCCATATGATCTGACAGGTGTGAGGGAAGATAGTCTAACCACACAAGAGAATCTTTTGAAGTGTAGCTAAAAAGGGCGTAGTCAATTCTTGACTTGTGCTTATACTTTAGGTTTTGAAAAGAGACCCCCAATTTATTTCATGCCCTTTCCCTCCATACATAGGCTAAACCAAAATGTTACATTATCTCCCGCAAGGCCGCCCTTTATTTTGATGGGGTAACAGCTCTTGACTTAGACGACTTGTCTAGTAAAGGGTAAAGCACAATATTGAAATCGCCGACCCAGATAACTGGATCCTGTAATAATATAGGTTGATTCTGAATTTCTTTCAAATAGGAGGGGTCGTCTTGGTTCGGCCCGTAGTATCCCACCAACGTCAAAGGATTACCCTCTAATACAATTCTCGAAATTAACCATCTCCCACTATGGTCTTCCTTGCACTCCAAAATGTGCACTTTTACCGACTTCTTGAAAATTATTAGTATCCCTCTTATGTTAGCGGGTTGGTCTGTACATAGAAATGCACCTACCCATCTCTGTTTCTTTAGTATCTCACAGACCTCCGTTTTAAGTAAATGTGTCTCCTGGATGACAATGGCCTGCGCCGAAGAATCTCTCAAATATTTTAGGATTTTATACCTTCGACTCCTTACACGCAGGCCATTGACATTCCAGGAAAGGAACTTTATGGAGGCCATCTAACTATGAGTCTTTTTAACCGACCCATAAACTGATTTCCACTAGCCATAGGATCAACTTTGCCACAACTAGTATGTTCCGGTATCCGATGAGAAAAAAATTATAAGGCAGACTAAATTACTCAAACTGGTGAGGTCTGACTCCTGAGGATTTTTATTGCTTTTCCCCTTCCCCCCCTTGTGCCCCCCCAGTCCCCCTCACCCTTGGAAAACCCCTCCTTCCTTACTCTTCCCAGATGTATGGCAAATTTTACTTCCTCCCCCCTGCTCCCATCTGCACCACTGCACCCAATTTTTTTTACAAATTAGAGTATTTAGTAGTAAAGGTGTGTAAAGTAAGTTAAAAATGGGTTTAAATTTGGGGATTAAATTTGCATTTAAATTATGCTGGTCCGATCTCTTCTCCCTTGGACCTGCCTCTTTCTAGAAAGGCAACCGAAGGAAACGACAAGTAGAGGGATGAACACTGCCACAATAAAAGCATTATTTAGAATATACAATTTCTCTTGTTATCTCTTTTTGTTTCCCCTCTTTATCATATATTTACAAACTCTATTTAAATCTCAACCTAACCTTTCATTTATCATCTGATTAGTATATACATTATTTACTTTATGAATATGAATTTTCTTTTTTTCTTTTTTTTTAAATCTCCCTTTTTTAAAAAAATGTTTGTCTCTTTTTTTGTCTTTTTTTTAAATTTCTTTTAAGATTGTTTAAAAAAAAAAAAAAATGTGCCTCCTACACCCCATAACCTACCCCTGTGATTTACCATATATCTCTATAAACAATAGCAAATGGAAGAAACAAAAGACAGGAGCAATGCGAAAGACCTATCTGGCCCATTCTGTTAGACCCCCTTCCCCCTCGAGCTCTCCCCCATTTTTCCTAAAAAATGTGTCTACTTCAAAGGGGGATCGAAAATTGTACATCTTATTATTATACATTACCCGCAAAACAGCGGGGAAACGCATCTGGACTGTGGCCCTGGATGCCCTGAGTTTTTCCATCCTCTGACCCAGCTCCCATTGCCGGTCTAATGTAACTTTGGAGAGGTCTGACCTGATTTCGCACGAAAAATCAGGGCCTTTAAGCGTCTTCGCTTTTAAAGCAAGATTCAGGATCTTTTCTTTCAAAGTATAGGTCTGAAAGTTTATCAGTATTTTTCGTGGTTTAGTTCTTCCGGGGTTAAGGCGAAAAGGATCACGATGAACCCGCTGAATGTCTCTGTCTAGAAACTCTGCTGTTTCATCTAAATTTAAAGAGTCCTTCAAGAACAAAACCACAAACACTTTTAGATCCTCCCCCTCTCTCCCCTCAGGGACTTTCAAAATCCGCACGTTGTTCCTTCTTGAAAAATCTTCAAGTGACTCGACCCTCTCCTTCAAAGCTTCTCCTTCCCTTCGTAATGTCTGGATCTAAGATTCCGCCACCTCCAAATTCGCTTTTATGGAGCCCACCTCTCCCTCTAACCTCTCTGTCCTCTCGAACAATCCATCTACTTTTCTTTCCAGTGTTTCACAAGCAGCTTGATTTGATAAAAATTTATAATGCGCAAAACAATAACCCGCAGGTATCAAGGCCCTAACAATAACATCACAAAAAAGGAAACATGCATCCTTACACATAGGCTTGCAGGAAGAGGCGAGTTTTAAGGGCACTTCGGAATTTCTGTAGGGAGGGTAGGGACCTGAGATCCAGAGGGAGATCATTCCACCATTTAGGGGCCAGGGTGGAGAAGGCCCTGCCACCCCACTTGGCTCTTCGTATGCGGGGGACTGTCAGGAGCAGTTTCCTGGAGGAGCGCAAGTCCCTTCCAGGAGTGTAATGGGAGATGATGGAACCAACTCTCGTGTCGCTGTTTTTTGCAATGGCTCTATAGGTCATGCATAGGACTTTAAACCGTACTCGGTGCTCTACCGGTAGCCAATGCAGCGCTTTCCTGGCCAACGTGGCCGAGGAGCGTCTGGGAACATCCAGAACAAATCTGGCTGCGGCATTCTGGACTACCTGCAAGCGCTGCAGCAGGCTCCTGTTTAGCCCCGCATACAGCGCATTACAGTAGTCCAGTCGTGAGCCGATAAGTGCGACAGCTATTTGCTTTCTGGATTGCTGAGAGAGATATTTCCTGATTCTTCGCAGGGTGTGGATTAAGCCCCAACAGGTGGAGATGGTTCTACTAACCTGTCTGCCCATATCCAGGGCAGGGTCTATCATCACCCCAAGATTCTTAGCAGATGTCGTGGGGGAGGGGCACACTCCTAGCGAGTCAGGCCACCAGCTGGCTGACCAGATGTTCTCTTTCCCTCCAAACACCATCAGCTCTTATTTCATTTTGATATGCCTTAGATATTGCAAAGTCACTTCTAATTTCCTCCCTCATGGCTGGCATCGCAATCAAGATGGTTTCAATAGAGTTTTTTTTACTCTCTCCCTCCTCCCCCCTTCCCCCAACCTCCTTGCAAGTGTTCGTCGTGGATCCTGGGCTTGAGCAAGATCACCGGGAGGGATATGGGTAAAGCTGGAGATAGAGTTGGTAATAGGGATGGAGGTGAGAGGAGCCAGAGAGGGGAGAGCAAGGAGGGAATGCGGGGATGTCAAATCCCCTAAAGGGAGAGCCTGTAAGGGTGAGGGCATTTCCGGGGTAAGAGACTTACTTATGAGCCCCCCTTTAGAAGGGCCTGCGCTTATTTCAGCCATACATGTCCGTTTTGTTAAGTTTCCAGACTTTTCGGGGTTAATAGCTAGGACCTGGGGGAGAACTTTAAAGAAGGAGCGGAGTGATGGGGTAACCTGAGCCGCGCTATTCAATATACTTTTGTCTTTACCCTTTCTTCTCTTTCCAGTCTCCTTACTCGCGTATCCACCCTTGCCCTTCTCGCTGGGAATATCCGGATTCCGACCTCCCTCTGCCTTATCTTTATCTGAGCTGGATGTGTTAAGTGAATGCTCCACCTCCGGGTTTCTTTGGCCAAATTTTTCCCCGGTTTTTGTACCGCATAAGCCCTTTCCTCTTCCCTGCCTTTTCCCCTCATTTTTTGCGGGTGTGCTACCGGGCGATTGCCACTTATGAATAGAGTTAGTGGTGTGGTTAGTGCCAGCCCCCCCCTCTTCCAGCTCTCCCCCAGCCTCAGCTTCAACCTCAAGTTCAGAATCACCTCATGGTTCACATGGCCCTTTACCCGCGACTAGTGTTATGGGGGCCTCTGCATAGCCTTGGTCGTCCACTATGGCAGTCTCCCCCTGCTGTCCCTCCCCCCTCACCAAATCTCTCTGCAGAAGCCCACGAGCCACCGCCCTACGACCTCTCCTTAGCTCCACGGCTGCTATTCTCCACTTCGAAAGGCAGGCGGAGGGGTGGAGTCTCTCTGCTGAAATCAAACACATTGTTGTAAATAGCTTTTGTCCATTTAGTCTGTTTTCACTGTCTCCTACCCGGAGCTTTAGCATGTTATGGTTGTAATGATTCTACCTGTGAATTCCACCTGTGTCAGTTGCTGTCTGGCCAGATGGTGATCTGCTGTGTTTCTCTGTGCTGCGAATAAACCTGCATGTTACAACTCTCTACCTGCTTGGAACTACCTTTGTACTTTACTACATTTTGGCGACGAGGATGGGATAGCAATGTTCTACAATTACATTGAAGCTTTGGATGGTGATGATTTTTCTCCAAAAAGGAAAAAAGCATTATTGATGACAACTTTGGGTAAGGAAGGTCAGCGAATATTTAAATATTTACCCCAAGTTCTGCCGTCAGGATTTCAGTCTCCTCTTGATGAATTTAAAGAAGCTGTTGCCAGACTTGAGACTAGATTCGCTAAAGAAGAAAATCTTGTTTTACAAAGATATAAATTCTATAAAAATAAACAGCGAGAGGATGAATCCATTGATGATTTTGTCGCACGCTTGCGAGAACTCTCTGTGAAATGTAGTTTTGGCCAGATGACAGATGAACTCATTCGGATCAACTAATCGTTCAATGCAACAACCGTAAAATACAGGAACGTTTATGGGCAGCAAAAAGCCCAACCTTAAAAGTTGCTATTGATCTTGCAAAAATAGTAGAAGAAAGTGAAAAATGTATGAAAGAATTACAAAAAACTGGTCTAGACCTCAAAGTTTCTGAAATTTCTAACAAATCAGTTGTTTCTAGTGACAATAGTTATACAGAAAGTTGTGCAATTGCTCTAGTTAGAAAAAAAGGGTATACCTTTCAAAAAAAGAATGCCATTTTGCGGTATTCGAAACCCCAATATAAAGCATGCTCTAGATGTGGTAGCAATTCACATTCTTCAGATGCAAAATTTTGTTTTGCAAATAATAAGGAATGTTTAAAATGTGGTAAACAGGGTCATTTTGCTAAAATGTGTAAAAATAGAAATAATACTAGAGTGACTGTGGTGAATGATTATTCTGAACTGAATAGAGATGTCAACAAATTACTTGTTTTACACGATTCTATATGTTCTTGTCAAGACAAGAGAGAGAGAATCCACAAAGCTGAATTTGTTATTGACAAAAAACCTGTCAGTCTCATGGTTGATACTGGTTCTAAATGGACCATCATTCCAAAGTCACTCTTTAAACAACTATGGTTGGTATGATTCTACCTGTGAATTCCACCTGTGTCAGTTGCTGTCTGGCCAGATGGTGATCTGCTGTGTTTCTCTGTGCTGCGAATAAACCTGCATGTTACAACTCTCTACCTGCTTGGAACTACCTTTGTACTTTACTACACACATCAGCTCCCTCCTTGGGGTCCGCCGAGAAGAAAGCCGCCACAAGGCTTAGGTGAAGCAGGTCCAAAAAACTGCAAAGAACCAAGCCTGTATGCCAGCCTTGCTGTGCTGTCCTGTTAGAAGCTGAAGAGTCTCTATAACAAAAACTCAAAGTCACTGAAATCAAGTCATACACTCGAAGCGTTTTCGTAACGTTTTCAAAGCTCCATCTCCTCTCCTGCACCCAAGTACAAAAAAAACCGCAGTGGCACGCCGGGGCACGCCTCGACACTCCAACTCTCCAGCGTCTCAGCAAGTCCGGGGCCAAAACCATAACCAGAGTCCCACTGCGATCAAGGTGCACACCGCCACACTCTGCTCAAAAAACGGCCAGATACCACATCCCGGTACTGAGCCGCCAAGCGCCAGGCACTGACCCCTCAAGAAGGGAGAGAAAAAACCTCCACGTTAGGGAATCGATACAGCTGGCCTTACGACTCCCGAGCGTGAAACGCCATTACACGCCGAGTTCAAGTTCAAGTTCAGGAATTTGTATAGCGCACTACTCACCCAGAGGGTCTCAAGGCAGTTGTGGGAGGGGGTGCATTATTTATCGAATAGCCATGTTTTAAGTTCCTTTCTGAAGGAGATGTGGTTCTGTGTAAGGCGGAGGTGGGTGGGGAGAGAATTCCAGGTCTTGGCCGCCAAGTAGGAGAAAGATCTTCCTCCCATGGTGGATCTATGGATGCGTGGAACTGCGGCGAGGGCTTGATTGGAGAATCTTAGTTGGCGGTTGGGTATGTAGAAGGACAGTCGTGTGTTGAGGCATTCGGGTCCTAGTTTGTAGAGGGCCTTGTGTGCGTGGGTGAGGAGACGGAACGTTATTCTCTTGTTGACGGGGAGCCAGTGGAGGTCTCTCAGGTGACCGGTAATGTGATCTTGGTGAGGGATGTCCAAAATGAGTGTGGCTGATGCGTTTTGGATGCGTTGGAGTTTTTTCTGTAATTTGGCTGTGATTCCGGGGTAGAGGGTGTTTCCATAGTCCAGTCGGCTAGTGACCAGTGCGTGGGTGACACTCTTTCTAGTCTCGGAGGGGATCCAACTGAAGATTTTTTTGAGCATGCAAAGTACGTTGAAGCAAGAGGATGAGACGGCGTTGACTTGTCTGGTCATCGAGAGTGAGGAGTCTAGGATGAAACCTAGGTTATGTGCGTGGTCTGTGGGTATAGGTGCTGTGCCCAGGGATGATGGCCACCATGAGTCGTCCCAGGCGGAGGGAGATGATCCTAGGAGGAGGACTTCCGTTTTGTCTGAGTTAAGTTTTAGTCGGCTGTTTTTCATCCATTCAGCTACTTCTTTCATGCCTTCGTGAAGGTTGGTTTTGGTGGTGTTAGGGTCTTTGGTGAGGGAAAGGATCAGCTGGGTGTCGTCAGCGTAAGAGATGATGTTAAGGTTGTGTTGTCGCGCGATGGATGCGAGTGGACTCATGTAGACGTTGAAGAGGGTGGGACTGAGAGATGAATCTTGTGGAACTTCGCAGATGACTTTGGTGGCCTCTGATTTGAATGGGGGAAGTCTGACTCTCTGGGTTCTCCCGGCGAGGAACGAGATGATCCAGTCCAACGCTTTTCCTTGTATGCCAGAGTTACTGAGGTGTTGTATGAGGGTGCTATGACAGACTGTGTCGAAGGCGGCGGATAGGTCTAGTAGGATGAGGGCAACTGTTTCTCCGTTGTCCAGTAGAGTTCGGATGTCGTCTGTCGCTGCAATGAGGGCGGTTTCGGTGCTGTGTTTGGCTCAAAAGCCAGATTGAGAGGAGTCGAGGGAATTGTTGGATTCAAGGAAGGCGGCGAGCTGGTTATTGACGGCTTTCTCGATGACTTTGGCAGGGAATGGGAGGAGGGAGATGGGGAGGTAGTTCTTAAGTTCAGAGGGGTCTGCTGTGGGTTTCTTCAGGAGGGTGCTGAGTTCGGCGTGTTTCCAGCTTTCTGGGAAGGTAGCGGAGTTGAAGGAGCAGTTGATGATATCACGGAGATGGGGTGGGATGATGGAGTCTGCTTAGTTGAGGATGTGGTGGGGACAGGGGTCGGTTGGTGAGCCAGAATGGATGGAGTTCATTAGGCGGATGGTGTCTTCAGTGGTGATTGGGTTCCAGGCGCTAAGGTTGTTAAAGGGCGGTTTAGGTTCGGAGGTGGGTGGAGTGAACTGTTCTTTGGAAGTGTTCTCAAAGCTGTTATGTATGTCGGCTATTTTGTTGTAGGAGAAGGAGGATAGCGAATCGCAGAGGTCTTGGGAGGGAGTGATGTCGTTTGAGGCTGCGGTGGGGTTGGTAAATTCTTTGACGATGTTGAATAGTTCCTTGCTGTTATGGGCGTTGTTGTCGAGTCGATCCTTGAATGCTGATTTCTTGGTGGTTCGGATCAATTGGTGGTGTTTGCGGGTGGCTGCCTTGAAGGTGGTCAGGTTGTCAGTGGTTGGGTTTTTTCTCCATGTTTTTTCGAGAGTACGGCATAGTTTCTTGGATTTTTTAAGGTCATCGTTGAACCAGGGGGCCTTTTTGTTACCTAGTTTGATCTGGTTGTTTTTCAAGGGTGCTAATTTGTCAATGCTGTGAGTGATCCATTGTTTGAGTTTGGTGGCAGCCTCGTTTGGGTCCGATGAGAGGGCGGGAGGGTTTTGGTTGAGCGATGTGAGGAGTTGGTCGGTGGGGATTTTGTTCCAGTTTCTACGAGGAATAGGTTGTGAGGGGTTGTGGATCGTGGTAGTTTTGTAGCTGAAGTGAACACAGCTGTGGTCCATCCAATGGAGAGCTGTGGTATGATCGAAGGAGATGTGTTTGCAGGAGGTGAAGACAGAGTCGAGCGTATGTCCGGCTACATGAGTGGGGGTGTCAACAAGTTGTTTGAGTCCGAGATTGGCCAGGTTGTCCAGAAGGGTGGTGGTGTTGCTGTCGTTTTTCTTTTCCAGGTGGAGGTTGAGGTCTCCCAGTAGAATGCAGTTCTCGGAGGCGAGGGCATGTGGGCTGATGAAGTCAGTGATGTCTTCGCTGAATTGATTACGGGTTCCTGGTGGCCTGTAGATGAGGGTGCCTCTAAGTGTGGTCCTGGGGTCGGTGTGGATCTGGAAGTGGAGGTGTTCGGCGGTTGCAAGGTTATCGTCGGAGCTGGTCGTGATTCTGATGGTGTTCTTATGGACGATGGCGATGCCTCCTCCTGTTTGGTTGGTGCGGTCTTTTCAGATGATCTTGTAAGCGTCCGGGATGGCTATGGCGATGTCGGGTGCTGATGATGCGATAATCCAGGTTTCTGTGAGGAAGGTGATGTCCGGTGAAGCAGTGTCGAGTAGGTCCCAGAGTTCAGTGGCGTGTCTGTGGACCGAGCGGATGTTCAGCAAGATGCACTTCAGGTGGTTAGAGTCGGAGCTGTGTTTGGGGTTAGTGGGTTTGATGAGGGACCTGATGCAGGCGAACTTGCAGGAGTGGCAGGCGAAGGGACCGTGGGTACGTCCCGGGGCAGCTTCGTGGCATTGTGGTGTGCGTCCGGGTTAAGGGCTAGGAGGGTGGAGGCGGCATACGTTATGTGGGAGGAGGGCGGTTTGCGGGGGCCAGGGGCTATGGCGCTGGGCGCGGTCCAGGCGTGGACGGGCGTAAACGGGCTTACCTTTGGCGCACCTTCGGCGCGCATGGGGCGCGACCGCTGCGCGTGAACGCTGCGCAAAAATGCATCTGTCATATGCGGATAGTGGAAGGGGAGGGGCGAGGGAGGGTCAGCTGGGAGGCGGGGTGGAGATCAGGGGAAGGGGCAGGACAACAACAAACAAAATGGCAGCAAACAGGCAATATCCATCAAGCCATCAAACATTCACCAGGAGTCTGAGGCTGAGATCGCGCCTGCAAAATCACTCCGCCATACTCGGCCGCGCTACGCCCGGTTCAAAACTGGCCAATAGCCTCCGATGATGCCTTGGTGCCGGAGCTCCGGGAGAGACGTGCGTACCGCACTAGCCTGTGGCCGCCATGTTTTCCCCTATCGTTACTCTCAGAGCCTCTATCACTTGCAATGGTGTGTTTTTGTACGAGCTTGTATTTTGCTTTATGTAGTGGATGGAGTCGAGTTTACTATACTATATGAAGTGTACTTAGTTTAATTATGATGTGAGTGTAGTTTAAATGTGTTTGTATTGTTTGTTATGTTTCTGGGTTGCTTCTTTTGTGAAGGCTGTCTTTATTCAAATAAATCACTATTTAGTGATACCTGTTAAATACAAGTCAAAATACAGTTCGCTACGAAGAACAAGTGAGGCATTTGAACTTACTACTGACTGTGAGTACCTTTGTATGCTAAGCTGTCATCACAAATGTCCCATAGTAATTAAAACAGTTATTGAAGGTTGCAGTATTGACACATCATAATAAACCAGTTCTGGTATATTTATTAATCTTAGAGAAAAAAAACACATATAATTAGAGAAGCAAAAGTATAAAAGTAAGCAGTTATGTTGAAGCCACACACCCATATCTTTGTGAGGGCATCTGAAGCAGGTGCATCTGACATCTTGAGGTACTGCAGCTAAGCCAAAGGTCAGGCCTATTGACTTTGCTAATGTTTGTTTTCAGCCAGGAACCACCATCAGTCCATACCATTTCCAGCTTCGGGACATTCATGGGTGGGGCATCCTGGAGCAGGAAATAGTATCTGAAAGGCGGCCCCCTCCTGTAGAGTGTTTGATGTGAAGGACGGCCTGGACACTGTAGGTGAGAGGAATGATATTCAGATGATGACCATGTTTGCAAACAATTATGTGAGAAACTACAACTTGTTTACTCAGAAAATATGTATTTTTTTCCAAGGTTCATTTACTTAAATAGTTTGCAAATTTTAAAATAAACGGCCAGGGGAAAAACCTGTAGAAGTGGAATTTGTTGAACAATTGTCATCAAAATCCATTTTTACTGAGAAAATTCTCTAGCAAAACTATTTTTGTGGAAAAATTGTACTGCAAAGTATTTTCACCTGTGGGTAAAGCTTTGTAAAATTCATGAAACTTCACACCTTTTGCACAGTGCAAAGCTTGTAAACTTCAAACGATCACCACAGATTTAATTTCTTCACACCCTGAAACACCATTGCAACTCATTTGTAAGAAATTGAAATTCTGAAGAGCAGTTTTTGATTCATATCCAGGCAAGCAAATGGTTTTGGTAATCAAATCACAGTAAAGGCTTAAGAGCAGATGGTTTAGTCTGAAAATAAGCAAGGTACATGCTAAATAGTGGATCCTAACAAATTTCTGTCTTTTCCATACCTGTAAATAACAAATGTTAACTTCTGAGCTGCCCCTTCCTTCCAAGTCTATCAGTACTTTAGAGAATGGGCTACTGAAGGTCCATAGAATGTTGGCTATCAGAATAGCATCAGAGCTCTCAATCAATCAATCAGGGGGTTTGGAGCATGCTACTCACCCGTGAGGGTCTCATGGTGCTGGGGGGGAGGCAACTCCGGGTCAGTCGAAAAGCCAGGTCTTGAGGCTCTTCCTGAAGGAGTGCTGAATAGGGGAGCCTATGATGTTACCCAGGCGGTTGTTCCAGGCCTTAGCCGCGATGTAGGAGAAGGCTCTTCCACCCGTTCTGGTTCTGCGGATGCACAGGGTTTCTGCTAGGGCAAGGTTGGCGGACCAGCAGTTTCTCTTGTGTACATAGAAGGACACTCTTTCGTTGAGGGATTTGGGTATGGTGTTGTGGAGGGATTAGTAGGCATGGGTGAGTAGCTTTAAGGTTACTCTCTTCTTTACAGGGAGCCAGTGGAGGTCTCGCAGGTGTTGGGTGATGTGCTCCTGTCGTGGGATGCCGAAGACGAGTCTGGCCATGGAGTTCTGGACGGTCTGGAGTTTGCGTATCAGGGATTTGTTGATTCGGGCTTAGAGGGAGTTTCCCTAGTCCATTCTGCTAGTTATGAGTGCGTGCGTGACCGTCTTTCTGGCTTCGGAGGGATACACTTGAAAGTCTGGAGGAGGATGAGGAGGGTGTTGAAGCAGGTGGAGCTGACAGCATTGATCAGGTGAGTCAAGGTAAGTTGAGTATAATTCCGAGGTTCCAGGCGTAGTCTGAGGGTGTGGGGGTTGCCGAGGGGGTGGGCCACCAGGTGTTGTCCCAAGCTTAAGGGGTGGGTCCCAGGGACGAGGACATCTGTCTTCTCTGAGTTGTGCTCCAGACAGATCCTGCTCATGCAAGCTGCAATGTCTTTCATTCCATCCTGGAAGCTGAGTCTTGTAGTTTTGGGGTCCTTTGTGAGGGAGAGTATGAGCTTGACCTTGTCGGTGTAGGATACTATGCTGAGTCCATGCTGTCTGACGATGGCGGCAAGGGGGGCCATCTAGATGTTGTAGAGCGTGGGACTGAGCGATTATCCTTGGGGTACTCTGCAGTTGATTTCTGTGGGTTCGGAGAGGTAAGGTAGGAGTCTGATCCTGTAGGTTCTGTCGGCGAGGAAGGAGAAGAGCCAGTCGAGGGCGGTTCCCTGTATGCCGGCCCCATGGAATCTGGCTGCCAGAGTGCAGTGGGAGACGGCGTCAAAGATGCAGAGAGGACTAGCAGAATGAGGGCCGCGGTGTGGTCTTGGTTGAGGAACGTGCATGGTCTGGTCTTCAGTGGTTTTGCTGAAATCCAAGAAATGAAATAATACATTCAGTTCCTTCTTTGCAGATCTGCTGAAAAGAGCCCTTACTTGCTATTTTCAAAAGCAAAAATGGGGACCTTTCTCAAAGAAAGATGTAGAACTACAATATTTCAATCAGTGTCTTGTGTTAATTGCATTGACTTCTTATAAGGGCTGCTAACTAATCCTGCAGTTGAACAGATGAAAATGTGCCGCCTACCGTGTTTAGCCCAACATCTCTGAAAACAAGGATCTGTGCTGAAAAATGCTTAATTTGAGCTGTTGGTTTCCAGTGCTCAGCACCGACACTTAATTTCCCACACCTGTAGTTATAACAGCTGCCACATGGTGAGGTTGTTTGTGTAATTTAAAGATGAGCGTAAAGACAGTTGTTTGTTAATTCAATATACATTAAGAACAACTAATAGCTGCCACCCAAGACATTCTTAAAGCTTTGGGTAGCTAAAACATTCTGAATTGTTACACTTGTAGAAGTGTGATGGTTAGTAGTTGAGTAAGCACTATCATTGGCAGCGCTGGAAGGTGCAATGTGTGGTGCAAACTGCTGTGGCCTCATGACGATGGCCCCAGTACTTATTTTTTTTTACAAATTAAGCACTGATTTGCTACATTTACTGACATGACATTTACCAGGACAGATGCTGAAAAAGTGGGCTGCCCTGGCAAGACTGGGGAGTCTGGCCACCCTTAATGCTCTTCGATGCTGATGACGAGCTCAGCTCGTCATCAGCCATGGGTGACGTGTGCGGATGACGAGCTAAGCTCCTCATGTATCGCGGTAATTAGAAAAATGCCGCACAGCGCAAAAATCACCGCAGCGGCGATGCGGTTAATGTACAATAGAGGTGGGCGGGCTACCGAATGCTCAAGCCAGGCTTGATCCAGATGCCTGGCTCTGGCTCAACTTGAAGTCCTGTTGGAACCTTGAGCCCTAAACGAGCCGAGCTTTAATATAGCTTCTACCTGCCACCGTGCTCTAACCTCATGCACAAAGAATTAAAGATAATATAGCAGTGACTTTTAAGATGAAGAAAGACAAAGATCTAGCCATTGAGTGGCTGAATTGCACATGCGAACCAGCAAATCTGGGATCACTTCCGGCTTCCCTGCTTAACCAAATTGCGTGCTCTGCACCAAATACTTTATTTCAATGAGCTTTTTCCTAAAGCACCATAAAATAAGCAAGTCCGGGAGACACGCTGCACAAAAGCCTCTAGTGATTGGTTTAATACATGATACTGTTGCTCCATGGATAATGCGAACCAATCATAGGACGCGTGACTGACCTCTTAGTTTACAGGTGGCATTGCAATCAGAGGAGGGGGCGCCTGAATGTTTATCATTGGACGCTTTAAAACCTTCCCTTCTAATAAATGCCACTCAATACTGTGCTAAGATTTGATGGTCTGAGGTGGAAAGTTTCTCCATGTTAAATAAACACACTCATCCCTGCGGAACTTCCTCCCACTGAGTTCAAACCGACCTCTTCAGCTCCAGGAAATCCTCCAGAACCCCCTTTACTTCCCTCGGGGTTTGTACACACGCCTGCTCAGTAGGTTCAGGAAGTCCCAATTGATCAGACAGGGTGGGGGGTGGGGTCCCCTTAATCCGGGATCCCCCATTCAACTGAAGGCCATAGAACTATGAATATGTGTGTGCTAAGGGAGTGCCAGGGCCCCTCATCAGATTCTGCAGGGGCGCAGGATCATTGGGAGTCTCTGGGGCCCCTCCTCACATTCTGCAGTGTCCCCCCTCAGTAGGTGTCCCGGGGGCCCATCCTCACATTCTTCAGTGTCGCCCATCACTGGAGTCCCCTGGGCCCCTCCTCACATTCTTCAGTGTCGCCCATCACTGGAGTCCCCTGGGCCCCTCCTCACATTCTTCAGTGTCGCCCATCACTGGAGTCCCCTGGTCCCCTCCTCACATTCTTCAGTGTCCCCCATCACTGGAGTCCCCTGGGCCCCTCCTCACATTGTGCTGGAGACAGGGGTGGGGCATCATGTTATTCCGTCTGTACTCTCTGACACCTCAGTCACCCTTCCAGAAGCATGTTCTCCCTTATATGTACTTTATGAGTCTCAAAGAAAGAGAGAGGGACCCGACAACCAAAGGGGAATTGTACCTGCAAAGACCAAAGTCATGAAAAGAGTCCCCTTTGGGTAAATTCACGCTCAACACATCACTTTGCCACACACAGCCGTTATACACCAGTAAATTGAAAGTGTACAAAGAGGAAATGGAATCAGACAAATAAAAACATAGGTAGAAAACATACAAATGTATTCAGATAATCGTAGGAGCAAAGATAAAGCACAGTGTACAGTATATTTCATAAAAATCTAGCACTCCCTATCTAGCATATGTAAAAATATTAAAAACAACAACAATAAAAAACTGACCAGAGGTCTAGTTACATTATACACCAAGAAACATTATTCAAAAAAACATAATTGTTATACACAATTGGGAACACAAGAAGGAAAACTAATTCCTATCTGTAGAGAAACACTACATAAATCAAGCACAGATCAATTGTAACCACTGTAATTGTAATTCCAGGTATTTCATCCAGTACAATTGTCCCCTCAGATTTTACAAAGTGTTCTAAGAGCATCGACGTGTTTCGGGGGGCACTAATATACGGCCATCACTTTCTTCAGGAAAACAACATAAATTCCCAATAATAATATTAAAATCTGAATGTCCAGGGCACAAAAAGCCTCCAGAGGTAGCTGTCAACTGGTACTAAGATAACCAATATCTCCAGTATGGTGCAAGATGACACTTTCCTGCGCTGTCTGTAGCTGGCTTGGCCGTCCCTTAACCGGCAAAAATGTACCCCAGGACCTTAGGGAAAATCGAATTTTAAATGTATGTGTCTCCGAACCACGCAGTCAATTTAAGTCCTGCGTTTGGATAAATACAGTCCAGACCGAGGATCTGTTTCCTTGTAAAAATATATCCCGTAGGGTCTGCGCCTCCGGTCATCCATAAATATACACGGATGACCGGAGGCGCAGACCCTACGGGATATATTTTTACAGCTACCTCTGGATGCTTTTTGGGTCCTGGACATTCAGATTTTAATATTATTATTGGGAATTTTTGTTGTTTTCCTGAAGAAGATGATGGCAGTATATTAGAGCCCACCGAAACGCGTCGATGCTCTTTGATCACTACGTAAAATCTGAGGGGACAATTGTACTGGATAAAATACCTGGAATTACAATTACAGTGGTTACAATTGATCTGTGCTTGATTTATGTAGTGTTTCTCTACAAATGGGAATTAGTTTTCCTTCTTGTGTTCCCAATTGTGTATAACAATTATGTCTTTTTGAATAATTTTTCTTGGTGTATAATGTAACTAGACCTCTGGTCTGTTTTTTATTTTTGTTGTTTTTAATCTTTTTACATATGCTATATAGGGAGTGCTAAATTTTTATAAAATATACTGTACTTTATCTTTGCTCCTACGATTATCTGAATAAATTTGTATGATTAATACCTATGTTTTTATTTGTCTGATTACATTTCCTCTTTGTTCATTTTCATTTTACTGGTGTTGAAAGGCTGTATGTGGCAAAGTGATGTGTTGAGTGTGAATTTATCCAAAGGGGGCTCTTTTTATGACTTTGTACTTTATGAATGACAGCCCACCTTCACTCGTCCCCTCTCTTCTCCTGACCTGACCACCTGACCCCTCCTTACCCCATTATTTGCTCTTCACCTCATCTCTCACTCTATTTATCTCTCTGGATTCCTGACCTTCACCTCATCCCCTAACCGTATCCTCTCACACTATTCACCTCTCTGGATTCCTGACCTTCACCTCACCTCTCACAGTATTCACCTCTCTGGACTCCTGATCTTCACCTCACCTCTCACACTATTCACCCCTCTGGATTCCTGACCTTCACCTCACCCCCTCACCTCACCTCTCACACTATTCACCTCTCTGGACTCCTGACCTTCACCTCATCTCTCACAGTATTCACCTCTCTAGACTCCTGACCTTCACCTCACCCCATCACCTCTCACACTATTCACCTCTCTGGACTCCTGATCTTCACCTCACCTCTCACACTATTCACCTCTCTGGATTCCTGACCTTCACCTCACCCCCTCACCTCACCTCTCACACTATTCACCTCTCTGGATTCCTGACCTTCACCTCACCCCCTCACCTAACCTATCACACTATTCACCTCTCTGGACTCCTGATCTTCACCTCACCTCTCACACTATTCACCTCTTTGGATTCCTGACCTTCACCTCACCCCCTCACCTCACCTCTCACACTATTCACCTCTCTGGATTCCTGACCTTCACCTCACCCCTCACCTAACCTCTCACACTATTCACCTTTCTGGACTCCTGATCTTCACCTCACCACTCACACTATTCACCTCTCTGGACTCCTGATCTTTTACCTCACCTCTAACACTGTTCACCTCTCTGGACTCCTGACCTTCACCTCACCCCCTCACCTAACCTCTCCCACTATTCACCTCTCTGGACTCCTGATCTTCACCTCACCTCTCACACTATTCACCTCTCTGGACTCCTGATCATCACCTCACCTCTAACACTATTCACCTCTCTGGACTCCTGACCTTCACCTCACCTCTCACACTATTCACCTCTCTGGACTCCAAATCTTCCCCTCACTTCACCTATCAGACTAGTCACTGCTCTGAACTCCTGACCTTCACCTCACCCCCTCTCTCACTATTCACCTCTCTGGACTCCTGACCTTCACCTCACCCCCTCACCTCACCTCACCTCACCTCTCTCCCTATTCACCTCTCTGGACCCCAGACATTCACCTCACACCTCACCTCTCACACTATTCATCTCTCTGAACTCTTGACATTCACCTCACCCCTCCTCACCTCACCTCTCACCCTATTCACCACTCTGGACTCCTGACCTTCACTTCACACCTCACCTCTCACCCTATTCACCTCTCTGGACTCCTGACCTTCACCTCACCTTTCATACTATTCACCTCTCTGGACTCCTGACCTTCACCTCACCCCCTCACCTCTCACACTATTTACCTCTCTGGACTCCTGACCTTCACCTCACCTCTCACAGTATTCACCTCTCTGGACTCCTGACCTTCACCTCACCCCCTCACCTCTCACACTATTCACCTCTCTGGACTCCTGCCCTTCACCTCACCCCCTCACCTCTCAAACTATTCACCTTTCTGGACTCCTGACCTTCACCTCCCCTCTCACAGTATTCACCTCTCTGGACTCCTGATCTTCACATCACCCCCTCACCTCTCACACTATTCACCTCTCTGGACTCCTGACCTTCACCTCACCTCTCACACTATTCACCTCAGTACTCCGCCTTTCAGCCCTCTCACCCCTTCCCCCTACCATCCTACAACTGTTCTTCACCCCTCTCATCTCATTTCCTCCACCTCACCCTGACCTGCCCTTCACCCCTGTCACCACCTGGTCTCCTCACCCGTCCAGGACTTCACCTCTCCTCAGTTCCTAACCTCCGCCTCACCCTCCCCAACCCCCTCTTCTCTCCTCTACTCTCAGCTCCTGCCCTCCACATCACCCCTCCTCCTCCTCCTTTTCTCTCCTCTACCCTCAGCTCCTGCCTTCCTCCACTCTCTTTTCTCCTCTACCCTCTACCCTCAGACCCTGCCCTCCCTTCCCTCCTGCTGCCAGTCTCTTCTCACCTCACCAGTCCTTTCCTCCGCAAGCCTCCGTCACCCCTTCCTTCGCCTGTCCTCGTCCCTGTGACCCCCTACTCTCCACTGTCTGCCCGTCAGACCTCCGCCCCCTCCTCTCCCGCGCCTCTCCTCCTCTAACCTGATCCCACCGTGGTGTTCCTCGACCTTACTCCCCCCCCCCCCCCCCCACCCCCTCCATACCTGCCGTGCACATCCACTCCGCCCCTCCCCTACGACCCCGCGGATGCCTCATATCTCACGTCTGTCCTTTGACTGACAGCAGAGTTTTCGCCTGAAGGGCCTGGGGGTTGTCAGCCTGGGCGGGGAGGGGCAGTGGGGGCGAGGGAGGGGCCTAGTCTGGCAGGTAGTGCGTGCCTCAAGCAGGCAGGCACTGAGTGACGACACTGTCTACATAGATGGAAAGGCATCTAGGCGCTGTTCCGGACAGAGTTTGCAGCTCTAGCTGTAGACTGCTGTATTCCCCCTGGAGTGTCAGCTCAGCCTTTCATCCGATTGAATTCACCAAGACGTCTCATGAACCTATGGTGCATGAAGGCGAATACCACAGCTCGGAAAATGAGCTTGATTGGGACCCCCTCCCCCCCCGACACCCCTAATTGCCCAAGCTGCTTTTCTAACTAACTAAATGTACACCCAAGTTATCCTTGAAAAGAGATACCAATTCGGACAAAATGCGGAGTCTCAAATACCTTTCTACTAATCAATCTATCTAATTCAGATAAAACAATACAATAATTAGAAATGTATTCATTGAAACCAAACTGTTATTTGCTTTAATTTTTCGGGCTTTAAAGTTTTCTTTGGGCCAATAAAATGATAAGAACGCGTGGTACAAGGTAACACACATGGATGGAGGGTCCATTATAGCTTTTATCTGCTTTGTAAATTTAGTTCCAGAGAAAGTAATGTCTCAGCCTCGTGTCTGTGGCTCATCTCCACAGACTCCCAGAGATGGGGGCTACTGCGGAATGTGAGATGGAGCCCCTGACTCCCAATGATGGGGGCTCACTGCAGAATGTGAGGGGGGCCTGGCACTCCCTTTATCGTGGTAGCTTGTGATATTGTGTTGTATCTAAATTTAAATGCCACTTATCCCATCCTAAATTTAAATCTAGATGCACACAATATTACTAGCTATCACAATAAAGAAATGCTACTTTGGAATTGGTATTTTGTTACACGTGTTATTCTGTCTTTTCTTAAAACTCACTTTGTATCATTAGTGTGTTACTATGGAGGAGGCGTCCCCCACACTTTGCCACGGACCCTGTAGTCTAATATGACTGGGGTAAGTGCATGCGCTAAAGTAAGTGTCAGACTTATGACAAGGATGCCTTATTTTCTTTTTTCCTTGTAATGTACAGTCATATTTATGTTGTCATTTGGCAGTGATTAGGTTAGCATTAGCAGAAGCCTCCTGTATTTGGAGACTATCTTGTCCGTTTTGTGGAATCCATTTAGTGTTTCTGTCAGCTATTTTGTTTGCCATGTGCTACCATGTGCTCGCCATGTGCTCTGTCCTACTTGCCTGTTAACTGCTCTTGAAATCTGCTGAGAGACGAGATATATTTACCCTTTTCTGCTTCACACATGCTCAGTTGAGCTTGCAGCTGTCCCCAGTCTGTAACTGTCAGGATGTATTCACCAGAATAAGCAACTGTTAGCTCCTCCCACTTGTTGACTGTGCATTTTCTGTATGACCTTATATGTACCTAAATCCAGCATTTTGTACTCGTACAGCCTTCATTTGAGCCCCTGTGGGGGTATAAAAGGAACAAGCTATTCAGGGTGCTACTTCATACATTACAGAAGGGTGTTGTGTGAATCTAGTTCCACCTCGTGAGGTTTAATAAATCTTCCTTTTTCTATTTCAGTTTCTGTGCCAACTTCTTCCTATTGGTCTGAGGACTCTGTGCAGAGAAGGGAGAACCCCTTGCACTGGTAGGCCTTGCTAAAGCTCACCACCACAAAGTGGCGCTTCCAACTCGGATGCCCGAAGGAGTGGTCGAGACAAAGGATTGGAATCCCGCTTTGGACGCGATCGCTGCCTGAGGAGACCCGAGTCTTGGCAACCTCAGAGTTTTTCCTTTCTTTCTGATCTGACCATCCAGGTGGCGCCGGTCCTCGACTGAGATCTCTTCTGTTGATTCTCCGTGCAGTGACTATTTGGGCGATTTGAGAACTTGGCAGTTGGCACCTGGACACCATTTGATTGGTAAGAGTCGTTCTACGGCACTTGCTGTTGGTTTTTGATGTCTTGGATTGGTAAGGTAGTTTAGTAACAGTTACTGTGGCTTTTGATTTGAAGGATTGGCCAATATTAGTATTTGTTTGTAAGGTATATATAAATTGCAATTTATATAGGCAGGCAATGAGGAGATTTTTCTCTATTTGAATTTGTTTGAACGGCGCAACGTTTAAAAAGTACTTTATGCGCTTCTTTGATTATAATACTACATATTTTGCACTATTTTTGGCATGCCTGTTTCTAGCACACTTTGTAGGATGTGTTGCTTTTGTAGAGGTACTAGTTTGAGTCTCGATAAAGTACAACCGCCCCTCCCACCCCCGTAGGGGACGCCCAATATGGACATGTATATTAAGTATGGTATTTCTTCTATAATGTACAGCATGTTATGGAATAAATCCATTCATAAGGATCCTGAGTTGCGTTGGCCTATGCATGGGTCATTTGATTTGCGAAAGATTCAGTATGTAGAACAATGTATGTTTAAGCAGAAGACTAGGCAAGACATGTTTGACTGTGCACGAATGTGGGAGAAAGAAGTGCCTGAACGAATGAAGCGTGAGCAAGCTTTAATTGCAAAAGAACAGCGAAAGATATTTATGCGAAAGCATTAGAGTTAAAAAACAAGGAAACTAAACAACTAAAAGAGAGAGAGGATAGGGAGTGCCATTTACAGGTAACTGGCCAATACGCTGTTAGGCAACCCCTTTATCCTATCCCTAATAAACCGCACGATGATTTCTTGTTATTAGATCGTTCTCCACCTCTGTATATTTTCCCTTCCGCTCCTCATAAGTCCGATGAGGAATCTTCTACAGATCAGGATAAAGCGCGAGAAACTCGTTCTATGTTGCCCACTGCGCGTTCTGCTCAGCTTAGATCTGCTGCTCCCAAAGCCGCCCGTAATACTGCTTCTGCCTCTGAACTTTTAGATGACATGAAGAATTGGCAGGAAAGGGAGCAAGTATATTTCACAGAGGTGTTTGCCGCAGAAGTAGTTGAACGGTTTAGGAAACATTCTGAGGAATTGGAGCCTGTGGATATGGCAAATGATTGTAAGCAAATGTGTGATGGTCTTTTTCTCAGGAAGCTGACTCTATCAGGCGTTTGGTTAAATTACGTGTTGAGGCCGTCCGTTTGCGAGTGGAGAAAAAGGCAGCAGACGCAGCTGCACAAACATCTCAGACCGGCGTGGCACAAGCTTCTATCTTCGGAACAGATAAGACTATGATAGTTCATGCAAAACCTATGCGGGAAGCAGCGCCTTTGTATGTTCCCCCCAGAGGCGAGGGAACAGACGATGATAAAATGTTCTGCCGATTCAAAGGGTTTCTTTATTTATAATTGGGTCTATACTCCTTGGAATAGAGCGGATGTTATGGCCCTTAAAAAAGGCATTGCTTGATCTGCGCAAAAATCCAGTAGCTTTTTATGAGGATGTTGAGGGCGCTATTAGCTCTTGTACCATGACTTTGCCTGATATTGATTTGTTTTTCGAATTGATATTGCTGCCTGATGTGAACAACTGTGCGTAAAGTTGATGATCGTGCAACTTTTGGGGCATTATGGAAAGAGTTAGAACAAATGGATGTAGAGCGGGAGCCTGCACAGAAACCGTGTAAATAGATTTTAGATCTTCCTACCGCTATATTAGTTAAGTTAAAGATGATTATTCCCCCTAAAAAGATAGATTGGACTGTATTAGCGTAGTGCAAGCAAAAGGCAGATGAATCGGTCTCAGATTTTTTTTACACGCTTTGAGGAGGCATTCCACGATTTTAGTGGCCAGTCATTGACAGATGACATGGGAAGGCATCTGTTTGTCGATAAATGTGTCGCAAACCTTTTGCCAGGAATAGCTAGTCGCCTAAAGGCCAGTGAGAGTTCATGGACTACCTCTTCTCGGGTTTCTCTTTTGACTAGGGCTCAGTATTATGAATGCCAGGAATTAGAAGCGAAGGGTAATGAGGATAAAAAGACTAAAGAATTGAAAACAAAGGTTATGTTGGCTCAGGCTTATGGTCCTCCTTCTAGAGGTAATGATAGAGGTGGACGTGGATCTTATGGTTCGTCTTTTTCTTCTTATGCTCGTCCGAATTTGTCTGCTGACCAGTGTGCGTACTGCAAGAAATTTGGACATTGCATTTCTGATTGTCCAGTGCTGCATGCTCAGCAGTGTCCACGTGGTAGGGGACAACTTAGAAATCGTTCAGGATATCCAGGGCCTAGAGGAAGCACGAATGATCGTGCTAGGTTTGACGCTAATACACGTGGGCAGGATGAGTTTAACACTTTTGATAGAAGGAACCAATATCAAATGTCCGACTATGTCCCGTCTGATTTTCAAGATTCTGCTTATGCATAAGATTGCCTAGGATGGGGTAAGGAATCAATTGAAGTTCCAGTAGATTAGAGGGGTCCCTATGTTAAAGCACATGTTTTGGGTTCTACTGATCAGTTTCTGGTTGATACAGGAGCTACTCGAGCACCTAATCTAAACAATTGGTTCAAAGGGCTCCCCTGTCTGGCTCAACCATTATATCGATAGGGTTCGATGGAACGCCTTCCCTTAGCCCATTGCCACAACCACTCGCATTCCATGTTGATAAGTTTACTGCTCCATGTCCATTTTTGCTCTCTCCGAACACACCAGACAATATTGTGGGTCGTGATATGCTCAAATATTTTAGGGCTACGATATGATGTTCTCCTGAAGGAGTGCGTGTTATTTTGAATGACAACTACCCCATGACTGAGAGATCTTGTTTGGTTCAAGAAGATACTGTATTAGCTTCACTCCCTAGTACTTTGTGGGCTACTTCAGACACCGATGTAGGGCAAGTGGTTATTCCGCCAGTACATATTAGTGTCAAGGAGGTTGCTTCTTTGCCAAAACTGCCTCAGTGTAAAATTTCTAGAGGAGGGGCAAGAAGCACTTACACGCATTGTTCATGATTTGATTAAAGTGGGTGTTGTGGAAGAAGTTCCTTACAAAGTTTGCAATAGTCCTATTTTTCCTATTTTGAAAAAAGATACTGACACTAGGATTTACAGATTCATTATTGATTTGAGGGAAGTCAACAAGATTGTAGTACCGCAGTACCCTGTGGTTTCTGACATAATGACATTACTTACCTTAGTCCCTCCAACAGCGACTACATTTTCTGTGATCGATTTGAAGAATGCTTTCTTCTCGATTCCTATTCATCCTGATAGCCGATATTTGTCCGGTTTCACTTTGAATAATCGATCATACAGATTTTGTAGAGTTCCTCAAGGGTACTGAGAGTCTGAGTATTTATAGTCAAGCCTTAAAACGACAACTTGATTCCTTTATTTTGCCTGAAGGAGTGGTACTCATACAATATGTCGATGACATCTTGTTGGCAGCCGATACGCCTGAACTATGTGAAGAGTGTACTTGGTCTTTACTTATTAACCTTTGACTACCTCCTGAGGCACAGCCGAGAGCAACCTGTTTAGATTGAGCATTTATGTGTTTTTAAAACGGTAAAAACGTAGTATTTTAATTTCTTCACTCACCTAGTCTGTCACACAATTGTAGTGTGCAGGCACCCCTCTACGGAGCACAACGAGCGCTGGCAAGGGCGAAATCGCCGAGCTTTCCACCGCCATTCCCCACGCCCGGATCAGGGACACGCCCACTCAGCGGCCACGCCCCCTGCCGGGATACAAAAAGCGCGCTGAATCGCGAGTGCGTTGATTAACCTTTGACTACCTCCTGAGGCACAGCCGAGAGCAACCTGTTTAGATTGAGCATTTATGTGTTTTTAAAACGGTAAAAACGTAGTATTTTAATTTCTTGACTCACCTAGTCTGTCACACAATTGTAGTGTGCAGGCTCCCCTCTACAAGGCACAACGAGCGCTGGCAAGGGCGAAATCGCCGAGCTTTCCCCCACCATTCCCCACGCCCAGACCAGGGACACGTCCACTCAGAGGCCACGCCCCCTGACGGGATACAAAAAGCGCGCTGAATCGCGAGTGCGTTGATTAACCTTTGACTACCTCCTGAGGCACAGCCGGGAGCAACCTGTTTAGATTGAGCATTTATGTGTTTTTAAAACGGTAAAAACTTAGTATTTTAATTTCTTCACTCACCTAGTCTGTCACACAATTGTAGTGTGCAGGCTCCCCTCTACGAGGCACAACGAGCGCTGGCAAGGGCGAAATCGCCGAGCTTTCCGCCGCCATTCCCCACGCCTGGACCAGGGGCACGCCCACTCAGAGGCCACGTTCCCTCCCACCGTTCCTCCACTCTAAAAAATGTGCATGTACCGGAAGCGCAGCGGACGAGCGCAGCGGGCGCGTCGATTGCGCGCCGAAGGCGCGCATAAGGCAAGCTCGTCTGCGCTCGCCTGCGCTTGTCCGCGCGGAGTCTGGGCCCTGGGCCACCCCCCCTGCATCTCAGCCATTACAGCTCAGATGCTACACCATGGAAACCCTCTATTGACTAAGGCCCTCTACCAGTGTCTGTACCCGGCATATCTTTCAAGCCGAGGCCCTGCCGCAAACCTGCCCCACCTGCTTCGTCCCTCTCAAGCCCAAACCTAGCCTGTGCCCACACACGACTTTCGCATGTTCCTACTAAACTGTCGCTCCCTGTCAAAGCACAGCGCTGAAATGGCTCTTTTGTTAGAGGAACACACCCCTGATATATTGTTCCTGCCGGAAACCTGGCTCACCTCCGAGTCGGGTCCCACGATAGTAGATGCTCTCCCGTCTGGTTTCCAAATCACACAGCGAGACCGACCCAAAGGGAGAAGAGGAGGCCTGGCTATCATCTACAAGGAACAATACCATTGCCGCGTTACCTCTGAAACCATCTCAGATTGTGAAAGTATGGGCTTTAACATCGAACTCTCACCCAACAACTGTTTTTCGGGTACTCTTATCTACCGCCCTCCCGGCCCCTCCAAGCAGTTCCACGAAAAACTTCCATCCAGTGTGGCCGATAGAGTCAGCACAACCTCTAACTTCACCTTGCTAGGTGACCTTAATTTTCACTTCGACTCCCCTTCTGACCACACAGCCGTCAACCTGTCAGACGACCTAGCAGCCCTGCAACTCATCCAACGTGTCACTACCCCTACTCACGTCAAAGGCCACTTACTGGACCCTATCTTCAGTAACTGTCCCGACCTCTTAGTAGGCCCAGCAATCCCCCTGCCCTGGACAGATCAACTTTTGGTCCCCTTCAGCTGGACATCGCCCAAACCACCGTCATCTGCCTCCATTACAAGGCTTAGGCGAGCCTGGTCGCGTCTCGAGGTTGATAACTGGGCTATCAAACTTACCAGCTCTCAACCTGGGGATCAGGAGGACCCTGTCCTAGCAAATCAAGCCTTTGCCAACTGGATCACTCAAACCCTTGACGCTACTCTCCCTATGAGCAGGACTATGCTTAGGTGCTCTCACAAAACCTCCCCTTGGTATACGCAGGCTCTCAGGGACAAGAAACGTCTTTGTAGAAGGTTGGAAAGACGCTGGCGCTCAGACGACTCGGCAGACAACAAAACGCGATACCAAGAATCTATCGGCGAATACAAAGCTCAAATAAAAGCAGCCCAGGCTACTTACCTCGCCGATAAAATTCTGCAGGCCAAGTCCAAACCAAAGGAGATTTTCCAGATCATTAAAAAGTTAACGAACCCGCCTCCGGCGGTGCATATCGAGAAATCTGTCACTCACTGCAATAATGTAGCTGAGTTTTTATATCAGAAAGTAAACACTATTTATTCAGCCTTCCCTCCCCAAAAAATCAATTCATCAATCCAATCCAACACCCCCCTGGTCCCTTCCCCCTCCCTTCCTCAACATACCCTGACCTCCTTTCCCCCACTGGACCTCATTACCCTTGAATCACTAGCCCACAGTGTCAAATCCGGATCGCCGGACGATCCTGCCCCTCCTGACATTTTAATGGCTGTC
The DNA here is from genome assembly GCF_964263255.1 of Lissotriton vulgaris. NCBI lineage: Eukaryota > Metazoa > Chordata > Amphibia > Caudata > Salamandridae > Lissotriton > Lissotriton vulgaris. Next base: position 364,814 of record NW_028251998.1, on the reverse strand, counting down.
TCCCACATCACCCTGCCCATTATCAGGGAGGTACTAAACGCATCCATCACCTCCAGCACTGTACCAACTGTCTGGAAACAGGCCATGGTCAGATCGCTACTCAAGAAACTCAATCTGGACCCGTCTGACTTGGCCAATTACCGTCCCATCTCTCTGCTCCCATGGGTGAGCAAGGTTTTAGAAAAATACATTAACCAACAGCTAGTGAATTTCCTGGAAGATCATCACTTACTAGATCCCACCCAGACGGGCTTCAGACCGAAACACGGGACCGAGACCGCTCTCCTCATGGTCACCGAGGAAGCGAGAAAAATCCTGGATCAAGGAGGATCAGTGGCAGTGATCCTTCTTGATCTAAGCGCAGCATTTGACACAATCAGTCATGACACCCTACTAGACCGTCTGTCCTGCGCCGGGATTAAGGATAAAGCCTGGGCATGGTTTAAATCCTTTCTGGAGAACAGATCCTTTAGAGTTTTTGAGGGCGAGTCCGTGTCCTCTAGTAGACCTCTAAAGTGCGGAGTTCCTCAGGGCTCCTCTCTAAGCCCCGCACTTTTCAATCTGTATATGAGACCACTGGCTGATGTCGTCCGCCCATTTGGAGTTAAGATCATCTCTTATGCGGACGACACGCAGTTGGTGGTCTCACTGGCGCAGGAGGCAAACCGACCTGCGCCAGGCGGGCTTAGAGAATGCCTAGAGGAAGTGAAGACCTGGATGTCCTCATCATCCCTCAAGTTGAATGGGGACAAAACAGAGCTGATGCTCCTAGGCCCCTTAGAGTCTGGCCTCCCCCCATCTTTGTGGCCCCCCTGCCTAGGTCCCCCACCACCCCCCAAAAACAATATCAAGAGCCTCGGAGTGTGGCTGGACAGATCTCTGTCCTTCAGCGTTCAAGCAACAAAACTATCAGCCACCTGTTTTGGCATCATGAGGATGTTAAACAAAATCTTTCCCCTCCTTCCCATGGAAGCCAAACAGGTGGCTATACAAGGTCTTATACATTCATGCCTCGATTTTAACAATGTGCTCTATCTCGGCGCCCCAGAGTACACTCTGTGCAGACTGCAGATAGTGCAGAACTGCGCAGCACGCTTACTGCTCAAGATCCCTCGTAGACAATCAGCAAAGGCCAGACTGGCCAGCCTTCACTGGCTACCGGTTCGGCAGAGAGTTCTTTTTAAAGCAATGTGCATAGCCCACCAAGCATTCTGGGACACAGGCCCCTGCATCACCCGTGACTTAGTTACTCATTACACTCCCAACCGAAGCCTTCGCTCCAGCCAGACCTTCTTGGCTGTGGCGCCAAGAATTAAAAGGTCCAGAGCTGGTGGAAGGACGTTCGCCTACAACGCGTCCAAAACCTGGAACACGCTGCCACTTCATCTCAGGGCCAATCCTAACCTCACTGTGTTTCGTAAACAATTAAAGACTTTCCTGTTCAACTCCCCCTAATAACCCCCAGCTTCCTCCCCCTCTGCTCATCGGTAGGTTCTGGTTACTTAGCGCTTGGACGCCTCCGGGCAGCAATTCGCGCTCTACAAGTTTACAAGTTTACTTTCTTTTCTTGCTACACACCATCATGAAGTATCACAGAAGAAATTGCAATATTGTAGACCGAAGGTAACCTACTTAGGTCACCTTCTATCTAAGGAGGGTCGTGCACTTACACCAGACCGCATACAAGCAATTTTAGACACACTAGTACCTTCCATTCATAAAGATGTCCATGAATTAATTGGTCTGATCTCGTTTTGTAGGCAATGGATATTAGGGTTTTCTCACATTGTCAAACCCTTGCTAGCACTTTTGACGAAAGTTACTCCAATGCCCCTTCCATGGACAGATGAATGTGAGAATGCTTTTCGACAGTTACGTCAAGCTCTTTGTTCTGCACCAGTGTTAGGCACTCCAGATTACACTAAGCCTTTTACACTCTATGTACACGAAAAAGATGGATGTGCATTGTCAGTTCTAGTACAAACACACGGTGACAAGCAGCATCCCTGTGCATATTTTTCAGCCGTCCTTGATCCTGTTGCTCGTGCATTGCCTGGGTGTTTTTGTTCAGTTGCAGCAACAGCTGTGTCCATATGTCAGAGTGAAGGGATAGTTCTGTCACACAAACTGTTGGTGCTAGTACCCCATGCAGTAGACGCCCTTTTGAGCCAGACCAAGACACAACACTTAAATAGTGCCCGTTTGACAGGATATGAATTGACACTATTAGTATCTCATATTACCTTGAAGAGATGCACGACACTGAACCCAGCCACTTTTTTGCCATATCCTGTGACTCAGTCTCAGTCAAAGGAACCTTGCAATTGTATATTCCTTACTGAGGAACAGACAAAGGGTCGCATCGATTTGCAAGATACGCCCCTTCCAGATGTAGATGGGGAACTGTAGGTTCATAGGTCCTGTTTGAAGTTACCAGATGGCATGACCTCAGCTGCATATGCAATTACGACACTTGAGACAGTAGTGGAAACAGCTTGCATACCACAGAAGTCGGCTCAAGCAGCTGAACTAATAGCTTTGACATGAGCGTGTGAACTTAGCACTCGCTATGCTTTTGGAGTGGCCCGCTATGCTTTTGGAGTGGCCGTGATTTTGGCCTGCTTTGGAAGGAAAGAGGCTTTCTTACATCCCACGGGATGCAGATAATGCATGGAGAATTAGTGTTAAAGATTAGACTGCAAACGTCAACATTATCGGCGCGCGCCATCTTGCCCCTTTCAAGCTCATACGTGCGCGTAGGCGGCAGCCATTTTAAGCACCATGACCTTTCTGCCCCTCGCTGATAGCCAGCGCGTCTCTCTCTCTCTCTCCTAACCTCGCAGGCATCCCCCGCACGCTGGCAACCCCCTCGCTCTCACATGCCTTGGGTCATAAACCCCTCTTCAGCGCAGATCGGCCTCAGAATCCCATCCTGTTCCCAGCGCGACACCTCCCATCATTCCTTTCATAGTCTCAGGCCCTTTGATGCAAACCCCCTTTTCCTGTGTGCCCGTCTGTCTTCCTTGTTCCCAAGCCACCACCTGGCCCTGAGGATACTGTTTATTAACCCGTACAGTAGGAAGCCTCCCCTCCCCATCAAAAGACCCTCGAGCCGATCAAAGCCCCCCACTCTATGAGATCCGATCAAACTCCACACATTCCGTGAATCGGCGGAATGTCCAGCTGCGCGACAATCATCACCTGTTGTGACCGGGGTGGGGAATTCAACTGTAAATGTATGTGGGAACGGGCCTGAAGGGGAGATTCCGAGGATGTTCTTTCACATATCAAAGTGTTGCAAGAATGTGTTACGTGCAATAAAGATCATAAACCTGTGTATAAGAGGCCAGGCCTCAGAGATGCGGTTAGAGCACCTCGTGACGATACTTGCTGTCCGAATTGATGTGTTCTCCTCCGGAGAGAATAAACCCTCGTTTCCTGCCTTTCAGTCTCCAGCGCCAGCTTCTTCATTGATTAATATTGGTGGGTCATTGAGGCGACACCGCCGGGCAACACTAAAGGGTCTTTGGTCACTGGTTGTCTTTGCACCCTTTTACAATTGGCGTCCCAAGCGTGGGGCCCATCAGCGACTCGTGGATCCAGTGGGAGAGGTCCTGACGACAGAGTGAACGACTGCAACGATCGGAAGGTACCCTGTCCGATAGACCCTCGTCTGACAGCCGATCATCCGAACTTCACTGGTTCCGAACGGACCTCTCTCGAGTGATCTACGGTCCTGACTGGGAACCATCAGGAGTGCCACGAGGAGTACGAAGAGAAGAGGACGATCGGGCGCTGGATTCGGAAGACAAGAAACTGTCCATGCGGTCCGGGTAAGGTCGTGTAAACACGACAAATTGCGAAATGATTGATAATTGATGAAAAATACTAGTATTACTTTTTTGTTAATTTATTTGGAGATTCGCTGTCTGCAAACGGAGAAACAACAGGCTCTCCCTTTACAAACAGTGAAGGATAGGTACGCGTCCGTTGGACCTATCTTTCTACCCCACTGATCAATTGCCCCTCCCCATTGATTAACTGTTACGGATCGTTTTCTGGAGATTCTCTGTCTGCAAACAGGAAAGAATAGGTCCCCTCTTTGCAGATAGTGAAAGGGTAGGTGACGCGGACCTTTGCGGGCCTACTTATTCTCCCCATTGACCATTTTTTATTTTTTATTTATTGACCAAACACTGATTGCCCGCTATTGGTTCTTGAGGTATTCACTGCCTGCAAACAACGTAGAATAGAAATATTCTGTCTAGTCTTTGCACGCAGTGATAAGATAGGTAGTGCTGACTATTATCCCCATTGTGATCCGTCATGCCTGTCTTCTCCCCACTGGTTAGTAGCCTGTTTAGCCCGGACCGCTTATTAGAGATGAACCATCCGGCTCCGCTGGAAGGCACCCCTAATAAGGACATGTTCATGAAGCATGGATTGATCGCTATAGCCTATAGCAAGCTGTGGCATAAATATACGAAAAAGGATCGAGAAAGTCAGTGGCCACTGATAGGATCCTTTGATGACGATAAAATAAACGCACTAGAAACAGCCCTTGGTAAAAACAAGACGACGCCCACTATGCTTGATAGCTTCGGCATGTGGCGCAAAGAAACTGAACAACGTAAAAAGAGAACTGAGAGTAGGTTGGGAAAGGAGCTGCGGAAAGCAGCCCACCTAGCGGCTCAGAAACTAGAAAAAGAGATAAAAGAAAGAGAGGAAGCCAAACAGAAACTAGAAATAGAAACGTCAAGCCAGTGTCCGGTTAGAACGCCCTCCACACTCTACCCTGAATTACCCTCGAAACAACGAGCCAACGATGATCTGCTGCTAGGTCCTCCGATCATCTACATGCCCCCTCCATATGCCCCTTCCCAACCCTTAGCACAGCACCCACCACCCCCAGGTACAAGCGAGAGTAGCGCCACAGCTTCGGCCCCCATGGCCTCTGTGCCGGCCGAACTCCTTGCATTAGATGCTACGCAAACGACAACGTCAGGCGACCCCGAGGCCCGAAGGGTTGGTTCTGCAAGAACACACAGACTAAGCAAAAACGAGCGAGCAGGGGTTGACAAGATAGCAAGGATACTGGTAGAGAAGAGGGAAGATGAAGAGTCCATCACGGATGTGTTTAACTCTTATACAGGGAGTCAGAGACGACACTTTACTGTACAACTGTGTTACCACGTCTTGAACGCATACGAGGACCGATATCGAGACAAAGGTCCCCAGAGCCTAACGACTCTGTACCGGAAGGTCGATATCGGGGATGAGAGTGAGAGTGATGTGACGGACCTTCTTACGCGTACGCTTGAGGTTTTCCGCCACCTCACTGAACGGAAACCGACAATCGAACCCACGGCATCCGTAGTGACCAAACCACAAACTGAACAATCTAACGCCATGATGCCGATACGAGAGGCTGCCCCTTACTGGGTTCCTCCACGAGGTGAAGGGACTCACGATGACGCAAACAACAAAGATGCAAAAGGAAGGGTAGTGTACAATTGGGTCTACCAACCATGGGACCGGCAAGAGATTCTGACATTCCGAAAATCTCTGCCTGACCTACGTAAAAACCCCACTGCCTTCTATACTGAGTTGGGTACAGCCCTAGGATCAACGATTATGACCCTGGCTGACATCGACTTGTTTTTCGGGTTATGTCTACCAGCTGATGTGTGGAAGCAAATCCGGAAAGTCGACCACTCTGAGCTGTTTGGACATAACTGGTCACAACTCGATGGCATAGATAGACAACGAGAACCCGGACAAAAGCCTTTAAAAGCCATTTTAGACCTCCCGGATAAAATCGTACAGAAATTAAAAACCCTGATCCCAGAAAAGAAAGTGGACTGGTCGATAGTAACGGCCTGCCGCCAGAAACCTCAGGAGGATGTATCAGACTACTTCTCCCGGTTTGAAACGGTGTTCTCCGATTACAGCGGCCAGGACTTGACCACTGCAACCGGACACCATCTGTTTGTCCAGAATTACGTTAAGGGTCTGACACCAGAGGTCTCCCAGAAACTGCAGGCTAGCGAGAGTAGTTGGGCGGCCTCCAAACCTACGGCTATCCTCCAGATGGCCCAATATTATGAACATCAGAAAAATGAAAACGACAGGGCAACAGAGAAAAAGAAGAAGGACTTAAAAGAGAGGGTGATGATTGCCCAACTGCAAGGGGTGACTATAGGACGAGACCAAAACCGGGGAAGCTATCAGACGAACGTCCCTAAGACTACACCTCCCAAGGACCGCACTTTCACTCCCCACGTCGGACGTACAGACATTAGAGAGGACCAGTGTGCTTTCTGTAAAGGAACGGGCCATTGGAAATCTCAGTGCCCAGTTCTGTTGGAAATAATCAAAAATAAAGACCCCAGAGACATAGCAAGCGGACCGAGAAATAGGGGACAACAGCGAGGTCCTCCAAATGACACGACTAACGATAGATCAGGCAGACCAAATACATTTGACCGACCCAGACAGAACCAATGCCAGCAATCTGACTACGATGACGTCCACGACTTTGCATAGGACTGCCCGGGGCAAGGGAGGGATCCAGTCGAGCTCTATGTTGACCAGCAAGGCCCTTACGTCACTGCTAAGGTCCTGGGTACAAAGTCTCCATTTCTGGTAGACACTGGCGCAACACGTAGCGCGTTATCAAAACGACTGATTCCAAGGGCACCCTTGTCTGGCTCACTGATAACATCGACAGGTTTCGATGGAACGCCCTCCACTAACCCTTTGTCCGCCCCGATCCTCTTCGACTTAGAAAGCAACACCACTGACACCACGTTTTTGCTTTCCTCCAATAGCCCTGACGCAATTATGGGACTTGACTTATTGAAACACTTCCGAGCGACGATTAGATGTTCCCAAGACGGAGTCCGAGTTTTTCTTTACGACAATCCCGTTCTGCTTAGACATTGCCCTCCCAGACACATGTTTTCCATCACCAACGCTGACACTTCCCTGCTTGACACACTGCCTCTGTATCTGTGGGCCAAAACGGACTCGGACGTAGGGCGCATGATGATTGACCCAGTGCACATTACTGTCCGACCAGATGCAACACTCCCAAAACTTCCACAATATCGGATATCGCCCGAGGGCGAGAAGGCATTGGTAGAGATGAACAAGTTACTTACCTTCGGTAACGATATATCTGTAAGAAACATTAGTTAGTGTTAGATTCCTTACCTTAGAATATCCCCAGGCGTCAGTCTGGATCCGGAAACTTTTGCGTAGCAGTACCCCTGCGCGTCGGTAGGCGTCGTCTGCAGGCGTCCCCTGCGGCTCCGCGTCCGTCGTCGGCGTCGTGCGCCGTGATGACGTCGCTGGAGTACATAGACGCCGCCTCCGCGCGCTGACGTCAGTTCTTTGCACACAGCTTTTCCGCGCCAGGAGACGCAGAGCCATGAGAGAACCAACACTGGTGCCATGTAAAAACTAGGGCCCTGAAAGGGATGACCTTAACCCTAGGTATTAGTTCGCAGAACGGGGAGGATGGGTGGGTTCGGTAAGGAATCTAACACTAACTAATGTTTCTTACAGATATATCGTTACCGAAGGTAAGTAACTTGTTCATCTGAAAGAAACACGTTAGTGTTAGATTCCTTACCTTAGAATACATACCCCAGCAATACCAACCCCGGTGGTGGGTCTGCGAACCAATACAAAACTACACCAGAAAGTCCTGGAGGACAGAACGGCCAAAGAAGCCATCCCTCCGGACTTGACTGTCCAGGCAGTAGTGCCTCGCAAAGGTGTGCAGCGAGGCCCACGTAGCCGCCTGGCAAATGTCCTGCAAGGGGACTCCCCGGCCCAGGGCAGTAGTAGCCGCCGTGGCCCGAGTGGAATGGGCCCTCAGCCCAACAGGAGGCTCCTTCCGAGCCAAAGAGTAGCACGCTTTGATGCAGAGGACGACCCATCGAGAGATGGTTCGTTTACAAACCGCCCGTCCCTTCTTCGCACCCACGTAGCCAACAAACAGTTGGTCATCCACCCGGAACTGGCGTGTGCGATCCATGTAAAATGAAAGCGCACGTTTTGGGTCCAGACGATGGAGCCGCTCTTCATCCTTTGAAGGATGCGGAGGCGGGAAGAAGGAAGGGAGGGTGATGGACTGCCCGATGTGAAAGGCCGAAACAACCTTGGGCAGGAAAGAAGGTCTAGTCCTCAGAACCACCTTGTCAGGATGAATGGACAGGAAAGGAGGTTGGACCGAAAGAGCCTGGAGCTCACTCACCCTCCTGGCAGAGGTGATGGCAACCAGGAAAGCCGTCTTTAAAGTCAGGAGACGGAGAGGGCAAGAATGAAGGGGCTCAAAGGGAGCACACATCAGGAAAGTTAGAACCAGGTTCAAATCCCACTGAGGCATCACAAACGGAACAGGTGGAAACATGTGAGTGATGCCTTTCAAGAATCGAGTTACAATCGGGGATTTGAACAAAGAAGGCTGATCAGGAAGCCTCAAAAAGGCTGAAAGGGCAGAAAGGTAGCCCTTGAGAGTGCCCAGAGCAGAGCCCTGCTGGGCAAGAGAAAGAAGAAACAGAAGAACCTCCGAAAGAGGGGCAGAAAGAGGGTCCACAGCCTTTGCTGTGCACCATGCCACAAATCTGTTCCACCGACAGGCGTATACCGACTTAGTGGAGGGACGCCTGGCTGCCAGAATAACATCACAGACTTCAGGAGGCAAGTCAAATGGCCTCAACTGCCGCCGCTCAATCTCCAAGCATGGAGGTGGAGACTGGACAGGTTCGGGTGGAGGACCGTCCCCTGCTGCTGCGACAGAAGGTCCTCCTGAAGGGGCAGGCGGATCGGGGGACCGACTGACATGCTGAGAAGCTCGGGATACCAGTACCTTCGAGCCCAGTCCGGAGCCACAAGGATAACTTGGGCCCGGTCGCGCCTGATCTTCTTCAGCACTCTGGGCAGAAGTGGTATAGGCGGAAAGGCGTATAACAGACCGCAACTCCACTCGCGCCGAAAGGCGTCGCCGTGCGAGTGCCGTCTTGGAAACTCCAACGCGCAGAACTGATGACATTGCGCGTTCTCTTCTGTGGCGAATAGATCTAACCAAGGCTCTCCCCATTGCAGAAAGATGCCTTGCGCCACGTCCGAGTTCAGACGCCATTCGTGATCCATCGAGCACCGACGGCTGAGTTCGTCCGCCCTGGCGTTCAGAGAACCTGCCAGGTGTTGAACCGTCAGAGTCACGCCCTGACGTTCCAGCCATTGCCAGAGGCGCAGAGCCTCCTGGCAAAGGGTCCACGACCCCACTCCGCCCTGTTTGTTGCAGTACCACATGGCGGTGGTGTTGTCGGTGAACACCTGCACTACACTCCCGTTGACAAAGGGGAGGAATGCCTTCAGTGCCAGACGAATCGCCCGCAGCTCCAACAGATTGATATGGAGCCGGGACTCCGCCGGAGACCAGATGCCTCTGATCTCTGCCTCTCCCAAGTGGCCACCCCAGCCCTGGAGGGACGCGTCCGTCACGACAACGTGCTCCGGTTGGGGAAGGGAGAGGGACTTGCCCCTGACCCAATCGCGGTCCGTAAGCCACCACTGCAGTTGTCTCGCAGTGCCCTCCGAGATCAAGACGTGGTCGGACAAGTTGCCCTGATGCTGGGCCCACTGAAACTTCAGGTCCCACTGCAGAGCCCGCATCCGCCACCTGGCGTGATGCACCAGAAGGATGCAGGAAGCCATCAGTCCCAGCAGCCGCAGCGTCAACCTGACCGAGACTCGGGATAGCGGCTGAAAGATGGGAATCAAAGCCTGAATATCCCGAACCCGCCGTTCCGGAGGATAAACCCGAAACTGCGCCGAGTCCAGAACCGCTCCGATGAAAAGGAGCTTTTGAGAGGGACACAGGTGTGATTTCGGCACGTTGATGGAGAACCCCAGGTCGTGCAAGAGGTCTGCCGTCATCTGAAGGTGGTGGACGACTGTCTGGGGCGAGCCCGCCTTCAACAACCAGTCGTCTAGGTAGGGGAAGACTGAAACCCCTAACCTGCGCAGATGGGCTGCGACCACCGCCATCACCTTTGTGAACACCCGTGGGGCGCTGGTAAGGCCGAAGGGGAGCACGATAAACTGAAAGTGCTCCTGGCCTACCGTGAACCGCAGGTAACGCCGGTGGGCCGGCAGGACGGGGATGTGAAAATAGGCGTCCTGCAAGTCCAACGCTACCATCCAGTCTTGCGGGTCCAGAGCAGCCAAGACCTGAGCTAACGTCAACATCTTGAACTTCTCCTTCCGGAGGAAGCCGTTGACGTTCCTTAGATCCAAGATAGGACGTAGGCCCCCCTTGTCCTTCTTGGGCACCAGAAAGTAGTGGGAATAACAACCACGCCCTACTTCTGGCCCAGGAACGCGCTCGATGGCCCCCTTGGCCAAGAGGGCCGTAACTTCCTCCTGCAGAAGTGTCAAGTGGTCCCCCGACACACGGTGGTTCTGCGGTGGCATGGCTGGAGGAGAGGTCTCGAAGGGGAGGGAGTAGCCCCTTCGGACAATTTGCAGCACCCACCTGTCCGAAGTGATCGTGCGCCAGTGAGCGTGGTGATGGCGAACCCTGCCACCCACTGGCGTCACATGGGGCCGAAAGCACGGACTAGGAGGATTTTGGGGTAGATGCTGCGGGGGAAGGTGTGGTCTGACCCCGCCGTTGTCCCCGACCGCCACCACGGCGGTTTCCACGGCCGCCACCGCGTTGGAAGGATTGTTGCGGCGCGTGGCTGGCAGCACGTGTGGGGGCGCCCCTTCCTTGGCCACGAAAGGGACGAAACGAACCCGGTTGCTGACGCTGGGTCGAGAGACCCAAGGACTTGGCCGTGACCCTGGAGTCCTTGAAGCGTTCCAGCGCGTGGTCCGCTTTGTCACCGAACAGGTGACAGCCATCAAACGGCATGTCCATCAGGGTATTCTGGACATCAGCCGAAAAATTGGCGGATCTCAGCCAGGCGTGACGACGAATCGCCACCGTCGTAGACATAGCTCTGCCCAGCGAGTCGGTCGTATCAAGACCACACCGAATTGAATATTTCGCTGCATCTCGGCCCTCAGCCACAGCCTGACCGAGCTTTGCCCGCACCTCCATGGGGCATTCTGGCAGCAGCTCCGCGACCGTATCCCACACAGAGTGGGTGTAGCGGCCCAAGAGGCAGGCGGTGTTGCAAGACCGCAGGCCCAAACTAATGGACGAGAAGACCTTTTTGCCAAACTGGTCATACCTCTTGGATTCCCGGTCGGGCGGGGCCGACGGGAATGCGGACTGGGAGGTCGAGGCCTGGATCACCAGACTCTCAGGAGTGGGGTGGGTAGACAGGTACTTGGGGTCGTCCGGACAAGGACGGTGGCGCCTGGCCACGTTCCGATCAACAGGCGCACCTGAAGCGGGCCTGGACCACGTGCCCAACAGAACGTCAGACAAGGCTTCATTAAACGGCAGCAGAGGCTCCAGTGGGCATGACTGCGGTTTGAAGACCTCGGTGAGGATGTTAGGCCTCACGGCCGCGACGGGGAGCTCAAGGTTTAAGGCCTTGGCAGCCCTCATCAGCACCACAGAATAGGCAGCTCCCTCCACCGACGCCACGGAAGGAGGAGAGATCAAACCAGGGTTAGGGGAGTCGTCCAAACCACTGGCATCCCCCAAGTCACCTGTCCAGTCCGGGTCATACTGGCACTCGCGAGCCAGAGGGTCCTCGGACCCCTCCCAACCTTCACCGTACTCCTCATCCTCTCCGTATTCGGAGTCAATGATGAAGACCGGCTCCTCGGGGTTCATGGGCCCCATCGGCGCCGGGACCGGCGTCGAGCGACGCCCGTCCGGCGCCGCGTCCGGCGTCGGAGAAGGTAAGGGGACGGCGCCGCCCGGGGCCGGCGTCGGAACCCCACCGCCGGCCGGGACCGGCAGCGGAGAACCGGCGCCGCGCGGGGGCGGCGTCGGGGGTAACCCCGATGGCAACGGCGCCGGGGAGGCCGGAAGACCAGCCGGCGCCGATCCCGAAGGCCCCTGCGGCGCCGGGGTCGGAGCCGTCGGCGGCGCCGGGGCCGGAGCACCCGACGGCGCCGAGGCAGGGACACCCGAACCGCCAGGGCCCCCAGACGGTAGCACTGGGCCCGAAGGCGCCGTAGGCCCCGTCGGAGAAGCGAGCGCCCTCATGGCCATGAGGAACGCCTCGATCTCCTCAGGCGTCGCACCATGCCCAGGGACCGGAGGGTATGAGGCAGGCCGCGCCGGCGACTCTCGCGGAGCCGCGGGGTTGGGGTCACCCGAGCCCCCGGCCGCATCGTGCGAGCGTCGGGGGGAGTCGGGGGTACGATGACGACGCCCCGACTTCTTGTGCTTCTTACCTGACGAGGATGACGAGTGGTGTCGACTTCCGGAGCGCCCGGCGCGGCTCCGCGATCGCTCCCTCGAACGCTCTCTCGACCTCCGGCCGGACCGGGACCGCTCCCGGTCCCGACGTGGGGCCGACACCCGGAGCTCCAGCAGCTTGCGGGACCGCTCCCGCCTAGCCTTGTTGGTAAGGGCCCGGCAGTCGACGCAGGAGTCCACGTCGTGGTCGGGGCCCAGACACCGGAGACAGAGGCGGTGATGGTCTGTGACCGACATCGTGCGCTCACAGTCATCGCAATTCTTAAATCCAGGCATCCTATCAGGCACAATAGAGAAAAAAAGACAATCGAAAAACTTGGTCAAAGACCGGAGTACTGCTCTTCAGATCTGCGTCCACTGGCGCGGAAAAAAGAAGAACTGATGTCAGCGCGCGGAGGCGGCGTCTATGTACTCCAGCGACGTCATCACGGCGCACGACGCCGACGACGGACGCGGAGCCGCAGGGGACGCCTGCAGACGACGCCTACCGACGCGCAGGGGTACTGCTACGCAAAAGTTTCCGGATCCAGACTGACGCCTGGGGATATTCTAAGGTAAGGAATCTAACACTAACGTGTTTCTTTCAGATTATTCAGTCACTGATAGACGCAGGAGTGGTAGAGGAAGTGGTTAGCAACGTTTGCAACAGCCCAATCTTGCCCATCATCAAGAAGCAGGGAGAAGGAGATGAGAAAGCATACCGCTTTATCATTGACCTTCGAGAGATCAACAAAGTGGTGGTACCCCAGTACCCTGTGGTCTCGGACATCACCACCATCCTAACTTTGATTCCCTCCACTGCCACCACCTTCACTGTCATTGACCTCAAAAACGCATTCTTTTCCATCCCCATCCACCCAGACAGCCGATATCTCTTCGGCTTCACCCTAAAGGCCCGCTCATATAGGTTCTGCCGAGCACCCCAGGGCTACACAGAAAGCCCTAGCATCTACAGCCAGGCCCTCAAGAGACAACTGGATCAAGTCCAGTTACCCGATGGAGTGGTGTTAGTGCAATATGTCGATGACATCCTTTTGGCAGCCGACACCACTCCATTAGCTGTCACAGCCACCATTCAACTCCTGCACTTCCTTGCAGAAAATGGCCACAAGGTCTCCAAGAAGAAGTTGCAATTCTGCCAACCCCAGGTCACTTACCTAGGCCACCTTTTGTCCAAAGACGGAAGGAAACTGACCCCTGACCGGATCCAAACCATTCTCGAAACTCCTATCCCTAAGACTCAGAAACAGGTTCGCTCCTTACTAGGCCTCACCTCCTTCTGCCGACAGTGGTTACCCAACTTTAGCCTCATAGTAAAACCACTGCTTTCACTGCTAGCTAAGGACGTCCCTTTCCCACTCCCTTGGACCTCTGAGTGCCAGACCTCCTTCGCGCAACTACGAGATGCCCTCTGTTCGGCCCCTGTGTTAGGTACCCCCGATTATACAAAGCCCTTCTCCCTTTACACTCATGAAAGGGAGGGGTGTGCTTTATCTGTCCTGACCCAGTCCATCGGCTCAAAGCAACGACCGTGCGCTTACTTCTCTGCCACTCTTGACCCTGTAGCCAGAGCCCTGCCTGCCTGCCTTCGAGCTGTAGCTGCTGCTGCGATCTCTATCCGACAGAGTGAGGGGATCGTGCTCTCGAATCCCCACACAGTATTGGTACCCCATGCAGTTGACACCCTCCTACACCAAACCAAGACGCAAGACCTGACGAGTGCACGTCTGACTGGATACGAACTGACTTTGCTCGCACCCCATATCACCCTGAAAAGATGCACCACACTGAACCCGGCAACTCTGTTACCCTTACCAGAGAACGATCCCAATGTGCACCCTGTACATGACTGCGTGACTCTTACGGACGAACAGACTAGAAGTAGGGTTGACCTCAGAGACACGGCCTTTCCCGACCCTGACGGAGAGCTGTGGGTGGACGGTTCTTGCATCAAACTCCCCGATGGCACCACTTCAGCTGCCTATGCAGTCACCACGGCTCGAACTATAGTCGAGACAGCCCGCATCGCGCAACGATCTGCCCAGGCAGCGGAACTGATTGCCCTAACACGAGCCTGCATTCTAGCAGCAGGAACCACAGCGAACATTTACACCGACAGCCAGTATGCCTTTGGGGTGGTTCACCATTTTGGGCTCCTTTGGAGGGAGAGGGGATTCTTGACCCCACACGGCACCCCCATTTTGCACGGGGATCTAGTCTCCGCCTTGATCGAAGCCGTCCTTCTCCCCAAAAGGCTTACAGTCATCAAGTGCCAGGCACACAAAAGGGTGACAGATATTATAGGACAGGGAAATGCACTAGCTGACATCACTGCCCGAACGACAGCTGAGAGTAGGACGACAACACATATGTACGTGACCAGGTCACAAGCAGAAAAATGGACTGACGCTATGGATACCATTAGAGACATTCAAATGGCTAGCACACAAAACGAACTCACTGAATGGACACGGGTGGGATTAAAGGATGACGAAGGCTGCTGGCGGACAAAAGACGCAAACAAATGGCTGCTACCTGACTCGTACCTGATTCCCATACTGACTATGGCACACTCCCCTGCTCACATAGGGTCAGCCCCCATGATTGAACTTGTCTCCAGAGTTTGGCACAATGATAAAATCTCAGACTCCGCCAAACGTCTGGTCCAACAATGCATGATATGCCTGCAACACAACCCCGGGAAAGGAACTGCAGTACCCCGGGGAGGGTTTGGGGTCCCAAATCACCCGTTTGAAGTCCTGCAGATGGACTATATTCAACTAGACAGATGCCAAGGCCTGAAATACGTACTTGTTGTGGTATGCGCATTTAGCAAATGGGTGGAAGCATACCCAACCCGTGACAACACTGCTACGACCACTGCAAAAATACTGTTAAAGGAGTTTTTCCCCCGTTACGGCCTTTGTCGAATTTTGTGGAGCGACAACGGCCCCCACTTCGTAGCCGAAGTTATCCAACTCATCTTGAAGGGGTTGGGTGTAAAACAAAAGTTCCACGCAGTCTTCCACCCCCAATCTGCTGGACTAGTTGAACGACATAATGCCACACTGAAACTTAAATTGGCCAAAATAGTGGCTACCACAGGACTGAAATGGCCAGACGCACTCCCACTGGCCTTACTCTCAATGCGTTCCACTCCTACCAAACACCACTTGACACCATACGAGGTTATATTCGGCCGGCCCATGAATGTCTGGTCTGCACCGAAACCAACTTCCATTCATGACGTCCCGGACATCCTAATGTCTGATTACTTATGCCAGTTGACTAAAACACTGTCTGTTATCCATCAACAGGTGCTGCATGCCATCCCTGACGCTTCCAGGGGTCCCGGACACACCATCCAACCTGGGGAGTTCGTTCTGATCCGGAACTTCCAGCGTGCCAAGAGTCTGGAACCCCGGTGGACGGGCCCCTGGCAAGTCCTCATCACCACCCGAACAGCACTTCGAGTGGAGGGAAAACGCAACTGGGTGCATGCACACCACTGTAAGAAGATCTCCTCGACCCTGGCCACGACAGAACACATCGACAACCAAGAAGAGCTCCTGAACAAGGACCGACCGTCACTAGCCTGCTATCCTGATACCGAAGCACTTGAACTTTCAAAATTCTCTGATCCCACTGTGCCATCCAGAGAAGGGTATTTCCTGCGCCGAAAAGAGGGAGCCTCGGCTAAGTAGGCCACGGGCTAAGTTGAATCTCAGAACGGTGACCTACACACAACCAAAGGTTACCGGGAAAGAAGCTAAAACGAAGTCTGTGGTTCTACCCATCACCGAGCACCTTGAAGATGATGGAAGCGCCAGATAAGAAGATGATGGAAGCGCCAGATAAGAAGATGATGGAAGCAACAGGAAATACCCACTACAGAAACCCAAGAGCAGACAGACTCCACAGCTCAAAGACAATTGCACTCTTCATCACAATCCTTTTCTGCTTTCTCCTCATGACCACACTCTGGATTGTGGAAGAAAACACACCTGCTCACGAAACATTCCTGACTACTGCTCAGCCTACCACCATGAAGGAACATTATTTGATTTCGCTCTCTCCCCAACTCAGAGAGAGGCGAAAGGAAATTTGGAATAACTCTTTCGTACAACTACTTCACCAGCACAACCTTGCCACCAATGCCACCAACTGTTGGATCTGCGGGTTGCTACCCCATGCCACTGGACACTCGATACCATTCATCCCTTCACCTTTCTCAGTTCACGGCTCCTGTCTTGCTTGGCTGATCCTTCTGCAAGAAAGCTTTAAGGACAATGCCACCTCCAGCAAAACCGTAACGCATTTCTACCACGGGGTCTGGCGGAACAGAACAAAGACACACTTCTGCCCGCAGACCACCAACAACACAATCCACTTGGACATTCCTGCTAAAGAGCAAATTGAAATGCAGGTGTTCAATAATCCAACCAGAACCACCTTCTCCTACCTGCGAAAACGAACGGCTGCCACTCTGACTGTGGCCCTGTCAGTCATCAACGTCACAGGCCACATGTGCATAGAAGGGCTTGGGACTCAGCTGGTAGGCCACAGTGCTTGCCGGTTTACCAGAACTCTGGACTCCACCGACCCACCTTCCCTTGTGGCATCCCCAAACATGTATTTCGTCTGCGGCACGAAGGCTTACACCTGGCTCCCCAAAGGCTGGGGGGGCACTTGTTTCATTTCCTTCATCCTTCCTCCGACTTATGTGGCACCAGCAAATCATCACAGACAAAAACGAGCCAAGGACATTGAACAAGCCGACTCAACAGGAGCGCAGTTCCTCGATGCTATGAAGGGACTTGTCCCCCTCTGGGGCCCGATGGCAAACAGCTGTGCCATCCGACATCTGACTCAAGCAGTTGAGACAACAATGAACATCACGGCTGGTATCCTTGCTAACAACACCGCCGAACTTCAAGCGGTCCGCTTGGTGGCCCTCCAGAACCGCCTTGTCCTAGATGTGGTTCTTGCGGACCGTGGTGGAGCATGCCGCATTATTGGGTCCAGCTGCTGTACGTACATACCGGACAACTCACCCTCAGTGTACAAAGCCATCGAACATCTTCATAGACTCTCTTCAGAAGTCCACCAAGAACGAGAAGAATGGTCGCTTGGTGGTTGGTTCTGGAACACCGTTAAGAACTGGGGCTGGAGACTATTCACCATTATCCTGATTCCTGTAGTTGTAATATGCGGTTTATGCTTAGGAATTCAATGTCTGCCACCTCTGTGTACATTATGCGTGAATTGTATTTGCCCTAAGACTGTGGACTTTGGAAACGAACGTATGAGAGAATTATATGATGCCGAGGTTAGGAATTTGATGAAGATTGACATTGAGTAAGCAAGTTGGCTAAGATATGTTGAAAAGGGAGGACTGTTAAAGATTAGACTGCAAACGTCAACATTATCGGCGCCATCTTGCCCCTTTCACGCTCATACGTGCGCGTAGGCGGCAGCCATTTTAAGCACCATGACCTTTCTGCCCCTCGCTGATAGCCAGCGCGTCTCTCTCTCTCTCTCCTAACCTCGCAGGCATCCCCCGCACGCTGGCAACCCCCTCGCTCTCACATGCCTTGGGTCATAAACCCCTCTTCAGCGCAGATCGGCCTCAGAATCCCATCCTGTTCCCAGCGCGACACCTCCCTTCATTCCTTTCATAGTCTCAGGCCCTTTGATGCAAACCCCCTTTTCCTGTGTGCCCGTCTGTCTTCCTTGTTCCCAAGCCACCACCTGGCCCTGCGGATACTGTTTATTACCCCGTACAGTAGGAAGCCTCCCCTCCCCATCAAAAGACCCTCGAGCCGATCAAAGCCCCCCACTCTATGAGATCCGATCAAACTCCACACATTCCGTGAATCGGCGGAATGTCCAGCTGCGCGACAATCATCACCTGTTGTGACCAGGGTGGGGAATTCAACTGTAAATGTATGTGGGAACGGGCCTGAAGGGGAGATTCCGAGGATGTTCTTTCACATATCAAAGTGTTGCAAGAATGTGTTACGTGCAATAAAGATCATAAACCTGTGTATAAGAGGCCAGGCCTCAGAGATGCGGTTAGAGCACCTCGTGACGATGCTTGCTGTCCGAATTGATGTGTTCTCCTCCGGAGAGAATAAACCCTCGTTTCCTGCCTTTCAGTCTCCAGCGCCTGCTTCTTCATTGATTAATATTGGTGGGTCATTGAGGCAACACCGCCGGGCAACACTAAAGGGTCTTTGGTCACTGGTTGTCTTTGCACCCTTTTACATTAGTACATAACCTTTTGACTGCACTGACATATCCGAAGAAGATGGTGATTGTGAAGTGTAGTGCACACAAGAGAGTGGCTGATAAGATAGGACAAGGTAATGCCTTTGCAGATCGCATAGCTCGTGAGACTGCAATGCAACAAAGCACTACTTCTATGTATGTAGTGAAGTCTCAAGCTGAGCGATGGCATGATGCTAGACAGGAAGTGTTAGATGTACAGAGATCTGCTTCTGTAGCAGAACTTGAGCAATGGGCTAAAGAAGGAATATTGGACGATGATGGTTGTTGGCGCAATAAAGACATGGATAAATGGAAATAGCCTGCAGCCTACTTACAACCTATTGTTTAAATGGCACATGGGCTGGCACATGTTGGAGCTCTAGCAATAACTAGATTGCTTACGCAATTTTGGGAGCATCCTGAAATTTCCAGCACAGCTAAAAGAGTAGTACAGTCCTGTTTGATCTGTTGGCAGTATAATCCTGGTAAAGGGACACTGACTCGTACAGGAGGGTTTGGTACACCAACCGCTCCTTTTGAAGTTTTGCAGATGGATTACATCCAACTTGAACGCTGCAATAATCTGAAATAAGTCCTAGTGATGGTATGTGCCTTCAGTAAATGGATAGAGGCATACCATACAAAAGATAATACAGTCAAGGATACTAAGATAGATACTTTATTGTGCATGGTTATTTAAAACATTTACAATATGAAAGAGAGAAAAATTGGTTAATGAAACATGAGTCGAGTTTGTGCGTGTTAAGACAATGATTCCATCCTTAAAAAACATGGTGAGATAGCAGCAACAAAATTAAAATAAGCTTAACATCAAGTTGAACGGCCTGTTTATCATAAAAAGTTAAGCAATAAACTCTTCCTCAATGCCGGCCAAGGGGTAATATAGTAAAGGGCCTGTGTGCAAGAGAGAATAGTTAAATTATAATAACAGTTCGGGGTGTCCCTGTTGTATAGTCAGTGATAAACGATGTAAGACGGAGTCAAGGTGTCACACTAGAGCTTGGTCTTCAGTGGTACCATTGGGTTCATCCTTTAGTCCTTTATGGTACTGCTAGATTTTGTTAGTTTCCTTCAAAATTTTGAAGCGGGCCTCAGCTGTTTCAAGGAATTTTACCATTTGGCAGCTCAGTTGGATATCATCGCCTTTGAAGCAAGCGAGCACTGCTTGCCTGCAGGTCCGTATCTTATGGATGTTAAAAAGTGGACTCAAGAAGTAGCGTCGTTCTTGGATGAGTTTGCTACAGATAGTGATCAAATGAACTGTGTTTTCTTTGCCGTTTCCGCAAAGTTGTCATGTTGTTGGTAGGTGTGGCCGTAACCATGGAGGTAAGTGGGCCGCTGACGGCAGTAGCCCTGGGTGAAATTTCAGGAACTTCTCTTTTATTTTTTTAGTAAAGCCTATCTGTAAATAAGCTTGGGGCGAGGGCATGATATACGATTGAACTGTAAGCCAGCCGTGAGCCCGCTTTGATAGAGCAGCTTTGTCCTGCAGCAGTGATTCTTTCCGGACTGTCCACCTTTTTGAAGCCTGCTGTGGAGCCTGAAAGTTCCCATAATTGCTGTAAGCCAAGGTCCTCGATGGCGGCCTCCAAATACCGCCTTGCAGGGCAGGTTTCTTTATTTTGAAGTTCCTTCCACAGGAGAGCATTTAGGGTTTTCAGGTCTCCCCTGCTCACTTTATGCCAGGTTTTTATGTAGGCTACCTTGCGTGCCAGATCTTCTTTTTGTAACCCTACAAAGGATAATACTGCTCTCACCCCAGCGAAGGTGCTTCTAAAGTAGTTTTTCCCTAGATATGGTGTTTGTAAACTTTTGTGGAGTGACAACGGACCTCATTTTATTGGGCAAGTTGTTGAGCATGTCCTGAAAGGATTAGGGATCAAGCAGAAATTCCATGCAGTCTTCCACAATCAGCAGGATTAATGGAGAGGTACAACGCTACTTTGAAATTGAAGTTGGCGAAAATACTGGCTTCCACGTCTTTGAAGTGGCCAGATGCACTACCCTTGGCATTGTTGTCCATAAGATCGGTGCCACATTCACGATCTGGCCTTACCCCATATGAAGTGGTGTTTGGGAGACCAATGAACATTTGGGGAGTTCCTAAGCCACGCCCCATACATGATGTTCCATGTGTTCTGATGAATGATTATTTGGCACAGTTAACCGACAGTTTGATCTCTATTCATCAACAGGTTCGAGAAGCTCTTCCTGACAGATCTACAGGTGAGGTCCATGAACTCCGTCCTGGCGACCACGTGATGGTCAAGATCTTTGACAGATCGAACAGTTTGGAACCGAGGTGGCGAGGACCGGAGCAGGTGCTCCTAGCAACAAGGACAGCAGTTCAAGTGACGAACAAGAAGAACTGGGTCCATAGCACACACCGCAAACGTGTGTCGCCTGCCTTGGTGAAACCTACTGTGTTGATCGAAGATCGAGAGATTCTGGAGACGGAGAAAGGTCAAGCTATCTCACCTGATGAATCTGCTGAATTCTTTCCAGACCACAGGATCGCTGGAGAATCCCGATATCAGCTGAGACCAAGGAAAGAATCTGCTTTGCCGAAAAAGACTGGTTGAGCTACCGCCCTGGGTTAGTGAAACCGAACGCCAATGTGGCAAGGGGGGGATCAGTCCTGCGTAGTGTAGTGACACCTGTCTTGGCCCTTGGTGAATGTTGGACAGGCCCCATGAAGGGCCGCTCTCCCCCGGCCCAACCAGGCCCGAGTCCGGGCCCGCAAGTACCACACACCACCGTTGCACGTCCTCTGTCCCCTCAGGGACCTCTGCCCTCGAGCATGTCAACCTCGTGGGTCCGATCCACCGCCGGCCCTCGCGCCCACCCTGGGGCGCCATCTTGGACACTCCACCACGAGGCCGCCTGGCCCCCGATCGACCTCAACCCTGGGCCTGGCCAGGCCTCAGACATCCCGGCACCACCATCCACCCAGGAGGTGAGCGGGCTACTTGGCAAGTCAATGGGAGAAAGAGGTGTCGATGGCTCTCCCCCGCCAAGTGCCGCTCGCCCATCGCCTCCCCGGGCGCCGGCTCCACCCCCCTGCTGGGTGTCTGGACTCACTCATCCCGGACCTCCCGACCTCCAAGTGCGAGGGTCCGGACATCAAAGCACACCAGCCCTATAACTGGGGCAGCTCCAGAGCAGGAAGGCAGTTGTATCTTGGAGTCGAGAGACGTAAAGAGGAACTCATCCTTGACGGACTACTGGCGCTGCCGTAGCTCTGTCTTGTGCACCATCGTCCTGCCTGTTGGCGCTGCCACAGCCTTCGCAACCTTCATATCCTTCATCGCCGTCGGGACCTGCTGGCGTGGCCGCGGACCGTTGTAACCGTCATCTTCACCGGGACCTGCAGGCTCCGCCGCGGACCGTCGTTTTTCCTTCGCCCATCTCGGGACCTGCTGGCTCCGCCGCGGCCCGATCATCTAGAACGCCGAGCTCGAGGATTGAGAGCTATTTTCCACTCATCGGTAACAAAGACTGTCCCGCTACCCCTTTCCTAAGCCAGAGACTAGAACCGAGGGGACCCCTGAGTCCAGACCTCCTTGTATCACATCATCGTAACCGAATAATTGCATATAAAGTCTCGTTAACCTTCAACCTTGTGTGGTGTCCGTCTGTGGGGGGGAAGTTACTTGTCTGTACAGTCGTTGGAGACGGCTCTCCCCGGAGACCTCTCCCCGTAGTCTCGGCCGACCCTCCCGGTCCGTCTAACATTGGTGGCCAGCGGCGCGATCCGAATCACCGCATAACGTACAGAGAGTAGCTCACCCCACGACGAAATCACAATGACAACAAAAGAAAGCGGATCAACCGAGAAGTTCCAAATGGAGAAACTGGAGGAGTACAGCCATCGTGAACTAAAACAATTCTGCATCGAACTGGGTATCGCTACCACCGGACTAAGCACCAAAGACGATTTTAAGCATGCCCTAGAATCTTGGGCAGAGACCGGGGCTGCCGGAACCCCCATTCAAAGCACCGCAGAAAAAACCACCACGGCCCCTGAAGGGCAAAGAACGGGTCTCTCGCAAAGACGAGATCCAGGAAAGAGAAAGAACCCGACTACACGAGCTAGAAATGGCCCGACTCAAGATGGACGTTGAACTCAAGTTGGCCGAACAAAAAATCAACTTAGAGCACCTGCGTCTCCGAGAGGAAAGAGAGGAGAAACAGAGACAAAGGGAGCTCGAGGAAAAGAAACTGGCGTACGAACACGAACGGAACCTAGCCGAGATCAACCTGCGCAAACAGAATAAAGAAGTAGGGGTGCCCGAGCGACCCCACACCTCAGGGACCACAGACAAAAAGGTACACATCCCCAAGGATGTTGTCCGAGAATATTTCCGAGAGGACGACATCCAGCAATGGTTTAAGGCCTATGAAATCGCTATGACTGCACACAGGATCGATAGAAGCGACTGGGGAGCCGGTCTATGGGGGAGATTCCTCAATGAGGGCCGCGATACCCTGCTACAGCTCCCGGACCACCAGATGACCTCCTATGACCATATGAAAGCGGCACTCCTCACCCGCTATGGCCTCACACCCGAGATGTACCGTCAGAGGTTCCGAGACTGCACCCGCATCCCGGGTACAACTTGGGTGGACTATGTAACGTACTTTAGCCGAGCTTTCGAGGGCTGGATCAGAGGAAGCAACGTCACGACCTACGAACAACTGTTCAATCTGATGGTATGGGAGCATCTGTCGAACAATTGCTTCATTGAGCTCCGCCAGCACCTCCTCGACAGCAAGTTAACGGATCCCCGGCAGCTCGCGGCCGAAGCTGACCGGTGGGAGATCACCAGAGTGGGCCGGAATGGGTCCTACGAACAGAACCGGAACAACAATGGTCAGCACCGACCAAGAGGAGGAGGAGGGGGCCAAGGACGAGGAAGAGACAACGCTCCGGTCGCCCCCGCTACCAGCACCACCCCCCCGGCCAACCGGGGCAGCACCCCGGTGCGACCGGGGTACAGAGCCAATGTCACGTGTCACCGATGCCAACGAGTAGGCCACTATGCAAACGACCCAAACTGCCCGCAGTACCAGAGCCCAAGACCCCGCCAAGTGGCCGCTGCGGCCCTAGGGGAGGAACAGATCTCCGAGGAGCAGGAAGAATACGAACAAGAGCATCAAGAGTGGGAGCCAGCCGCCATGGCTCTAGCATGCTTAGGGGGGAAAGACATGGTCCCGCGGGTCCCCCTACCCGCTAACACCCAGAAGTACAGCCAATGGGTGAGCATCAATGGACGCTGGGCCGAAGCCCTTCGTGACACCGGGGCCAGTGTAACAGCCGTCCGCTGTCACCTGGTGACCCCAGAACAGTATCTACCGAACATTCTCTGCCCTGTACGATCAGCCGATAACTCGGAAAGTCTGTGTCGGATGGCCTGCGTCCCTTTCGAATGGGGAGGGGTCTCCGGCATGTTGAAAGTAACGGTCCGAGACGATGCCCCCGTAGACTGCCTCCTTGGAAATGACCTTGAAAGCTCTCCGTGGGCCGCCGTGGAGCGAAAAGAACACCTAGGGATGTTAGGCGTCCCGGACTGGGCGTGCGTCACCACCCGGTCCATGGCCGCCCGTGCCAATCACCGCCCAGAAGAACCCGAATGGCCGGCGCCACCGCCTCCGGTCGCCCCAGCCGAAACCACCGACCATGACATCCCCCCCGAACCAGCTCAACCTTCCAACCTCGCTAACCTCGACCAGTGGCCTCAAGAGGGGGGGCCCACGCAAGAACAATTTCGCCAAGAACAGAAGACCTGTCCCTCCCTCGAGGGACTCCGCCAGCAAGCGCTCGCCCAGAGCGCAGGGGATACCCCCGGAACTCATTGGGTCTACTGGGACAATGATCTGCTGTACAGCGAGCAAAGAATCGCCGAGCTGGGGGCCAACCGAGTATTGGTGGTGCCCCTCCGTTTTAGAGACTTCCTGCTAAACCTGGCCCACGATGTCCCCCTAGCAGGACACCTGGGACAAGATAAAACCTACAGTCGCCTAGTGACCCACTTCTTCTGGCCCAAAATGAGGAACGATGTGCACCAGCATTGCCGATCTTGCCCCACGTGCCAAGCCAGTGGGAAGAGCGGCCGTAAACTAAAGGCCCCCCTGCAACCGTTTCCTGTGGTCACTACCCCATTTGAGAGGGTCGGAATAGACATTGTGGGGCCCCTGGACCCGCGCACAAAACAAGGCCATCGATTCATCTTGGTGCTAGTAGACCACGCCACCCGCTACCCTGAGGCTGTTCCTCTGCGGACTGTGACAGCCCCGGTAGTCGGCCGGGCTCTGATGGGGATCTTCTCCCGCGTGGGCTTCCCCCGAGAAGTCGTCAGCGACAGAGGCACGAACTTTATTTCTAAATACATGAAATCCCTCTGGCAACAGTGCGGGGTCACCTACCGATTCAC
Source organism: Lissotriton vulgaris (assembly GCF_964263255.1). Taxonomy (NCBI): domain Eukaryota; kingdom Metazoa; phylum Chordata; class Amphibia; order Caudata; family Salamandridae; genus Lissotriton; species Lissotriton vulgaris. The sequence continues at coordinate 339,689 of NW_028251998.1, read as the reverse complement.
GACCCCCTATCACCCTCAAGGGAACGGACTTGTTGAGCGGTTCAACCGCACGCTAAAGGGAATGATCGGGGGGTTGGAAGAGCCCCTCCGTCGCCAGTGGGATGTGCTGCTGCCGTGCCTCCTCTTCGCCTACCGAGAGGTCCCTCAGAAATCCCTGGGCTTCAGCCCATTTGAACTGCTATATGGACACCCAGTGCGGGGGCCGCTCAGCCTAGTCAAAGAAGGCTGGGAGATGCCTCCGTTAAAGAACCCTCCAGATGTCGTCCGGTACCTCCTAGCCCTCCGCAACCAGACCCGGCGGTTCAGGGAACTGGCAAAAGCCAACCTAGAGGCCAGTCAAGAGGACATGAAAAAATGGTATGACCAGAACGCCTCATCCATTGAATTCGAACCTGGCCAACAGGTATGGGTGATGTCCCCCACTGAGCCATGCGCCCTGCAGGACAAATGGACGGGGCCCTTCAAAGTAGTCGAGCGCAAGGGCCCTGCCACCTATCTCATCGACATGGAATCCTCCCGGAACCCTCTCCGGGTCCTCCACGCTAACAGACTAAAGCCCCACTTTGTGCGAACAGAGCTCAGCCTCCTGATGGCCACAGACAATGGGATTGAAGAAGACTCCGAGCCTCTCCCTGACCTCCTACGGACTCAGGAGCAAGACGGCTCCGTGGATGGGGTCCGACTCTCGGAGGCCCTCACCCGAGAACAACGCCAAGAGTGTCAAGCCCTCCTATCACAGTTCGCCAGCCTGTTCTCCCTCACCCCCGGTGTCACTCCCTGGTGTGTGCACGATGTGGACACGGGGGACAGCCCCCCTATCCGCCACCGGGCCTACCGCGTGCCAGATCGGGTACGGGCCTGCATCCAGGAAGAGGTGGCCAAGATGCTCACACTCGGGGTCATCGAGCCCTCAGACAGTCCCTGGGCCAGCCCTGTAGTGCTGGTCCCCAAAGCAGCTGCACCCGGCACCACACCAGAACTCCGGTTCTGCGTCGACTACCGGGGCTTGAATGCGGCCACCAGAACAGACGCGCATCCCATACCCCGAGCAGATGAACTAATCGACCGCATGGGAGCTGCCCGCTATCTCAGTATCTTCGATCTGACAGCGGGCTACTGGCAAATCGGCCTCACACCCCGGGCGCAGGAACGTTCTGCCTTTTCCACCCCCGATGGCCATTACCACTTCACCGTCATGCCCTTCGGCATGAAGAATGCCCCGGCAACCTTCCAACGGCTCGTCAATCAGGTCCTGGCGGGGCTCGAAGGATTCAGCGCCGCCTACCTAGACGACATCGCTGTATACAGCCACCATTGGGCCGAGCACCTCCACCACCTCCGAGCAGTGCTGCAAGCCCTTCAGCGAGCTGGCCTCACGATCAAGGCCAGCAAGTGTCAAATTGGGCAAGGATCTGTAACCTACCTCGGGCACCAGGTGGGAAGCGGCCTGGTGGCCCCTCTGCAGCTAAAAATTGCCGCCATCCAGTCTTGGCAGCCCCCCATCACTCAGACCGAGGTACGAGCCTTCCTGGGCCTCACAGGATATTATCGAAGGTTCGTGAAGGACTACGGTACCATAGTAGGGCCCCTCACAGAACTCACGTCAAAAAACCAGGCCAAGAACGTCAACTGGACCCCGGAGTGCCAAGCTGCCTTTGAACAACTAAAAGCCGCCATGTGTTCTGCCCCTGTGCTCCAGGCCCCCGACTACAGCCGGGAGTTCGTTGTCCAGACGGATGCCTCCGACCATGGCATTGGGGCAGTCCTGTCCCAAGTAAACACCGACGGCCTCGATCAACCGGTGGCCTTTATCAGCCGGCGACTCCTACCACGGGAACAACGCTGGAGCACCATAGAGAGGGAGGCCTTCGCTGTGGTATGGGCCCTCAAGAAACTTCGGCCCTACCTTTTTGGCACCCACTTTCGGGTGCAAACTGACCACCGGCCCCTGCAGTGGCTGATGCAGATGCGGGGGGAGAACCCGAAGTTACTACGCTGGTCCATCTCCCTGCAGGGTATGGACTTCACAGTTGAACACCGGCCTGGGCCAGATCACGCCAACGCGGATGGCCTGTCCCGCTTCTTCCGCCTCGACGAGGAGAGTCCCCAAGAGGATGGGTGACTCTCCCCGCCTTCAGCTGGGGGGGACGCATGTTGGACAGGCCCCATGAAGGGCCGCTCTCCCCCGGCCCAACCAGGCCTGAGTCCGGGCCCGCAAGTACCACACACCACCGTTGCACGTCCTCTGTCCCCTCAGGGACCTCTGCCCTCGAGCATGTCAACCTCGTGGGTCCGATCCACCGCCGGCCCTCGCGCCCACCCTGGGGCGCCATCTTGGACACTCCACCACGAGGCCGCCTGGCCCCCGATCGACCTCAACCCTGGGCCTGGCCAGGCCTCAGACATCCCGGCACCACCATCCACCCAGGAGGTGAGCGGGCTACTTGGCAAGTCAATGGGAGAAAGAGGTGTCGATGGCTCTCCCCCGCCAAGTGCCGCTCGCCCATCGCCTCCCCGGGCGCCGGCTCCACCCCCCTGCTGGGTGTCTGGACTCACTCATCCCGGACCTCCCGACCTCCAAGTGCGAGGGTCCGGACATCAAAGCACACCAGCCCTATAACTGGGGCAGCTCCAGAGCAGGAAGGCAGTTGTATCTTGGAGTCGAGAGACGTAAAGAGGAACTCATCCTTGACGGACTACTGGCGCTGCCGTAGCTCTGTCTTGTGCACCATCGTCCTGCCTGTTGGCGCTGCCACAGCCTTCGCAACCTTCATATCCTTCATCGCCGTCGGGACCTGCTGGCGTGGCCGCGGACCGTTGTAACCGTCATCTTCACCGGGACCTGCAGGCTCCGCCGCGGACCGTCGTTTTTCCTTCGCCCATCTCGGGACCTGCTGGCTCCGCCGCGGCCCGATCATCTAGAACGCCGAGCTCGAGGATTGAGAGCTATTTTCCACTCATCGGTAACAAAGACTGTCCCGCTACCCCTTTCCTAAGCCAGAGACTAGAACCGAGGGGACCCCTGAGTCCAGACCTCCTTGTATCACATCATCGTAACCGAATAATTGCATATAAAGTCTCGTTAACCTTCAACCTTGTGTGGTGTCCGTCTGTGGGGGGGAAGTTACTTGTCTGTACAGTCGTTGGAGACGGCTCTCCCCGGAGACCTCTCCCCGTAGTCTCGGCCGACCCTCCCGGTCCGTCTAACAGTGAAGAAATCAGCGGCTGCCCAGGGATAAGAGCTCCAATGATTGTTTCAACGAGTTTGTAGAAAGAACAATCATCGCTGTTGCTAAAATGCATAACAAAAGAATCATTTGTGCTGTAGAGTTTGTTGTTGCTCTGGAGGTTATGGCAATAATCACCTGGTTTGTTGAGAAAGTGGCTCCTGCTTGACAGCTTTTTGTTGCCACTACTACAGTACCAATAGAACATCATTACGTCACGCTTCCCTATCACGAGCCGAAGCATCGACAATCCTACTTAAACAACACATTTATTCAAATGTTGTATCATACACATAATGCCACGAATACCACCTCCTGTTGGGTGTGTGGGATGATACCTGCTCACCAGAAAATGGGAGGAACACCTTTTATTCCTCTGCCGTTTTCCCATAATGGTTCATGTCAAGCTTGGTATGCACTTTTGTTTGCTTCTGGAATGCCTTCAGTAGGTGGGATTACCTTTCGTCTGAATAAAGTATGCTATTAAGATACAGATGGTTGTCCTCAAGCTAAAGGGACTAAATGGGAATGGGAAGAGTATTAACCTGACAATATTTCGACACTATGGTGGTCATTAGGATCGCGGACGGACTTGAGTCCGTAAGCGACCCCTGAGTAGGAGGGAACATCCGCATGGGCTGCGGCGTTCCCTCTGTGCAGATTAGGATGTGACCACCAGGGTGGCGGTCACATCCTCTATTTTTAGCATTGCGGAGGGTGGAGCTTCAAGCTGCACCCGCAGCAATGTTAAAAATGCACGCGTTGCATTTGTATGTAGAAAGTGGCAGACACCGCGCGGTGCCTGCCGCTTACTGCATACAAATGCAGGGGGGTACCATAGGTACCCCCCATGTGCACCCCCCACCCCCCTCCTTCACCTAGGGGGCCCGCAACATGCCCCCGCAGTGAATTTACACATGCTTTTCCACGGCGGAAAAGCCGCCGCGGAATAGCATGTTTCCAAGCACATCCTAATCTGGCTGACGGTGTCTGAGAGACACCGCCACCATATTAGTGCTTTTCCGCTGCGGTTGTAAGCCAACCGCGGAGGAAAAGCTGCGGACGGAAACCAGGACCCACCAGCCATCCTAATGTGGCGATGGGTCTTGGTGGGTCCGCAGAGGATTCTCCGCATCCTCCAGGCCGGCGGTGGCTTCCGCCGGCCCGGAGGATGTGGAGAATCCTCCATACTAATCAGCCCCTATATGTCTTTACAAACATGAGAAATATTAAGACCAATGGACCTTTTGTAATTTCTGTGACCAGAGCTAAAGCCAATTTGTGTATAAGTAGTGTTGGGAGAATTCCAGTGGGACGGAGTGAATGTATATTGACACTGACTATTGAAGGTGCTAATAACAGCAGTTTTACAGCCTCACACAATACCTATTTTGTTTGTGTAAATAAGGGATACTATCAACTACCTGTTGGGTGGTCAAGGTTCTGCTATGTGTCCTTTCTGTTCCCCCTGTGTTCTTGGCACCTGCATCATATCACCTCGACTTCAAATTGTACAATGACATTTCCAAGAACAGATACAAATGAACAATAAGTACTGATGAGGTTGATCGGACTGATACCACTTTGCAACAATATGTAGATTTTATTTTGGGTTTGTTCTTTTTCGTAGGTGCTGCATTAAACAGTAGGAAAATAAGGAGACTCACTTGTGTTGTGGAAGCTGTTACCAATCAGACAGCAATGGCACTTGGGAACATTGGCAAATTGCAAGGATTGTAGCACTCCAAAACAGAATGGTGCTTGATGTGATTTTGGCTGATCGAGGGGGTGTATGTCGCATCATCGGTAGCAGTTGCTGCGTATTTATACCAGATCAATCACCTTCAGTATACAACGCAATATCAAAACTGCATAAGATTGCTGCAGAGATTTACCCAGAGACTGGTACATTGACTTTTTCTACCTGGTTCTGGACACTATTTGCTACTTGGGGCTGGAAACTACTGACAAATTTATGTATACTATTGGCGATATTATTTACATGCTGTACTTGTATACAATGCGGTCCTATGCTTTGCTCCATGTGCATCACTGCTTGTAGACCTGCCAAGAGAAATATTTACGAAATAAAAGAACAACAAATACTAAATAAAGAGATCATTGAGAATATGAGCATCAATGTACAGGATGCATATCTAGATTACCTCAGATGAACGACTGTCTTCAGCTAATGCTAAAAGGGTCATCTGTTGTAATTTGGCAGCGATTAAGTTAGCATTAGCAGAAGCCATCCTGTATTTAGAGACTATATTGTCCGTTTTGTGGAATCCATTTTCTATTTCTGTCAGCTATTTTGTTTGCCATGTGCTACCATGTGCTCGCCATGTGCTCTGTCCTACCTTCCTGTTAACTGCTCTTGAAATCTGCCTAGAAACAAGATATATTTAGCCTTTTCTTCTTCGCACATGCTCAGTTGAGCTTGCAGCTGTCCTTGCAGCTGTCCCCAATCTGTAACTGTCAGAATGTGTTCACCAGAATTAGCAACTGTTAGCTCCTCCCACTTGTTGACTGTGCATTTTCTGTATGACCTTATATGTACCTAAAACCAGCATTTTGTACTTGCACCGCCTTCATTTGAGCCCCTATGTGGGTATAAAATGACCAAGCTCCTTCCATTCAGGGTGCTACTTCATACATTAACGAAGGGTGTTGTGTGAATGTAGTTCCACCTCATGAGGTTTAATAAATATTCTATTTTCAATTCCAGTTTCTGTGCCAACTTCTTCCCATTGGTCTGAGGACTCTGTGCAGAGAAGGCAGAACCCTTTGCACTGGTATTCCTTGCTGAGGCTCACCACCACAAATATACACGCACATCTTTGTCTTTTTCTAAAATAAATGCTACAGGTAGCTTTGGTACAAAATTGAGGTGCTAACAATATTGTTGCTAGGGGCCCTGCTTACATGGTTCCCACAAAAACAAATGTAGATGTTGCTAAACAACAAGATGTCTGGAGATAAGTAGGTACAGAAAATATGTTTTGAATAATAATAAATATCATTGGGCAACAACAATATGTGCCCAGAGATAAGTGGGTTTCATTGATTGGTAACTAGTACCACACTCTTCCCCTTTTTCCCTCCAGGTATTGCTGAATTAACAGAGGGACCAGTAGGGTTTAAGCAGTTCTCCTACTTGCATGGTCTGTATGTACACCACTGCTTTACAGTATATTACCCTGCGGGAGATCCTAGACATCTTAGGCTTGTACAGTGGTTGAAACATGTTGGTAAAACACAGACCTTAGGTCAGGTGTGCCATTGTATTTCACCATATGACTGACTCTTTTTTTTTGTTTTTTTTAATACCAGGAGTACTCACAGTTTAAAGAATACTTTGAGTATTCTTCTAGGTACATTTTAGATTCATGCTTGCCCAAAAAAGCAAGACCTAGTGTACTGTCCTGAGCGATTTGTAAGAAATTCCAGGTACAGATTAGCATCCCTTGGTTGAGTCCACCAGTGTGGCATCGCTCCTACCCCGGTGTGAGGTCGTCAAATGATGAAGCATGCCTTGATAAGTTGAGGGTGAGACGACCTCTCAAAAATCTTTTAATGACCCACAGGCCAGAGAATTAAAACAAAATCCTAAGAGGACTTAATTGGCTCTAAACACCCTTAAGTCCCCGAGTCATGTTGAAAAATCTCATGGACCCACCTCACGTTCTGCAGGGGGTCCCCATCATTGAGAATCTCAGCGCTCACTTCTCACATTCTACAGTGGCCCCCACTCATTGGGAGTTTCAAGGGCCCCTCCTCACATTCTGCAGTGAGCCCCCAACAATGGGAATTTCAGGGGCTCCGCCTCATGTTCTGCAGTGAGCCTCCATGATTGGTAGTCTCAGGGACCCACCTCACATTGTACAAGGGGGCTCCATCATTGGGTGTCTCAAGGGCCCCTACTTATATTCTGCAGGGCCCACCATAATTGGGAGTCTCAGTGGCACCTTCTTACATTCTGCTGTGGTCCCCCCATCTCTGAGAATCTCAGGGGCCAGCCTCACATTCTGCAACGGGCCCCATCATTGGAAGTCTCTGGGGCCCATCTCACATTCTACAGTAGCCCACCCCAATCATTGGGAGTCTCAGGGACCCCTCCTTACATTCAGTAGTAGGCCCCATTATTTGGGGTTTCACATTCTGCAGGGTGCCCATTATTCTGTGTTACACTGCAATCTGACGCCTCCTTCCAGTACCATGCTGTTCTCTTTTAATTTCGACTTACTTTATTGATGTCATCTGCGCACCCCACCGCTAACAAGAGTGTGCTTGGTTCTCCATCTCCACATTTTGCAGAGCACTTCCTGCTACCTGCTAACCTGCATGGCCCAGGTTTACATGGAGTGCCTTGCATGAAAAGAAGAGAGCAGGAAAGCACAGTATCTACTAAGTTAAGGCACTGTCCTGTTTTCTCCCTATCTTTGACATGCAATCAGGCTGTCTAGCGCCACCCAATCACACACAAATTCGCACCTAGGTGTAAATGTGTGTGTGTGTTGTCTAGTATAGGTTTTTCCCACTTTGGATGTGTACTCTACACTGAGGCACACATATAAAGTGAGGAAAGTTATGAGAAATAAAGATATTTCTACATGTTAATGCCAACTTCAAAAAACCATTCTTTTTTGGTGCAAAACCATGCCTACTATTGTTAGTAGACAAAGTTTTCCGTAGAAAACAATGGTTGGTTCAAAGAGAGTGCCCATGTACCACCCATGGAATACCCCCTACCACCTCAAACCTGGACTCAGAGTAATGCAAAGCACTGCTTTTGCATAGGTTTGTACAGCACAATGTTAGTAACATACCACTGGACGTCCACATTGGGCACATGACGGTCATACCTCTGGATGTCCACATGGGGCGCATGCCGTTCATACCACTAAATGTCTACATAGGGCGCATGACGTTCATACCACTGGATGTCCACATAGGCGCATGTCATTCATACCACTAAATGTCTATATGGGGCGCATGACATTCGTACCACTGGATGTCCACATGGGCGCATGAAGTTCATACCACTAAAGGTTTACATGGGGCGCATAATGTTCATACCACTGGATGTCTACATGGGCGCATGAGGTTCATACCACTGGATGTCTACGTGGGGCGCATGCCGTGCATACCACTGGATCTCCACATGGGTACATGAAGTTCATACCACTGGATCTCCACATGGGTGCATGATGTTCATACCACTGGATGTCTACATGGGTGTATGACGTTCATACCACTGGATGTCTACATGGGTGCATGACGTTCATACCACTGGATCTCCACATGGGTGCATGAAGTTCATACCACTGGATCCCTACATGGGTGCATGACGTTAATACCGCTGGATCTCCACATGGGTGCATGACGTTCATACCACTGGATATCTACATGGGGCGCATGAAGTTCATACCACTGGATGTCTACATGGGGCGCATGACTTCATACCACTGGATCTCCACATGGGTGCATGACATTCATACCACTGGATCTCCACATGGGTGCATGATGTTCATACCACTGGATGTCTACATGGGTGTATGACGTTCATACCACTGGATGTCTACATGGGTGCATGACGTTCATACCACTGGATATCCACATGGGTGCATGAAGCTCATACCACTGGATCTCTACATGGGTGCATGACGTTCATATCGCTGGATCTCCACATGGGTGCATGACATTCATACCACTGGATGTCTAGATGGGTGCATGAGTTCATACCACTGGATCTCCACATGGGTGCATGAAGTTCATACCACTGGATGTCCACATGGCTGTATGACATTCATACCACTGGATCTCTGCATGGGTGCATGACGTTCATACCACTGGATGTGCACATGGGGCGCATTACGTTTATACCACTGGATGTCCACATGGGTGCATGATGTTCCTACCACTGGCTCTCCACATGGGCGCATGAAGTTCATACCACTGGATCTCCACATGGGAGCATGACGTTCATACCACTGGATGTCTACCTGGGTGCATGATGATTATACCACTGGATCTCCACATGGGTGCATGAAGTTCATAGAGCTGGATCTCCACATGGGTGCATGACGTTCATACCGCTGGATCTCCACATGGGTGCATGACGTTCATACAATGGATCTCCACGTGGGTGCATGACATTCATACCGCTGAATGTCTACATGGGTGCATGACGTTCATACTGCTGGATGTCCACGTGGGTGCATGACGTTCAAACCACTGGATGTCCACATGGGTGCATGACGTTCATACCGCTGGATCTCCACATGGGTACATGACGTTCATACCACTGGATCTCCACATGGGTGCATGACGTTCATACCGCTGGATCTCCACATGGGTGCATGATGTTCATTTTGCTGGATCTCCACATCTGTGCATGAGGTTTATACCCCTCGATCTCCACATGGGTGCATGACATTCATACCGCTGGATGCCTACATGAATGCATGACGTACATACCACTGGATGTCCACATGGGTGCATGACGTTCAAACCGCTGGATCTCCACATGGGTGCATGACGTCCATACCACTGGATGTCCACAAGGGTGCTTGACGTTCATACCACTGGATGTCCACATGGGGCGCATGAGGTTCATACCACTGGTTCTCCACATGGGTGCATGACGTTCATACCACTGGATGTCCACATGGAGCGCATAAGGTTCATATCGCTGGATCTCCACATGGGTGCATGACGTTCCTACCACTGGATGTCCGCGTGGGTGCATGACGTTCATACACTGGTCTCCACATGGGCGCAGGCCGTTCATATAACTGGATGTCCAAATTGGGTGCATGAAGTTGAAAAGATTTCTTTTTACAAGCTCTGCATGGAGCTTTGACAAAATGTGCCGTACATACCACTAAATGTCTATATGGGGCGCATGACGTTCGTACCACTGGATGTCCACATGGGCGCATGATGTTCATACCACTAAATGTTTACATGGGGCGCATAATGTTCATACCACTGGATGTCTACATGGGGCGCATGAGGGTCATACCACTGGATGTCTACGTGGGGCGCATGCCGTTCATACCACTGGATCTCCACATGGGTACATGAAGTTCATACCACTGGATCTCCACATGGGTGCATGATGTTCATACCACTGGATGTCTACATGGGTGTATGACGTTCATACCACTGGATGTCTACATGGGTGCATGACGTTCATACCACTGGATCTCCACATGTGTGCATGAAGTTCATACCACTGGATCTCTACATGGGTGCATGACGTTCATACCGCTGGATCTCCACATGGGTGCATGACGTTCATACCACTGGATATCTACATGGGGAGCATGACGTTCATACCACTGGATCTCCACATGGGTGCATGACGTTCATACCACTGGATCTCCACATGGGTGCATGATGTTCATACCATTGGATGTCTACATGGGTGCATGACGTTCATACCACTGGATATCCACATGGGTGCATGAAGCTCATACCACTGGATCTCTACATGGGTGCATGACGTTCATATCGCTGGATCTCCACATAGGTGCATGACGTTCATACCACTGGATGTCTAGATGGGTGCATGACGTTCATACCACTGGATCTCCACATGGGTGCATGAAGTTCATACCACTGGTTGTCCACATGGCTGTATGACGTTCATACCGCTAGATCTCCGCATGGGTGCATGACGTTCATACCACTGGATGTCCACATGGGGCGCATTAAGTTTATACCACTGGATGTCCACATGGGTGCATGATGTTCATACCACTGGATCTCCACATGGGCGCATGAAGTTCATACCACTGGATCTCCACATGGGAGCATGACGTTCATACGATGTATCTCCACGTGGGTGCATGATGTTCATACCGCTGAATGTCTACATGGGTGCATGACGTTCATACCACTGGATGTCCATGTGGGTGCATGACGTTCATACCACTGGATTTCCACATGGGTGCATGACGTTCATACCGCTGGATCTCCACATGGGTGCATGATGTTCATTTTGCTGGATCTCCACATTGGTGCATGAGGTTTATACCGCTCGATCTCCACATGGGTGCATGACGTTCATACCGCTGGATGCCTACATGGATGCATGACGTACATACCACTGGATGTCCACATGGGTGCATGACGTTCAAACCGCTGGATCTCCACATGGGTGCATGACGTCCATACCACTGGATGTCCACATGGGTGCATGACGTTCATACCACTGGATGTCCACATGGAGCGCATGAGGTTCATACCGCTGGATCTCATCATGGGTGCATGACGTTCCTACCACTGGATGTCCGCGTGGGTGCATGACGTTCATACACTGGTCTCCACATGGGCGCAGGCCGGTCATACCACTGTATCTCCACATGGACGCATGCTGTTCATACCACTGGATCGCCACATGGGCGCATGAGGTTCATACCACTGGATGTCCACATTGGGTGCATGAAGTTGAAAAGATTTCTTTTTACAAGCTCTGCATGGAGCTTTGACAAAATGTGCAAATTTGTGTAGTTTGAAGATTATTTTGCCTGTGGACATTAGAGTGGAAAATGTAGCTGATGACAAATTATGTTGCATATATAATTTTTAAATTAGAATAATGGTACTGAAGTTTGCAGAAGACAGGCCTGCTCATGCGCTATGCCATATGTATAGAAAGAAGAACCTGCGTCCTACCACAGATGACCTCAGAGCATCAATTCATTGCACAGAGACTGCCTAGGAGGCAGGTGCCAACAAGGGTGTGCTGAATGTTTTCTTCAGCCAGTGCATTTTTTAGGTGAAAATATTACCCACAATGGGTTGTTCTCAAATGTGGACATTTAAAGATTGGTGGCTTTAAGATACTTCTTTCACATCTAATGGTTTGAAGAATACCGTCCATTCATGAAAATAACCATTTGAAGTATGGAGGAGCAAAGGAAAACCTAATCACGAGCGGGTTTAACTTTATTACTGTTTGCTGTCACCAGGGGACAACTATAGTCCCCTCTTGAGGGTGGCCCCGTGTTGAGATCCTCCCACGTGAGCTACTTTCTGTGTGCTGGGGTGGATACCTCACCTTGCTTGGGTGGGTGACACTGGGATTTAGGAAGATAGGAAGTATTGGGTGGGTGGAGCTTGGCCAGGAGGAGAGGGCTCGCGCTTTTGATGGGTTTCAACGCAACACCCACGGGGCTCATACTCGCCCACAACCACACTGTGTACCTGAGGCACAAGTGTGTGGGTATGGTCCAACATGGAGCGGGCCACGGACTGAACCTACAAGCCCAGAGGCACCGAGAAACATTGAGCCAATCAAGGTAGCTGCCTATGAATGGGTGAGCTGCTACTTTCACCATAGCACCCCCGAGAAAAGTCAACATTACCCAGATAAGACCCATTATTAGAAGTCTGAAGAAAGGCCTTGAGTAATGGAACATCTTTTCTTCAGGAGGAAGATGGTTTTAATGGTAAAACTTTATTAAAGGCATTTTGAAGCATCCGCTATACCAGCTGACGCGGGGGTCCTGGGACAGAATAAATTGTTTTATGGCCCTTCATAGTTTTCAGCTCCCAGGTCATTCCAAGACAGAAGGAGAAACTAATAAATACTGGTAGAATAAATTACCATGGCACAACTCACGGATGGTGGGGAAAGAAGCTAAAAATAGAGACAGAGAGAAGTTTTCAAAATGGGAAAGAAAAAATAAGGAGTCAAAACTAGTGAGACAGCAGAAAGAAAGAGGACTGCAAATAACGAAAGAGCATAGGAATGTTCAAAGGAAACAGGATGTAACCAAAGTACAAAAATAGAATAGAAGGGAGGAAGGATAGAAAGGGAAAAAGAAAGAGGGAGGAAGGAAAGAATTATGTTTGGAAAGAAGGGTAGCAAGAAGAAAAGCAGGAAAGAAAAAAGAAAATAAGGAAAGTAGGAAAGTAGAATTAAATAATGGAAAAAATAAATAAAAAATAAATGAAAGGGGATGGAAGGAAATAAGAGAAAGGAATATTAATGACTGGAAGGATAATAAAGAAAGGATGGAAAGAAGGAACAAAGGAAGGACAGGAGAATGGCAAGAAAGGAAGGTACAACGTAGAATGAGAGAATGATAAGAAGAAAGGGAAGAAGGAGCAAAAATGAAAAATAGGGGAGTCAATTAACCAGGAATATAAAGAAGGACAAAAAGCTAGAGATAGAAAGAAACATGATATGAAAAGAATGGGCAGAAAGAAAGGATGATGGAAAGAAGGAATGAAAGGAGAAGGGAAAACGAGAAAGAAACATAAATAATAGGAAAAAGAAAGATTTAGAGAAAAGGGAAAAAATGAAAGGAGCCAATACTGGTAAATGTGGACAAATTTTTTTTTAAAACATTTTTCATTAGCAGCACAGGAAAGAAATGTGATCAAAAACAAACATCTCAAGAAGTTAACAATGAGAAAAAGAAGAAGAAAAAAAAGAATTTAAAATCATGGGCAGGATAAACATATCATAATAAATGAATTCTCATTAGACTCAGACACATCAAGTGTAGTACATGTTGCAGGCAAATATTATAAATCAATATTCATGTGCTAAGTAGGCCTTGTATAAGTATTCGTTTCAGCAAATAACAGACCCCCAAATCTTATCAAATTTAACCAAGGCCTTATTACCTCTAATCCTAGCCAGAGTAGATTCCATACAATGAATCTCATAAAGTAATGACCACCATTCCATGAAGTGTGGGGATGTAGGGGAGATCCAGGCGCGGGCAATTATAAGTTTTCCGCATGATAGCATGATTGTAATTATAGACTTATGTGGAGTGTTCGCAATATTAACATCGAGCAGAACTAAAGCAGGATCCAGGGAAAATGTACATCCTAATTTTAATTTCATTACATTCTCGACTGATGTCCAAAATTCAGATATCTTAGGGGAAGTATACAACATATGCACCAAGTCTGCTGCAGCCAAAGAGCATTTAAGGCATTTAGTTCTATCAGTATAGCTACTGTTAGAAGCCCATTTAGAAATTCTTTCAGGGGTGTGATAGAGCATGCAAGTTGTCTTAAATTGTTGCAATCTTAAACTTGAGGAGAGAACGACTTTATGGATATTGCCCAATGATCTGTTGATAGCTGCTGAACTAATATTACTCCCTAGCATCCTACTCCATTTCTCCACCAAGATACTACAATCACTAACTCTGTATGTAGTAAAGCGTTTATAACAGTGACTTATTAGGGACTTATTCTTTTGAGAATACAGACTCTCCCAGATAACAGTGGGCTCTGAGATACTCTGAAGCTGTATTTTTCGAATCAGGAAATCATATATTTGCATATACTTGTATCGCATAGTATCAGTAACATTATATAGTGTTTTAAGGCTCTCAAAGCTCAACAGCCCTTGTGCGCCATATAAGTCTCCGAGTGTTTTTATTCCGTGCGCTCGCCATATATTGGCGGCTCCATCGTTAAATATCCCGGGTAAGCCCGGATTTCCCCATAAAATTAAATTAGGGTGAAAAAAAGTCAAATTACAAAAAGCCTGTATATTGCGCCAGATTTTTACCAAATCTCTTGCGGTCTTGAACCGTACTCTTTTAAAATAATTAGGGTCGTTAATCCTCCAAAGGAAAAACTTAGCATCCTTATCGAACATAAATGTTAAAAAGTAAGGTCGATTTTCTGATCCTTCCGAATTAATTAAGTATCTCATGCGTCCAACATAAGCGGACCACAAGTATAATTTAAAATCCGCAAAGTTCAACCCTCCTGCTTCTATAGTCCCTTTTAAGAGAGTCATAGATCTGCTGGCTTTATGATAACCCCATATAAAACTACTGAAGATACCTTCCAAGTTTCTAAAGAATAAGTTACCTAAAGCCAAAGGAATTGAGCGGAATAAGAAAAGGAATTTTGGTAGTATTATCATACGTATCAGATTAATTCTGACTATGACATTTAAGGGTAGTTTATGCCATTTTTTTAATAAAGCTTTAGTAGTTTTAACTAATTCATCATAATTTATTTTCGTTATATTCTTAACTTGAGCAGTGATCCTAACCCCTAGATAAGTGGCCGTTTGACATAATCCAATAATTGCACTCCCCTGTTTGTAGTTGCCAATTATTTGGGTTTTATTTATGTTTAATTTATATCCGGATACATCCCCGAATCTGGTTGCTTCTACCTTAATGCCTTGCATAGCTTTTACGATATCAGTTGAGTAGATAGCAATGTCGTCAGCGTAAGCTGTGATTTTTAGTGTATGCGGGCCAAATTTAAAAGGAATGATATCAGATTGAAGTTGTAGTGCTTGGAGAAATGGCTCTATTGATAATGCAAATAAAAGAGGTGATAAGGGACACCCTTGGAGAGTTCCACGAGTAATAAAAAAAGGAGCTGACGTCAACGCAGCATAGTTGATTGTGGCTTCAGGTTTATCATATAAAGATTGTGCCCAATTTAGGAATTTACCCCCAAAGCCAAACCCACCCATGACTAGCCACAAGTACTCCCACCCCACTCGGTCAAATGCCTTTTCTGCGTCTAACATGATCATACCGAGTGGGGAGGTTTCCTTTTCCGCTATATCAAAGGCAGTTACCGCCATAGTGATGTGTGCTGTAGTGTCCCTACCCATGACAAACCCATGTTGGTGTGGGCTGACTAATTTGGGTATAAAAGGTGCTAATCGGATGGCCAGCACCTTTGCAAAAATGTTAGCATCTGCATTAATTAAAGAAATAGGGCGATAAAAGCTGCAATCAAATGTGGACAAATTCCTTTAAAAAGAAGATGTAAATGCATAATTTTGAAGACTTTATGCAAACTTTCCTGAGAGATACAATTCCAACAGGCCTTCTTATGAAGGGTCAGGATGGCTCACTTTGCTTGGACATTTCGTGCGTCTGAAAGTGGGTAGTATTTCAATTTTCTGACCACTCCCTTGCTCTTTGTTTGAGCAAAGGTTTTTTTCATATTTTTTTTATTGAGCAGGGCATCGAGAGCATATCAATAACAATAATAATAAACAACAGGAGAACATAATTTGATCAAGACATATTGAATAAGAATAAGGCACTAGACTAAGAATGCGAGATAAGTGCAAAAGGCAAAGAGCAAATTACATCGGTGATAGCAACATGTCAATTTTTCACAGTAATGACAATCTTATAATTAATAACAATACCACAGGTATAAAACATAAACTATTTATGTTCACCAACAGACTAAAGTGCTAAATTATTGAAGTGCTAAAATGCAACAGTGCTCATATACAAAAACTACCCCTCGACCATGTGTAGTTCCCCCTGTTACCATACCTTGCAATCTAGATGAACCTTGATTTATCAAGATAAAACCACTAGTCTGTCACAGTTTCTAAATTCCTTAGATACTTCCAGGTATCGTTTTAGAAGCACCCACCCACCCCGCATAGGCTTCCTTAAAAATTCTGGTTTGTTTCATTTTATTAAACCACTTCGCATAAATTGGTTCTTCTGCCGACTTCCAATTCTGCAGAATAAGTGAACGGGCAACGAGGGAGGAGATAAATAAAAAAGCCTCCTCTGATTTTATCAAAGTAGCCCTACATTTACTGATTCCAAAAAGGGAGACCTCTTCCTATAACGGCACCTTCTTCTTAATTGCCTGATTTAAGGCCACACAAACCTTACCCCAAAAAAGCCTTAATCTAGGTCTAGGACTTGTTAAGAAAATATGGAGCCAGGCCCCTTCACCTTCTGTCTGGCAACGAAAGCACATGTTTTCAATTTCACGGTATTTTTTACTTAGGGCTTTGGGTGTAAAGTAAGCCAGCCACCTGGACAGAAAAGCCATCCTTTTGAAATGAGCTGCTCTCAAGGCCTTGCTCCCTAACTGGCAAATAACTTGCCACTCATAACTAAAGAAGTTGCATTGAGTTTCCTGAGTGATTCTTTCTTGGTGTATCTCTACCAGTAAGGGTTGCCCATGATTACGCAATAGACAATACCAGTTCCCCACGACTCTTAAATTTTCACCAAAAAGGGCAGTCACCAGTTCCGATGAGGCACCACTAAATGTGAAATTATGACTATTTAAAAAATGAATGATCTGTAAGTATTTTAAAAAAACTGCCTTTATCCGATCCCTACTCCTAGTCTGTACCTCTTGCCAAGTAATTACTCTGTTCAGGATTGAAAACTGCCCTAACTCTTCTAACCCACAATCCTTCCAGTCTCTAAGGTGGGTAGATTGAATTTGAAGGCCCAGATTTTTGCATTCACCAATTTTTAGATGATAAAGCCAAGAGGAACCAGCAAATTTAAAAAATGATTGAAGTCTAAGAGAATAATCCTTCAAGGTCTTATATCTCGTCCTTGTTTGATCAAAGTTGTAGACTAGAGTTTATTGACAGTGCAAATACTTTGCCAAAGCCAATAGGAAAAGAGCTTTTTATGGTGTAAAATCTGTTTCAGATTATTGCTTATTTCTTCATGTCCCTTATTCCTTCAAGTGTAATATTTATCTATATCTAGAATAAAGTACATTTTGTATTAAAAGTTGGAACACCGGCTGAACTTACAGCATTATTTGATGTTATTAATGTCGCTAATGAGTTCTGAGTTTTTTGCCCAACCAACGTGCATCGTTACGGAGTGTTGGTAATGTATTTCCTTACTTATGAGGATTTAACTCAAACCACCTTCCAGACTAAGCCTTGGACTTCACCACCACGAGGGCTAAGTGCTAAAGAAGTACTTGAACTGAGTTTCTGGCTCAGAGGTGAGGTGTCCCCTGGACACAGGAAGTAAAAGTTTCCAAAGGACACTGTTGAAACGCAGGAATCCGCAGTGCTCTGGGTCCACCATCAGTCAGTTCGCACAGCAATATTTTTATTTAAAAAAATAGCAGTTAAATTTTGTCTAAAAGTGGGTTTGCAGTATGAAAATATCAAAACTATCTCTTTCAAAAGAGTTTTGTGGGGAGTAAGTCTCCCTAAAAATAAGCAAGCATTGTTTGTTTGGAAATGTTGCCCAAAAGGGGAAGATAAGAAGCGAAACATTGTAAAGTGTGTTACCTTCACAAACCTCTGCCAGCAAAATGTTAATTACCATATCTCAAGTAAATGTGTAACAATTTTCGGATTGCTGACATAACTGGGAAAATCTCTCCTTGCAGTACCTTTAAGTGTTGCTTCACATTATTGCTAACATTTTGAAGGTTAATCAATTACTGCAAATTCATAATGTTTTGGAAGTTGTGCAGAAAGGGATAACACCAGGACTTTAAAACAAAAGCTTTCTCTATAACTTGATAGTGTGCTGTGGAGGCACAGCAATTTTAGGAGCCTGGTGTGATATAATATATTGTCATTTAGAGGCTCTCTTTTCCCCATTTACACTTATATGTTTTACTGCCCCAGAGAGGGCCACATTTTGCTTTTCATTTTAGGTGAAGAAACTTCTTCCACTCTGGTGTACTTGTAAGTTTGTCAGTAAGGTTGGGCAAAGCATGAATCTTCTGTATTTCACATAATTATGACTATTTTATACATCTCCTCGAGTCAGAGAGCAGTTTTAGCAGAGAATGTTAACACAAAAACTGTATTTATGTAAAACTCCAACTGTTAAAAAAGGGTACACGCAATTTGGGTAATTACCAGCTTTCTGAAGTTTCTAAAAATGCTGCCAACTTCATATACGTTTTTTTTCAATAGAAGTTAAAAATCCTACCAAAAGCAAGATCTTTGCAAAAACATTTCTGCTAAGAATATTTCTTGTTGTGGAATTATAAAACAAGAAGATGATTTTTGGGAACAATCTCAGGTAAAAAAAAAATTGAAATCTATTAACATAGGTAAGGTTGCAGGAGTAGTGCTCCTCGTTTGTAAATCTACAACTTCAACTAGGTGTGAACGTCCTGATGAAATTCACCGTTTATTGTGTAGGTTTATACCTTGATGTAGACTCGTGAGTCTTCACCTTGCTCGTGTTAGAGGTCAGAGGCTCATAGCAACTGATTTTACAAGTGTAGAGTTACTATTAGCAGCGCCCTACCTGTTTGTAGAAATCTTTGCACCTGAAACGGAGCTCTACCTATGAAAAAAGAAGACATTTTAAGAAAATGAATTTAAAAATAATATAAAATATGTTTTATTTTTGTTTATTTCCTTAAGCCCTATTCACCTAGGACTACCTACCATACTAACACAGGACGTACACCTGCACTAAAACGTAACATGTTAATAAATTCTTTAATTTTTTTATTTTAATGTTTTTTTATTAACAAAATACAATTAATTAAAGTGTTAGTTTTTCCTCTCCCACGCTTTACATTATCATTTGTATTGAATGTGTCACGGTCTTGGATGCAAGTGATGTGCATTGTATTTTTAATTTAAGATACAAACATAAGTTATCTTTACAATGTATTTTTTTCAAATGCCATGCATATTAAAACATTTCATTTAGAATTTTTGTATTGCAAAAAATGTATTTCAAAATGAAACAAATTTATTTGCATAAAGTTGTATTCATATTGGTGTTTAACATGTCTTTTTAGATGTCTCTCTGTTACTGTGATTCCCTGTCCTCATTTTATTTATATGACTGTGTTGCAGTACCAATGGCAGGCCATGTGGTACGTTTGACTTACACCAGTGATGGACTAGAGTTCATTTAAGACTGGTTTGTCAGTGGTACTACAGAGGTAGATTTAATTTGTATTTTCTGAATTTCAATTGTGTAACTCTTTTGTGGGTTTCTGTTTTGTTTTAGAAAAACAATCTCTCGACACCTTTAATTTCATTCAATACCCCCCATTTTCTTGTAATTATTTCCCATGTTCACACCACTCCCCTTGAGCCTCTCACATTTACTACTGAATCATATTCTAACACATGTGGAGTTCTCTGCCATCCAGCGGAGAGCTCTGCCCAGGAATTATAGAAATAGAGTTCTCCGGCCAGAGATTTTTAGATTGCATTTTGTTGTACATATAGTAATCCTATTTTACGCACTTTCACAAAAATGTGTGTGAAAACTTTTTCCCAAAAGCAAAGTTGGATGAAATTCTGAAATTCACAAAATTGGCCAAATGTGAAGTTTGTGAACTCGTTCGCCCCTTTCTTTTCTTCCGATGCAATCTTAGGAGGTTTAAGGACGTATTAAAAAGCTAACAGAGAGCCACCGAAGAAATGTATGGTTCAGAAAATTGAACTTATGAATCTCAGGGGTGTTGTGGTGAGGGGGTTGAGTGGTGTCAGTTTACTCCAGAGATGGAGGAAAGCATGATGAGGATTAAAGTCCATGACCTTGGGCAGGTAATACAACAATTATCCAGAATTTGAAATGCTGACTATGGATTTTATCTGCTGGATGTGATGTATATGTCGACGTCTGAATTGACATGCTGGGGTTCCTTATGATCAGAAACCGAGGGGGTGTTGTACCAGATGCCTTCCTTTCCCCCTAAGAAGTTCCATGGGGTTCCTCACATTCTTTCCTCCCCAGCAGGGGGCGCTGGGCAGCGTGTGCCAGGGGCTTTGCTGCAATATTTGGGGGTTGCCAGGGCTGCTCCACCCTCGAACAAGGACAGTATAATATCCCTGTCTGGTCGGGACTATTTAGGGGGCTGCTCGGTCACAGTCACTGAGGAGAAACTCTGGCTTTCTTCGCATTACCTCCTCCCATCTACACGCCCCAACCCCCCCCCCCCCCCTCCCTCCCCCGCTCTCCCCCTCCTACCCAGGCCCTTCCCTCCGTACCTGTCCATGCCCCATCCATCGTCTGTGGCCACCACTTACCCAGGTGTCTCATCAACTCCCTTTCCTAGCCTGCATCACCCCGATACCCCTGCATCCCTCCCATGAGCCCTTCTCCCCGCGCCCTCCCCTATCCTCTCTCGCCCTAGGGCACCCTTCCTTCCGACCTCCACAGGCCCTGTACCCACCTCTCATCTAGGTGCCCTCCCCTATCCTCCCTCGCCCTAGGTCACCCTTCCTTCCGACCTCCACATGCCCTGTGCCCACCTCTCATCTAGGTGCCCTCCCCTACCCTCCATCGCCCTAGGTCACCCTTCCTTCCGACCTCCACATGCCCTGTGCCCACCTCTCATCTAGGTGCCCTATCCTCCCTCGCCCTAGGTCACCCTTCCTTCCGACCTCCACATGCCCTGTGCTCACCTCTCATCTAGGTGCCCCCCTATCCTCCTTCGCCCTAGGTCACCCTTCTTTCAGACCTCCACATGCCCTGTGCCCACCTCTCATCTAGGTGCCCTCCCCTATCCTCCCTCGCCCTAGGTCACCCTTCCTTCCGACCTCCACATGCCCTGTGCCCACCTCTCATCTAGGTGCCCTCCCCTATCCTCCCTCGCCCTAGGTCACCCTTCCTTCCGACCTCCACATGCCCTGTGCCCACCTCTCATCTAGGTGCCCCCCTATCCTCCTTCGCCCTAGGTCACCCTTCCTTCAGACCTCCACATGCCCTGTGCCCACCTCTCATCTAGGTGCCCTCCCCTATCCTCCCTCGCCCTAGGTCACCCTTCCTTCAGACCTCCACATGCCCTGTGCCCACCTCTCATCTAGGTGCCCTCCCCTATCCTCCCTCGCCCTAGGTCACCCTTCCTTCCGACCTCCACATGCCCTGTGCCCACCTCTTATCTAGGTGCCCTCCCCTAACCTCCCTCGCCCTAGGTCACCCTTCCTTCAGACCTCCACATGCCCTGTGCCCACCTCTCATCTAGGTGCCCTCCGCTATCCTCCCTCGCCCTAGGTCACCCTTCCTTCCGACCTCCACATGCCCTGTGCCCACCTCTCATCTAGGTGCCCTCTCCTACCCTCCATCGCCCTAGGTCACCCTTCCTTCAGACCTCCACATGCCCTGTGCCCACCTCTCATCTAGGTGCCCTCCCCTATCCTCCCTCGCCCTAGGTCACCCTTCCTTCAGACCTTCACATGCCCTGTGCCCACCTCTCATCTAGGTGCCCTCCCGTATCCTCTCTCGCCCTAGGTCACCCTTCCTTCCGACCTCCACATGCCCTGTGCCCACCTCTCATCTAGGTGTTCTCCCCTACCCTCCATCGCACTAGGTCACCCTTCCTTCAGACCTCCACATGCCCTGTGCCCACCTCTCATCTGGGTGCCCTCCCGTATCCTCTCTCGCCCTAGGTCACCCTTCCTTCTAACCTCTACATGCCCTGTCTCACCAGGTGCCCCTCCCTATCCTCTCTTGCCATAGGTCGCCCTTCCGTTCTGACCACCACATGCCCTGTGCCCACCTCTCACCAGGTGCCCTCCCCTATCTTCTCTCGCCCTAGGTCACCCTTCCCTTTCGACCTCCGCATGCCCTGTGCCCACTTCTCACCAGGTGTCCTCCCCTATCTTCTCTCGCCCTAGGTCGCCGTTCCCTTTCGACCTCCGCATGCCCTGTGCCCACTTCTCACCAGGTGCCCTCTCCTATCCTCTCTTGCCCTAGGTCGCCCTTCCCTTCTGACCTCCACATACCCTGTGCCCACCTCTCACCCAGGTGCCCTCTCGCTCGAGGTCGCCCTGCCCTCCGCGCACACCTCCCACCCGGGTTTCTTATCCCTGTCATCTCACGCCCCTCCCTCCTGCCTGCCCCCTCCACACCCCCGTGTACCTGGTGCGCCCTTGCCCTCTCATCATTGCCTCGCGCCCTGATGCCCCTTCCCTTCCACCCCCGGGGTGCCCCCTCCCTCCCGTGCGCCCCCTGTCCCCTCCCCCGCCCTCAGCCCCTCCTGGACGCCTCGTTCCCGGATTCCTCAGTCTGCACCGGAGCCGCAGCTTTGCCGGGTCCCGTCCGCTCAACTGCCGCCAGCCTCAGGTACCCCCGGTGAGCCCTGTGCTCAGGGACTCCATCTCTGCACCCCGTCTCCCCCACTGCCACCATCGGACACTTATCCCCCACCCTGCACAACACTACTGGGAGCCAGGGGCTCCGGGCTACTCGGCACTCACACAGAACCCCGAATCACCTGTCCGAGACCCCACGCGAGCCGTTCTAACCCCCAAATCCTCTGCAGCCTGAGACCACCCCACACACAGCGCCCCCTCCCACCTTCAGCACTGCTCCCCCCCCCACCCCCCCCCCCCCAGCAGTGTCCGGAGCCTACAGCTCACCCCCTGACCTTGGAAACTCTCACCTCAGAGTATATTAGCGCCCCCGCCTAGGCCGGACCCCCTCTCTGCACCCGGCTGCCTCCCCGGGACCCCCCTCCTGTGCCCACCGGGCCACGGGCCCCCGCACCTGAGGAGCCGCGCACGCATCGGTCACACCTGGGATTGTTGGAGCAGCTGTGCAGCCTGCTTGGGGGTGCGAAGCCCCTCACGGGAGAATAAGGAGGCGCTGCTGGGGCCCCCACCACCATCGGAGCCGGCATGCTGCCCCCCTCCAGCACCCAACTCGGGCTGTTCTTCATCCTCCTGTGTCCGGCCAACATCATCGGGCTGTGGTGGTAAGTGCCGACTCCTTCTCTCTGCTGCACGGGGGGGGGTGATGCAGGGACACCTGGGGACACCGCACCCCCGTCCACGGGAGGCCAGCATTACTAGACCCCATCGTACTGGCAGTACTGGTGGCGACAACTGCAGACACCCACCTCACTGCTTACGGGAGGGTGGCACCCAGAGGGCACACTCCTGTGGCTGGCAGTACTGGGTCCCAAGCTGGGACCTTCCGGGGACACCCCTGCTTTCATTGGAGGTGGCTGACAGCACGGGCGCATCCGTCAGGTGTACTGCAGGTACTGGGGGCACCCGCTGGAAGTACTGACAGGAAGGGTGCAACAACTTGGGATAGCGCCTCGTTGACAACACCGGGAGTAGGGGGCACCAGGGGAACCTCTATCCTGCAAAAGTGAGGGCAGTGACAGGGACTAGGACCCCCCTATATGCTACCTGTGGGGTCCCCCGCTAGGGACACACTACTGTGGTAGTAATGGAGCCATCGGAAGGGGCACCCCTTGAATGGTAGTACTAGGGGCGGTCTTTTACTGCCAAAAGTTGGAAACCCAAATGGGAACACCACTTTATTTCTGTTATGCGGAGTGCCAAGTGCGGACATCGTTAGTAAGGGGAGAACGGGTGGAGATCAGATGAAGCCGCAGGGCAGGATGTGTAGGGACCTCTCAGATGAAACCACAGGGCAGGATGTTTAAGGACCTCTCAGATGAAACCACAAGGCAGGGTGTGTAGGGACCTCTCAGATGAAACCACAGGGCAGGGTGTATAGAGACCTCTCAGATGAAACTACAGGGCAGGGTGTTTAGGGAGCTCTCAGATTAAACCACAGGGCAGGGTGTGTAGGGACCTCTCAGATGAAGCCACAGGGCAGGGTGTGTAGGGACCTCTCGGATGAAACCACAGGGCAGGATGTTTAAGGACCTCTCAGATGAAACCACAGGGCAGGATGTTTAAGGACCTCTCAGATTAAACCACAGGGCAGGGTGTTTAAGGACCTCTCAGATGAAACCACAGGGCAGGATGTTTAAGGACCTCTCAGATGAAACCACAGGGCAGGATGTTTAAGGACCTTTCAGATGAAACCACAAGGCAAGGTAGGGACCTCTCAGATGAAACCACAGGGCAGGATGTTTAAGGACCTCTCAGATGAAACCACAAGGCAAGGTGTGTAGGGACCTCTCAGATGAAACCACAGGGCAGGATGTGTAGGGACCTCTGAGATGAAACCACAGGGCAGGATGTTTAAGGACCTCTCAGATGAAACCACAAGGCAGGGTGTGTAGGGACCTCTCAGATGAAATCACAGGGCAGGGTGTATAGAGACCTCTCAGATGAAACTACAGGGCAGGGTGTTTAGGGACCTCTCAGATTAAACCACAGGACAGGGTGTTTAAGGACCTCTCAGATTAAACCACAGGGCAGGGTGTTTAAGGACCTCTCCGATGAAACCACAGGGCAGGGTGTGTAGGGACCTCTCAGATGAAACCACAGGGCAGGATGTTTAAGGACCTCTCAGATGAAACCACAAGGCAGGGTGTGTAGGGACCTCTCAGATGAAACCACAGGGCAGGGTGTATAGAGACCTCTCAGATGAAACCACAAGGCAGGGTGTGTAGGGACCTCTCAGATGAAGCTACAGGGCAAGGAGTGTAGGGACCTCTCAGATGAAGCCACAGGGCAGGGTGTGTAGGGACCTCTCAGATGAAGCTACAGGGCAAGGAGTGTAGGGACCTCTCAGATGAAACCACAGGGCAGGGTGTATAGAGACCTCTCAGATGAAACCACAAGGCAGGGTGTGTAGGGACCTCTCAGATGAAGCTACAGGGCAAGGAGTGTAGGGACCTCTCAGATGAAGCCACAGGGCAGGGTGTGTAGGGACCTCTCAGATGAAGCTGCAGGGAAAGGAGTGTAGGGACCTCTCAGATGAAACCACAAGGCAGGGTGTGTAGGGACCTCTCAGATGAAGCCACAGGGCAGGGTGTGTATGGGCCTCTCAGATGAAGCTACAGGGCAAGGAGTGTAGGGACCTCTCAGATGAAGCCACAGGGCAGGGTGTTTAAGGACCTCTCAGATGAAACCACAAGGCAGGGTGTGTAGGGACCTCTCAGATGAAACCACAGGGCAGGGTGTGTAGGGACCTCTCAGATGAAGCTACAGGGCAAGGAGTGTAGGGACCTCTCAGATGAAGCCACAGGGCAGGGTGTGTAGGGACCTCTCAGATGAAACTACAAGGCAGGGTGTGTAGGGACCTCTCAGATGAAGCCACAGGTCAGGGTGTTTAAGGACCTCTCAGATGAAGCCACAGGGCAGGGTGTTTAAGGACCTCTCAGATGAAACTGCAGGGCAGGGTGTGCAGGGACCTCTCAGATGAAGCCCCAGGGCAGGGTGTTTAAGGACCTCTCAGATGAAGCCCCAGGGCAGGGTGTTTAAGGACCTCTCAGATGAAACTGCAGGGCAGGGTGTGCAGGGACCTCTCAGATGAAGCCACAGGTCAGGGTGCGTAGGGACCTCTCAGATGAAGCCACAGGGCAGGGTGTGTAGGGACCTCTCATATGAAGCCACAGGGCAGGGTGTATTAGGACCTCTCAGGTGAAACCACAGGGCAGGGTGTGTAGGGACCTCTCAGATGAAACCACAGGGCAGGGTGTTTAAGGACCACTACAGGGCAGGGTGTGTAGGGACCTCTCAGATGAAACCACAGGGCAGGGTGTATAGAGACCTCTCAGATGAAACCACAAGGCAGGGTGTGTAGGGACCTCTCAGATGAAGCCACAGGGCAGGGTGTTTAAGAACCTCTCAGATGAAGCCAAAGGGCAGGGTGTATTAGGACCTCTCAGATGAAACCACAGGGCAGGGTGTTTAAGAACCTCTCAGATGAAGCCACAGGGCAGGGTGTATTAGGACCTCCCACATGAAACCACAGGGCAGGGTGTTTAAGAACCTCTCAGATGAAACCACAGGGCAGGGAGTATTAGGACCTCTCAGATGAGACCACAGGGCAGGGTGTTTAAGAACCTCTCAGATGAAACCACAGGGCAGGGTGTTTAAGGACCTCTCAGATGAAACTACAGGGCAGGGTGTTTAAGGACCTCTCAGATGAAACCACAGGGCAGGGTGTTTAAGGTCCACTACAGGGCTGGTTGTGTAGGGACCTCTCAGATGAAACCACAAGGCAGGGTGTGTAGGGACCTCTCAGATGAAACCACAGGGCAGGGTGTGTAGGGACCTCTCAGATGAAGCTACAGGGCAAGGAGTGTAGGGACCTCTCAGATGAAGCCACAGGGCAGGGTGTGTAGGGACCTCTCAGATGAAACTACAAGGCAGGGTGTGTAGGGACCTCTCAGATGAAGCCACAGGTCAGGGTGTTTAAGGACCTCTCAGATGAAGCCACAGGGCAGGGTGTTTAAGGACCTCTCAGATGAAACTGCAGGGCAGGGTGTGCAGGGACCTCTCAGATGAAGCCCCAGGGCAGGGTGTTTAAGGACCTCTCAGATGAAGCCCCAGGGCAGGGTGTTTAAGGACCTCTCAGATGAAACTGCAGGGCAGGGTGTGCAGGGACCTCTCAGATGAAGCCACAGGTCAGGGTGCGTAGGGACCTCTCAGATGAAGCCACAGGGCAGGGTGTGTAGGGACCTCTCATATGAAGCCACAGGGCAGGGTGTATTAGGACCTCTCAGGTGAAACCACAGGGCAGGGTGTGTAGGGACCTCTCAGATGAAACCACAGGGCAGGGTGTTTAAGGACCACTACAGGGCAGGGTGTGTAGGGACCTCTCAGATGAAACCACAGGGCAGGGTGTATAGAGACCTCTCAGATGAAACCACAAGGCAGGGTGTGTAGGGACCTCTCAGATGAAGCCACAGGGCAGGGTGTTTAAGAACCTCTCAGATGAAGCCAAAGGGCAGGGTGTATTAGGACCTCTCAGATGAAACCACAGGGCAGGGTGTTTAAGAACCTCTCAGATGAAGCCACAGGGCAGGGTGTATTAGGACCTCCCACATGAAACCACAGGGCAGGGTGTTTAAGAACCTCTCAGATGAAACCACAGGGCAGGGAGTATTAGGACCTCTCAGATGAGACCACAGGGCAGGGTGTTTAAGAACCTCTCAGATGAAACCACAGGGCAGGGTGTTTAAGGACCTCTCAGATGAAACTACAGGGCAGGGTGTTTAAGGACCTCTCAGATGAAACCACAGGGCAGGGTGTTTAAGGTCCACTACAGGGCTGGTTGTGTAGGGACCTCTCAGATGAAACCACAAGGCAGGGTGTGTAGGGACCTCTCAGATGAAACCACAGGGCAGGGTGTGTAGGGACCTCTCAGATGAAGCTACAGGGCAAGGAGTGTAGGGACCTCTCAGATGAAGCCACAGGGCAGGGTGTGTAGGGACCTCTCAGATGAAACTACAAGGCAGGGTGTGTAGGGACCTCTCAGATGAAGCCACAGGTCAGGGTGTTTAAGGACCTCTCAGATGAAGCCACAGGGCAGGGTGTTTAAGGACCTCTCAGATGAAACTGCAGGGCAGGGTGTGCAGGGACCTCTCAGATGAAGCCCCAGGGCAGGGTGTTTAAGGACCTCTCAGATGAAGCCCCAGGGCAGGGTGTTTAAGGACCTCTCAGATGAAACTGCAGGGCAGGGTGTGCAGGGACCTCTCAGATGAAGCCACAGGTCAGGGTGCGTAGGGACCTCTCAGATGAAGCCACAGGGCAGGGTGTGTAGGGACCTCTCATATGAAGCCACAGGGCAGGGTGTTTAAGGACCTCTCAGATGAAACTACAAGGCAGGGTGTGTAGGGACCTCTCAGATGAAACCACAGGGCAGGGTGTATTAGGACCTCTCAGATGAAACCACAGGGCAGGGTGTGTAGGGACCTCTCAGATGAAACCACAGGGCAGGGTGTTTAAGGACCACTACAGGGCAGGGTGTGTAGGGACCTCTCAGATGAAACAACAGGGCAGGGTGTATAGAGACCTCTCAGATGAAACCACAAGGCAGGGTGTGTAGGGACCTCTCAGATGAAGCCACAGGGCAGGGTGTTTAAGAACCTCTCAGATGAAGCCAAAGGGCAGGGTGTATTAGGACCTCTCAGATGAAACCACAGGGCAGGGTGTTTAAGAACCTCTCAGATGAAGCCACAGGGCAGGGTGTATTAGGACCTCTCACATGAAACCACAGGGCAGGGTGTTTAAGAACCTCTCAGATGAAACCACAGGGCAGGGAGTATTAGGACCTCTCAGATGAGACCACAGGGCAGGGTGTTTAAGAACCTCTCAGATGAAACCACAGGGCAGGGTGTTTAAGGACCTCTCAGAAGAAACTACACGGCAGGGTGTTTAAGGACCTCTCAGATGAAACCACAGGGCAGGGTGTTTAAGGACCACTACAGGGCAGGGTGTGTAGGGACCTCTCAGATGAAACTACAGGGCAGGGTGTTTAAGGACCTCTCAGATGAAA
The DNA here is from genome assembly GCF_964263255.1 of Lissotriton vulgaris. Taxonomy (NCBI): domain Eukaryota; kingdom Metazoa; phylum Chordata; class Amphibia; order Caudata; family Salamandridae; genus Lissotriton; species Lissotriton vulgaris. The sequence goes on along the minus strand of NW_028251998.1, from coordinate 310,561 downwards.
CCACAGGGCAGGGTGTTTAAGGACCACTACAGGGCAGGTTGTGTAGGGACCTCTCAGATGAAACCACAGGGCAGGGTACATAGAGACATCCTAGATTAAGCCGCAGGGCAGGGTGTGTAGGGACCTCTCAGATGAATATTCAAAAAATAGACCGCTCTTGGCGATAACATGCCTAATCTATATATATATATGCAATTCATATGCAAGTCCTATAAGGAATCACACCACAATACTTCACAAGTCATGAAAAGGAGAAACCAAGGGATATGTGTGTATACAAAGGATTATTTTAACTACAACATCATCAGAATGTACATAGAATAGGTTACATTGAATACGTTTTCAGCCATGAGAGATCAATAACATTTCTATTAAAAATACATAATATTTGAAAAAGCATAAAAACATTAAAATAAAAAACATCATCAAAGAGAGACAAAGAAATGTATACACATAAAATTAGTCATTTTTAATGGTTATTCCAATAGAATCCAAAACAATATTGGCAACATCTAAATTTTACAAACAATACTATCCGTTCTTTGGATGAAACCCCACAAAGACAAGCGTGAACACGTTTCAATGGTACTTCAAGAAGAAGAATAAAACCACCTTCTTCAGGACCATATAAATGCTACCTCTCTTTTTATGCTCAACCTCCGCGCTTGAGGTGGTGTTCCCTTTAAGAAGCCATTCTTGTAACGATACTTGACGAATCGGCCAAAGTGAGTAATTAAAATACACCTCGGTGGCCTGAATCCTGCCCAACTTCACCCAAAAAGGTAACAAGTAGGTACCACTAGGTAGTCAGTCATTTAGATGATAATACCCTTCTATTTGGTATATCAATGCACGGACTCGGTGCTTTAAAAAGTCTTTCCTCAGGAGACCGTTGCATATAAACGTTCGCGGAAAGCACTGTTGACGTTTGCCGGTAGCGTCCGCGTCTTTGGTAATCGTTGGAAAGCCACAGGACAGGGTGTGTAGGAACCACTCAGATGAAGCCACAGGACAGGGTGTGTAGGAACCTCTCAGATGATGCCACAGGACAGGGTGTGTAGGAACCTCTCAGATGAAGCCACAGTACAGGGTGTATAGGGACCTCTCAGATGAAGCCACAGGACAGGGTGTGTAGGAACCACTCAGATGAAGCCACAGGACAGGGTGTGTAGGAACCACTCAGATGAAGCCACAGGACAGGGTGTGTAGGAACCACTCAGATGAAGCCACAGGACAGGGTGTGTAGGAACCTCTCAGATGAAGCCACAGGGCAGGGTGTTTAAGGACCTCTCAGATGAAGCCACAGGTCAGGGTGTGTAGGAACCTCCTAGATGAAGCCACAGGGCAGGGTGTGTTAGGACCTCTCAGATGAAACCACAAGGCAGGGTGTGTAGGGACCTCTCAGATGAAACCACAGGTCAGGGTGTATAGAGACCTCTCAGATGAAACCACAGGGCAGGGTGTATAGAGACCTCTCAGATGAAACCACAGAGCAGGGTGTGTAGGGACCTCTCAGATGAAACCACAGGTCAGGGTGTATAGAGACCTCTCAGATGAAACCACAGGTCAGGGTGTATAGAGACCTCTCAGATGAAACCACAGAGCAGGTTGTGTAGGGACCTCTCAGATGAAGCCACAGGGCAGGGTGTGTTAGGACCTCTCAGATGAAGCCATCGGACAGGTTGTAGCAACATTCTTCTCAGGGTGCCTTGCAGTTTGAGCCACAGGGTGAATAGGGACCTCTATGATGGTTTCCCAGGACAGGGTGTATAGGGACCTCTCAGACGAGTCTGCAGATCCACAGGATAGCGTGTATAGACACGTCTCAGATGAAGCCACAGGACAGAGTGTAACAACAACGTTACATGCTATGCTGTATGTTGAGGCCACAGGAAGAAGAATACTTGTGTCCTTCAGTCTGGGGACTACTGAAATGCGGCCTCTATGGACACTTTGGGCTATGGCTGCAGGACCAGATGGTGCTGGGGACCCTTAAAGTTGGGGACTCTGCATGGGACCCACCCAGATTCTGAAACCAGGAAAGAGTGTAGCTAGGGACATTTTATCCTGGGATCCTGAGATAAGGTGGACAGCGGGATCTGTCTGCTAGAGAGCCGGGGACATATTACAGGAAGGAACCCTTCTGAATTCTACCACATGGCATGACACAACTGGGGATTTATGAAAAGGATCGTAGATTAGAGACCCTTCAGGCTATAGCCCCGAGGTCAGGGAGTTTTCAGCTTGGTGTCCACATATAGGAGCTTGCCGAGGCCCCTTGGGGCCGGGCTCTAGTCAAAGTTGTGGCCAGGAATCTTCATGCCGGGGCCAGGAGGCAGGGTGCAGCTAGGGGCTCCTTAAACTGCAGTTGTAGAAATGTGTGCAGCTCTGAATCGTTCGAAATATGGAGCCAGTACCATATGTATGTGTGAATGTATATATAGGGTATTTATATAGTGTGAACCTTGCCTCAAGAAGCACTATATACTGTGTTAAAGACAATTATAAAGTTACCTGCATTAGGAGAGGCAGCTGTGTTGTGGACGGTCAATGCATTGCAATGTAGTGTTCTTTAAAGAGGCGTATCTTCAACTCTTTTCTATTTTGGAGCAGCAGTAGGGCACTCCTGCTGTACACAGGGATGTTGTTCCAGATCCTGGGTGCATAGATGGACATGGCCTGCTGCCTTATTTTAAATGTTTAGCACTTCGTGGTCGGCAGTCTGCAGTTGTTCTGGCTGTGGGTGTGCAGGATCCACCAGAAATGGTGAGCTTGTCTATAGTATAAGTGAGGGTGCTGGACGTGATGGCTTTGTAAATGATGCAACTGGTTTTGAAGATGGTTTGGGCCAGCAAGGGGAGCAAAGGAAGTTCCATCAGGATGGGGGTGACGTGATCATATTCATTCAGGATATACTGAGGTTGGTGTCCACAGTAAATCCAAGTGACTGAGCATTCGGAGGAAGATGCCAGTGCAGGTAAGACCAGTGGTGCCGGGTTGGGAGGGGATTTGACAGAGGACCATGAGAGAAAAATAAATAATGAATTAGTTTTCCCTTGTCGTCTGTCGAAACCCCCCTACCAGGCCCATCCGCTCCACCGCTCTTACCTGCACAGGCCGCTGCTGGGTTTCAAAGATGTTAAGGTTCATATCATTTGGTCAGGTTTGTACTATGTCTTGGTTGTTATTCTTGGCAAATTATCAGACTTCCGTCTTGTTTGAGTTACGCTTCAGATAGGTCCTGGACATCCAGGTCTGAATGATGTGCTGACAGTGTTTGAGGTGTTGGATATCTGAAGCATAGGAGATTTTCTACTGGAGTTGTGTATCATGGGCATAGTGATGACTCTTGATGCTGTTAGCTGTGAGAAGAGAACCTTGGATGACTCCACATGTGAGAGAGATCCTTTGTGACCTGGAGGTGTCCATGTGAACAAACTGGTGTCATTTGAAAAGGTAGGAGGTGAACCAGTGAAGGACATGGACGGTGAATCCCATTTGAGACTCCAGGGTGCTTATGAGGGTGGGATGGGTGACTGTGTTGAAGGCAGCTGAGAGGTCTACAATATCAGGAGGCACGGTTCATCAGAGAAAGAAAAAAGAGACAAAGAAAGAAAGGAATACCAAATATTCTAAAGATGCCTTGACGCTCACCTACTCACAGTGTGAAGAATATTACTAATGGAAACGTACACTATGGCATACAGAGATTAGGCCATCCGTTCATCCATCCATTAATCCAGTGAGATTGCTCTGTCCACTAAGGCTTCAGCAGTAGTCTTGAGGACCCTGTAGAAAATAGGTTAAAAGTAAAATCCTTGTACGGGACTATCCATCCACCCATCCATCCATCTATGCACCTGTAAGTCTGTCTGTCCATCCATGTATTCATCTGTTAATAAATCCACCCACCCATCCACCATTAAGCCACCCATTCCTCAACCCAACAATACATCTTATTATCCATCCTTTTGTCTCTCATCCATCTGTCCATTAATCAATCTAAATCCATCCATCCCCACCTTTCCATCCATCCAGTGAGATTGCTCTGTGCACTGAGGCTTCACCGTTAGTCCTGTGGACCCTGTAGGTCATAGGTTAAAAGTAAAATCCTTATATGGGAATATCTCCTAGGGATATGGCTGCTCTAGGTGGTATAAACTTAAAAAAGGCAATGTGTGACTGCACACCTAATTTGTGTCGGATGGCGGTTAACTTGAAACTTTTTAAACACTCTAAGAATTGTAAGCGTGCTAACATTATTGAGAGAGATCTGACCTCAATCTATCTCTATTTGAAACAATCACAAGAGGACTGTGGAATGACCACAGCCTAAAACGGAGCACAGCATAAATAGACGACCTATGTCGTCTCAAAACATTTCTCATAAATTAACAGTATAAACTCTGTAAGCTCAAAGGCATATTATTTTAATCCAACCTTTTTCTGTACTATAAACAACACTTTTATGTTGAACACAATTAAGTATTCATAAACATAACTCATTGGGTATAAAAAGTAAATACATCATACTCATCTATTTGAATCTTAGAAATGACCATTGTCAATAATTTAGAAAAATACCCAAAATATTCAAAAATTAGGCAAGAGAATCCGCAATGAACCCTTCATCAGGGGGATATGTACCTACTCGAGTATTCTATGCCTACTGCTACCATCCATTATTATTAAACTAAAAATCAGTGCCCCTCTAAATTTGAAGGCAATGTTTAAATAGCAAGCAAAGAATACTTGAGTAGGTACATTGTATTTGGGATATAGATGAATACTCCATTCAGTTTTTCTCTGGTTGGGTTACAAACCTCATGTATTATTATCTAATGGTTTTTAGTTTCCTGAGAGTGCAAATTCTAACTAGCTACTTGATCATTTCTGTACAGTGTGCTATTTGTTAAAAGAAATTTCATTTTGTATCCATATAATATTAATTGTGTTGTAGGTTCCTGTGGTTTGAACATTTGGACATATCCCGCATTCTACGAACTTTTAATACATAACCCCAAATGAAGGGTTCATTGCTGGAACCCGAAATGCATTGGGATTCTCTTGCCTAATGTTTGAATACTTTGGGTATTTTTGTAAATTATTGACAATGGTCATTTCTATGATTCAAATAGATGAGTATGATGTATTTACTTTTTATACACAATGAGTTACGTTTATGAATAATTAATTGTGTTCAACATAAAAGTGTTGTTTATAGTACAGAAAAAGGTTGGATTAAAATAATATGCCTTTGAGCTTACAGAGTTTATACTGTTAATTTATGAGAAATGTTTTGAGATGACAGAGGCCGTCTATTTATGCTGTGCTACGTTTTAGGCAGTGGAGATTCCACAGTCCTCTTGTGATTGCCCTAGGTGGTAGGCATGCAGCCGTCGATACTCCTTCTTAGCCACCATAGGTTCATCCATCAGATGTGGTGACCTATCAGATGCCCAATCAATGTTAAGTGGTCCAACACCACATCTGGAGAAGTTACCTCCATGACAGCCCACCAAATAAAGGATGCCTCACTCAAAGGAAGCCGGTGTCCTCAGAATATTGGGACACACTCCAGTGTGTCAATCAGACTCTTACCGGGGACTGACTTTGTACCTATGGGACACACCCCCAACAAGTCCATGAGACCCCCCATCTGGTCACTGACATTGTAACTGTGGGCACACCGCTAGTGTGTCAATCAGACACCCTACCTGGGCATTGACATTGTACCATTGGGACACCCCCCACCTCCACTGTGCAATCAGACATCCTACCTGGGCACTGAGATTGTACACTTGGGCAGTGGTGGCCTTCGTTTGTTTCCGCTCTACTGTGCCCCTCTCTGCCTGTCAGATCCTGTTCTGTGCCCCCATGCCCCCCGCTCGCCATTCTGTTCTGTGCCCCATTGCTTGATTCTGTGCCCCGTTTTCTTCTACTGTTACCCCCTCTGATTCTGGGCCCTGTGTTTTCCTGCTGTTGCCCCCTTTGATTCTATGCCCCGTTTTCTTATGCTGATGCCCCCTTTGATTCTGTGCCCCGTGTTTTTCTGCTGTTGCCCCCTCTGATTATGTGCCCCGCTTGCTGACTTCCATGCCCCCTTGATCCCTGCCCCTGCCTGTCTCCTTCCCGCGGTCGCTCCGCTCTGCTTCCCAGGCCCCCATCCCCACCGCTGCTTCCCCTGTGGCCCGCATCCTCCGCGCCCATTTGCTGCCCCTGCTAACACACCTCCCACCTCCCAGCTGCTCCTCCCTCCCCTCCTCCCCATATATGGTGGCCACTGTGCGGCCGCGCTGCTGGCGTGCCTCAGGCAAGCCCGTCTGCGCCCGGCCGCGCGTGGACTGCGCACATGCCAGAACCCCTGCCCCAGCCACGAAGTCCGCCTCTGCTACGACGCCAACATCCTCGTCTCTCTCATCCCAGGAAGGACCTACACCTGCTGCAAGGCCGCCCCAAGTGCACCCACGGTCCATTCACCTGCCTGAACTGCAGCTTCTCCTGCCTCGAAGGCACTGAGACACCCGCCACGACAGAACCCAACCGACTTAGATGCATCCTGATCAACACCCGCTCCGCACACAAACACGCCATTGAGCTCTGGGACCTACTCGACACTGCATCCCCGGACGTCGCCTTCCTGAACGAGACCTGGATGAACGAAGCCTCCTCGACAGACATCGCCATAGCCATTCCCGACGGGTACCAGATCACCAGCAGAGACCGCACCAACGGGGCCGGCAGAGAAATCGCAATTGTCCACAAAAACACCATCAGGGTCTCAACAAACACCAAAGACACCCTCAGCACTGCCGAACACATGCACTTCCAGACCACACGGACCTGAAGACCACCTTAAGAGGCACCCTCAACTACAGACCGCCAGGACCCCGGCCTCAACTCCATCACTGACCTCATCAGCACGCATGCGCTGACCTCCACCGACTACATCCTCCTCGGAGACCTGAACTATCATCTGGAGAACAACAATGACAACAACTTCTCCACCCTGATCGACAACCTCAGACTAAAACAGCTTGTCATGACGCCGACCCACATTGCCGGTCACACTCTTGATGCCATCTTCTCCTCAAGCCCCCACGTCGCCTTCAGCCACGCCTCCGAACTCACCTGGACAGACCACCACTGCATCCACTTCACCTTCCGAAAACCACCCACACACTACCGCACCCTACAGGTCCCCCGCCGCCGCTGGAGCAAAGTCACTGAGGAACAACTACAGACAAGCCTCGCACTCAACCCTCCGACCAATCCCACCAACCCCGATGATGGTGCAATCACCCTCGAACGCTTGATAAACGACTGCGCCAACACTGTAGCCCTGCTGAAAAAACCCACCAACAGAGACACCAGCAAAAGAGCCAGCTGGTTTACCCCGGAACTCCTCGCCTCAAGAGCACCTGCCGGAATTGAAGAACATATGGCATAGCGACAATACGCCGGACAGCTGCGCTGCCCACAAACACACCATCCGCAACCACCACCACCTCATCAGGACCGCCAAAAGGATCTCCTTCACAGACCGCCTTGACAACAACGCACACAACAGCAAGGAGCTCTTCAACATTGTGAAGGAACTCTCCAACCCCAGCGCCAACGACATCCCGCCATCGCAAGCCCTGTGCGACTCCCTTGCCACCTTCTTTCACCGAAAAATCACCGACATCCATGATAGTTTCAAACCCCGAACAACCTCTACGGGCCTCGCCGCACCGGACCCACCGCACTCCACCGTCCAAAACTCCCTGACAAACTGGGCCAACGTGAGAACTGAGGACACGATCAAGATCATGGGCACAATCCACTCCGGATCCCCGTCTGACCCTCTCCCACACCACATCTTAACAAACCCAGCAACTCCATCCCACCCCACCTGCGCAACATCATCAAACTCTCCTTCGAGACCGCTACATTCCCTGAGAACTGGAAGCACGCAGAGATCAACGCCCTTCTGAAGAAACCCAAGGCGGACCCGAGCGACCTCAAGAACTTCCGGCCCATCTCCCTGCTTCCGTTCCCAGCAAAGGTCATCGAGAAGATAGTTAACATCCAGCTCATCCGTCACCTCGAAGACAACAACATCCTGGACCCCTCCTAATCATGATTCCGCAGCAACCACAGCACCGAAACCGCCCTCATCGCGGCCACAGACGACATCAGGATCCTTCTAGACAACGGCGAGTCGGCGGCCCTCATCCTCCTAGATCTCTCCGCCGCCTTCAACACCGTCTGCCACCACACACTACATAAGCGCCTTCAAGACGCAGGGATCCGGGAGAAGGCCTTCGGACTGGACCACCTCCTTCCTCTCCGGCAGAACTCAGAGAGTCCGCCTCCCCCCGTTCCGGTCCGAGGCCTCCGAGATCATCTGCGGCATCCCACAGGGATCCTCCCTCAGCCCCACGCTGTTCAACGTTTACATGGCACCACTAGCGCGCATCACCCAACAGCACAACCTCTACATAATCCCCTACGCCGACGACACCCAGCTGATCCTCTCCCTCACCAAGGACCCTCTCACGCCAAATCCCACCTCCACCAGGAAATGAAGGCTGTCGCCGACTGGAAGAAGGAAAGCCGACTTAAGCTGAACTCAGACAAGACAGAGATCCTCATCCTCGAGCCCCACCCCTCAGCATGGGACAACTCCTGGTGGCCAGCATCATTGGGGACCCCCCCGACCCCTACCAATCACGCACGCAACCTAGGAGTCATCCTCGACTCGAAACTCACCATGACCAAACAAGTCAACGCAGTCTCCTCCACCTGCTTCAACACCCTCCGCATACTCCGCAAGATCTACAGATGGAGCCCGGCAAACACGGGGAAAACAGTCACCCAGGCCCTAGTCAGTAGCAGACTCGACTACGGAAACGCCCTCTATGCCGGAGTCTCGTCCAAGCTCATCAACAGACTACAAACAATCCAGAACGCCTCTGCACGCCTGATCCTCGACGTCCCGCACCGCGACCACATCGCCCCCCACCTGAGGAACCTACACTGGCTTCCCGTCAACAGAAGGATCTCCATCAAACTCCTGATCCACGCACACAAGGCACTCCACAAAACCGGCCCAGCCTACCTCAACAGCCGACTCTCCTTCTACGTACCCAACAGGATACTCCGCTCTGCTGACCATGCCCTGGCAACGGTCCCGCGCATTCGTAGAACCACCTCCGGAGGCAGATCCTTCTCCCACCGCGCCACCAAGACATGGAACACCCTCCCCTTCTACCTACGACAAACCGAAGACCTACTGACCTACATGAGACAACTCAAGACCTGGCTTTTCGACCAGTAGCAGCATCACCCCACTCCCCCCCCCCCACCACCCCCCCAGTGCCTTGAAACCCTTGCGGGTAAGTAGCGCACTTTACAAATTAACTGATTGATTGATTGACCCCCAACAAGTCCATCAGACCCCCTACTTGGGCACTGACATTGTACCCTTAGGCACAACCGCAGTGTGTCAATCAGACTACCTACCTTTGCACTGACATTGTACCATTGGGAGATACCCCCAGTGTGTTTATCAGGCCCCCGACCTGGGACTGACTACTTATCTGTGGGCACCCTCCACTGTGTTAATCAGATGTCCTACCTGGGCACTGACATTTTAACCTTGGGCACACCCCCAGTGTGTCAATCCGGCCCCTTCCTTTGCCTTCTCTGCACCCCACGCCGAAGGACCTTGTACCCATGGAAAGCACAGCGCTTCTACTTGGATTTGACACTCATCTTTGGTGTTTCTGGGTTCTCTCAGGATGTCCTGGCACAAGACACCCCTGATGACCCTGTGAGAGCCGAGCTGGGGTCGGTGGTCCCATCACGGGCCCTGCTTGGGTTTCAGCCCGTGCCCTGTATCCTGTCCATTACAATATTTAATTCCTGTCCTGCTCCTAATACTGTTAATGCAAGGTGCTCTGGGATGCGCTTCATAGAGAAGTCCCATGTATCCATTCTCTCTGTGAGGTCAGTGTTAATACATCAATGTTTGTGTGCGTTGTTAGTACATCACCTCTGTGTGTAGTGTTAAATGCACCACTCCCCCTGTACTTTGTTAGCACATCATCCCCGTACACATTGCTAGTACACCACCCCTTGTAGAGTGTTGAAACAGCACCCTCGCAAATGGCTGCGTTGTGTTACTCTGCGGCAGGGAGGTGTGCTGCGGATGTTTCCAAGAATCCACCGATGGATTCTGACTCAGTTCCAGAGTTACTATCATTGGTAGACCTGGGAATGCGTCAGAATTGTACTCCTCCCCAATGTACTCCTCCCCAATGTACTCCTCCCCTTCAGAGGCGGAACCAGGAGAAATATCTTTATTTCTTCTCATTGTTTCCTCTTTTTAAGTAAAGAGGAAAATGCCTCTTAGGAGGGTTTCTGTGCAGGAAGGAGCACTTTCCAGTTCAAAATCAACCCTGCCTGCAACGGAGGCATCCTTGCACCACAGCGCCAGAGTGCCTGCGTTGGCTGTAGGCAGCTAAAAGGGCGCCAGTGCAAGGAAAGGACAGGAAACCCTCTAAAGATGTTAAATACGACGCAGTCCTTGCCCAGCAGTTTGCCTGCGTTGGGTTACTCTAGAATTATTAAGCCACGCAAGGTGGCCCTGCATGGCGTGATACATCTAACTTAAGAGTTGCTTTGCTCTTGCGTCCGTCCGGGGAGTTAAAAATACTTTAACAAATATGTCCCTAAGTTTATTCCTGTCAGGACCAAGGGTCAGTCTTCCCATGAATATTCATTAGTCCCAATGATCCCTGGTCGGTTTCGCAGGTGTATTTTTCTAATAACACGTGTGCGTTATTTTAACTCCGTGCACCCTCGTCGGTTCCAGATGCAGATGTGTTCCATTTGCTAAGGATGCCTCGTGCTAGCTTTCTTCACTGCTCCTCGCTGCATTGTCTGGCGAGCACAAGCACCCATTTGTAAGTGTCTGAAGGGGACCTGGTCTGTAGTGCACGTGCACGTGCACGTGCTCCAATAATGTGCAAACCCAGACTTACTTGACCTTTTTTTAAGTGTGGAGGTACGTGCCGCCGTTTGTGATAGCGCCCGTGCCTGCAGTGGACAGTGAAGTCTGTTCGTTTTAACACCGTTTTGCGTAATCCGATATTCAAGAGCCCACGTTCAAAGTGTTACAGAAAGACTTCAGAAAATGTGATTTAAAATATACAATCCTTTCCAAGTGCTCGCCAGATCCCACGCGCGGAGGGAACCCTCGGGAACCTGTTGAAATTCGGTGGCATGTGTTTGACTATGAAATGTTATCGGCAAAAAGCGATTGCTTCATTTCAGGATAAAAAGTGCACAGCAATCTTAACTATATAGAATGACAACAGACATAGATTTGTGTCTATCTAATATGTATTTAGTTATATCTTATTTATACGGTCCGGTCAGATGTTCTTGTCTGCGTCTCCATATAAACCACGCCATATATTTAAAAGTCTGAAATTATAATATATTTGTATAATTAACCAGAAACAGTACTGTAACTGATAAAGGTTGTACGGCGTGTGCAAGAGTTTCTGTCAGGCTGAAAAACACCCCCGCTGCCTTCCAAGCAGTGATTCCATTTCCATAGCATGAAAGGTGGGCGGCCGGCGCGTCCGAGGCGTCCGGGCACCTGTGGAAGGAAGGGACGCGGCGCTGGGTCCCACTCCCGGGCGGTGCCGCAGAAGGCGTAGGTGCGGGAGGTGCAGCCGGCAGCTGTCGGGGCACGACCGCTTTCAACCGAGGAGGAATTCAGCCCTGCCTGTCCTCGTCCACCGTAAGCCCCCTGGATCCCAGCCACGGAGTGTAACGGAGCTCACCGTGTGATCCGCGGCTGATTCATCCCAGCTCAGCTCCTCACACCGGCGCCCTCCTGACCTCCCTGGAATAAAGCCCCTCAATCTCTTTAAACCCCTTTTATCTTGAAATGATTTATGGGAAGGCAGGCTCCGGTGCCTGTGCCAGAGGCGGCGCTCATGGAAACAATAATATCAGCGAAAAGCAAAATACGGGGCTGTTTGAGCGAGGAGAGTGGGGGCGCGAGATGTGCAGTCCAGCGGCGCGCTGTGTGGCGCTGCGCATCCCCGCCTGCCGCACACTTACAAAAGCAAGGGCCGGGTCGCCACGCTGGGAACATGTGCCGGCAGTTTCCTTTATGCATTCAACTTTTATGGGGCACGGGCCTTTCCTTAAAACAACACCATGAACAGTCATATTTTTCGTGCGTGCTGCGCTTGCAGCCTAGTTCTGTTGTCTGGCCGTTTAGCGCCTTTGTTGCCGTGACCTGTTTCACAGCACTAAGGAACGCCAGGAGAGAGAAAATGAGGGAGCAGGAAAGATAGAAGTGGAAAATGGCGGAAATAATGGACAGTTCGGGGTACTTGTCTAGCGTCATGCAGTCCTATAGTCGCTTCAAAGCGCTGACAAGACCAGGAGAAAAGAAACAAGGAGAGAGTGTGAAACAGAGACAAGGATGGAACAAAGGGAAGGCTGATCGCGATCTCATGTGGTTGACATGCTTCGTGTTTGTATAACGCGTGCGATCTGCTGAAGCTGCTTTAACGCGCGTCAGTGCACATGGAGCGAAAGAGGGGGCAAGAGGCAAAAAGAGGACACCCCCCATGATGTAGCGTTAGCTGCTTGGATAGCAGGACTTGAACATATTACACCAGTGGGGAAAATAAGAAATACGGTACATCCACAAAAGCACATTTTATTGCACTTCTGTTTCAGACTGCCCTCTCATTGACACTTGAATGAATGAATGAATGAAATAGATGTATAAAGCGCACTGCTGCCCGGGAGTCCTGGCGCTCGAGGGAAGATCATGTTCGGGGGGCGAAGAAGGCGAGAGCAGCAGTGCTGGAAAAGCCTGGTTTTCATGTGATTCCTGAACATGGTTAGACGAGGGGCTGTGAGAATGGGGGAAGGTGGAGCTCGACTAAGCAGGGTATGGCTTTGAAGTTTGAAGGAGTGAAGTTAGAAATCCCGCCTCTGAGAAGGAAGCAGATGGAGGCCATGGAGGAAGACCCAGAACGAGGCTGAAGGTGGTCTTCTGAGGGACCTGAAGTCAGTTTGGCAAACATTCTAGGAGAGTCCAGGGAGTTACCACCATCCAACCTGGTAGAGAGAAGAGCCTGAAGAACAGATCTGCGGGATGACACTGAAAGAAAAGGGACAATTTTCCTGAGCATTCTGAAGATCACAAAACAAGATGAGGCAATCCAATTAACTTGAGTATTAAACAATAGACTGGAGTGAAAGTCAAAGCCTACATTTTTGGCAACCCTAGCAGGAGTGGGTGATGTGCCCCCTGAATATCGAAACTACAGTATCGATGAGACACAACGTCAAGGACAGAATATATAAAAAATATACATATTAATAGTCAAGTCGAGATTTCCTAAACCTAAATCCATATTTGTGTATCTACACTGAACATATGTCTTCGAGGTGCTAGGAATTGGGAATCTATACTTCCTTATGTGCACTTACACCGCTATACCTAGGGAGACTAAAGATAGAATCACCAGCAATCGGGAGAAATTCACCAACTGCCTCCTAATCAATTGCAGATCGGCCTCACTACACGCAACGGACTTAGCCGAAGCTATCCTCACACATGACATTAACGTTGCGTTCCTCACGGAGACCTGGCTAAATAAGACATCTCCTCCCTGCCTAGACATGCTGGTTCCACCTGGTTTCTCCCTCCTCTCCAAAGACAGGATAGAACAACGAGGAGGTGGGGTCGCTATCATCCACAAGGACAGCTGGAGCATCACAGAAACCTCCTCCTTCGAGTACGACTCATTTTGGTCATCAAGTCCAAAGACAACGACTCTCTACTGTGCCACCTACTCTATCACCCCCTGGGCAGTAACAATGAGTTTGGAGAACAACTATCAAATCTGATTGCACAAGACGCACTCAGCGATTCCCAAAATTTAATTCTTGGTGACTTGAATCTCCGATGGAACGAAACTCATAACCCTCTAATCAGATCGCTATCCAGCCTCCTCGTTGATAACAACCTTACTCGACACTGTACTGAGGAGACCCATTACAAAGGAGCCACATTGGATGCCATCATTGCACAAAAGAATTCAATCACGGTCAACCACATACTTCTAGTTGACTGGTCAGATCATCATATGATCTTATTTCATATCAATCACCCCACCATCTCGCTTAAACCTCCTCAAGACCCCCCTAAATGGTCAAGAAACCTCTCCCAAGTACCCCAAGATATCCTGGAAGGTCAGCTAAGTTCACTTCTTCCAGACAACACTCTGCACCTATCGACCAATGATCTCATTGACCACTATAACTCCGAGTTAGCCTCCATTCTCGACAATCTAGCTCCTCTTAAGCCCAAAAGAAGCCGAGCCACCCCATCTAGAACCTGGTTCAACGCGGACCTCAACGCAGAAAGAAGAATCCTTAGAGCCTGTTAGACGGACCGGGAGGGTCGGCCGAGGATAAGGGGAGAGGTCTCCGGGGAGAGCCGTCTCCAGCGATCGTACAGACAAGTAACTTCCCCCCCACAGACGGACACCACACCAGGTTAAGGTTTAACGATACTTTATAAGCAATTCTTTAAGTACGGTGAAATGATACAAGGAGGTCTGGACTCAGGGGTCCCCTCGATTCTGGTCTCTGGATTGGGAAAAGGGTAGCGGGACAGTCTTGTTACCAATAGATGGAATAGCTCTCAATCCTCGAGCTCGGCGTTCTAGATGGACGGGCCGCGGCGGAGCCAGCAGGTCCCGAGATGGATGAAGGAAGCGACGGTCCGCGGCGGAGCCAGCAGGTCCCGATGAAGATGGTGGTTACAAACGGTCCGCGGCCACGCCAGCAGGTCCCGACGACGATGAAGGTTTACGAAGGTTGCGGCAGCGCCAGCAGGCAGGACGATAGTTCGCAAGGCAGAGCTACGGCAGCGCCAATAGCCCGTCAAGGATGAGTTCTTCTCTGCGTCTCTCGACTCCAGGATACAACTGCCTTCCTGCTCTGGAGCTGCCCCAGTTATAGGGCTGGTGCCCTTTGATGTCCGGACTCTCGCACTTGGAGGTCGGGGGGGTCCGGGATGAGGGAGTCCAGACACCCAGCAGGGGGGTGGAGCCAGCGCCCGGGGAGGTTGTGGGCGAGCGGTACCTGGCGGGGGAGAGCCATCGACACCTCTTTCTCCCATTGACCTGCCAAGTAGTCCGCTCACCTCCTGGGTGGATGGTGGTGCCGGGATGTCTGAGGCCTGGCCAGGCCCAGGGTTGGGGTCGATCGGGAGCCACGCGGCCTCGTGGTGGAGGGTCCAAGATGGCGCCCAGGCTGGGTGCGCAGGCCGGTAGTGGATCGGGCCCACGAGGTCGATATGTTCAGAGGCAAGGGTCCCGGAGGGGACGGAAAACGTGAAGTGGTGGTGTGTGACACTTGAGGGGCCGGGCTCGGGCCTGGTCGGGCAGAGGGGGAGCGGCCCTTCACGTGGCCTGTCCAACATGCGTCCCCCCCAGCTGAAGGCGGGGAGAGTCACCCATCCTCTTGGGGACTCTCCTCGTCGAGGCGGAAAAAGCGGGACAGGCCATCCGCGTTGGCGTGATCTGGCCCAGGCCGGTGTTCAACAGTGAAGTCCATCCCTTGTAGGGAGATGGACCAACGTAGTAGTTTTGGGTTCTCCCCCCGCATCTGCATCAGCCACTGCAGGGGTCGATGGTCGGTCTGCACCCGGAAGTGTGTGCCAAAGAGGTAGGGCCGGAGCTTCTTGAGGGCCCATACCACAGCGAAGGCCTCCCTCTCGATGGTGCTCTAGCGTTGTTCTCGAGGTAGGAGTCGCCTGCTGATGAAGGCCACTGGCTGATCAAGGCCTTCGGTGTTCAATTGAGACAGGACCGCCCCAATGCCGTGGTCGGAGGCATCCGTCTGGACGACGAATTCCCGGCTGTAGTCGGGGGCCTGGAGCACAGGGGCGGAGCACATGGCGGCCTTCAGTTGTTCGAAGGCTGTTTGACAATCTGGGGTCCAGTTGACCTTCTTGGGTTGATTTTTGGACGTGAGTTCTGTGAGGGGCCCCACTATGGTACCATAGTCTTTCACGAACCGTCTGTAATAGCCCGTGAGTCCCAGAAAGGCGCGTACCTCGGTCTGGGTGATGGGGGGCTGCCAGGACTGGATGGCGGCAATCTTGAGCTGCAGAGGGGCCACCAGGCCGCTTCCCACCTGGTGGCCGAGGTAGGTTACGGACCCCTGACCAATTTGGCATTTGCTGGCCTTGATCGTGAGGCCAGCTCGCTGAAGGGCCTGTAGCACCGCTCGGAGGTGGTGGAGGTGGTCGGACCAATGGTGGCTGTACACAGCGATGTCGTCTAGGTAGGCGGCGCTGAATCCTTCGAGCCCGGCCAAGACCTGATTGACGAGCCGCTGAAATGTTGCTGGAGCATTCTTCATGCCGAAGGGCATGACCTTGAAATGATAATGGCCATCAGGAGTGGAAAATGCAGATCGTTCTTGGGCCCGGGGTGTGAGGCCGATCTGCCAATAGCCCGCCGTCAGGTCGAAAATACTGAGGTAGCGGGCAGCTCCCATGCGGTCGATTAGCTCGTCTGCCCGGGGGATGGGGTGTGCGTCCGTTTTAGTGACCGCATTCAAGCCCCGGTAGTCGACGCAGAACCGGAGTTCCGGTGTGGTGCCGGGAGGGGCTGCTTTGGGGACCAGTACTACTGGGCTGGCCCAGGGGCTGTCTGAGGGCTCAATGACCCCGAGCGTGAGCATTTTGGTTATTTCTTCCTGGATGCAGGCCCGTACCCGATCTGGTACGCGGTAGGCCCGGTGGCGGATAGGGGGGCTGTCCCCCGTGTCCACGTCGTGCACACACCAGGAAGTGACACCTGGGGTGAGGGAAAACAGGCCGGCGAACTGCAACAGAAGGTCTCGACATTCTTGGCGTTGTTCCAGGGTGAGGGCCTCCGAGAGTCGGACCCCATCCACAGAGCCATCTTTCTCCCGAGTCCGTAGGAGGTCAGGGAGGGGTTCGGAGTCTCCTTCGGCTCCATTGTCTGTGGCCATCAGGAGGCTGAGTTCTGAACGTACAAAGTGGGGTTTCAGTCTGTTAGCGTGGAGGACTCGAAGGGGGTTCCGTGAAGATTCCATGTCGATGAGATAGGTGACGGGACCCTTGCGCTCGACTACTTTGAAGGGCCCCGTCCACCTGTCTTGCAAGGCGCAGGGTTCGGTGGGGGACATCACCCATACCTGTTGTCCGGGTTCAAATTCGATGGAGGAGGCATTTTGGTCATACCACTTTTTCATGTCCTCTTGACTGGCCTCCAAGTTTGCTTTTGCCAGCTCTCTGAACCGTCGGGTCTGGTTGCGGAGGGTTAGGAGGTATTTGAAGACATCTGGAGGGTTCTTTAGAGGGGGCATTTCCCAGCCTTCCTTGACTAGGCTGAGCGGCCCCCGTACGGGGTGTCCATACAATAGTTCAAACGGGCTGAAGCCGAGGGACTTCTGGGGGACCTCTCGATATGCGAAGAGGAGGCACGGCAGCAGCACATCCCACTGGCGACGGAGGGGCTCTTCCAACCCCCCAATCATCCCTTTGAGCGTGCGGTTGAACCGCTCAACGAGTCCGTTTCCTTGAGGGTGATAGGGGGTCGTGAATCGGTAGGTGACCCCACACTGTTGCCAGAGGGACTTCATATACTTAGAGATAAAGTTTGTGCCTCTGTCGCTGACGACTTCTCGGGGGAAGCCCACACGGGAGAAGATCCCCATCAGGGCCCGGCCGACTACCGGGGCTGTCACAGTTCGCAGGGGAACAGCCTCGGGGGAGCGGGTGGCGTGGTCCACCAGTACCAGGATGAACCGATGTCCTTGTCTTGTACGGGGGTCCAGGGGCCCCACAATGTCTATCCCGACCCTCTCGAACGGGGTGGTGACCACGGGAAATGTTTGCAGGGGGGCTTTTAGTTTGCGGCCGCTCTTTCCACTGGCTTGGCACGTGGGGCAAGATCGGCAATGCTGGAGTACATCATTCCTCATTTTGGGCCAGAAGAAGTGGGTCACTAGGCGGCTGTAGGTTTTATCCTGACCCAGGTGTCCAGCCAGGGGGACATCGTGGGCCAGGTTTAGCAAGAAGTCTCTAAAACGGAGGGGCACCACTAGCACTCGGCTGGCCCCCAGCTCCGCGATCCTTTGCTCACTGTATAGCAGATCATTGTCCCAGTAAATCCAATGTGTTCCGGAGGTATCCCCTGTGCTCTGGGCGAGGGCTTGTTGGCGGAGTCCCTCGAGGGAGGGACAGGTCTTCTGCTCTTGCCGAAACTGCTCCTGAGTGGGCCCCCCCTCTTGATGCCACTGGTCGAGGCCAGCGAGGTCCGGAGGTTGAGCTGGTTCTGGGGGGACGGCACGGTCGGTGTCTTCGACTGGGGCGACTGGGGGAGGAGGCGCCGGCCATTCGGGTTCCTCCGGTCGGGGATTGGCACGGGCAGCCATGGACCGGGTGGTGACGCACGCCCAGTCCGGGATGCCCAACATCCCCAGGTGTTCTCTTCGTTCTACAGCTGCCCACGGAGAACTTTCAAGGTCATTTCCCAGGAGGCAGTCTACGGGGGCATCATCCCGGACCGTCACTTTCAACATGCCGGAGACCCCTCCCCATTCGAAAGGGACGCAGGCCATCCGACACAGACTTTCCGAGTTATCGGCTGAACGGACAGGGCAGAGAATGTTTGGTAGGAACTGTTCTGGGGTCACCAGGTGACAGCGGACGGCTGTTACACTGGCCCCGGTGTCACGGAGAGCTTCGGCCTGGCGTCCATTGATGCTCACCCATTGGCTGTACTTCCGGGTGTTAGCGGGTAGGGGGACCCGCGGGACCATGTCTTTCCCCCCTAAGCATGCTAGAGCCATGGCGGCTGGCTCCCATTCTTGATGCTCTTGCTCATATTCGTCCTGTTCCTCGGAGATCTGTTCGTCCCCCAGGGCAGCAGCGGCCACTTGGCGGGGTCTTGGGCTCTGGTACTGTGGGCAATTTGGGTCGTTTGCATAGTGGCCGACTCGTTGGCATCGGTGACACGTGACATTGGCTCTGTATCCCGGTCGCGCCGGGGTGCTGCCCCGGTTGGCCGGGGGGGTGGTGCTGGTAGCGGGGGCGACCGGAGCGTTGTCTCTTCCTCGTCCTTGGCCCCCTCCTCCTCCTCGGGGACGGTGCTGACCGTTGTTGTTCCGGTTCTGTTCATAGGATCCATTTCGGCCCACTCTGGTGATTTCCCACCGGTCAGCCTCGGCTGCGAGCTGCCGTGGATCAGTCAATTTGCTGTCGAGGAGGTGCTGCCGGAGCTCAATGAAGCAATTGTTTGATAGATGCTCCCACACCATGAGATTGAATAGTTGTTCGTAAGTTGTGACATTGCTTCCTTTGATCCAGCCCTCGAAGGCTCGGCTAAAATAGTTCACGTAGTCCACCCAAGTTGTACCCGGGATGCGGGTGCAGTCTCGGAACCTCTGACGGTACATCTCGGGTGTGAGCCCATAGCGGGTGAGGAGGGCAGCTTTCATGTGGTCATAGGAGGTCATCTGGTGGTCCGGGAGCTGTAGCAGGGCATCGCGGCCCTCATTGAGGAATCTCCCCCATAGACCGGCTCCCCAGTCGCTTCGATCGATCCGGTGGGCGGTCATAGCGATTTCGTAGGCCTTGAACCATTGCTGGATGTCGTCCTCTCGGAAGTATTCTCGAACGACATCCTTGGGGATGTGTACCTTCTTATCTGTTGTCCCTGGGTGGGGGGTTGCTCGGGCACTCCTAATTCTTTGTTCTGCTTGCGTAAGTCTATCTCAGCTAACTTGCGCTCGTGTTCATATGCCAGTCTCTTTTCCTCGAGCTCCCTTTGTCTCTGTTTTTCCTCTCTTTCTTCTCGGAGACGCAGGTGCTCTAAGCTCAGTTTTTGTTCGGCCAACTTAAGTTCAACATCCATTTTGAGCCGGGCCATTTCTAGCTCATGTAGCCGTGTTTTTTCTCGTTCCTGGATCTCGTCTTGCGAGAGACCCTTTCTTTGCTCCTCGGGGGCCGTGGTGTTTTTTTCTACTGCTGTGATGCTTTGGTCGGTGGTTCCGACGGCCCCGGTTTCTGCCCAGGACTCTAGGGCATGCTTGAAATCGTCTTTGGTACTGAGACCGGTGGTAGCGATACCTAGTTCGATGCAGAATTGTTTTAATTCACGATGGCTGTACTCGTCCAATTTCTCCATCTGAAATTTCTCGGTGGATCCGCTTTCTTTGGTTGTCATCGTGATTTCGTCGTGGGGTGAGCTACTTTCTGTACGATTATGCGGTGATTCGGATCGCGCCGCTGGCCACCAATGTTAGACGGACCGGGAGGGTCGGCCGAGGATAAGGGGAGAGGTCTCCGGGGAGAGCCGTCTCCAGCGATCGTACAGACAAGTAACTTCCCCCCCACAGACGGACACCACACCAGGTTAAGGTTTAACGATACTTTATAAGCAATTCTTTAAGTACGGTGAAATGATACAAGGAGGTCTGGACTCAGGGGTCCCCTCGATTCTGGTCTCTGGATTGGGAAAAGGGTAGCGGGACAGTCTTGTTACCAATAGATGGAATAGCTCTCAATCCTCGAGCTCGGCGTTCTAGATGGACGGGCCGCGGCGGAGCCAGCAGGTCCCGAGATGGATGAAGGAAGCGACGGTCCGCGGCGGAGCCAGCAGGTCCCGATGAAGATGGTGGTTACAAACGGTCCGCGGCCACGCCAGCAGGTCCCGACGACGATGAAGGTTTACGAAGGTTGCGGCAGCGCCAGCAGGCAGGACGATAGTTCGCAAGGCAGAGCTACGGCAGCGCCAATAGCCCGTCAAGGATGAGTTCTTCTCTGCGTCTCTCGACTCCAGGATACAACTGCCTTCCTGCTCTGGAGCTGCCCCAGTTATAGGGCTGGTGCCCTTTGATGTCCGGACCCTCGCACTTGGAGGTCGGGGGGGTCCGGGATGAGGGAGTCCAGACACCCAGCAGGGGGGTGGAGCCAGCGCCCGGGGAGGTTGTGGGCGAGCGGTACCTGGCGGGGGAGAGCCATCGACACCTCTTTCTCCCATTGACCTGCCAAGTAGTCCGCTCACCTCCTGGGTGGATGGTGGTGCCGGGATGTCTGAGGCCTGGCCAGGCCCAGGGTTGGGGTCGATCGGGAGCCACGCGGCCTCGTGGTGGAGGGTCCAAGATGGCGCCCAGGCTGGGTGCGCGGGCCGGTAGTGGATCGGGCCCACGAGGTCGATATGTTCAGAGGCAAGGGTCCCGGAGGGGACGGAAAACGTGAAGTGGTGGTGTGTGACACTTGAGGGGCCGGGCTCGGGCCTGGTCGGGCAGAGGGGGAGCGGCCCTTCACGTGGCCTGTCCAACAGAGCCAAAGAAAGAAAGTGGAGAAACAACCCAACCGCCATCCTTCGCCTCTAACTAAAATCAGCCCGTAGGAAGTATAACAACCATATCAAAAACAAGAAATCCAGCTTATTCCGTGAGGCATAAGTCAAATCCAAAAACAGACCGAAGGAGCTCTACAACATAATCAGACAACAAACATCCAAGCCTCTGCCCTCACCCCTGAAGGCGTCCAAAGAACTATGCAATAACTTCGCCAACTTCTTCAACGATAAGGTCTTAAAAATCGAATTATCTCTAGACATCAACAACTTACACCTCCAGAAGAGCAACTCGGCTATCCCACAGGTCCTCTCATCCGGCTCCACTCCCTTCCTTTGGCTAAGCTTTCGCCCCGTCCAGGAAACAGAGATAATCTCATTGATCTCGACCTCCAAACCATCAGCACACATTTCAGACCCCATTCCTCCCTCACTAATCAAAAAAATGAAGCTCACCTTAGCACCTATCTGAGGCAAAATCATAAACAGCTCCTTACAAAGCGAAGTGGTCCCCGATTGTCTACAAATGGGGCAAGTCACCCCTCTGCTGAAAAAACCTGGTCTTGACTCAACTGACTTGAACAATTTCAGACCGATATCTAACCTCCCTTTGCTCTCCAAAACACTGGAACGCTGCATACTCCTGCAATTGACGCATCATCTGGACAACATCAATCTCCTGGATCCCCTCCAATCCGGCTTCAGACAAGGCCGCAGCACAGAAACCGCGATGCTGAACATCATAGACGACATTCATGGTTCTCTTGACGCAGACAAGTACTGCCTCCTCATACTCCTTGATCTCTCCTCAGTTTTCGACACAGTGGACCATAAGCTCCTCATCAAGACTCTTCAAGTAAGAGCTGGCCTCGGCGAGGTAGTTCTCAAGTGGTTTTCCTCCTTTCTACATAACCGCTCGCAAATAATAAAAATGAAGAACTTCACCTCCGAAACCCAGCAAGTCAACAAGGGTGTCCCCCAAGGATCAGTGCTCTCTCCTCAGCTCTTTAACATCTATATGGAACCGCTCGCCAAGCTACTCAAGAATGCCAACATCCACTTCCACCTCTACGCGGATGACACTCATATTTACCTGGAAACCTCTTCTCTTAATGACATCCACAGACTAAATGGTGTCCTAAATGATGTTCAAGATTGGCTGACAAAGAATCACCTGAAACTCAATCCCGACAAGACTGAAACACTTCTCATCTCAAACAAAGAAGACAACGCTCAAATCACTGAGTGGCTAAAGTCGATCAATGCTCTCAAAGGTAATCTCACGCTAGCTGACTCCGTAAAATCTCTGGGTTTCACCCTAGACCCCAAACTAACCTTGACAAATCACATTAAGAACTCGGCGAAAAGTGCATTCTTTAACCTCAGACTTCTGAACAAAATCAAACCTTACATTCCCAACAAGGACCTCAAACTAGCCACGCAATCTCTAGTTCTATCAAGACTGGACTATGGGAACTCAATCCTAACAGGCATACCCAAAAAGCACCTGGCCCCACTAAAAACAACACTTCATTCGGCAGCGAGAAAGATCACAGGCTGCAAAAAATCTGACCACATCTCCCCGGCACTCAAAGAACTCGAATGGCTCCCTGTTGAAATGCGTAGTACCTTCAGAACGGCCTGCCTAACCCACAAGGCCCTCCATACTGGCAAACCAGAATACTTGGCAAACAAGCTCAAAAAAGCAGGCCAAGTTAGAAATTTGAGAAGCTCTAACTCTCTGCTGCTCATCCTACCAAAAACCAGAAAGAAGAGAACTGCGGACTGCTCCTTCACAGGAAATGCCCCTAAAATATGGAACTCCATCCCCCCGCACATCAGAACCATACCGTCCTATGCTGAATTCAAGAGCCAACTCAAATCCTTGTTCCTTATCCGTTCCCTAGGTTGTGGGTAACTAGGATCAGCAAGCATCCCTAGAACTATGTGGTAACTCTGAATACTGTTACCAAGAAGTCCTGCTGTCCGAACTTTTCCTCCTTCCAAATTGTCTTTCGTTGATCGCTTTTACTTGTTACGTGTCATGTTGTTCACTTTTTCATTCCCTTTACTGTAAAGCGCTCTGCTACCTTCGGGTCTTGTTAGCGCTATAGAAAACTTCTAAATAAAATAAATAAATAGATATTCTGTCCTCGATATTCTTGTACCACATTATTGTAAGTGTCAATACTCAGCTGTACAACCGCAATGGGTGGAGTACAGTGGGCCACAACGAGGATGACCAGATAGAAAAGCTTGACAGCCAAAGAACAGGGTTTCACTTTTACCACAGTTACATTGTAGACAGTTACTTTCCACCAAGGTGGGCGCCGCTGCCAAGCGAGACGAAACTCATTTCTTGGTGTCTACAGACCGGTGCGAGGGAGGGATGATAATCTGAGTGGCATCCACCCACCTATGACAATAGTCTTCAAACTTTGTAATGCCATGCTTCCCCCTCAAGTAAAAACAAGTTCAGCGGCCTCCTTCCTCTCCAGAATAACAATCATTTTCGCACAATTTCTATGTAAGATTGGATGATCTGAACACATTTACCAGTTCAAGCATTGCAGTTCTGATCAATTATCCATTTTGAAAATGCAATCAAACACTATTGGCAGCCTGGTCTCACAAAAAGTGTGAACGTATCCATAGTGTTATCCTTGATCAGAAATCGGTTGAGTCACTCTGAGTGTTATTTGTAGCGACCACTCCCCCCACTTTGAAACCAGGTCCCACCCAGGACAGGACAGTCGAAAGGCGTTACCGAAGGCTAATTAAGGCGTGGCTACCGCCACTCTCTTTGTTTTAGTAAAAACACAGCTCTTTTTTCAGCATGATGTTTGTCTCTGCTCCGCAAGGGTGTAATAAACACATCGTGGCCAAAGCCTACCCCCTCCAAACTCGAAGATCAATGTAGGCGTCGTCCACGAGTCCACCCTCTCAGTTTGAAGTCCTCTGGCCTATAACATAATGTCTAACCCAAAGGCCAGCCACCATGAGTACAACATAAACTTTAAAGAGTGTCTACCTTGCACCACCAGCCTTACAGTCATATCAACACTTGAGGTATTTTCAAACGAAGATCCCAATAGTGTGGCTCCATCTTAAGAATACAATGGCACCAATGTCCCCCAAGTGCGGGCAGTTTTTTCCAGTTCTTGGAAACTCTTGTGGACTCTTCGTGTCCAGCAGTGCCATAGCATGTATGACTGACCTGGACAGTCAATCAATCAATCAGTGACACTTATAAAGCGCGCTACATACCCGTAGGGTCTCAAGGCGCTGGGGGGGGGGGGGGGGGGGGCGCTACTGCTCGAACAGCCAGGTCTTCAGCTTCTTCCTGAAGGAGAGGTGGTCTTGGGTCAGGCGCAGGTCGGACGGGAGGGAGTTCCAGGTCTTGGCGGCCAGGTAGGAGAAGGACCTTCCTCCTGTAGTCGCTCTTCGGATGCGGGGGACGGCGGCGAGGGCGTGGTTGGCTGATCGGAGGTGGCGTTTGGGAGCGTAGAAGTTGACTCGGCTGTTGAGGTAGCTCGGGCCTTGGTCGTGTAGGGCTTTGTGTGCGTGGGTGAGGAGTCGGAACGTGATTCTCTTGTTGTCCGGGAGCCAGTGAAGGTCTCTCAGATGTCCGGAGATGTGGCTGGATCGTGGGATGTCGAGGATGAGTCTGGCTGTCGAGGATGAGTCTGGCGCTAAGAGACAGTAAGGACGCTGCTGGGAATGACATCTTATGGTCGGCCATAAATCGGGCAGCTCCTCAAAAACTTACTACTTGCATGGGTCTGCCACTAGTTTTAGCCACTGGAAGACCTCACGTGGAACTGGGAAGATGAAACGTGGGACGGAAACATGTTTTTGGTACATGTCCTGTTACCGCCCTCCTCCAAAGGAGGCCTTAAGGTACTGCCCTGAAAGTATGGGCAGAAGTCTACCTTAAAAGTCAAAGAGGCGCCCAAAGTCATCATGTTGGACAGGAGTTAGTGGTAAGTTGAAGTAATGGTGTTGACATGATGCAAAGCTTCTGGTGCCACACAGAGAAAAGGGAGCCACAGCTGCACAACCCCAGGACCCTAAAGAGTGAAATAACTATCTCACTCTGAAACTTCCAGAGGCCTTGCACTTGGATGTGTGAGTAGCAGCCTCTGTCCAAAACCACAGATAGGGAGAGCTACAGTCAACGTTGTCTGATGCTTTAATTCTGGCAGTGAAGCTCAGTCAAGTTCACAACTCCCCTCTATCTCCACATTAAAACTATTGCCTATCGAATAGGAATGCCCCAAATATGGGAGACCCCGGCGGAGAGTTGTCCAGTGGTGTGGAGAACTGTGCTGCTGGCCTCTCTGAGGCACTACAACCTAAGTCTGCTGCACCGTTCGCCAAGTATGGGCAGGTTGTCTTCGGAATTTTTGCAGGTAAAACTTGTGCCCAGGAGGGAGGAATTTCTGGACCAAATAGAACCTCCCCCTGCAAGAAAACTATATATGCAATTAAGGCATGGTTGCCTGCCACTTGGGACACTGACCTGCAAATGGGCAGGCCAAGAGGAGGGAATCTGCCCTGTCTGCAACAATAGCAAAGAAGACATTGCCCATGTTTTGTTTTTTTGCCCTGCTTATAGCGCAATCCGGAGAGCCTGGCTGGTACCACTATGTAGAAATCTGGGACTAAAACATGGTGCTCAAGCCGTTAGAATTTTAAAATATGATACATCCCCCCTTATTGTGTTCTCGGTCTCCCGCTTTTTGTACGGCATTTTGTACGGCAAGTTCCACTTTGATTAATTGTGACTAATTATAATGATGGCCATTTTTCGTTTGATAACTGATTGTATAATAATGTTTTAACCGCTGGTTCTTAATTATTTATGTATTTTATTGTATGTACATACTTTGCCTGTGCTTTTATGGCCGTTGACCGAAATAAAGTTATCACAACTCTACATACGTTTAAATTTGTAAAGTTTGTAGACTTTGAAAAACTTTGGAAACAGGTAAAATTCCACAGATTTTATTTGAGGGAGATTTATCGAGTAAAACTTTGTTTCTGAAACAATTCTCCTGCAAAAACAGGTTTTGAAAGTTTTTATCCCACAAATCCACTGTCTTGTGGGATATGTCTTTGGGAATCTTATGAGCTTGATGAATCTTGGTGGAGTCCAAATGTGCAGCCGCAGAGACATCCAACCATCAGACCTGAAAGGCCAAAGGCTACTCTACTGGAGGGGTCACTAAAAGATCAAGTGGCAGAACCATAGCCCAAAACTGACAGCCCCTGTCTGAACTTCAACATGGAAACTACAAGCAGTAGGCGTTAGGACTCAGGGGTGCAAAGCAGGTGCTAGAGAAGCATTGTACTACTATCCTGGTGAAACAAACCATCTAGGCGCTGCGCTTCAAGGACGTGTCCATGGAGCAGAATGCGTGACTCCAGCCAGAAGGTGCAAAACATTGGCAAACATGCACCGCGTCTGAAGAGCACCCCTCTGACGTCGGTACTGATAAAAAGACCAGATTCTACCCATTAATGTGATCAGGGTGCAGCAAGAAGCTCCTGTTCTGCGCCACTGGCGATAAGTGCTTCCCCAAAGCGAAGAGATCTGTTGTGAAACAGCAGAAGGAAATTCTCTCCAACATTTCTCAGAAATGTTGGAAGCAGCGGAGAGGTCTGAGATGTGCCTGGGCTTGTCACCAGAGGAGACTCTGCTCATAAACACGGAGACTGCATTACTGTAACAGTTGAACTGAGCAGCTCATGCAATGTGTTTTCTTTGCCAATACCTGTCTGACTTGTCCTGCCAATAACAGTTTTTGTATTGTGCTTGGTCACATGTCTACAGGAATGGGCTGAACTCAAGGCTTGTGTGGCACCGGTGTACAGGAATGTGCACAAGTCACAGGCGCAGCCTATGGGCCATGTGTCTCTAGGGATCTGCTAAGACACAGAGTGTGTGGCACCGGTGTACAGGAATGTGCACAAGTCACAGGTGCAGCCTATGGGTCCTGTGTCTCTAGGAATGCGCTAAGACACTGCTTGTGGGGCACTTCTAAGAGTAGGCTAGACTGTCTCCTCATGTACGAGCATGGTTAGGAATGGGCTGCACTCACAGCTTAAACGGCAAAGGTATACAGGAATGTGCACAAGTCCCAGGCGCAGCCTGTGAGCCATGTGTCTCTAGGGATCTGCTAAGACACAGAGTGTGTGGCACCGGTGTACAGGAATGTGCACAAGTCACAGACGCAGCCTATGGGCCATGTGTCTCTAGGGATCTGCTAAGACACAGCACGCATGGCATCTGTGCACAGGAATGTGCACAAGTCACAGGCGCAGCCTATGGGCCATGTGTCTCTAGGGATATGCTAAGACACAGAGTGTGTGGCACCGGTGTACAGGAATGTGCACAAGTCACAGGTGCAGCCTATGGGTCCTGTGTCTCTAGGAATGCGCTAAGACACTGCTTGTGGGGCACTTCTAAGAGTAGGCTAGACTGTCTCCTCATGTACGAGCATGGTTAGGAATGGGCTACACTCACAGCTTAAACGGCAAAGGTATACAGGAATGTGCACAAGTCACAGGCGCAGCCTGTGAGCCATGTGTCTCTAGGGTTCTGCCAAGACACAGATTGTGGGGCACCTCAAGGAGTGGGCTAGAGTGCACAATCATAACATAACATGTGTATTTGTAAAGCGCACGTTCACCCCAGCAATGGGGCATCTTGGCGCTGAAATAACAGATGTATATTGTTACCCAACTCAATGGTACTAATTTTATCGACCTCAAATGGATGAAAGGCTGAGTGGACCCGCCAGGATTTGAACCTGTGACCATGAGGTCGAACAGAGGCCCCTGCAGTGGATGTATTAGTCCACTGAGCCACCAGACCCACATGGACAAGCATGTGAACGAATGTGCACAAGTCACAGGCGCAGCCGTGGGCCATGTGTCTCTAGGGATCTGCTAAGACACAGCTTGTGGGGCACCTCAAGGTGTGGGCTAGAGTTCCTACTCATGGACGAGCATGCAAAGGAATGTGCTGCACTCACAGCTTCTGCGGCACCGGTGTACAGAAATGTGCACAAGTCACAGGCGCAGCCTATAGGCATGTGTCTCTAGGAATTCGCTAAGACACAGATTGGGGGGCCCCTCAAGGAGTGGGCTAGAGTGCACGATCATGGACGAGCATGTGAACTAATGTGCATCAGTCACAGGCGCAACCTATGGGCCATGTGTCTCTAGGGATCTGCTAAGACACAGGTTGTGGGGCACCTCAAGGAGTGGGCTAGAGCTCTTCCTAATGAACGAGCATGGGTAGGAATGGGCCGCACTCACTTATTGTGTGGCACCGGTGTACAGAAATGTGCACAAGTCACAGGCGCAGCCTATGGGCCATGTGTCTCTAGGGATCTGCTAAGATACAGATTGTGGGGCACCTCAAGGGGTGGGCTAGAGCTCTTCCTAATGAACGAGCATGGGTAGGAATGGGCCGCACTCACTTATTGTGTGGCACCGGTGTACAGAAATGTGCACAAGTCACAGGCGCAGCCTATGGGCCATGTGTATCTAGTGATCTGCTAAAACACAGATTGTGGGGCACTGCAAGGAGTGGGCTAGAGTGTTTCCTCTTGAACGCGCCTGGGCAGGAATTGGGTGCACATACAGCTTTTACGGCACCGGTGTACAGAAATGTTCACAAGTCACATGAGCAGCCTATGGGCCATGTGTCTCTAGGAATGCGCTAAGACACAGCTTGTGGGGCACCACAAGGATTGGGCTAGAGTGTCTCCTCATGAACGAGCATGGGTAAGAATGGGCTGCATTCACAGGTTGTACGGCACCGGTGTACAGGAATGTGCATCAGTCACAGGCACAACCTATGGGCCATGTGTCTCTAGGGATTTGCTAAGACACAAATAGTGGGGCACCGCAAGGAGTGGGCTAGAGTGTCGTCTCTTGAATTAGCATGCCAAGGAATGGGCTGCATTCACGGCTTGTGTTTAGTTTAGTTTTAAATTTATAATGCGCAACAGCTACCCAAAAAGGGTTTCCCGGCGCAGAAGCAGGTCGAGGCGTGATAGACAGAAGGCGTTCTATTTATCAAACAACCAGGTTTTTAGCGACTTGCGGAAATTGATATAGTTTGTTTCATTAAGGAGAAAGATGGGAAGAGAATTCCAAAGTGAGGGCCCCAGGTGTGAGAAGGATTTGCGGCCCATCCGGTATAATTTAAATTTCGGGATGACAAACCTTCCTTGAGTGGCTGATCAAAGGTTGCAAGAAGGAATGTATGGCTTAGCCAAGGCAAGCAGGTAACAGGGAGCACTGCTAGATTTAATTTTGTGCATTTAGGTAAGCGCCTTGATTTTTATTCGACTCTCGATTTTCAGCCAATGTAATTTCGTCTATAAGTTGAGATGGGAGTGGTCTTAGGGACTCCACATAGGAGCCTAACTGCGGCATTCTGAGCCATCTCTAGTCTGTGAATTATTGATTTGTTTGATCCCACATAGAGCACATTTCCGTAGTGAAGCCTTGATGTAATTAAGGCATTGACTACGGTTTTTCTGGTCGCTTCTGGTAGCATCCAACAAATTTTCTGCAGCCATTTAATGATGGTGAAGCAGGTGACTGTGACTTTGACTGATTGGGGATGCATACTAAGGGCCTCATCAATTATGATACCTAAGTTACGCACTTGTGATGAGGGAGAAGGAAGATCACCCATTTTGCATGGCCAATGATGCTGGTTACAGAGGTCTTTCTGTTTTCCTAACACCAGTACCTCTGTTTTCTCTCCATTAAATTTCAGAAAGTTCTTTTGCATCCATTATACTATGTTATTTAGGCCAGTTTTTAGAGTAGAGGGGGTGGCTGTGTTATGTGCAGATAGGGAAAAAATAATTTGAGAATCATGACATAGGAAAACATGGATAAGCCGGATTTCTCAGCTATCTCAGCCAGTGGTCTTACATAAAGATTAAAAATAAAGGGCTGAGGATGGATCCCTGTGGCACCCCATGGGCAAAAGAGTGGACTTCAGAGCAGGCAGTTTGAGAGAAGACTTGGAATGTATGGTTGGAGAGGAAGGCAGTGACCCAGTTTAGGGCAGCCCCTCAAATACCCTGTGATATGAGTGTATTTATAAGCACTGTATGGGATACCGTACAAAAGCGGCGCTCACATCCAAAAGATTTAGCGCCACTGTTTCTCAGTTGTCTAGATGGTGACGAATGCCTTCCATGACCCCAAATAGGGTGGTTTCAGTAGAAAAGCCTGCTCTGAAGCCTGATTGAGAGGAATGGAGAAGGTGGTGTGTTGTGGCATACTGAGTTAAGTGAGCATGAATGTGTTTTTCTACAATTTTAGACAGTACAGAGAGCAATGATATAGGACGGTAGTTGCTGGACAACTCCGGATCCGCGGTCGCCTTATTAAGAAGGGGATGTATCATCACATGTTTCCATGTTGAGGGGATATTGAATTCCTCTATTGAAGCATTTAAAAGATGGGTTATCACAGATAGTGCTAGGGTGTTTAACTGTTTTAGTATAGATACGGGTAATGGATCTTTCAGAGATCCAGATTTGATGTTCTTTAAGACTAAAGTTACACTATCTGTTCTGAGAAGAGGCCATACCCTTAGAGAGTGATCTGGATCATTGAATATATCCGCTTGATTAGGGGGAAAATGTGACATATCCAGAGGGGGTGGTGGAGGATGGATTAGGGTAGGATGTGA
This sequence comes from Lissotriton vulgaris, assembly GCF_964263255.1. Classification (NCBI taxonomy): domain Eukaryota; kingdom Metazoa; phylum Chordata; class Amphibia; order Caudata; family Salamandridae; genus Lissotriton; species Lissotriton vulgaris. The sequence goes on along the minus strand of NW_028251998.1, from coordinate 279,391 downwards.
TTTCTGTTCCTATACAATATCTTGATAAATTTTATCAACTTAATGGATAAAAAAGGAAGCTAACTCCTTATATTTAGACTGAGTCAGTGCAGGAGGCTGCATTGAGGTTTTAGATCCGGCTAATTATTTTACTGTGTTAAAAAGGGTTTTAGAGCAATTTGCCGCTTTAAAAACGGTTGCAGTAACAAAGTTTGCTCGTGCCTGTTTACAGAGTTTATGATATTTGTTCAAACCAATTTTGTAGACCTGTTTGGACGAAGAGGTGTAATATTTTCTCCATTTTCTTTCTAGGATCTTACAATCCGTTTTTACCATTTTAAGTGACTCATCATACCATGGCGCAGGGGAACGATGGTTGTTAATTTTTTGATTAGTCAGAGGGAGACAGGTATCTATGGCATCAGTGAGCCAACTTTGCACTGAGGTTGAGAAATGATCTACACTTTGCTCAAAGGATGGCTTTTGGGCATCTAAGAGATCGTTGAGACTGTTCATATCTATTTTTTTCCAATTTCTTTTCAGTTTCAGTGCTCCCCCCCTGTGCACTGACAGTGGTGTCTTTGTCTATTGGCAGTGTGAGGACAAATTTGATCAGATAATGGTCTGACCAACTAGTTGGAAGGGCCGGTGAGCGAGAAATCGCTGTTAGATTAGAAAAAATAGTATCCAAAAAATGCCCAGCGGCATGTGTCGGACCTGAATTTAATAAATTGAGATTTAGGGAGGCCATATCAGAAATAAAATTATAGCTATTTTTACAAGCTGTGTCTTCTAGATGTAAGTTTATAGCTCCTAGAAGGGTGAAGTTTGCTGTTTTTATGGCATATGGAGCAATAAGTTCAGCGAAAGTTGAAGACCAGGCTGAAGGAAAATCTGGGGGACGATAAACAAGTATGCCTGAAAACGTAAAATTAGGAGAAAGAGTCAGCTTGAAAAAGGCAGCTTCACAAATTGGGAAGGAAATATGTTCAAAGTCACATTTGAATATATTCTTAAAAATAATCGCTATGCCTCCATCTCTTTTTGTATTGCTATCCTTCCGTACTATGGCGTAATTTGTGGGTAGCCCTGCTGCGATGTCTGGGCCTGATCTCTCATGGAGCCAGGTTTCTGCAAGAAAGACTGCATCAGGTTGGTTATTAAATAATAAATCAAAGATGTCAGACTTGTGTTTCGGCAGCGAACGACAATTAATACTAATAAAGGTGAGGGATTTATTATAAAGAGTTTGTGGATTTGGTCGAGAGATGAATTAATGATCCTGGCTTCTAGATTGGGAGTAAAGCTAAAACCGCAATTTGCAAACTCCATAATGGCGTGGGCTCTAGTACAATTAGGCGTCAACGGTATCTGAGAGCCTTTAATTTTTCATCGGGGTAAATATAATCACATGTCTTTATCGCCGGATTTAGGTTGTGAGAAACACCTACCTGCGCTATAGCAGCGCCAGGGAGTGTGGCCCTGGGCCCGGTTTAGGCGCAGAAAGGCGCCGACGGGCTTTCCTTTGGCGCGCCTTTGGCGCGTCCGCTGCCCTTTTGCATTGTGTCGTACATTTGAGTATTGGCCCCGCCTCTGACTCCTCCCCCTATCGGCCGATTGGCTAAGGGCTAAGGGTGTTGTCTGGAGCGTCGGAGTAACGACGAGCGATTTAGTTTAATTTTAAAAGTAGTGAGTGATGACTTCTAACACAACAAATTCTACAGTGACAATTTTAAAAACAGAGAGCGCTGGCAGCACCGATCTTGCGCAATGATTACAAGCCTAAAATCGCCTGCTCTCGCGCTACTGTGTGCTTTTGAGCCTTGGCCCCGCCTCTGACTCCTCCCCCTCTCGGCCGATTGGCTAAGGCCTAGGGGTGTTGTCTGAAGCGTCTGAGTGATGACTAGCGATTTAGTTCAATTTTAAAAGTAGTGAGTGATGAAGTCTAACACAACAAATTCTACAGTGACAATTTTAAAAATAGAGAGCGCTGGCAGCACCGATCTTGCGCAATGATCACAAGCCCGTGGCACCGGTATACAGGAATGTACACAAGTCACAGGCGCAGCTTATGGGCCAAGTGTCTCGAGCGATCTGCTAAGACACAGAGTGTGTGGCACCGGTGTACAGGAATGTGCATAAGTCACAGGTGCAGCCTATGGGTCATGTGTCTCTAGGAATGCGCTAAGACACAGTTTGTGGGGCACTTCTAAGAGTTGGCTAGAGTGTTTCCTCATGTAAATGTAAATGTAAATGTGGGTGTACTTGTAAAGCGCACTGTGACTCCAAGGAGTATCCTGGCGCTGAAGACCGCTGGGGAACCCGTCCTGGTTTTCCCTGTGAGATGGTCCCTTTCTGGGTATCTCCAAGGTGAAACCAGGCATCCCTGGCGTCTGTGGGGGGCCGTTGTAGAGATGAGGCAAGCTTAATGCCCAGAGTTGCCGAGTGTGTTCCTTGGTTAGAGTAGGCACCGAAACGAGAATTATCGAGTCCGTTTGACCCTGGTCCACAACCCTGCCGCGTCGGGGATTGAACCCTGGTCCCGGGCCGTTCTCTGCTTACGGGTCTGCCGCCTCTAACCAGTGAGCCACACCACTCATGGACGAGCATGGGTAGGAATGGGCTGCACTCACAGCTGGGGCACCTCTAGGAGTGGGCTAGAGTGTTTCCTCATGGACCAGCATGGGTAGGAATGTGCTGCACTCACAGCTTGCGTGTCACCGGTGTACAGAAATGTGCACAAGTCACAGCGGCAGGCTATGGGCAATGTTTCTCTAGGGATCTGCTAAGACACAGATTGTGGGGCATCGCAAGAAGTGGGCTAGAGTGCACGATCATGGACGAGCATGTGAACTAATGTGCATCAGTCACAGGCTCAACCTATGGGCCATGTGTCTCTAGGGATCTGCTAAGACACAGATTGTGGGGCACCACAAGGAGTGGGCTAGAGTTCTTTCTGATGAACGAGCATGCGAAGGAATGGGCTGCACTCACAGCTTGTGTGGCACCGGTGTTCAGAAATGAGCACAAGTCACAGGTGCAGCCTATGGGCCATGTGCCTCTAGGGATCTGCTAAGACACAGATTGTGGGGCTTCGCAAGAAGTGGGCTAGATTGTTTCCTCTCGAACGAGCATGGGTAGGAATGGCCTGCACTCACAGCTTGTGTGGCCTCTGTGTACAGGAATGTGCACAAGTCACAGGCGCCATTATAACAAACAGGGTTACCCTGTAAAGTCAAAGAACCTGGGTACTGGTCAGTACAGAAAAACAATGGTCCTGGACTGTTGTGACTTAGGTTCAAAACAGTATCATTGAATGAGTATAATCATTTAGGCACATAAGGTCATATGCAAAAAGAAATAGCAAGGCCACTGCCAAACGACTGATAACTTAAAATCATTCAGTCACACATTGAGTTATTTCAAAGAAACACACTTGAGTTATTTCCAAAAATGATGTACAATGTTATATCCTCACGATTATCATCAGGAAGAAGGGGGGGGGGTGTGTGAAAGTTTAGTGGTCATGTGAAAAAAAGTTGAAAAGGGAAAGAAGAAGCAATTGTCGTTTCATTAGGAAATTCAAATACTTAAGACATTAGGGATCCAGCTAAAGCTGAAATGGTCTCCCTTCTGATATTCTGGCCTACCCCTATGAGCACAGTTGCGTACCGTACATTTGTCAAATTGTTCTCTTCACAGTGTAACTTCATCTGTGAGTCAGGTGTAGGGGGTCAGATGTAGGGTGTAGGCCTATTCAGGGGCGCCCCCTGAATAGGTCCAAATCCAAACTTAGGTCCAAAATTAGGTCCAAATCCAAACTTCACTAGAACAGCAAAAGTGGAAAAGCCATTCAACCATGTCAAAGGCCATTTGAGCGTCGAGGGAGACTATAATTGCGTCTTCTTGTATAGCGTGCTTACGACCCAGCACACTGTGAAGGCGCCTCAGATTGAGGGCTGGATTCCTCCCTGGCATGAAGCCTGACTGGTCTGGGTGTATCAGTGTGGTTAAGTGTGGTGCTAGTCTATTGGCCAGGGATTTAGCCAGAATTTTGGCTTCAGCATTAATCAAAGATATAGGTCTGTATGAGGTACACTCATGAGCCGGTTTGCTGGGCTTTTTGATGGCCACTTTTGTTGCTATCCTCTGATCTCGTGGGATTTCTCGGCTGTCAAGAGCAGCTTCATACATAGTCACGAGGTGCCGTGTGAGTACTGTCGCATTTTGTTTGTACCATTCAATAGGTATACCATTTGGGCCCATGGCTTTCCCCGATTGGAGATTCTTGATGGCGATCGTTATCTCCTCCGTGGAAAATTCCACTTCTAATAATTGAGACTCCACTTCTGTAAGTTTGGGGAGTAGGATATCATGTAGGAAGGCTTCGGCGTCTGTCTGTGTTATTGTAAGCGCTGAGGTATATATTAGTTCATAATGTCGTGCCAAAAGATCTACCACTTCCTGCGGGTTTGATACCATTTGCCACGTGGGGAGCCGCAGTTCCACAATCCATCTGTCTGCCTTATCTCGTTTGTCGAGCCATGCTAGGAACTTACCGGCTTTATCTCCGATTTCATAGACCGTGTGCTGGGTCGTGCCTCCTCCCATAGATAGTCCCTATATTCCTGTTTCTTGAGAAACCGCCTGTGGGCGGCCTCTTCTGAGGGATATTGTCTGTGAGCCTTTTCCCGGTTGTCAATCTCTTTCTCGAGGGCCGTCACTGTCCGGGCTTTTTCCTTTTTGTGGTGTGCGATTAGGGATATAGCCTTTCCGCGAAGCACTGTTTTACAGGCTTCCCACAGGACAAGCGGGGATGTAACTGAAGATCTGTTTTAGTCAAAGTACAATTTGGTCGCGTCTGTAAGTCCCATCCCAATTTTCGCATTTTTAAGATAACCTGGATAGATAGGGAGTATGCGTTTGTGTGTGGTAGTGTGCCATGTGTAGAGAATGCTGAGGGGAGAGTGGTCAGAAATACCTCCTGGTAAATGCGTCACTTCTAGCGCGTGTCCGTGTTCCCCCATGGGTATCAGTATGTGATCGATCAGGGACAGACTACTGTGTGCCCCAGAGTGATATGTGTACTGACGTGCCTGTGGATAGCGTAGTCGCCAGGCATCTATGAGGCCCAATGTGTTCTTAAAATTCTGCAAGGCCAGTGCACGTTTGGTGCTGCGGTCGGGGGGTGTACGATCCAGGGTATCATCTAGTGTTGCATTTAGGTCGCCTCCTATTATCAAGACACCTTGTGGGAGCTGAAACGGAAATTTGCTAAGCGCCGGAAGGGCCAGTGAGTGGAGCGCGGGGGATGTACACCAAAAACCAAGTTAATTACCGACCTTCCCATTGGCATGAGCTGACCGCAAAACGACCCTGGTTGTCAGTGTAAGTGCTGTGTATCGGGTGTTGTTTGTAAACTAGGATACCTACCCCTCTAGAACCTGTCATAAATTCTGAATGCACCGCTAGTCTGAAGCCCCATCTGTCTAGAGCTTTACAGGTCCTACCTGTCAGGTGGGTTTCTTGAATTAAGGCTAATGCTGTCGCCTTTCGCTTTAGATACTGCAGGACCAGCCCCCGCTTAAGCTTGTCCTGGAGACCGCTGACATTCCAGGAGATTATTGCCAAATGTTGCCCGCGTTGCGGCGCCACAACAGAAGAGTCATGCGGTATGGTCATGGATGATGTGTGGGATGAGTGCCGCCTATTGTGGAGTGTGCTACAGTTAGCAGTGAGCCATGTACATATAAATAGGGTGTGCCAATAAAAGAACATAAAACATTACTTTCAGTACAATAAAAGAATTCCCAACAACTTCGAGATCCCACCCCCCTCCCTGCCTCCCTGCAGGACGGATTCAGAACTACCCGCCACCCCAACTTTGCAGAGCGCTTAAATCCCATTACCCAGTACAATTGTAAGGGTAGAGGAAAGCTCCTGTGATGATATCCCCGGGGCTAGTCGAGAGACATCATAAATCTTGTGAGGAAATAAATCCTGAAAATACCATTAAAGTTGACTACCAACATTACTTGTCAGAGAAGGACTAAGTCTACTTCGCCCTACATAGCAAAAAGCATCATATTGGACTACATCTGCAACTGTGCCTCTGTCAGTATTTCAATCAGACAACCTGCTGTTGCACAATGTCTCAAATCAACCCCAGTAGAGTTAGGCCGGGCCATATTAAACAGAAAGAGTGCCTGCAAGGTGCTAGTCATCCTAATGTCTCTGTGTTTCCACCGCAGTCATCGATTCCGACGGGTCTGGTGATTGCGATCCTTCAGTTCTGTGGTTGTTGTCCCGCCCTGGTTTTCCACGAGTCAGGGCTGGACGCCAGCCCTCCAGCCAGTCTTGCGCCTCTTCCGGAGTGGGGAAAAACCAAGTCTTTCCATTGGCTACTACTCTGAGTTTTGCGGGGAACATAATTGAGTATTTAATTTCACGTTTTCTAAGTTCTTGCTTTACTGCGATGAATGTCTGCCGCTGCTTGGCCACTGCAGCCGTATAGTCTGGAAAGAAGGATATTGTGCTTTGATGGTATCTGAGCGGGGGCGCTCTGGTCATTTGCAGAATGACATCCTGGTCCCGGAAGTTGAAGATACGCACCAGTATGGGCCGAGGGGGTGCCCACGGTTTGGGTTTGCCCCCAGGGACCCGGTAGGCTCGTTCAACTGAAAAATAGTTTGAGAGGCCTCTAGGCTGCAGATGAGTTTTGACCCAATCCTCTACAAAGAGGTCCATCACGGGGTCCCCTTCTCCTTCCGGCACACCCACAATACGAAAATTGTTGCTGCGGGAACGGCCTTCAAAATCATCCAGTTTCGCCGCCATGATCTTTCTTTCGGCCTCTAACTGTTTTACTTGCTTCTTTAGAGTTATTGTGTCAGAGTGTAGTTCTGTGGTCCTAGCTTCTACCTTGGTTACACGAGAGCTGAGGTTTCTAAGGTCGGCACGAATCAAAGAGAGTTCTGTTGACAGTGTCAATGCGGAATTCCAATGATGTGTGAACCTTGTTAAGTGTGGACATGAGATCGACCAGGGTGATCTTCTTCTCCGCGGAAGGGCCCTTGCCTACCACGGCTCCTGGTTCATCTCGACCGCATGGGTCCTGCTCTGATTTGGAGTAGGCGTATTTTTCCAACTTGTTGTGCTGGGTCACTCGTTGATGGTACTCACCGCCGCCTGACCGTACCGTTTTACCGTGTATGCGGCCTGTCGGGTTTCCCACCAGCCAGCTGCCACTGCTATAGCGCTAATAAAAGGAGCGAAGTGTATCCCCTCTGCCGATGAGCTGTCTCTCTGGTCCAACCAATGGAGCCCGGTACCACGAGGAATGGCGGAAGCCCTCAGATGAGTCCCCCCCCAAGTCACGGGGAAACTGGCATGGAGAGTGCCCGTGGACGAGCGCTGGTTTTTCGCTGCAGGAGTGCCAGAGTCAGTAGTCAATCTTGGGCCCCGCCGTCTTTCACTGGAACAGTGCTTCTACCACTGCGCATTGCGACAGAAAGTACGTTGCGGGCCAGGGAGTCACACCACTAGGCCTCACAGTCCTCCCAGGTCTAGAACAGATCAATATTGCAGCCTACCTGGTGCGCAGTGTGCCCCCTCCCGGCATTGGCCATCAAGCAGTGGAGATCGGGTCGTCCGTAGTCTGTCCCCAGTGCCACAAAGCCTCACCGTGTTTGAGTTGAGCTGCAACGTCACTTCACTAGCGTCTGTAGAGGTCTCACGGCACCTGTGAGCGCCCGCGGCGTACTGCGCTCCGCAGCACCCTGGGAACCGTGAGCGTCAGAGGCGGACGCCGGGCACTGTTGGAAATCAAGGCCCTGGTCGCCTCGTGGTGGGAGGCCGCACTTCCCCCGACACTGTCTGTGCTCATAGGAAGCAGACAGGCGACTTGGGAAGCAATCGGTTGAGGACATGGGAGCTCCAGGCACCCTCACCAGGAAAGGAGTCAGGGGCTTACGATACGGATAGATGTGCGGATATTATATGAAGCCACCGGGGGATCGGAGCTCCTCTAAGCTGCAGGCCACGTCCCCATGCAAATCAATCTTAACCCTGTGCCTCATGGGAACCGTCCAGCTTGAACTGCCACGCCAGGTCCTCCATGGACCAGAAACAAGCATCCTGTTAATTTTGATTTTGTCAACCCAAGTGGGAAGGGTATGCCAAGACGTGGGACCGGTGCTCACTGTGGCACTAGATTCAAGCTAGTTTGGCTGGTGAGTGGTGATTCCCTGAAACCAGTCCCAGGATGCTTGTTTCAGGCCCAGGGAGGACCTGTCTGGCAGTTCGGGCTGGATAGTTCCCGTGGAGAGGAAGGTCAAGACTGATTTGCATATGGGATCAAACCGGGGTGGTGTGGTGAATAATATAACGATGGATTAAACCCAGATCTGTGACTCGGGGTAAATGTTTGATTTGTTCAGCATTCTATACATTATTTGTTCTTTTTGCTTCCATCTTTAAAGTGGCATCTAAAATATATTCCAGAGTTTTAACTTGGTCCTGTGACAAACGTGATAACACATACAGACTGGGATATATACGTTTTCAATTACCAGGATTTAGCATTCACCCGTAACAGATCTCTTGGCTCTAGAACGTTCAAAATACAGGTTTCTTGCCAATGTTTTGGCTTAGTTATATGGGAATTATCTGCACAAGCTGAGGCAGGATTTGGTATGACCATCAATCACTGTGACTTGTAACAGCTCCCGTTAAGCTCAGGAGATGAGATATTAGCACAAGAATGCTCTATACGGGGCAATCTACCTCTGATTAGTTTTATTTGGACTAAAGCAGCATCTCTATATTTACCAATCAAAAAATGTAAATAAACATTCTGCAGTGAAATAAACGGACACAAAATGTTCTTTGCAGTACCTTGTTTTAAAGGGACAACTAGAGAAAATAATGAAAAGATTATAAAACTGCAAACTAAATATAGAAATAATATTTAAAGAACAAAAAACATTAAAAAGACTTTTGGAGAGAAATTTGATACCCCAATGTGGTATGCTATACCGAGTACTACTTTTAAGTACTTTCACCAATCATGCCTCTGGTGAGATGCAAAAAAGCAGTGGGTCACAACTTGCAATAGACAGCAATCTAAAAACAACAATTCTAAAGAAAAGTTAATCACAACTGCTGTGTCATAATCAATCTACATTTTTCAATGTTGCTAAATTTGAATAGAATCAGAAGTACAGTCTGCTTTGACTTTGTGCAACACATTTCTACACTCTAGGATGATAAGAATTGTATGATTGACCTAGTCCTAGAAATCTGTTTATTCCCGAATGCCTTAATTTCCACTTCATTGCTAGGGTCAGCTTGTACCCTCTCCCACTTGCATCTACTTATGGAACAAACCTTGGCGTTAAGCATCAAGAGTAAAGGTTCTTGTCTGTGTGGTGGAGCTGCACCGCGGGGCCCCATGTGGAGATTCCCTGTGGATGTTCTGTCAGATGGGGTGAGTAAAGAGGCTCTGTCTGACTAAATGGGGCATAATTAGGGCACAATACATTGTAGGGTAACCGTATTAAGCCATGAAGGCCGTATTACGGGGCAATGCACCCGGCTGACATCTGGGGTGCAGTGACAATTTGAGAAGGAATTGCATATAGAGGAGCCTGGACTGGCTGATTTACACTTGCGGAATTTGTCCGATCTGGAGGTCCGGCCGGAGGCGACTTGTGTGCACTGTCGGATTGTGGGCACGTGTGACAGGTTGTATAGGTGCCCTCTGAAGCAGTACTGTCAGAAGTTGCATTGCGAGAACGATAAGTCAGGCAGCCTTTTGGCCTGGATCTTCCAATAGGAGAGGGCCATTACTTTTATATCCCATTTAATTAATATGGATGGCATGACAGTGACTTCGTAGGCTGCTGTTGTGGCCACCTTTTGGTATCATTTGGACGAGGTCTATAGGGGGTGCTCGCATAACTCGCATAACATGGTTGTCCAGATTCAGGCTTTCCTTGGGCATATTGATCTCCCTCGGATTGATGGGATTTGGTAGTAGGCTTGGGCTTTGATGTAACCCTAAAAGAGTTATGCGCGGCGCTGCAGATGCTCCCTAAGAAGAAGTTCCCTGGGTGGACGGATTCCTGCTGGAATACTACAAAGACTTCTCCGCTGCTCTCCCTCAGCGGCTTCTCAAGGTGTTCCTAGAAGCTAGGTAGATGGGGTTCTGCTTCCGACCATGAGGGAAGGGGATATTTGTATGTTGCGAAAGCCAGATGGGGATATGTTGGACCCAGCAGCATACCGACTGGTCAGAATTATTAACACGGACATGAATATTCTATCTAAAATCCTGGCCAATCTCCTGAGCCCTAAAATGAGGGGCCTGGTGTAAAAAGACCAGTGTGGGTTTATCCAGCACCGCAACACGGGCAGGAATCTGAGGAGCCTTACAAATGTACTACATACGGTAGAAAAGTTGGATAAGGAAATGGCGCTAGTCTCAATTCACATAGAATAAGCTTTTGATACTGTGTACCGACTTGAACTTTTGAGGTTTTTGAGTTTTTGCCTGTACTGTCGGCCATGGACCTGATTACTCTACACATGTTCCAGCACCAGGGTCTGGCTGGGGTGTAGTCGGTTGGACAGCTGGGAATCGGGGAGAAGGACTCGGCAGGGTTGCCCCTATTCTTTGCCTTGATGTTAGATCCCATGGCAATTTGGGCCTGATGGGTAATGAATGACTGGGGCTTAGAGCTGGATGAGACGCAGCACATTTTGTCACTGTATGCAGTTGATGCTCTGTTCTATCTTAGGACCCACAGAGGTGGTCTTGTTGCGACTTTTTGATAAGTTTGGAGAAGTGCAGTCTGAAAATTAATTTTGAAAAATCAGCTGTTTCCGTTGACGGCATTGGTGGGGACCCGGGTAGACCATCTCCATGATTTGGGCTGAGGTTGGAATTTGACCAATTTCGATATTTAGGCATGACGGTTACAAAAGAACAGAAGTTGCAGCATAGGATTGGGAGGGTACTGAATTCACTGCGATCATCTGTGTACTTTTGGAACACTTTGGGGTCTATTGCGAGGGTGGGCGGGCATCGGGAATTGGGACCGCCCGCTATTTGTGCGGCGGTCCAGCACATACAATTAGGATGCGCCCGCCACACTGGCAGGCGCATCCCGCATTTTTAACATTGCAGCGGGCGGTGCTTTCAGCAGCACCCGCCGCAATGTTAAAAAGGCATTTGTGCATTTCCATGCACAACGTGGCAGGCACCGCACGGTGCCTGCAACGTTGTGCATGCAAATGCAAGGGGCCCAACGAAATTCGTTTTATGTATTTAATTGTTTACTTACCTCTGTTCATCCATATTCCGGTGTTTACTACCCCCACCCTGCCTCTCCAGCGCCCTGCCCCACGGAACTCCCTCCACGGGCCGCTACTGATGTTCATGAGCTTTTGATCTGTTTAGTGTGTTTACAATGAATACTATTTGATTGTCAAATTACTGTGCTAGTCATATTTTAATAACAAATAAAAAATAGTAAAAAAAAAAAACATATGTCATCCTTTGGTTCCATACAAATTCAATTGGGTTGAGGTTAATGAAGATTATTGCTCTGAGATAGGATGTGGAGGTGTGAATGTGTTACAAGTGATTTATCCAAAGGGAGTATAAAAAATGTCACTCTTTGCGCCGACTTTAAGAAGGTACCTTTTTCAGCCGGGTTAACCTGGTTCCTCTATCTGACCCAAGCTCCATGGAGGTCAGAGAGAACTTGTGACTTACCCCGATCTGGCACAACCAGAGGCCCACAAGAGGCAGTTTGTTCTTTTAGGCACTATAATTACTAAAAACGTTGAATCTGCATATCTCTGGTTCTCCAGATTGGATTTTTTGTTGTTGTGGTTTCCTTTTCTTTCGTAACATTGACTCTATTTTTCTAAATTGGTTTGGTATTTGTCTTATGAGTTGTGTGCACTTTATTTCTATTTGTGTGCTGCATACACACTTTAATGTCCTCTAAATTAATCCTGGCTGCTTTGTGCCAAGCTACCAGAGAGCATAGGTTAATTTAGTAAATTTAGATGTTCACCCTGACAAGGATTTTGGCTATTGCCTGAGTTGGGCTTCCCCTCAACTAATAACCCAATTTCCTACTCTTTAGAATTTATATCTGGCACATGCTTTAATATACTTAACAAGAAACTAGGAAATTGACAAGAAAATTAACAGCACGTAAAATAAGGTGATCACATTCACTCATGATTTCAAAGCGCATGCATGCCTTTTCTTTGTCAGAGTAATCAAAATCAGGGATTGCAGGTACAACCACCGACAGCGATCATGGAGAAAAGTTCCTGCTGTGCAACCCATGTCCTAAGCCCCGCCCTCTATCTAAACAGTTGGTACTTGTATTAAGCAGGCTCATTTAAATAGGTTCCTGGCTTCACAAGGAATCCCTTGAGAGTGACCAGCAGTGGGGTGATGTGGTCACACCTCCTGGTGCCCGAGGCCCACGTTGCAGCTGCATGATGGGCAGCCAGGAAAAGTATGGAAATAAATAAGAAGAGATCATTGCTACAGAACTTTAGGAACTGAGCCACTGATGGGCTCATGCCATCCTTGAGAAGAAAATATGCTAGCTCCCTGAGAAGTCGAACATGGTACTTAAAGCTGTTGACTATATTCTAATATCACTAAACTATATCTGCATACATGGAACCACATCCAACCACATTCTGTACAATTTGTACGTATTTATTATGCCCTTCACCACCACAGCTCCCTCAATGTCCACAGGAGGTCAATCAGCTGGTAAATGTGTTCCTTAATGGTTGTGACTGCTCAAAGTGTGCTGGTCCAGAAAGGAGTGGCATTTCCTCTAGTCTCCTGCTGACCTCATTGCTCTAAGCCAGCGCTGGCAAGGCCAATAGGTCTCGCCCAAAGTAACTCTATTGGCTTTGTCTTTTTGTTTTAACTATGTTGTACACCAGCATATCTGTGCAGCATGGCAGAAAGTAAAAATAAAAGCACTATGATGTGGTCAATGCTGACATGGTGTCATAGCGCTTTTATTTCTTTACTTTCAGACATGCTTCACAGCAGCCATGCTTTTATACAAAATGGCTAAATAAAGCCATTTGGAAAGCCAAAGAGCTCTCGCACATTTTTTTCTATGTGGCGGAGGTGGAGAGCCAAGGAATGCAGGACAGTGGGGGAAGGGGCAGCATGGAGGCACAAAACAATGGAAAGCAAGAGGAGGGTAAGACAGGCAATCAACATGAGGAAGTAAGGAGGGGCAGACAAGACCTGGGTCAGCGGGCAAGCTACACCAAAGATGGTGGGAGGAGAAATGGACGGAGCAAGTAATAGCCTGGACAGTTGGAAGAGGGTGGGAGAGGGAGGTGGCAAGCACCTATGGGGTTGAGAGGGAGCAATCCACATCACAGACAGCTGGAGGTCAGGAGGTTGATGGGGCAAGCATCGATGCAGAGCGGCGACAAGCAATGCAAACACAATGCATTCTGGTGCGGGCACAAAGATCATTTTAGAAATTACCTTTAAAAACGCGTGGCCAGGGTATGGACACTGGCTGTAGAGTGGAAGATATCCAGTCCATGCTCAATAGAATGGGAAAACACAGAAAGAGAAAGTGAAAGCAGGAGGCTCTGACCAATGAGGAGCAAGGAACTGAGAGTGACCTCAAAGTCCATCTATGGTTAGTAATGGGTGGGCTCTAAGTCCTTTATTAGAGTTTTATATTTACAAGAGATCTTTAATGCGTTAGCGCATGCAATGTTTCAAGTGAGACCAAATAAATAATCAGTTGCTATACTGATTAAAAGCCTTTGTGAACAGTGATTAAAAGATCAATGGAGCAAAGTATTTTTTTCCTACAGATAGTTCTGTTGCAATCACGTCTCTATTTTCCTTCAAATGTCTTATCTTAATTACAGTGATTGTCTCATGTCCCTGTAGAATAGATCTTCTTCAATATATTACAAATAAAGCAGGGAATGCGCTTATTCGGAACTTCACACTTATGCTGTGATACTCACATTTCAGGAAAAGGAGACGTTTAAAGCCCAAAGTAATCTCAGAAAGTCATCTGACAGTCAACATATGTATTACTGTTACTATGAATTGTAGCAAAAACATCAGTGCTTTTAATAACAATGCCATACTTCTAATCTCATTATGCCATGTTAGTTTTACTCACGTGTTTTCCTCATTTACTAACTACACGTCTGAGTAAGGGACCTGTGTGGTTTCAAAAGCCCACATACAGAGTCATCTGTGTTTTGATTGTAATAGTCCTAAAAGGGATCGCTGCCCACATTACAGTTAAGTTTGGGGCACACACATCCCTTTTTAGGAAGATGTAAAACGATATCAGCGTTTTCGGGAAACTGCTGGAACAGCAGAGGGAATCTGTTGAATTCAGCAACGTGTGATTCCTCCAATTAGAGGCATGGAAGTTGCAACTTTTACAATTAATTTTCGCAAAAGTCTGTGGAATTTTTCTCAAAGGTTTCTCTGTTTTGCACTTTACCAGACAAGGTGAAAAAATGTGACTTTTTCAACAAATGATAATGTAGATATATAATATATACATCTATACACACACACACACACATATATATATATTTTTAAGGGTAACAAAATGTTTCTGCATACAATACAATTAATGGGAAAAAGCTAGTGCTCTTCAGCTGCGCTGTGCGTTTATGCGTAGAATAGCTTTGCAAAAAGTAAACATGCGGAGGGAAATACTACACAAAATTCGAGAATTGCTGGCTTTCATTAGAGGTAAATAGTCTTGCTCAGTGGAAAAAAATGTCTTGAGATCTACAAAAAAATTGTGTTGATGAGGGACAAGATAAACCAAGAAACACTGCCAACTTCACAAAGGGTGAAAACTGTGAACTTTTACAAAACTTCCCCATGGGGAAATTTAGTTGCACACCTTACTTCTAATGTCTGAGCAAATATAACCTCACCGAGGAGCTGAATTAATTTAACCCGACAGAAGACCCTTGAGCAGTTCTGCGAGAAGGTCAGAGTGGTGGGACCTGCAGGTCTCGGAGTGCAAGTGCCCTGCGGTCTGGCTCGTCCAGTGCACAATTGATCAAAAACAAACAGTCCCCAGGCAAGAAACTGATGAAAGCTTCAGCAGACACAGATCAGATGGCCGTGGCTTGCCAAAGCAAAGACAAACCAGGGTCCTTTAGTTCCAGGTCAGTCATGCTGACGTCACAAAGCAGGCATTGGACAATGTGCATTTTATTGGAATATTTGTATTGCACATCAACAGAACTCCATGTTATCAGAGCACGGTAGTACAATTTGGTGTAAAAACAAAAGAGCGCAGTTGAACATGAAGACCAAACAAACTGAAACAAATCAAAGTATCATTAAAGACTACTAAACAAAACGTACCATATAAAACGCTCAATAAAAATTACAAAGAGTGTAAACAGAAAGGCTGCTGAGATAGTGAAGTGCAATTTGACAAGGAATGTGGAAGTGTTCCTCAGAACTGAGATAAGACGGAAAAACGACGTGAAATACCTCACAGATTGAACAAAAAAAGCATTCTTAAACTGTAAGACCGCCATACACGTCAACTTTCCAAATGCCCAATAGAAGATTTTCCACTGTGAGAAAAAATCTGGAAGAGTGAATTATTTGGAACTGTACATTTGTAGATTCCTTTTGTTTTCTTTCCGCAAGCAGCTACATTACCCTGCATGACCTATGAGAATGGCCCCTTCCCTAAGCTACACCGGTCCGGAAAAGCATTTACTCTTGCTCGAACTGGTGAAGTTTTAAATGTGCTTCCAGGGTCAGAAACCACCTGCCAAATGTTTGAATTTGCCTCATACGTATAACTCTGTTTGTGTGAGCCCTGTTTTCTGTCAACAACTCTAAAGTTACAATGCGGGGGGGCGTGGCCAGCTGCCGACGGGAATGGCCGCACGGTAGCCAAGCTCCGTTGCGCCACTCCCGAAATATCCGTCTAAATCCATCCGCCCCGGCCGAATCGTCTTCCTGAGTGGTCTAATGAAGCTGCCGTTATCCGAGAAGCAGACGACGTTTGAGTGAGATCGGAGGAGACCAGGCGAGGTTGTTACCGTCGCGCGATCTGCCTACTGAGACCACGCCGGAGGAGAGTGATGCTCCTTGGCAGGCGAACTCCACGCAATGCCGCGGCTGCGGCCTGGGCCGCGGCTGGATCTGAAAATGGGAGCGGGCGGCGCTGACATCCCTGGCGACGACGCACACAGAGGACATTTAACGGAGTCTCCCAGCCCGTTAGTGGATGCCAGGAGTTTAGTGGAGATCTGTCGCTGAGCGAGGCCGACCCCCGCTCCGGCATCATAGCCTGCATCTCGACAGGAGCCCCTGAACTGAGGTGCACTCCACAGGCCATTGATCCCGAGCCTGCCCCTCTAGTTTCGAGAGCGGACTTGAGGGCCGATGTAACGGCCGATAACCTACTAGCAAGCGCACATAACCCCCAGAGAAGTGAGTGGTGTCGAATGGGACAAGCACAGCGCATAAGTCCTAAAAAAAGAAGTGGGGGGACGCTGTCACCGGAAGGGACATCACAACAGGAAGTGACATCACGAAATGTGGCTTCCACCATCGGGCTCATTGCCCCCCTTGCTCACCCCTTAGATGCGATTGCATCTGCGAAGCCAGCGCATGCGCAGCATCCTGTGAGCTCCGATCTCGTCCCAGAGAGGGCAAAGAGTGAAGTCCAGCTGTTTGGCAGGGGGGATGGCGTCCACCGGTAAAATAAGTGGGGGAAACGCCGTCCACCGGAATTGGTACCTCGACTCGAGCCCTGGACAAGCAGGAGACGCCGCGGCTCACAGAAATATCGAGGGAGCTGTGAAGGCCTGATTGCTGCCCGGACCAATTTACTTGCCTCTGTGTGAGTTGGCCTGTGGGACCCGTAGAAACTTGGGGCCCTCTCCGACTGGCGGGTGGGGTTGGCAGGCGGCCATAGCTGACCTCCCTTGGGAAGGGCCCGATAAGTACAACAATGTATGATCGGCCCTGAGCTGGCCTCAACAAAGACTCTTTGGGGTGCCGGGCCTCCTGCTGCTAAGTCACGGATTAATGCCCCAGCAGATGCCCGGTTTGGGGGCCAGACCACGCAAGAGCTTCCCCCAGATCTGACAAGAAGCAAACCCATCTGGCCTTGGGTACACAGCTCCTTACAAAATCCCTCAAAACTGCGAAATGGTGAGCGTCTTGGGCCTATTGCACTCTGTGGAGCACCAATCGGGGCAGAGTTGACTCAGGAGTTCGTGTGCCACTTGCCAAAGCCAACAGGCCGGGTGGAGGATTCCACTGCAGGCGGCGGTGAGTACCCATTGCATCCGGACCCTTCCTCGCTGCCCCTTGACAGGGAAGACATGGCGATGGGCCGCAGCGGACGCACAGCAATGCAGGCCATACTCCAGAAATCTGCATGGCAGAAACACCAGGAAGATTACCGGGGAGCAGCCACGGTCCAAAGTGTGACCTCCGAGCCAACGAACAAAGACCTCCTTGAAGCGATCACCACAGTACATACCTCTCTCGAAACCCGGATCGATACAGTCGCCACGGAGTGGCCTTGATTAGGGGGGACATGAGGAAGATGGCAGATCGTGTCAGTACAGTTGAGAACACTACTATAGAACTTGTGACTGACACCACCCTCCTTAAGAAACAGGTTACCTAAGTGCGCACCTCTCACAAAGCAATAGCTCTACCACTGGACGAATACAAAGGCAGGATGAGGCGAAATAATGTTCGTATTCTCGGCATTCCGGAACGGGCGGAGGGGCAGGCAACTGACCTGTTTGTTGAGGAGCTAATTCTACAACACCTTCAACCGGGAGGCCTGCCTAAATGTTTTTTCATTGAACAAGCTCATCGTGTACCTGGGGTTAGGCCAAAGCCGGGTGCTCCCCCCCTGACCGCTCCTGGCCCGAGTATTTAACTTTCGTGATCACGACGTGATCCTTCAGACTGCGCGAGCGGTTCCCCCGTTGACATTTGAAAACAGCCAGGTCACATTCTTTCCAGATTTCACCTTAAGGGTCCAGAAACGTCGTAGTTTCCTCGAAGTAAAACGGGCCAGAGACCAGGAGATCAAATACGCCATGTTGTTCCCAGCAAAACTCCGAGAATCAGATGGCAAACTGTGGTTCTTCACAAGGCCTGAGAATGCCTGGACTGGCTGGATGGCTGGCGTACAGTTGGCAAGAAACCGCTCAAATCTCCATCCGTGGCAGACTCAAATGGAGACAGGCGCCAACAGAGACGTTCTTCTCCACACTCTGATTCAGACTCTCAAGGTTCCATAAGGTGACTATGAACACTGCTCTACGACAGGGGACTGATTGGTAATCCTTTGGTCTCTCAAGCTCACCTGGGTATAATTGTGATATTTTAGTTGAAATTTTCTCGCTCGTGCTCTGCATAAGGTCTTTGTTGCTCTTGTGATTTTAATCTGATGGTATCAGAGTATACTTAAGGTTCTGGCTTTACATTTAATTTGTGTACCCCTAAAACACTTAGGGGCACATGCATCAAGTGATTTTGGAGTCGCAAACGGTGCGAATCGCAAAATTCGGCAGTTAGCGATTCCAAAATCACTTTTTGGGATGCATGAAACTTTTTTTTAGAAATCGCAATTTTTCGCGATTTCTAAAAATGCGATTGCATTTAAGGAATCGCATTTTTGCGATTCCTTAAATGCAATGCATGAATGTTTTAAATAATGCAAATTCGCAAATAGGGAGAGCAAATTAACACAAGGGTGAACCTCGTGTTAATTTGCAAAATCTTTCAAATATGCTCAAAAAAGCATTTTTGAAAGTGTCATGTTACACACACACATGTCCTTTGGACATGTGTAAGTGAGACTTGCACTTAAAATAACATTTCAAGGGTGCAGGGGGGGGCCTTTGGACCCCCCTCAGCACCCTTGAAATGCATTAAGAAATTGTGATTCGCAAAATGAAAATCGCAAAATGTTAATGCCTTCCCATTAATTCCAATGGGCCTTTTGGCCCATAGGAATCAATGGGAAGGTTTTCCTTAATTGCGATTCGCAAAATGTGAATCGCAATTAAGGAAAATTAAGAATTCGCATAAATATTTGTGATTTTTTGATGCATAGGAATTTGCGATTCCTAAAGTGCGATTCCTTAATGTTCGCAATTTAGGAATCGCAAATTCCTACAATGATGCATGTGGCCCCAAATCATTTATGTTTCGCTCTACGGGCCTAGTGACCCGGGCGGACTATGGGAATTAAGCATTGTTGTCTAAGGGAGTGGGGTTGCTCCTGTTCCCGAAGTTGATAAGGGTGGGCGACAGGCGCTCTGCAAGTTGGGGGTGGCGGGCGGTTTCAGACCCGTTGTGCAGGGAGGCAGGGTGGGGGGGGGTCCAGTTTGGGAAGGGGGTTGTTCAGTATGTTTTCTTTATTCTTTGCATTGGTGCGTTGCAACACTCGGTACTCTAGTAACACCTATGCTCCTAAAATCTTTTGTACATGTGGATTATATCTGAGCTGTCTCTGGTAACTTACTGACCAATGTTTTTCTGTTTTTGGGGGAGTCCCGGTACTCTCAATGGATGGGCCCATCCGACGATTTGTTTTTTCCACCGAGAGGGTCTGATGGCGCCCGGTATAGGGCTTAAAGTGCCCACTTGGAATGTCAATGGTCTGGGGACAAGATCAAGAGGGGTATTGTTTTACACTATGTCAAATGGCAAGAACTTGATATTGTAATGCTTCAAGAGACTCATTTGGTGGGAAACTCATGCAGGGCTCTAAACAGAAAGGTATATCGCATGGTAGTGCACTCTGGATTCACATTGGGATCCGGCGGGGTGGGGGTTCTCCTCCGAAAAGGCTGCCCCTATATTATTCATAACACCTGGACAGACACTCTGGGCAAGTACTCAGCTGTAACGGGCACCTGGGAGGGACGTGCCCTCAATGTAGTCTCCGTGTATGCCCCCTCAGGGTTACAACGACTGACACTACGAGACGTGGGGATGTTGTTAATGGAACTGCCCGTGGGGGTGTTAATACTGGGGGCCAATTTTAACTTAACGATGGATGGTCCTCGGGACCGACTTCCACCCAGAGAAGACCCGCCACGAGACTCGAAACTTCAAGAATTCGCCAATGCCCTGGGTGTGGTTGACATATGGAGGTGGCTGAACCCTTTACACACACAATCGGGATCAAATGGAAGTCAATCTCGAATTGACTGCATGTTTACTCGTGCTCAAGAAAAACACGCTTTTACTGACTCTCAATGTCTAGCCGGAGGAATATCCAATCATTTGCCTCTTTAAACGACTTTTGGCGTACAACGTGCCAGACACCCCGGCTCAATAATGATACAGCCATGGGCGCTAAAAGTACCTTACATCAAAGAGACTCTCCTGCAGGACACCAAATACTTTTTTGCTGAAAACATGGGGTCGGTAGCCAGGGCGGTGACGCTTTGGGGGGCATAGGACAGAGCGCTCTTGGAAGGCAGTCGAAATGGAAGCAGACATATTGGCCATGGAGGCGGCCATTTTGCAAGCTCTTGATCGCCTTGTTCAGCACAATCTTAAAATTAAGCGACAGGATTATAGACAACTCCTTTTGGAGGAGGCCACGATGCGTTCCCTATCTACCCAACATCGGATCTATGAACAGGGCAAGCTTACAGGCAAACTCCTTGCGTGGTTGGAATGCAAGAAGCAGGCAGCGCGATGGGTCATGCGATAACTGGACCCGATGGTACACTTCTTACTGACCCTCAGGAAATTGCTGATACCTTCGCATATTATTTTGAGGAGGTCTATAAGATCCCAAAGACTTCTCAAGCCCCGCTGACGGCTGATCTTATTGCCACCGTCAACGTGGTATGCATTTCCCCACAAGATAGAGATACCTTAGATGTAGACATTACTGAGGCAGAGATTCAAAAAGCCATACAAGATGTCCACTCCAGCAAAAGCGATGGGTCCAAATGGACTTCCCATCGAGCTCTTCAAACCCATGGCAGCTAAATTAGCGCCCCATTTGTTGGGCCTGTATAGGGAGTGCTCTCAGTCAGGAATCCTCCCTGCTGATATCCGTACTGCCGCTATAGTAGTCATTCACAAATCTAACAAGCCTGCAGAAGAATGCAAATCGTACCGCCCTATCTCCCTTCTTACAGTTGAAGCCAAAATCATTGCCAAGCTCCGGGCCAATCGACCCCTTCCTTATATCACCAACCTAATTCACCCAGACCAGTCCGGCTTCATGCCGGGAAGAAATATGGCCAGAAATCTGCGACGGGTACATGGGGCCCTGAGTAGGCTTAGTACCACTGAACAGGAAGCAATTCTGCTGTCCTTAGATGCCACCATGGCATTCAATACCATTGAATGGGACTTTCTCTTCACCATGTTGAGTCGCATGGGGTTTGGACCCAAGCTGATTGGCTGGATTAGGCTACTATACACATAACCCACAGCACACGTCACTGTAAATAATCACCGATCCGCCACTATTTCCCTCCAACGGGGCACAAGGCAGGGTTGCCTGTTGTCCCCGCTCCTTTTTTGCCCTTGTATTGGAGCCAAAGGCCGTTTGGATCATGGGGGGATCCAGGTATATGGGGACCTAAATGGACTAATGACCATGAGGACCGCATTTCGCTGTACGCGGACGATATTCTTCTTTATCTGGCTTCTCCAGCACGCTCGCTGCGGAGGGTACTTCATATATTCCACATATTTGGTGCACACTCGGGATACCCGATAAACTGGTCCAGATCCCAGATGTATGTACTGTGGGGCGAGCCACCATCCAATCCACAGGGTTATGAGATACCGGTTGAAACGCAAGGCTTTCGATATCTGGGCGGTTTTGTCACCACAACAGTTAATACTTTTTTCGAGCGGAATCTGATGGAACCCCTCTAACATCTAAAATCAGACGCCCGACACTGGCAATCTCTCCCTCTCACCCTCCTGGGACTTGCATCCCGATTTAAGATGCTTGCACTCCAGCGCTTTCTTTATGCACTCCAAAATGCTCTTTACCCAATCCCAGACTCATATTTTTCCCAAATTGACAGTGTGGTACGGGGACTGTTATGGGAAGACCGCCCGCCACACATTGCTATGAACAAACTCACCATGGGATGGTACGACGGGGGTATAGGGTTGCCAGACATACAACTGTATTACCAAGCTTCCCAACTGACCTTGGTCTGTGCTGGTCACTCCACATGCCGCGTGGCTCCCCCTGAGTGCATCCGGTCTCCCTGCCTGCCTCCGCTTGTTCACCGCTGCCCCTGTGGCAAAGGTTTTTTTTTGTACTTTTGCTCCCTGTGCTTGGTTTTTGTTCTGTTTGTTGGTGCCCCTGATTTTGTGTCCGATTGCTCTTTTCCCCCTCGGGACCGCTTTCCCGCCTTGGTCCCCCTCCTCGCTCCCTGCTGCTGTTCCCAGCAGCCCCCCCCTTTTATTTTCTGTATCCTTATCCCCTTCCCTGCGCCACTCCGCTCCCGCCTCCCAGCTGCTCCTCCCTCCCACCGGCTATTTAGGGACTGCCCGCGCGACGGTGAGCGGTGACCTGACCTGACATTGGTCTGTGGCGGTCGCTCCACACGCCGCGTGGCTCTCCCTGAGTGCGCCCAGTCTCCCTGCCTGCCTCCGCTTGTTCGTCGCTGCCCCTGTGGCAAAGGTTTCTTTTTTGTACTTTTGATCCCTGTGCTGGTTTTTGTTCTGTTTGTTGGTGCCCCTAATTCTGTGTCCGATCGCCCTTTTCCCCCTCGGGACCACTTTCCCGCCTCGGTCCCCCTCCCCGCTCCCTGCCGCTGCTCCCCTGCGGCCCGCCCCCTTTTCTTTTCTGTATCCTTATCCCCTTCCCTGTGCCACTCCGCTCCTGCCTCCCAGCTGCTCCTCCCTCCCACCGGCTTTTTAGGGACTGCCCGCGCGACGGTGAGCGGTGACCTGACCTGACCTGACCTGACCTGACCTTGCTCTGTGCCGGTCGCTCCACACGCCGCGCTGCTCCCCCTGAGTGCGCCCGGTCTCCCTGCCTGCCTCCGCTTGTTCGCCGCTGCCCCTGTGGCAAAGGTTTCTTTTTTGTACTTTTGCTCCCTGTGCTTGGTATTTGTTCTGTTTGTTGGTGCCCCTGATTCTGTGTCCGATTGCCCTTTTCCCCCTCGGGACCGCTTTCCCGCCTCGGTCCCCCTCCCCAGTCCCTGTCGCTGCTCCCCTGCGGCCCGCCCCCTTTTCTTTTCTGTATCCTTATCCCCTTCCCTGCACCACCCCGCTCCCGCCTCCCAGCTGCTCCTCCCTCCCATTGCTCTACTTATGGCGGAGTCCGTGCATACGCGCAGTGGTCACGCGCAGCGGGCGCGCCAAAGGCAAGCCCGTCCACGCCTGGACCGCGCCCAGCGCCAGAACCCCTGGACCTCGCCGGAGCCAGCCAACCCGACAGAGATACAACGCTGCCACCATCCACGCACTCAACACCGGCCGACAGCCAGCCTGCTACCAAGCCACCCCGAAACGCACGCACAGAACCTTCACCTGCCACGCCTGCAGCTTCACCTGCACCCGGCCCTGCACCGCACCCGCTAAGCCAGGCTCCAGCAACGATCACCTCAAGTGCATCCTGCTCAACACCCGCTCCGTCCACAGGCACGCCATCGAACTCTGGAACCTCCTCGACACAAATTCACCAGACGTCGCCTTCCTCACAGAAACATGGATGAACGCCTCCTCAGCTCCCGACATCGCCATAGCCATCCCGGATGGCTACAAGATCGCCCGGAAGGACCGCGCCAACCAAGCCGGAGGAGGCATCGCTATCGTCCATAGAAACACATTCCTCATCACGACCAGCTCCGACGACACCTTCACCGCCGCTGAACACCTCCACTTCCAGATACACACCGACCCCAAGACCACCCTCTGAGGCACCCTCATCTACAGACCCCCGGGACCACGCACACAATTCAGCGAAGCCATCGCAGACTTCATCAGCCCACACCTCCTCAGACTACATCCTCCTAGGAGACCTCAACTTCCACCTGGAGAACAACAATGACTGCAACACCGCCATCCGGCTGGACAACCTCGCCAACCTCGGACTCAATCAACTGGTGAACACCCCCACCCACTACGCTGGCCACACGCTTGATCCCATCTTCTCCTCCAGCAAGCACATCTCCTTCAGCCACTCCATCGGACTTCACTGGACAGACCACAGCTGCGTCCACTTCAACTTCAGGAGAGCCACAACCCACCACCACCCTCAGCAGGTTCCCTGTAGAAGCTGGAGCAAAATCACCGCCGACCAACTCACCACCACCCTCAGCCAGAACCCCCCCACCCACACTACAGACCCCAACGAAGCAGCCCGCAACCTCACTCAGTGGCTCCCCAATTGCGCCGATGCCCTCGCACCACTGAAGAACCCCCCCAGCAGACACGGCAGCAAGAAAGCCCCTTGGTTAACCAACGACCTCAAAAACTCCAAGAAAACCGGCCGCACCTTCGAGAAAGCCTGGCGCCACGACCAGGCAACCGAAAACAT
Source organism: Lissotriton vulgaris (assembly GCF_964263255.1). Classification (NCBI taxonomy): domain Eukaryota; kingdom Metazoa; phylum Chordata; class Amphibia; order Caudata; family Salamandridae; genus Lissotriton; species Lissotriton vulgaris. Next base: position 254,807 of record NW_028251998.1, on the reverse strand, counting down.
GACAGCCCTCAAGAACGCCACCCGCGAACACCACCATCTGATCCGCGCCAACAAAAGGACCACATTCAAAGAACGACTGGACAACAACTACCACAACAGCAAGGAACTCTTCAACATCGTCAAATAGCTCTCCAGCCCCAGCGCCTGAAACAACGACATCACTCCCTCGCAGGACCTCTGCGACTCACTCGCCTCGTTCCTTCACCGCAAGATAGTCAACATACACAACAGCTTCGGCACACAGACCACGCACCCTACCACAGATCCGGCGCCCCCACCACCACCCTCCGCACCTGGACGACGGTCAGCACCGAAGATACCACCCGCATGATGAACACCATCCACTCCGGCTCCCCTACCGACCCCTGCCCACACCACATCTTCAACAAAGCCGACACCATCATCGCACCGCAACTCCGGGACATCATTAACAGCTCCTTCGCCTCCGTCACCTTCCCTGAGAGCTGGAAACACGCCGAGCTCAGCGCCCTCCTGAAGAAACCCACTGCGGACCCCACAGACCTCAAGAACTTCCGCCCCATCTCACTCCTCCCCTTTCCGGGCAAAGTCATTGAGAAGACCGTCAACAGAAAACTCTCCACCTTCCTCGAGACTAACGGATCCTTCGACCCCTCGCAATCCGGCTTCCGAGCAAACCACAGCACAGAGACTGCCCTCATCGCAGTCACCAACGACATCAGGTCCCTGCTCGACAACGGGGAAACAGTGGCCCTCATCCTCCTGGACCTGTCGGCAGCCTTCAACACCATATGCCACCGCACCCTAGTACAGTGCCTCAGCAACATCGGAATCCAAGGAAAGGCCTTGGAGTGGACAGCCTCGTTTCTCGCCGGTAGAACCCAGAGAGTCCGCCTCCCCCGTTCCAATCAGCGGCTACCGAAGTAATCTGTGGCGACCCACAAGGATCCCCCACCCTCTTCAACAGTTACATGAGCCCCCTTGCAGCCATCGCACGCCAACACAACCTTAACATCATCTCCTACGCCAACAACACCCAGCTGATCCTCTCCCTCACCAACGACCCCGCCACCGCCAGAGCCAACCTCCGGGAAGGAATGAAAGACGTCGGGGAATGGATGAAGCTCAACCGGTTGAAACTGAACTCTCCACCTGGGATGACTCCTGGTGGCCCCTTGCCTGGGGCTCCGCACCCAAGCCAATGGACCATGCACGCAACCTGGGCTTCATCCTGGACTCCTCCCTCAAGATGACCAAGCAAGTCAACGCCGTCACGTCAACCTGCTTAAACACACTGCGCATGCTCCGAAAGATCTTCCGGTGGATCCCCACCGACACCAGGAAGACGGTCACCCAGGCCCTCGTCAACAGCCGACTGGACTACGGAAACACCCTCTACACTGGAACTACAGCCAAACTACAGCAAAGACTCCAGCGCATACAGAACGCCTCAGCACGACTCATCCTGGACACCCCCCGCTTCAGCCACATCACTCCCCAGCTGAGAGACCTGCACTGGCTCCCCATCAGCAAGAGGATCACGTTCAGACTCCTCACCCACGCACACAAGGCTCTCCACAACGTGGGACCCATATACCTCAACAACCGCCTTACATTCTACACGCCCATCCGCCAGCTCCGCTCCGCCAGCCTCGCGCTCGCCACGGTCCCATGCATCCGCAAGACCACCGCCGGAGAAAGATCCTTCTCCTATCTGGCGGCCAAGACATGGAACTCCCTCCCCACCCACCTACGACTTACCCAGAACCATCTCTTCTTCAGGAAACAGCTCAAGAACTGGCTCTTCGAGTAATAGCAGACCCCCCTCCCCCCTCCCCCAGCGCCTTGAGACCCTATGGGTGAGTAGCGCACTTTACAAATTCCGTGATTGTTTGATTGATTGATTGATTGAACTGACGCCAGTTAATAGTTGGGTGTTCGGTTCACACGACTATCCCAATTTCCACACCGATCACTGGCTCATGGGACAGGGTGGCTATAATACGGCGTTGTATACCAATCACCGTAAACTTAACTTGACAGGCCCCACAGCACGTATGGTTGAGGTGTGGCATGGAGTCACGAGAAAGCTGGGGTGGCAGAACCGACTAACGAAAGCAACTCCTCTCTAGGACCTGACATATTGGGTCGGCTCAGCATATGCCCCGGTTTTGATAAATGGGACACTATCGGGATTTTCACAGTGGGGGATATGTGGTTGAAAGGGAAACTGGCAACATTTGCTGACCTCCAGACTAAGTACCACCTTGCGCCTTCGGAGAACTTTCGATAACTCCAAATAAGCCATGCTATCTTCACTGAGGAATTTGACAATGAGGTTAGTTTCAATATTCAAATCCAGAAGAATAGTGCTTCACGGTTCATCCAGGTAATGCAGGCACTAAATATATGTATGTGGGGTGGTGAGGGCAAAGACACAAGGAAGAGGCTTGTTCACTAGGGGAATCTAGCAGACCTAAAGCTTGAGACATGAAGCTTCCCGCTGTGATGTCCTAGAACCCATTAAGGCATGATTGCAATAAAACAGCACCTAAAGTGGTTGATGACACCAGTCCTTGAATTATGGGCTCAAGGATGCATAAATTTCATCACATCCATACCATCTTGCTGCCAGGGGCCCCACTCTACAATCAGGATGGTGTAAACGTGCCGATAGAATGTGTATTCCTTCATAGGCCCTGACTTAGAGACTGAAGATAAATCTGTGACTATACCAGTAAACAAATGAGATACAGGGTGACTAAATTTCCCCTAAACTTTATTTTACTTTCATTTTGCATCGCATTGTCAAAAGGATGTTTCCCACGCGTGTTCACGTCACAGCAGACCTGATTATATCCGGATATCTCCACAGACTTTGTTTTTCACTGTCTCCTTTGTGTCAGTATATTCTAAAGAAAACATTCTCGTCAGAATCTTGATTGTGTGCCACCACGATACAGATTCTAATTTCTTAATTTAGGACCTGATTTAGAGTACAGAGGATGGGTTACTCCTTCACAATCATGACGTTTATCCCATCTGCCGTACCGCAAGTACATCATGTGCTATAGAACTAATAATACGGTGGACTGGATATCCACCACATTTGTAACGAAGTTACCTGTCTGCCAAATTCCAAATCAGCCCCTTAGTCCTTTCCTTGGAGAGGTGTGAGGTTTTTCTTCCATCATTGCTCAGTTTGTAGATTCCCAAAAAACCTAAGCAATGTGGCTAGACAGAAGGGTGTGGAAGAAAGGAAGAAGAGTTAAGAGAGGAATCCCAGCGTCCAGCCTATCTCTCTTCCCACATCCTACTTACCTGGAATATAGAATGAAGAATTAGAAGAAGGAATCCCACTGTCCAGCCTCTCACTCTTCCTTCTTCCCGCATCCTACTTACCTGGAATATAGAAGGAAGAGTTAGAAGAAGGAATCCCACTGTCCAGACTCTCCCTCTTCCTTCTTCCCGCATCCTACTTACCTGTAATATAGAAGGAAGAGTTAGAAGAAGGAATACCACTGTCCAGACTCTCCCTCTTCCTTCTTCCCGCATCCTACTTACCTGGAATATAGAAGGAAGAGTTAGAAGAAGGAATCCCACTGTCCAGACTCTCCCTCTTCCTTCTTCCCGCATCCTACTTACCTGGAATATAGAAGGAAGAGTTAGAAGAAGGAATCCCACTGTCCAGCCTCTCACTCTTCCTTCTTCCCGCATCCTACTTACCTGTAATATAGAAGGAAGAGTTAGAAGAAGGAATCCCACAGTCCAGACTCTCCCTCTTCCTTCTTCCCGCATCCTACTTACCTGGAATATAGAAGGAAGAGTTAGAAGAAGGAATCCCACTGTCCAGACTCTCACTCTTCCTTCTTCTCGCATCCTACTTACCTGGAATATAGAAGGAAGAGTTAGAAGAAGGAATCCCACTGCCCAGTCTCTCACTCTTCCTTCTACCCGCTTACCTGGAATAAAGAAGGAAGAGTTAGGAGGAGGAATCTCAGCGTCCAGCATGCCTCTCTTCCCGCTTCTTCCTTCTATGTAAGGGTAATCCTATTTGCCTGGAATAAAGAAGGAAACGTTAGGTGAAGAAATCCCAGCGTCCAGTCTGTCTCTTTTTCTTCTTCCTACTTACCTGGAATATAGAGGGAAGAATTAGAAGAAGGAATCCCAGTGTCCAGCGTCTCTTTCTTCCTTCTTACTACTTAACTGGAATAATGAAGGAAAAGTTAGGAGAATGAATCCCAGCGTCCAGCCTGTCTCTTTTTCCTCTTCCTACTTACCTGGAATATAGAAGAAATCTCAATGTCCAGCTTCTTGCTCTTCCTGCGCCCCACTTGCCTGGATTAAAAATTGAAGAATTGAAGGAATCCCAGCATTCAGCCTGCTGACTTCGCCCTTTCCACTTGCCTGGAATAAAGAAGGAAGTTCTAGGAGAAGGAAATGAGTGTGCCATAGAATCAGTCCAATGGATACGCAGGTTTGTGACCCACCACACCAGCCATAGAGGCCACTGAATTTCCCATCATCAGGACTGTGGTTTTATGGGGAATCCAATTAGTGGCTAATGAGACTTTAAACTATCATTATGTGTTGTTAACATTCTTTGTTACTTGGGATGTGATGTGTGTCAGGGGTTGCTTTTTCAAAGAATAAATCAAAAAGCTTTTTAGCACCTTGGTTTTTCCATGCATAATCTGGTATTATGTGGTAATACGGCCTGCCCCTTATTTAGAGGTTTATCTTCTTTTTTTTGGACACTCTAAATAAGGGCCACATTGTCAAACTGCTTGAGTGAGCTCCTATTACTGCAGCTGTGACACCAAAAACATAAATGCAGTTCTTGGGTAAATGGATGTTACTTGATTTACATACAGCCAGTTAATGCAGGAAAGGTGCACCCAATAAAACGTCATGCATACACTGCCTCGTGGACAATATTAACTATCACCCTTTAGCAGGAACCTGGTTGGATTTTTTTTACAACTGCTACATGTGCAGCCAGTCAAATTTTCAGATGAGATTATTTCTGGAAAATACTGTCTTTTTCCAACTGTATGACGTTGTCCTATGCTCAGTTGTTGCACAGAGTTGTAAAAGGTCTATTTTAACTCATGTGAAGGCATTCCCATTTGCTTCAGTAGCCTGGAACACATTTGGAAACATGCTCTCTTGTTCCTTCTGCCCAGGTGAAGTCACTGGTTCACTCTGAGAAGTGGGCTGGTCCTGGTCTCTAGTCTAGTGCAACACTTTTCAGTGGCTTAAAATTATAGCCATTAACCATCACTAGGAGAACATTCAGAATCCACTGGGCAAACTTTCTCTAGGGAATCAGTTCCACAGCACCAGCGGGCAGCACAAGCAATCACATATTAGTTGCTCTCTCTGGGTTTTCAAGATTGTCCATATAAGGATTCCTCCCACTGCACATCTATGCAGGCAATCTTCTGATTCGAGTTAAATTGCAGGATTTCACTCTTGAAATCTTGTGGTTAAACAGTAGAAGACTGTTTTGACCATCTTTTACAGCTGGAACATGTAGTAAATACATATGAGAGTTTCCCAGCCTTCATGGTCCCCGAACTTTGACAATAAGTCAGAGAGTTCACTCTTCACACTGGCCCTGACAAACACAGAATCAGCGCATCAGGTATAAAGTGTTATGGAAACACCCTCATTAATTGATGCATTGTGAGACATCCTCGCACAGGTCTTGCCAAGTTCCCTGCCTACTCTAACCCCTTGGGCAAGTTGGGAGTTCTGGATTAGCTTTTTGCAATACTTTATGTCATTAAGTGATTCCCAAATTCTTTCTTTTCTTGGCTAGATCAGCTTTTAAAGCCTCTAGCGCTGGAGTCTTTTGCCAAGAATACTTGCTCTATGCTCTCCTCTCAAGCAATCACAATGTCTTTGTCATACCTTTCGTCTCCTTCTTACCCATAAGTCTTGCACAGTTGCACCAATGATTTAAATCTTGTACCTTGTTTATAGCCTGGGTCCAGGCTACCTCCAATATGTAGGCTTTAGGAGCTGTTGCACCAGAAATGGACACAGGGCTTCAAATCAGTTTCCACTAAAAGTGTGCACAGCAGGTTTACACTAATGTGCAGCTAGTAACAACTCGATGCACACCTCTCTTCCCCTTGCTTATCCTATTGACTTGGCACACTGTTCGGATGCTTCAAGGGTATCACGTTGGACTGAGATCTCCTTTGACCAGCCTTCTGAATTTCTATTTTTGGGATCCATCTTCTTTCACCTCATCATTCTGTAATCCTCCTCATGGTTTAAATGTCTCAAGTTCATGTTGTGGCTCTTTTGTACATACAATATTAACTGTCTGTTCCCAGTCCAGCCCTTAGAGTCTGTTTATCACCCCTGTTTTTCGATTAACACGGGATGCCAAGCACCGAGAGCATTAAGAGGTGTATTCTACAATGGGCAAAGTGTGCTCTGAAAAGGATTGTCAGATCTGAAAAGTAGATCTCATAAGGCTTTTCTGATAGAGACCTCTCTGTGGATTATAATTTTGAGTGAAGAGTGTGTGTCTGATAAGAAGTTCGTGAGGCGAGTGAGCGTGTAGATCACCTCTAATATGGATCCATTGTGAACTTGACAATTTTATTCACTTATCAATAGCAGGAATTGAGAGATCCACTGGAATCTTATATTAGCTTCACTAGGCGAAGGGGTAGGCAGTCATAATATCGATTTTTTTATTATCCACCTAGAGTAATATCGAGTTTTAAATATTGTAGGGACATAATATCGAAGTCAAAAATATCTGTGACCAGAATATCGACCTTAAGGTAAGTAATGTCATTTTTTTTTATATCGAAGTAAGTAATATAGAAGTAAGTAATATCATTAGCAAAAAATATCGTTGTTAATAATATTGATATTTATATTAGTGTTAAGTATTTTAGTATATATTTTATATGTATGTGTTTAACATTTTTTGTACTGTTTTTAAATTATTTTTAAATATATGTGTTAAATGTTTAGAAATTAGTAATTGTTTTTAAAGTAAATTTTGTGTTTTAGTATCAAAGCGGGTTGTGAGTTTATAGCGAATCCGGGTGGCAAGTAATTTAATTATAATTAATTAATATTTTTCATGTATTTATTTATTGATTATTTATTTATTAATTATTTTTATTAATTGATTAATTATTAATCATGATTACATTTTTTATTTTTATTTATTGCTATTGTTAAATACTTTATTGTTAATTAAATATTAATTGTAATTATTTTTTATTGATTGATTAATAGATAATTAAATTAAATGTGTCATTTTTTATGTGTGAAAGGGTATAAGATGCCTTCAAGGGAATTTGCTTGAACAAATAATTTTAGAAAGTAATTGAACTAGAGTTAGTGGGACAATTCAATGGTCCTATAATGGAATAGATCCTGCATAAATCCTTTTACTTATTAAGTTGAGCAAACACACTATTGTACAACATGAAACAAACATATAAAAACAACATAAACTAAGCGGGTGCATAAAAAAATATTGAGTTTATCTTTCAATTAAAAAGGTAATCAGTTTACGATACAAATATATATATATGTACTGGACTACAGGTGGGAAATATAAACAAATATATGACTCTTTAGATCCAGATGACACCTCTCCTGATTAACAATTGGATGGATGAAACAGGAGGAGGCACTGGTCGACGTTTCGGTCTCCTAAATGTTAATCTTTGAGACCATCTTCAGGACTGATGACAATTATATTTGTAATGACCTAATGTAATCAGAAACAAAAATGTTTACAGTTACACTTGTGTCCAACATTTAAGGACATATTTTTATCTATAACACCACTATCAAAGCCCTGATACATGCAGCAATTATCACACAGACAAAAAATATATACAGTATATACAATTAGACAGAAAATAATTTGGCATTACAACCTTATTGGTACTGGAACACCATCTTTTCTTTGTTTCAAACAAGACGCTACTGTTCGATAAGTTAAATCAATCCAAAATTTGTCAACTAATTTCATGTGTTTATCAAATCATGACACATCAGTACAGATGTATTCAGGTGGTGCTTGAACCAATTAAACTGTTACCTGATTATGCAACAGTAAGCAAGTCACATAGTTGGACCAAAGTATAATCAAAATTCGATTTTAGTCAAACAATCATAACGATAATGATGTTGCACCAACACCTATTTACCTACAGTATAGTACTCATAAACAGTTTAACAAGCAGTGTTGCAGCGGCCTATATTCAAAACATATCCGTACCAGTAAATAAACATATTGAGGACAATCACACACTCAATAAATGCATGTCATGATAGAAAGACTGTTTCCTACGGATGCTGTAGGCCCAGGTCATGGGATCCACCAATGGGACCCAAATGCAACCCGATGTAGGCTGCACCAGAAAAATTTATATAAGCATACCTATCAGTTGAATTCAAAGGGCGCAGAAGTAGAAAAGCATGCGTCGCAAGGCTTTTTGATCCAGGGCACTCTGGTTTGTCTATTGCAACCTGATAGCCAAAAAGAATTTCATAGAGAACCCCGTTAGAATTGGAGCTAAGGTATTAAGAAGTAAGGGATTATCTTGCGGCGATTACCTTCAATGTAAGGGACCGTCACGCCTAAAAAGACGATAGATTGAAACAGTGTGATACACCCTGCAGAAATGAAATACATTTCTTTGGTCACATATTTATCTAAAGCAAATTTCTTGAGGGTCTTAGTCATGAGTCATAAGGCGAAATTACCTTAATAACGTCTGTATTTGCAATGAATGGCAGATGGATTAAAAATATCTGAGGATGCCCCTAGTGTTATGAGCAGTGGAGGCGGTATCCTAAAACGATATATTAAGTATTATTAGAGGTTGCAAACTGTCCGAGGCACTAAGAATAAGCGTGAGTAGTATCCTACAAATTACCTTATTCCGTGTCAAGTACGTGGGCACAGCGGGAGTATAGGTATGCAGATCAGTTGCAATCTAAAAAGAAAAGATAGCATTTAATACTATGCTGTTATAAGTTTCACTGAATATTTTAGGTTAAGGGGAATAAGGCGGTGGCTGTATTACTAAAATGCCATTTACCTCCTTAACTGTAGTCCAACGATCAACACCAATCATGTAACGCTCTTGGAGTTTGAGGAATTTAACTCACATAAAAAACCAAAAAACTTCAAAACGACATTAGGCGCTATAATAAAGAAAAAACTTATCCCTACTGAAGAAAATATTTCTACACTTCCAAAGGTCCTAACCATCAACCACCTAAAAGGGCCACTTTCTCTGATAGTGGTTCAGAATCCGGCAGCGAGAAGTCCTTTGAACCTAATTATTGACACTACGAACAGCAACCTTCCACCTCTCATCAGACTTTTTTAGGTCAGGATCCACGTGGGCTCCAGACCTCCAAGGAGACCCCAACAATCGAAACGAGGATGGTTTCACAACCAATACACCCCAGGTTTTCGCCAAACCCGCCACCAGTATTACTAATGGTAAAGAATGACCAAACCATTCGGATATTTAATCTTTCTACACATAATCTTTCAGAACAAGAAATATCTGTTCTGTCTAATGGTTTAAGTTTCGTTCCCACATATTGCAAATACAGACGTTATTAAGGTAATTATGACTCATGACTAAGACCCTCAAGAAATTTGCTTTAGATAAATATGTGACCATAGAAATATATTTCATTTCTGCAGGGTGTATCCCACTGTTTCAATCTATCGTCTGTTTGGGCGTGACGGTCCCTTACATTGAAGGTAATCGCCGCAAGATAACCCCTTACTTCTTATAATTAATACCTTAGCTCCAATTCTAACGGGGTTCTCTATGAAATTCTTTTTGGCTATCAGGTTGCAATAGACAAACCAGAGTGCCCTGGATTGAAAATGCCTTGCGAAGCATGCTACTTCTGCGCCATTTGAATTCAACTGATAGGTATGCTTATATAAACTTTTTTGGTGCAGCCTACATCGGGTTGCATTTGGGTCCCATTGGTGGATCCCATGACCTGTTCCTACAGCATCCATAGGAAACAATCTTTCCATCATGATATGCATTTATTGAGTGTGTGATTGTCCTCAATATGTTTATTTACTGGTACGGATATGTTTTGAATATAGGCAGCTGCAACACTGCTTGTCAATCTGTTTATGAGTACTATACTGTAGGTAAATAGGTGTTGGTGCAACATCATTATTGTTATGATTGTTTGACTAAAATCGAATTTTGTTTATATTTTGGTCCAACTATGTGACTTGTTTACTGTTGCATAATCAGGTAACAGTTTAATTGGTTCAAGCACCACCTGAATACATCTGTACTGATGTGTCATGATTTGATAAACACATGACATTAGTTGACACATTTTGGATTGATTTAACTTATCGAACAGTAGCGTCTTGTTCGAAACAAAGAAAATATGGTGTTCCAGTAGCAATAAGGTTGTAATGCTGATTTTTTTTTCTGTCTAATTGTATATACTGTATATGTTTTTTGTCTGTTTGATCATTGCTGCATGTATTAGGGCTTTGATAGTGATGTTATAGATAAAAATATGTCCTTAACCCCTTAAGCGCTGCCGTCGGCCAACGGCCGTTGCGTGCACTACCTTGGTAGTGCTGCGCACATCCGTTGGCTGACGCGGTCCCACCCGTTATTCGAACGTTCAGCACTGGGCGCTGAACGTTCAACGCTTTAAACGGGTTAATTGTTGGACACAAGTGTAACTGTAAACATTTTTGTTTCTGATTACATTAGGTCATTACAAATATAATTGTCATCAGTCCTGAAGATGGTCTCAAAGATTAACATTTAGGAGACCGAAACGTCGACCAGCGCCTCCTCCTGTTTCATCCATCCGATTGTTAATCAGGAGAGGTGTCATCTGGATTTTACAGAGTCATATATTTGTTTATGATTTTTCGCACCTGTAGTCCAGTACATATATATATTTGTATCGTAAACTGATTACCTTTTTAATTGAAAGATAAACTCAATATTTTTCTATACACCCGCTTAGTGTATATTGTTTTTATATATTTGTTTCATGTTGTACAATAGTGTGTTTGCTTTACTTAATAAGTAAAAGGATTTATGCAGGATCTATTCCATTATAGGACAATTGAATTGTCCTACTAACTCTAGTTCAATTACTTTCTAAAATTATTTGTTCAAGCAAATTCCCTTGAAGGCATCTTATACCCTTTCATATATTTACCCAAGCCCTCAAGGGTATTTTGGGTCGCTCACTGTTACAAACCTATTTTTTATGTGTAGCGTGTTGTGAGTTTATAGGGGAATAGGGTGGGAAGTAATTGAATTATAATTAATTCATTATTCTTTTTGGATTTTTAATGATTATACATTTATTTTTATTTAATTATTAATTGGTAAATAATGTTAATAATTGATTAATTTATAATTATAATAATTATAATTAATGTATTATTAATTTGTATTGATTGCAATTGAATACTGTATTGTAATTAAATATTGATTGGTAATTCATTTTTAATAATTGATTAATAGATATTTAAATTAATTGTGTTATTTTTTATGTGTTGCAGGTTGTGGGTCTATAGGGTAATTATTATTATTATTATTTTATAAGGCGCCCAGCTACCCGGAGGTTTCCCGGCACCATCAGACACCGTCAGAGTTTTTATTTGATTATGGATAATCATAAAAGACACATATTATAATACAAAATAGATAAAAAAATATATATAAAAAACATAATAGATTTTCCTAAAAAGATATTAAACATCTCATCATTGAATCTTTCAAAATCTAATCACGTCAGCAATAAAATTATTATAAATCCTTTCCTCTAAAAATCAGATAAAAAAGGATGAAAAACATTATATCCATAGTTACACAAATTTTAGTAACAAGCTTCATTCTTATTAGCAAAATAAATTAGAGAACCTAAGAATACAGTGCACTCAACATTATCATATCGCGTGTATCCCTGCAGACTAATCCTTCTAAGGACCCACATCCAACTCCAGAACTTGGCCATAGAATTAACTATGACTTCACTAGTATCGGTTTTTAAGATACGCATAGCCGTTTGAGAAGATCTTGTTCCTAGTATAGTACAAACTGGCTTGAGCCACTTATGACGAGGACCCTTGTAAGCAGGGCACACAAACAAAACATGCGATAAGGTCTCATCCTCACATGGGCAGACATGACATTTTATATCTTGATTGGTCCCCCATTGTTTGGTAAAAGATTTTAGGGTGAGAGAGCCCACTCTAAATTTATGAAAGAGTTTCCTGTCACCTGGGCTTGTAATGGTGTCCCAGTAGGCCTCCAACCTGTATTCTATTTTGTGATCCAGGAAGAGACCAGTTATGAAAACACCGTTCACCCGAGACAAAGACTTTTAGCTAACCATATCCCTATATAAGGCTTTAAAATCTGTTTTTGAAGACAAATGATTCCCTTCAGGGTCCTCCCATAGGTGTGCAAGGCCCATAGCCGATAAGGTAGCCTTAATCTTTTGTAACCATGTGATTTTATTGGATATATCAGCATCTCTTATGTGCTTAACTGCTCGTTCATAAGGGGATAACTCCGGGGTGGTCTAAAGTCTTCGCCAATAGGCGAGAGGTTTGAAACCAGCAGCTTCCTCAAACGAGATACAACCCAGATCTGCAAATAGTGGTCTGAGTGCTGTTGATTGTGGAAGGCCGGTCAGTGCCCTCAAAAACGTGTTCTGTGATTGGGCTAATAGAACTAGATTTTCAAAGCCCCAAAGTTCAGCACCATAAATAATTGAGGATCTGACCTTCCCTTGATAGATAGTTATAACCGAAGCAACTGGTTTAGTTTGGGATAGCTGGTGTTCTTTTAGAAGGGACCCTGCTAATTGGTTGTGCCTTAGAACTAACAGATCCATCTGTGGCTTCCAGTTCATCCTTTTGCCCATAGTAACACCCAAAAATGGGAAGGAGTCAGTTTGTTCAAAGAACAAATTATTCATTTCCAGTCTAGCTTTCACACTTTTATGTTTATGTAAGACCACGAACTTAGTCTTGTTAACATTGACTACTAGATCATGGTCATTACAAAAAGGCTAAATCGGCCGACGGCTCTTTGCAGACCAGCTTGAGTTTTAGAGAGAATCAGAGTATTGTCTGCAAACATTAAAAGAGGAACCCTTGATCCAGCAAGAATAGGAGCGTCCATAGGTGTAATATGAGATAACATTATTTATGAACAACGAGAAAAGGGTAGGGTCGAGAACACACCCCTGCCGAACACCCTTGTTCACAGGAAAACGTTCTGTTAACTCACCCTGTTGACCCCATCGGACTTGGGTATAGGTAGACTCATGTAGTTTTATAATAAAATATAGGATTTTCGCGGGCAGCCCTTGATTCTTAAGACTGTCCCACAGCTTATTGCGGGGCACTAAATCAAATGCAGATTTAAGATCTGTAAATGCTGCATACAGGGTTCCCCCACTAAAATCACTGTGTTCCAATATATCAACATGAATCTGAAGACTTGATCAATAGTGCTAACATGGGAGCGAAATCCTGCTTGGTAGGTGCATAACATTTCATTGTCCTCAATCCATTTATTAACCCTGCATAGCACTAATCTGGCCACCAACTTTTGCATTGTGCCTATAAGGCTTGTCAGCCGATAATTGGACGGGCTGGCACGATCCCCCTTTTTATAAATGGGAATGATTTCTGCCCCACGCCAGGATTCCGGAATGGGACCACCTCTGGCCAAGCCGTTCGCAAAAATAAAAATATATATTTGATTCAATTCTCCCTGTCAGATTTAAATATATCTGCCGGTATAAAATCCGGGCCCGGGCCCCTACCTGCGGTTACCCTCTCAAGAGCACGCTCAATGTCTCCTATAGTAAATGTTAAGGCTGTCTCCGGGGCTAGACATTGGTACTGCCCAGGACTGTGTGCAAGGGATGAAAATTGGGTTTGATAGTGTGCAACCCAAATGTCTGGGGGGACATTGTTAACTGGTGCAGGACCGGGTTTGTCGCTGCCCTACTTGATTAGTTGCCAGAATGGTCAGCAATTTGTCCCATTACTAGCGTCTAGCAAGTTCCTCCATCTGTTTCCATCAAAGGTCCTTGGCCCATTGTTGAGTTGCCTTATAATCGGACCTCAATTTCCTTACTTCCTGTATTGTACCTGCCCTTATGGCTTTAGACAGATCCCAGTAGGCTTTCTACATGCCCCATCATACCACTTAGCTGACTTGTGGATTGGGTGCATGTTGGCTCTTTTTTCTTTTTTATAAAAAAGGATCTCAACTTAGCCAACAGGACCTCATGAGCTATTGTAAGGGCAGGCAAAGTATCCTCGTTAGGGTCAAGTTGTGAGAGAGCAGTAAGAGAATATGAAAGTGTTGATTTAATCTGATTCAAAGTGCCCTCGTCCTCAGAAATCTTTGTCCAGTTTAGCCTACGGCAATCATTGGACATAATTATATCTGCTGTTACGATATCCGTAGAGCCCGTCAGGGAGGGCAAGTCTTTACCTCTACGGACAGTATCAGGGAATCATGATCACTCTCCACTCTTTTCAGAACCTCCATGTCTCTTACCCTCTGCCAAAATTCCAAGTTAATAAGGAAATAATCTATCCTACTACTTCTCAGCCCGTTGGTATAAGTAGGGTTACCTTTACTATCTGATCTTAATCTACCATTGACAGCCCAAAGCTACCTCTCCAGTGTTAGACTTTTGAACTGCAGGGAGGCTTCTGTCCATTTCTTGATTGGAGCTAGCGTCAAGGACGGGACACCCCAAATGGCATCCTCATCACAGGTAAGGCTACCGACTTCCAAGCTGAGAGGCTCGAACGTGCAGTTCAAATCCCCTGCAATGACAGAGTTATATGACCCTTTTAATGATTTTATAAATGTATCTAGGCTGGAGATGGTCGGTGATGCCTTACCACCCACCAGCCTTCTTGCGTTAACATTTATCACTATATACTCCGGGTCATACTCAGGGGTTATTTTAATAGCCTGAAAATCCTGATTAGCAGTCCCTAATTCTTCTACCTCGTAACCCCCCGTTGTCTGACCCACACAGTTAATCCACCTGAGGGTCACCCTTTAGTGCTCGCAATTGCTGGCTTACTAAATGCCAGATATCCTGGACGAAAAATTGTACTCAATGACCAAGTCTCCTGAAAGGCAATAATATCATAGGACTCCATGAAATTAGACCAATTGGAGAAGCTAGTCTTCGATAGCAGCCCAGCAATGTTCCAAGATATAATCCTCAATGTAATGGGGCTTAATCCCACGTGCTGTTCTATCTGTATCTTATCCTCTGCCCACTGCGACCCGCTAGTTGGCACTAACAGAGGGCCTGAATCTATCACATGGGGAGTAACAATTTGATTAGGGGTATTCTCTATTCTTGGTATTTCTACAGGTGGCAGTCAATCACAGGCGCCTAGGCCAGATAAGGGTGCAAATCTATTGGCTAGGTTAGGGTAAGGGGGTCGGCCTATAGCACTATGAGGGACACTACGTATCCCCCGCCTAGCGGGAAATGATGGCGGGGTCTATAATAGAACCCTAGAGGCAGAAGAGCGATTTTACCATGACAATACCCTTCATCCCTGCTCCCCAGACATTCCATTAAGAGTCTAACTACACGTTCATTGTCAAAGTTGGCAACCACACAGTCACCTCCCCCATCCTTGATGGAGTGTCCAACTCAAGACGAACGTCTAGCCATTATCATTTGGTTACAGATATCCCACCCCGCCCCTACATCCTTCATATGTACACTGAACCAGTGCATTGTTTTTGCCATTAACTGCTCAGTGGATTTGATTTGCCCAGGATGTAGGGGAGGGACATTCCTCAGAACCACCACCAGTGGAGCGGTGGCAGGTGGAAGATGTAAAGCCTTGTGGTCTATTCTAGGGAGGCTGGCAATCAAGCCATGATGCGCTACTATAGAGCAGTGACCAGGTTGCCCAGGGACAGTAATAGGTTGGTTATCTAGACCACAAATAAAATTATTTTCTTGTATGTTACTTGCTAGCCTTGCTAGCCTTAAACAGGATTTACCACCCTCCACCCTCGGGGTACTTGGAATGAGCTGGGCAAATTCGCTAGATGTATTAGCCATCTTGCCTTCATAGCCTCCATGTGCCACTACACCAACGTCTGAGACAATATCAGCCCCATCATTCCTACTGGATGGTGTAAACATTGAATTAGATGTAATTGGGGCAGCTGATGGGGGATTGGAATTTAAAGAATTTCACGACACATTTGTTGTTGTTACAGAGGACTGAAGATTTCCCCCAGTGAGGCTTTAATGGAACCAAAATTAGACACAGCAAGCATTTCAAAATTAGATAATTTTTCCTCAATTGATGACAGCCTCTCAAGAATAGGCGACATAGATGCCGTAATTAGAGCCCCCAATTTACCCCAAAAGTCCTCATCAGCTTGGGGCAAGGAAACACCAACTGGATCCAAGTCTAGGCCGTCCAATGAGTGGGTGATTGTCTTAGGCTCTGATATCGTTGGCAATACTGTAGACACAGACCCACCATTCATATTCGTTTTAGACACCTTTGCATTTTTTTGCCTTTGGGGGCCACCACTCCACTTCCTCTTAGTGGCTGGCTCTGGTACTTGTTCCATAGCTTGGGCTATGGATTTAGGCACGGACCTTGTAGAAACACGAGAAAGTGCACTGCAAACAATACCCTCTTGCCCTCAATCGGCGGTGCAAGGCTTGGAGGAGACTCCGAAATTATAGAAATGTTCGCCGGTTCCTGAAGAAGTTGACTGTTACCTCCTCCCAGTTCCAGGGGGTTTGTGCCTGTAACCAAGTGATGTTCAGGAGATCGTACAAACATCAGACCTCCCAACGACGATCGTTTAGATTGCAGGGGGTCTAGCGATAAGCGTCGCTCAATCAGGGCGATTTCGTGGGCTAATACAGAAGAGGCTCTAATTATAAACTGATCCAGCGTTCCTGCCACGCTCCCGCCCATTATGGCATTCCTCCCCTTTCCCTCGCGGGTGGTCATCATGAGCTAAACACTATATCAGCAACTGTCCCTGGAAATCAATCTCCACACGAGGTGACAATTCACAGATGGACTGACCTTAATGTATTGCAGGGATTAGAGGGGGGGCCCGGCCTGGCCTCTACCGGTCTCAAACGGAGCAAAGCGGGAGGGGTGAGGCGCTAAGTAGGCATCAGGGCAAGCAGGCTCAGGAGCGGGCTCACTCCACACGTCCCCTGGGACTTGCAGTTCAGCAGAAAGATAATGATAATTATTGTTGCTCCGCTTACCCACTTTCCGCTAATCAGGCTTCCTTCAACCGAAGGGGGGGGGGGGGCGGCCCAGCCCGGCCTCTTCCAGACTCAAACGGGTCCGCCCTTGGCCCAGGCTTCGCCCGGCGCGCCCGCTCACGTCCCGTGTAGTTGAAGCCCTGACTATATCGGCGGCGGTTGCGGTGGACGTGACACGTGAGGCTCCTGCGCGCTGTGTCCTGGGCTTAGTAGTCTAGTGATTTTGCAGCAGCAGGCAGGCAGGCAGCAAGAATACAGCAAGGATTTTCCGCTTCAATAAAGCGCCTCACTGTAAAAATTGCAGGGGAGCTGGGAGCTGGAAACAGCCGGCGCTTCTCTGGGCTTTTACCATGTGCCTTCCTCACACGCTCGGCAAGATACAGTCACATTCATGAGCCACATCAAAACTGGCCACTATGGAATCCGAGGAGGAAACACCAAACACCAGAACACCAGATAACAAGGGCAAAATGACCTGCTGCCGGTTGTCAGGCAGGCAGGTCGTGACAGGCCCACAGGTCACTGATTGAGTTTTCTGGGGGAATGGGTGATTGCGCGAATAACTCTGTGCAACAAGTCTTCCTTCACCTTCCCTTACCCTTCACCGTGGCTCTCAGCGACTCCTATTTCTCGCCTCCACTCTGCACACTACACACTGCCGCACGTTGCTCCTTAGGTACGCAGCGGTGGCTTCGGCCCCTGTGTGACTTTTGGCCCCGCTATGCTGCATTAGAAGCAGAGGAAGAAACCAATGTTCTCAGCGTCCTCGCTTGGCGCTCGGCGTCTTGCTTACTTGCTGTGGACCCGTTCGAACGGCGCGGTGGTGTGAAAACACGGACTGGAGCTCACTTCAGCGTAGGTGAGTCTCCTATTGATTGAATAACCAAGTTTTAAAGCATTTGCGGAAATTCGTATATATGGAGTCATTCCAAAGTGACGTAAAGAGTGAGTTCCACAGAGAAGGGGAATAGGGTAATTAAGTACATTTTAGTTTTTATTCATTGGTATTGCATTAATTTATTGGTATTTAATTATTAATTGGTAACCCATTTTTATTAACTGATTAATTGAAAAATAAATACCTGTGCTCTTTTTTATGTGTATTGGGTTGTGCGTTTATAAGGTAATAGCATGAGAAGTAATTTAATGTTATTTAAGTAAATATGTATGTAATTTATTGGTATTTATTATTAATATTTTTGTTAATTAATTATTAATATGTTATATATATTTTTTTAACTCTTTAATGAATAAGTATGTTAATTTAACCCCTATGCTATCCTACATTTCCCACACTGTTACACTCACTGGAGTTGGAATAGTAATTTTAATCCTAACGCTATCCAACACTTTCCCTAATGTGGCACTGACTTGAGTGGAAATAGTAATTTTTACACCAATGCTATCCAACAATTTCCCTACTGTTGTACTCACTGGAGTGGGAATAGTAATTTTAATCCTAACGCTATCCAACACTTTCCTTACTGTTGTACTCACTGGTGTGGGAATAGTAATTTTTACCCCTACCCTATCCAACACTTTCCTTACTGTTGTACTCACTGGTGTGGGAATAGTAATTTTTACCCCTACCCTATCCAACTCATTCCCTACTGTTGCACTCACTGGAGTGGGAATAGTAATTTCTACCCCTATGCTTTGCAACACTTTCCCTACTGTTGTACTCACTGGAGTTGGAATAGTAATTTTTACCCCGCTATCCAACACTTTCCCTAATGTTGCACTGACTGGAGTGGGAATAGTAATTTCTACCCCTATGCTATCCAACACTTTCCCTACTGTTGTACTCACTGAAGTTGGAATAGTATTTTTTACCCCTACGCTATCCAATATTTTCCCTACTGTTGCACTTGCTGGAGTGGGAATAGCAACTTTAACCTCTACGCTATCCAACACTTTCTCTATTGTAGCACACACTGGTGTAGGAATAGTATTTTTATTTATATCATTGTTTTATGTGTAGAGTTGTAGTTGTAATTTATAAGATATTGTTTAACAATTTATAAGTTAATAAAATAATTATTAAAAATTATTATTATGTAAGTATATATATTATATACTATATGTATATGTTTAATTTATTTTTACATTATATACATAAGTTATTATGTTTAAACATTTTCAAATATTTGTAACTATGTTTATTTTAATTATATGTATTATTTACTTTATTTGACATTATTTTTGTAACTTAAAAAAAAACATATTTTGAACAACAATATTTTTGACATTGATATTATTTTTTCAATATTTTTGTACTTACCATTATGTTGATAGGATGTCGATATATTCTTGACTTCAATTTTTTTGTGTCGATATTTCTGTAGGTCGATTTTCTGTCTCTCGATATTCTGTCAGTGATGCAGGCGAAGGTTGGTCTGAAGAACTGAATGCCTTTCCATGGCGGCTGTTCTCCGCCAGCATCATAATATGGATGGCGGCGTCTTGCAGACACCAACACCAGATTATGACCCTTTTCCACCCGGTCGACGAGTCAACTGGCGGAAAAGCGGCGGGCGGTCTTTCCGTCGCCGCGGACCCCCAGCCATACTAATATGGTGGGGGGTCAATCAGGCATGGATGGCGGGAGGATCGCCCCCGCTGGGCCAGCGATGGCTGCCGCCGGCCCAGCGGGGGCGATCCGCCCGCCATCTGAATGGGTTAAGTTAAGCATTCAGCACTAAAGAGCTTTTAGAGGTTGAAATGTTTCAGCTAGTTCTGCAACTTAAGAAGGAAGTGGATGCTCTTTGGTCTGTGGGTGGTCAGGGAAGCAGAAGTCTGTCTGCCCAAACTAGATCTTTTACGTAGGGTATGTTCAAAATCTGGCAGGTTATCAAGGATGCTCTTAGTTCCCTGCTGCTTTGGAAGAACAATGGTTCAGGGTAGGCCTCAAGGGGTCCTTGTGGAAAGTGTATCACATTAGAAAGTACCACCTCAAACTCCCTTTCTAGATTATTGTTTTTAGGACGCTTCATAATTAATCAAACACCTCCTCATATTGAATCCAGCATCCTTTAATTAAATCCCCTTTGTATTCTCTTACTCGCGAATGGAATAAGTAATTAGGGCAACTTATACTTAATTCAGTATCCCGTTACATTGGTCTCAGCATTCAATTCACGCATGCTCCCTGTGAACCAATACCCTTCCCATTTGCGCAGGCTATTCACAGATGACTCACACTAATTCACGGCGCATGCCCGCGAGTAATCCCCAATGCGCACGCTCCGTTTGGAACACTACCGCGGATGCGCGCGCACTAATCCCTGCATGCTTTTAATGGCGGCCGGGCTCTCACCAAATTGTGAGCAACCTCGGAAGCGGCACTCGGACCCCCCTTCTCCTGTTGAAATCCAGCTTGAATTAGGTAAGCGACCTCCGAAAACGGGTACTACGTTGGCATTTTAAACCAATTACCTCGAGCCACGTATTTTACCAGATGGTGTTTATAGTTTCAGGCACCTCGATGTTTTGCAAGCAATAGCAAGGAACGCGCTAAAAGGACCCCTTCTAATTAAAACGGATTCCTTTTGAAATAATTCCTTAAGTAAGTACCTTCATTGAACTTAGCCCCATAGAGCCCTAGCATTTATTTATTTATTTATTTATTTATTTATGCAACTTTTAAAGCGCTACAATTACCCGAAGGTGTCTCGGCGCTAGGAGCTATGTATGCTACCAGAATCCTGAGAACAAGTAAGTTCTAAGTCTAAAGGGCTGAGGGCTCATTGAGAAAATAACCACGTCTTAAGTTGCTTTTCGAAAAGTAAGTAATGTAGGACTGGATTTTATAATGAAAGGAAGGGAGTTCCATAATCTTGCTGCTGCAACAGTAAAACGTCTGTCTCCCCAGTTTACCTTCCTTGTTCTGGGGGTTTGAAGCAGATAGGTCGTGTTAGAACGAAGCGTTCTGCGAGTTGGAAGGGGCTTTAAGGAATTTCTGAGAAATTTGGGTCCCATGTTGTGTAATGCCTTATACACAATACACAATGATTTAAACTTAGTGCGGCTTCTGACCGGGAGCCAGTGTAATTGGACCAAATGTTTTGAAACAGAAGCGAATTTTGGAAGGCCTAGTAGAACTCTGGCAGAGGCGTTTTGGATCATTTGCAATTTAGAGATGACTTTTTCCTGCGCATTGAGGAAGAGGGCGTTACAATAGTCAGTGCGAGAAAACACCAACGTTGAGATAAGAGTTTTGCCTGTTGTAGCAGGGAGGTATGGCAAAAGCTTCTTAATTTTCCGCAGGATATAAAATGACGACGAAACAACAGAATTCACATGATGATGAAAAAGAAGTTTGTCGTCAAATGTAACTCCCAGATTCCTCACTTTGTCCACTGGTTCAGGTGGAGAGCCCATTTCTTCCGGCCACCACAAAGGGGACCAGGCAGGCTGGACTTTGCCGAACAACATCACTTCAGTCTTAGCAGAGTTAAGTTTTAAGCAGTTGGAAGCCATCCAACTGCTAATAGCTCGCATACCCTCTTTAAAGTTGGCCGCTATCATCGGTCCGTTTTTGTGAATAGATAATACCAACTGAGTATCATCAGCGTATGTAGTCAGGCTGATGTTATGCGCTTTTATTACTCTCGCCAAGTCCGACACATAAATGTTAAAGAGGGTCGGACTTAGCGAGGAGCCCTGAGGAACACCGCAAGGAAGTTTAAATGTTGGTGAGGTAAATGGACCCATCTTCACTGCCTGTACGCGATCAGCCAGGAAGGAAGCTATGAGGTCCTTCGCCTTGTGTTTGATACCAATGGCCTCGACACGGCCGATCAAAGTAGAATGATCGACCGTGTCGAAAGCCGCTGATAGATCCAACAGTATCAAAATAGCCTGACCATCGTTGTCCATAGTAGTCCTAATTTCATCAGCAGCCTTGATCAGGGCCGTTTCTGTCCCATGACCTTGTCGAAACCCAAACTGAGTGTCATCCAATAGGTCATTGGCTTGAATGTAGTCAGATAGTTGTTCATTCATGACAGATTCGAAGATCTTAGCTGGGAAAGGCAGTGAAGCAATGGGACGATAGCTGGAAGACTCAGATGGATCAAGAGATGGCTTTTTAAGTAACGGTTTTATTATGGTATTTTTCCAAATATTAGGATATATGCCAGATGTGAACATATTATTACAGATGTAAGTCAGAGGTGAAACAATGGTGTCTGGAATGGAATGAAGTACAGAGGGATGGCAAGGGTCCAGAGGAGAACCTGATTTGGTGGACAGAATAAGTTTGTGAATTTGGTGAGAATGGACCTGGGTGAATTCCAAAAAATTAGCTGGGTTCAACTCAGGTTGAGTGTTCATAAGTGACATAGTATTTGAATTGGGAGTGAAGTCCTTAAATATAGAGGTGACCTTATCTGAAAAATAATCAGCTAATTTGTTACATAAACTTTGTGAAGTTTCAGTGGGAGGGTGAGCTGGTTCTGCAAGGTGATTCACTACATCGAAGAGCTTTTTCGTGCTGCATTTCGCCTGATCTATTTGGATGGTGTAATAGGTGTTTTTTTCCCTGGCTATTTTCTGCTTATAGTCAAGGAGTGCAGCTTTATAGATTGTTTTATCTGGTGTTTTATAGTGTTTACGCCAGTTACGCTCTAGGTTGCGGCAATATTGACGTTGTAGCCTTAGTTGTTCTGTGAACCATGGAGCCGAAGGGCTTTTTCTGTTACGTTTGAGGATTCTGGACGGTACTAGGGTTTGAAACGTCCTTTCCAGAATAGAAGTGTAGGCGACGGCTGCGGTATTTGGGTCAGTTTCCCCCTCTGCGTGTACAAATGCATCGGTGAGAATCAGATCAAGATGGTTGTGATCCAAATTTCGCCAGTCTCTGGTAGTAGAAAGGGAGTTATGTGAAGCATTTTTACCTGGCTTTGGTTTGATTTTGATATCAAAAAGTATAACAGAGTGGTCAGACCAAGCAAGAGGTAATACTTTGTTGACGGTAATAAAAGGGTTATTGGAAAAGACACCGTCAAGCGTGTGTCCTGCCTTATGTGTAGGAGTCGTTATCAGTTGTTCTAATTCTACGGCAGATAGGTCCACGATAAGCTGGGCTGTGTCTTTGTCCATCTGAGATTCTAAATGAAAATTAAAATCACCCAATATAGTAAAATATTTATGTTCGACAACTAGTTCACTGATTTGATGAAGTTGGGACAAAAAAGCGTTGCGAGAACCTGGGGGGCGATAAAGTAGTGTGCCCGTGAATGATTCATTGGTATTGAGCAAGACAGTAAATGCCAGGGCCTCACATGTCGCATGTCTAAGGTCAATAGCTTTTACTCTCAAAGTATTGCGATAAATTATTGCGATACCACCACCTTTTTTTGGTGCCTTGCGGTCTTGTCTATAAACGCAATAATCCTCTGGCATAGCGGCTTTAAAGTCTGGTCCTGAGGCTTCATCTCCCCAAGTTTCGGTCAGGAACAAGAGGTCGATAGCATAACTGGCAAGCAGTTCCAGTATTTCAATCTTGTGGCAAGGTAGTGAGCGCGCGTTCACTAGTGCTGCCTGTATTAGTTTGGGAAGTTTCTGTGTATTTTGTATGATGTTTTTGCACAAAGAGCACATGTAAGGACCTCCAGTAGGATCCACATGGATACACACCGGTGGATCATGTGTGTTTTGGAAAGTGTTGTTCAATACATGTAAATCATATGAGGAATACACCAACCTTGGTGTTCTTGGTGAAACAGGGGGGGTGGCCCTGGGCTCGGTCCAGGCTCGGACGGGCGCAGACGGGCTTGGCTTTGGGGCGGCTTCGGCGCGCGCCCTGCGCGCCCGCTGCGCCAGCCCGCTGCGCCGTCTGGTTATGACACACATATTATAATATGAGGAGGGTGGGAGTCCTGCGCGACTAGAGCGCTGACCCCGCTGCTCCTAAGATGGCGCCCACCGCCGGTCGACGCCTAAAGTGGTCTACGTCGGTGTTGGCAGGAAGATGGTACGTGAACGAGTGTCAGTGTGCCTAATTATTGTTCCCAGTAATTTCTAGTACATGGCCCCCCAAAATACAATTTAAAAGTACAATCCAAAAATTTTCCTGTCTGAAGTTTTAAAACGATTAAAATGGCTAATTCGTTGTTCACAAGCACTGGTAATGCAGCGTTAGCTCGCAGCCCCTGCAGCTGTCACGGGGAGAGCTTCTAAGGCAGTGCGGCCTCTAAACCATTAATTTAAATATCGTCGGAGGGCGGGAGTCCTGCGCGACTAGAGCGCTGACCCCGCTGCTCCTAAGATGGCGCCCACCGCCGGTCGACGCCTAAAATGGTCTACGTCGGTGTTGGCAGGAAGATGGTACGTGAACGAGTGTCAGTGTGCCTAATTATTGTTCCCAGTAATTTCTAGTACATGGCCCCCCAAAATACAATTTAAAAGTACAATCCAAAAATTTTCCTGTCTGAAGTTTTAAAACGATTAAAATGGCTAATTCGTTGTTCACAAGCACTGGTAATGCAGCGTTAGCTCGCAGCCCCTGCAGCTGTCACGGGGAGAGCTTCTAAGGCAGTGCGGCCTCTAAACCATTAATTTAAATATCGTCGGAGGGCGGGAGTCCTGCGCGACTAGAGCGCTGACCCCGCTGCTCCTAAGATGGCGCCCACCGCCGGTCGACGCCTAAAATGGTCTACGTCGGTGTTGGCATTAACAATCTATAGTTCCTAACCAAGTGTCTTTTATTTACTGTAAAAGCTCATGTAGGACCCTCGTCCCAGTAGCAGTGACTGAGCGCCACATGGTTGTCTACTATTAGAAGACTTTCTAATATAATACAATGTAAGTCCAAGTCCTTGGTCTTCTCTCTGGCCCCCACTTCACTTACTGGCCCTATCTTTACTTACCCGATCAACCTCAAACATGTTAAGAATGCTAACCAGATTATCCCATTCTCTATGGTTTCATTATCTGCAGCTCCCACTGGGAACCACGGCAGTTAACTAGCTGCACCACCAAACAATCTTCCTTGCCTACACAAGCAAAGGCACGGTAAAGACCATTTTTTTCTGTTTAAATTAACTAGGCAAAATAATGCATGCGCTCAAACAATGATCCTTGACAATAAGCGCTACACACCAGGATGTGGTCAACTGTATACTTCCTCCTGGCATGTTGAATCAGACCTTTACACTGAAATGCACATGTGATAATTTAACACGTGCATGTGCTTATATATATACTTTTATTAAGGATGGGAGCACAAAAAACTTTTTTTAACTAAAAACAAGGCACACATGTAGGTATGTAAACATACATGTCAGAAACAGATTATCATTGAAATTCTTATAGTTTCAGGAGGCTCATCTGTCCTGATGAAGATCTAAAAGCTATATAGATCGAAACGCCGTCGACCTACCCAAGGAATTTCACTAGTTCTATTTGTATATAATTGTTGTGTTTTTATCCTTGTTGTTGTTGTGTGACAGTCCGTTCACTTTGATCACTTATGTCACTTCCTGCACCACACTATTCACTTGAGCACCTGAAAAAGAGTATGACTATTTATGTATATCCTTGAGAAAAGAGTAAAATAAAATACTCCTACTTGTACCTACTACCTCTGCTCCCAAGCGATTTATTAAGTATTCGCTCCCTGTTCTTTTTTCTACCAAGGACCCCTTGAGGCCTACCCTGAACCATTGTTCTTCCAAAGCATCTTGTTACCCCAGGTTCTACTGTATGGGGTCCCCTTGTTTCTAACAATCGCTCTTAGTTCCCTAGCATGCAATAAATAATACATAAAAGTGCTATAAAAATCTTCATGTAATTAGATGCTTCGGTAATGGTTCAAATGTTTCATCTTAACCAATGAGCGGCTTAACTGCTCCTTCAATATGTTCCTCCTAAAACCAGTCATCAGCATCATCATGCGTTACCGCTGGCGTAGCCGTCACAACATACACCATAATAGGTAAGAAAATCACACATCAATTCAATACCTAGAAGTGATGAAGAAGTAACAATGCTATACGTTTCCAATTAGTTTAGTATTTCAGAAATCGATAATCAATACTGAGATCTTGATCCATATAATGACCAGTCGCAGATAACCAAGAAAAGTGCAAAAAACGCATCATTATCAAAATGTATTGTTAGCACAGCCATCAAAAGAATTTAAATGATCACACACTTTCATACAGTTTGAGCACCACAAAGTGAGAAAGAAAAACTAAAAATGAACAGCAATTAAAATGGTAATCTCATACAAATGCATAAGCAGGGCCTGCTTTAGGGTAGTGTGACCTGTGTAGCCGCACCTGCGTTGAGCTTCGGGGGCACTGTGTTTAGAAGTAACCTTAAGGGTTTAAAAGCACGTGCTGCAGAGTTTCTTGTGTGCCCAGCAGTTTTTAGGCAACAATAAAAATGTCAAGAGAACTCTGGTGATTCATGTTCCTGCAGGAAAGCTTTTGGAGTCTTGTCAAGTGACAGTTTTGACTCATCATAAAGTAGCAGCCGGTTAATGTGCCTGATGCAAAGCATGTGTACTCCGCAGATCACAGAACTATATTTTATGTGAATTTCCCATAGAGGCCCTTTAGTTACTTGCACTCCATAAGTTACAATCCTAATACAACACAGTGACCTAAGAACTGTCATCAAAAAGCTGCATGCAAACTGCATGGTATAGGTTAAAGTATTCTATTGTTGCCAAAACTGACTTCTTTGGGTAGAAATGTATTCTCAATAGTAAAGCCAACCCCAACCACTATGTTTTAAATCCTGAGTGCTTCTCCTAATCACACACTCTTAAATTATACTGGAATCTAGTATGGATGACAAGTGTATGCTACACTTTGTATTCCTGGTTGCTTTATGCAACATTTCCTAAAGACTGATTTTCATGCCTAGGATTGACTGTCTCTGTATAATGTGTGTGATGTAAAACGGTCTGACACCCTTCAGTGGTATGGGTCGCACTACAAAACAAATTAAATGCTTGTGAGAGAGTGGCTATGGAGAGATTAGGTGCACTGCTGGAGGGTGGTAGTGAGGTAACCAATGGCGAAGGAGGTTATTGGTGGGTTTGCAAAAAAGACTGTTGCACCGTGGGTCACCAGTTCTAAAGCCGGACTTGTACTTAAGTAAGAAAGGATAAATGTTATTGGAAAAAAGGATACAAAAATCTCATGCTTACGTTTTAAAAACCCATACTCTGTTAGACCTGGCATCTTTTTCACGTGTTTCCCCTACGTTTTAGCTTTCTGACCTCTTGGTTTTGACTCTGTTTTTGCTGGCTTAGTGTTTCTGCGCACTTTTCTCACTGCTGACCAGTGGTAAATTGCGAGTGCTCCTGTGGTAAAATGTGTTATGGATTGGTGTTTCCATGATTGGCTTGTTGCATTTATGTGCCAGTCCGTAGTAAAGTGCACCGAGTGTGCCAGGGCCTGTAAATCAAACGCTGTTAGTGGGCTGCAGCACTGGATTGTGCCACCCACACAAACAGCCCGTAAATGTAACTCTAGCCTGCCAACGCAGAGTCTGTGTGCAGTCTGGTACTGTCATGTCAACTTGGCAAGTGCTCCCATTTGCCAGGCGCTAACCTTCCCTTTTCTTACATGTCAGTCACCCCTAAGGTAGGCCAAAGGTACCCCTGTGGGCAGGCTGCAGTTTATGTGAAAGGTAGGATAACCCCCTGGTGTGTGTGGCATGTCCTGATAGTGAATTACAGCCCATTTCGTTTTTCACTATTGCAAGGCTACCTGTTCCCCTATAGGACAGAATGGGAAGCTTGTTTATAACATCTTATAAACATAACTGGCCTTGGGAACAAGGTAGGAAAACCAAGTTTAGTATTCCTGGACTCTGAATCTAAAGATGCATCTTTTAGTGAAGGTGATTTTTACATTCTGTGTTTGAAAATACCACTTTTAGAAAGTTGATATTGTCTTGCCTAACAATCCAGTGTGCCTCTGCTGGGTTTGTGGATTGACTGTCTGGGTTTTAGATGACAGGGGCTAGGGAGCAGGAGTGGCTCCGGATGGTCTATTTGGGTCAGGAAAGGGCTGAATAGACCTGAGCTGCATTTAGAGCAGGGAAGGAGATTTCCTTGCACCTGCATGGACTTAGTCTGCCTCTTACAATGCCATCTCCACCTCCTGCCAGGAAGTCACACCAGAGAGGGCAAAAATGGTTTTGGCCAGGTACAGACACTCTCTACCTTCAGAGACCAAAGGATTTTGTGGTACCAATATGGGGACCCAAACCCCTGAAATTCAGAACTCTTTTGGACCAAGAAGACTGCCAAGAAGAAGAGCTGGAGTAGCTATGAGGAGGAACTACCACTTTGCTGAGTGCTTTGCCGTGTTGCCCTGCAGTGGCTGCTTCTGTCTTGGGCAGTGAAAGGACAGGACTGAACTTTCTGCAATCTATCTTTGTGAGTTTCTCCAAGGGCTTGACGTAGAGCTTGCCCCCTGTTCAAGAAGTCTCAGGAACAGCAAAGACTTCAAGTTCTTCTGCCATTAGCACTGCAGACTGTGTGTTTTGTGCTGCAACAAAAGAAAAAGCAACCCAACGCCATCTATGATGCCAGCGTCCTGAAGGCACAGCAGAGGGCACCGCCGCAATGCCGCACCGCGACCCTGGTCTCACTGACGATGCCTGCTGATGCCATCACCCAGCTGTTGCTCGCACAGCGACCTGTGGGCACCGCAATCCGCACCACCTTGCTTCACAACACCGCCTTGGTATCCCCGACAAAGCCCCTCCACGCTGAAATCGACGCCGCTGCATGCAACGCGGTTCGAGGGCACCGCTGGTAAAGTTACACAACGTACCATCCTCATCACGCACCGCAGCGTTGGCCTACCGACACCGGTGCCATCGACTCCAATTCGTCAGCCGACGACAGCGCTTCAGCAACAACGACATCGCTGCTTGCACCGTGACCTACGAGCACCGCATCACTTCGCACCGCAACCCTGGTCTCACTGACGATGCCATCTGATGCCGCCACCGAGCCGCTGCTCGCACCGCGACCTGAGGGCATCGCACGCCGCACTTTGCACCGCAGCACCCGACGCCTGCGCTCCTGACTTCAACTGCGAAGAGTTCGATCTGCAACGTGTGTGACTTCAAGGGGCCAACGACTTCTGCACCGTACTTTTGGAAGCTCAACGAGAGGTCAGGACCGCCCGGCATTTCTAAAGGTACTGTTTTGCGGGTCTTCCCGACACTGTAGCTGGTCCGCGACGCCACGGTCAGCCAGAACTGTTTGGATTTGTTTGTTCACTATGCCGTGATAGCTCCAGAGGGAGCTATCACCTTCAATTAATTGTTTTTCAAGGTTATTTTGACAGCTGAAGATTTCGAAGTACTGTATTGTGGATTTTTATCATTTTGGTCTTGCCTGGAGTATTTAAAAATATTGTATATTTTTCTAAACCGGTGTATTACTGTTGGTTATGTGCAAATGCTTTACACACTGCCTCTAGAATAAGCCTGACTGCTCGTGCCAAGCTACCAATGGGTTGAGCAGGGGTTATTTTAGGAGTGTAACTCCTTTATCCTGACTAGGAAGAAGGGTCCCTATTTGGACAAAGGTACCCACCTCGGCCAACTAGAGACCCCCATTTCTAACACTCTCCATAGAATTTCTCTTGTTTAGACAATGATAAAGACAAGGTCTTCTGAAGGGGCCTCACGGGGGCAGCACTGTTTCAGTAGCTTAGTCATTTACTTACATTAATGATATCAATCAGTCCAGTACCAGCCAAAGACCAGTCTCCATCAGAATCTCAGTCACTGGCCCAAAGACAGCTTCTTTACTGAAGCTAGGTTGAGAATATTTTTCACAGGAGTGCGACATAGGTGGATTCAATCAATCAATCAATCATAGTACTTGTAGAGCGCGCTACTTACTCGTGAGGGTCTCAAGGCACTGCGGGGAGGGGGGTGCTGCTATTGCTCGAAGAGCCAGGTCTTGAGGAGTCTTCTGAAGGTGAGTAGGTCTTGGGTCTGCCGTATGTGGGGAGGGAGGATGTTTCAGGTCTTGGCAGCGAGGTAGGAGAAGGATTTGCCGCCGGAGGTCATTCGTTAGATGCAGGGGACAGCTGCGAGGGCGAGGCTGGTGGAGTGGAGCTGGCAGGTGGGGGTGTAGAAGCCGAGTCTGCTGTTCAGGTAGGCTGGTCCAGCGTTGTGGAGTGCTTTGTGTGCGTGGGTGAGGAGCTTGAAGGTGATCCTCTTGTCGACGGAGAGCCAGTCTAGGTCTATCAGGAGGGGGTGATGTGGCTGCAGTCGGGCAGAGGCGTTTTGGATGCATTGTAGTTGTCGTAGGTGTTTGGCTGGGATTCCTGCGTAGAGTACGTTGCCGTAGTCCAGTCTGCTGCTGACGAGGGCCTGTGTCACCGTTCTTCTTGTTTCAGTCAGGATCCACTTGTAGATCCTGCGGAGCATGCGGAGGGTGTTGTGGGCAGGAGGAGGAGACGGCGCTGACCTGTTTAAACATGAAGAGGATGAATCCTAGGTTGCGTGAATAGTCGGTGGGTGTTGGTGCAGTTCCCAGTGTGGTCGGCCACCAGGAGTCGTCCGAGGCTGAGGGGGTGGGTCCGAGGATGAGTACCTCTGTCTTGTCCGAGTTCAGCTTCAGACGGCTGCTCCTCATCCAGTCGGCGACTGCCTTCATTCCCTCATGAAGGTTGGTTTTGGCGGAGTGTGGGTCCTTGGTGAGGGAGAGGGAGAGGAAGAGCTAGGGGGTCTTCGGCGTAGGAGATGATCTTGAGGTCATGATGGCGGGCCACTTGTGCAAGGGGGGCCATGTAGATGTTGAACAGCGTCGGGCTGAGGGATGAGCTGAGGGGGACGCCACAGAGGATTTTGGTGGCTTTGGATCAGAAGGGTGGGAGGCGGACGCTGTGGGTTCTGATGGAGAGGAAGGACGTGGTCCAGTCAAGGGCCTTCTCTTGGATTCCGGCTTCTAGGAGGCGTGTCTTTAGAGTGCGATGGCAGACCGTTTCGAAGGCGGTTGACAGGTCCAGGAGGATGAGGGCTGATGTTTAGCCATTGTCTAGTTGGCACCTGATGTCATCTGTGGCGGCGATAAGGGCTGTCTCGGTGCTGTGGTTTCGTCTGAATCCGGACTGGGATGGGTTCAAGATGTTGTTGTCTTCCAGGTGGCAGGCCAACTGTCTGCTGACGATTTTCTCGATGACCTTTGCAGGGAACATGAGCAGGGAGATGGGCCGGACGTTCTTGAGGTCCTTGGGGTCCGCCTTGGGCTTCTTGAGGAGGGTGTTGATTTTGGCGTGTTTACAGCTTTCTGGGAATGTCGCTGTTTCGAAGGAGATGTTGATGACCTTCCGTAGTTTGGGTGCGATGGCTGCGTCTGCTTTGTTGAATACGTGGTGTGGGCATGGGTCTGACAGAACTCCTGAGTGGATGGAGTTCATGACCTTGCGTGTCTCGTCATCGTTGACGTTGTACCAGGAGGTCAGGCGGATGGCACTGGTGGTGTTCACAGGGGAGGTGGGGTCTGGCGTAGTCGGGGCGGTCGTGGTGTTGAAGCTGTCATGGATATCAGCGATCTTGCGGTGGAAGAAGATGGCTAGTGAGTCGCACAGTTCTTGTGTGGGCGGGATGTCGGTGGCGTTGGCCCTGGGGTTGGAGAGTTCCTTTACGATACTGAAAAGCTCTTTGCTGTCGTGGGCGTTGTTATCCAAGCGGTCTTTGAAGGAGGATCTCTTGGCTAATCTGATGAGGTGGTGATGTCTTTGGGTGGCCTCCTTGTGGGCTGCGTGGTTGTTCGGTGTTAGTTCGTGGAGCCATATTTTCTCCAGTTTCCGGCATGCGCGTCTGGAGTTCGTTGGTGAACCAGGTGACTCTCTTGCTGGCGTGGTTGTTGGAGGTTTCTTGAGAGGGGCGAGGGTGTTGGCGCAGTCGTCGATCCACTGTCAGAGGTTGCGTGCTGCGGCACCAGGGTGGGTGGGTTCTGGGCAAGGGTAGTGATCAGCCGGTCTTCGGTGACTTTGCTCCAGCAGCGGCGAGGCAGCCGTTGGGTGCGGTGGTGCGTGGTTGGTTTCTTGAAGGTGAAATGGATGCAGCGGTGGACAGGTCCAGTGAAGTTCTGTGGTGTGGTTGAAGGCGACGTGGGTGCCTGTGGAGAAGACGGGGTCCAGCGTGTGGCCGGCAGTGTGGGTGGGTGCGGTGATGAATTGTCTGAGGCCGAGGTTGTCGATCAGGGTGGCAGAGTTGGCGTCGTCGTTATTCTCGAGGTGGAAGTTCATGTCCTCGAGGAGGATGTAGTCCGTGGAGGCGAGGGTGTGGGTGCTGGCGAGGTCGGCGATGAAGTCGCTGAACTGAGCCCGGGTTCCGGGGGTCTGTAGATGAGTGTTCCTCTGAGGGTGGTGTTGGGGTCGGTGTGGACCAGGAAATGCAGGTGTTCGGCGGCGTTGAGGGTGTCATCTGCATGGGTGGCGATCTTGAGGGTGGACTTGTGGACGATGGGTATTCCTCCTCTGGTTCCATTGGCGCTATCCCTGCGGGTGATCTTGTAGCCGTCTGGGATGGCTATGGCGATGTCGCCGAGGAGTCGTTCCACCAGGTCTCGATCAGGAAGGCCTCATCTGGGGCTGAGGTGTCGAGCAGATCCCAGAGCTTGACCGCGTGTTTGTGTGCGGAGAGCGTGTTGAGGAGTATGCAGCGGAGGTGGTTGGGTCCAGTCCTTGGAGGTTTGGTGGTTGTGTCGCAAGTGAAGCTACAGGTGCGGCAGGAGAAGGGTCCGTGGGTCCGTTTCGGGACGGCCTGGAAGCAGGTGTGGTTTCAGCTGGCGTTGAGTGCGTGGAGGCTGCTGGCGTCGTAGTAGAGTCTGGTGTCAAGTTATGCTTGCATTTTTATACAGATGTTCTTTATGAATTTCTTGTAGTAAACTTTTAACTTGTATGTCACCCCGCTGGCCATACTGATTAAATCATAGGGCTTTGCGATGGTATCATATGCTGATGATACACAGATCATTGTCTGCATTTCAAATAATATTCAGGACACGGCCCATAGCTTTCAAGCCTGCATGCAACAAGTGTGCGTGTGGATGTTAAAGAACTGCTGTATGTTATATTCAAATAAAACTGAATTTTTACTTTTTGGCAGAGATCCGTCCATTTGGTCCTCCGATTGGTGGCCTCGGGCATTAGGCCCCCTTCCCACTCCAGTCACTAAGGCTAAGAATTTGGGAGTCATTTTGATACAACTCTGTCTTTTCCCCTTCATGTAAAGACTAGTACGTCACCATTTCTTTCACAGTGAAAATTTTGAGAAAATTGTTTCCTTTTATACCTCCAGAATTGCAAACAGTGGTTTCTGCGTTTGTTTTGTCCAGGTTGACTATTGCAACGCCCTTCTGGTCTGTACACAAAAGGGACTACTTATCAGGATGCAGGTTATTCCTACTTACTCTTCAGCTAAGCAGGCTCTTAAGGCCTTGCATTGGCTACCCGTGGATAAACGTATCAATTTCAAGGCTCTATGCATTGCCTTCATAGCCCTTCATAACCACGGCCCAGATTATCTGATTAATCGATTCTGCTGGTATGTTTCCTCCAGAAATCTTTGTCTTCATCACACAAGGTTGTAGAGGTGTTCAACCCTGACTCTCGAACTGAGGAGGCAAAAGCTTTGTAAATATCACAGCCAGATTATAGAATCGTTTGCCTATTAAGCTAAAAAAAATCACCAGATCTGTTCTATTTTAGGAAAGGTCTCAAGAATTGGTTATTTACCTTATAGTTCTCTAATTCTCGTTTTTTTCATTGTTATCATGAGGTTTGATGCCAAGGTTAATCCCAGTCCTTTGCTGGATTCCGTTGCCCTCCACACCTGCACATAGTGATTGAGCCTCCCACAATAGAGTCAAATTATCTGTAGGACTGTGTGCCAAGTAGCAGTTCACTGGTAGTCACATTTCGTGACCTGGTATTTGGAAAAGGCTGGTCATTTATCCCTTGTACATTGCTTTTGTTAAAGTGTTCGCTAGCATGCACTTTCTTCCCAGATTTACAAGACACCCTTGTCAACAATGAATAACTCTTGAGCCACGTCAGCTGCAATGCCCCTCGCCGACCAATTGTTGGGGGTGCTATTTGCACCTTAAACTCTGGAATTGGACCGATGACCCATCATGCACAGCATCATTCATGGCTCCATCCTCGGGCTGGCGCCTCCTCACAGTGAGATGATGGATGGATGGAGTCTTGTGTTTCCACCTAGTGGTGGCACCGAATTACTTCTCAAGGCATGCACAAAAGTCTTCTTGTGGTGTACTCCAGGAATCAAATGTCAGTTTTGCCTGATGCATTAACAAACCTTGCATTGGTCCAGCCTTCTGTGCTCCACACGAGAATTGACACATCTGCTTTGTTGACAATGTTTAGGTTCGGGGTCTCTCTAGTACAGGGTGGTCCAGGGGTGCAGGAATGAGGATGCATCCTCCACAATGACCTGAAGGTTCAGGCAGTACATTGAAGTTGTATATCCCTATTAGTTTTGTGAAACCGTGCTTTCTTAAAGGGACAGTGGTAGTTGACAGTGTTTTGCAATAACCCCACCCACTAAAGGCGCCTCCTGTCCTGTTCCACATTCCAGCAGCAACTTAAGACAGCTCTTGGGCTCTCATTCAATGGCAAATAAAATATTAACTGTTCATTAGCGTTCATATATCTTTGTACATTTTGTTTATTAGATGTTATCAGTTAGAGGATTGCAGCATTTTTACCAAATCCCTAAAGGCAGGAACAAACATGCAGCTACAGCATGGCAGACATGTGCATGCCAAAATAAACATGAAACTTTGAAGGCCAGACACAAAAACACAGGAGAAGACACCAAAGAGAAGGGCACAGTTCAAGTACAAGCAGATGCACACATGATCCATATATTACTCACAAATTTACATATTTACATATAAGCAAGCACACTACCAGGCATATGTACAAGCCCCTATAGCTACCGGAGTGTTTCTTTTTTTGGTGCTCTGGTGGCCTAGCGCCATTTCACATATTTACAAGGTGGTGTAAGCCACTTAACTTAGCTTAGCGCCACCTTGTAAAAATGCCCCTTTCTGTCGCAGTCCTCTGGCAGCAAAGTGGAGTGCAATGGGTGTTGCAGTGGGTGTTCCATCGCAACACCCATTGCTTTTTGACGCTACCCCAGATTTACAAGGCTGGGGTAGCGCCAAAAACCAGTGCCAGAGAATACCTCGTCTTAGCATGGCAATACTAGGAGAAATTATTAGTTTCTTCTCCCTTTTTGCTCTCTCAATGTGTGCTGCATTATGCAGCACACATAGACACAGCAAATCGCCATGAATAATTCTGCATGTGCAGGAAGGTGTCCTTTCCTGCAGATAAACAATCACCCTTGCAGTACAGGCTCCTTGCAACATGGCGGCAGGGTGCCTGCGCTGGTGCAAGGCAGCTTTTTTTTTTGCGCCAGCGCTAGGAGAAACACAGGTGTGTACCTTTCTCATGTAAATATAGCACAGCCCTGCGCTTAAAATTTTTTGGTGCGTGTCGTTGCCAAATTTGGCGTATCACCGCGCTTTCACATTTATTTGTAAATATACCCCTACATAAACAAAGAAAAAAAGCTGCACAAAATTCAGGCACGCACACGAACTGGTAGCGGGACTGTAACACATGCACACTAAAAGATACAGGATGCACAGCATACAGACACACATGCACATTTAGAGCTGAAAACAGGTATCGATGTAAAGCACACACACACACCATACATCTAGGAAATAGATACACAAATAGATGTAGTCACAGACATACATCATACAGACACACACAGAAGGCACAAGAATGAAGACATATACAGGCTCATTTAGAGTTTGGTGAAGAGAGGGCACCATATGTCCACGGTGCTACAGCCCTCCCAAACTCACTGATCTCTTGCCCCATTCCGAGGTTCAGGTACCAGGGTTTTCAAAGGCAGACCCTCAGCTTCCTCCACAGTGGAAACCGCTGCTCAGACTGCACGTGACCCCAGGGGTTGACGGATCAAGGCCGTCATCCTAACCCTAATTGGTTCGGCTCGGCGGTCACCAGACACCCTACCCACGAACACCATGTGAGGCATAGCAGTCCCAGGAAGGGAAATCAGTGACACCATCATGCAGAGAGAAAACTCCCTCTCTGTCAGGGCCATTGTCATTCGGTTTTAAGGAAGACATATTTTCCTGAGCTTTTAAATAACCATGGGGCCCCCTCTGTAAAGTTCAGTGCCTTCAGTGGAGCTGCTGCAGATATCACACTACAGGAAAGGGGGGTGAGGTGATGAGCTTTACTGACCTACTCGACTGACCTGCCAGAGGCTGAATGATCCAACTGATGTCTACTCCACAAAAAGACACATATTCAGAGCACAGAAACAGACTGATAAAAAAAGAGTGCACAAACGCACAGACTCTCTCACAAAGAAAAAAGACTCTAAACTGGAAAGAAATATCAAGTTGTGACCATGAA
This sequence comes from Lissotriton vulgaris, assembly GCF_964263255.1. NCBI lineage: Eukaryota > Metazoa > Chordata > Amphibia > Caudata > Salamandridae > Lissotriton > Lissotriton vulgaris. The sequence continues at coordinate 218,001 of NW_028251998.1, read as the reverse complement.
GTTTGTAGGGCATGATGTGGATTAAAATGTATTGGAAGAGCAATGCAATAACTTGTAGTGGGGCAAAACAGATCTAAATCTAAAGAAGAAAACAATACATGTAAAGATATGCAGAGAATACAAATATTGAAACAATGGACAGAGAAAAAGTAGAAAGAGGCAGCGAGCAGTGTCAAAGACAATGGGCCATAAGTACAATGAAGTGACGGAGCGTTTTGTTAGCCTTCCTGGCTTAACGCCTCTCTCGCCCACTTCTGAAACGCAAGGCTGCACCATATTTACAAGAATGTGGTGCAGCCTTGCGCTTCTCCCTGACATGGTGCAAGGCTTAGCAACTTAGCGCCAACGCAGGAAACCTTGCACCACAGTGCAAGGCTGTCTGCGTGCAGGGGAGGATTGTTTATGTGTACGAAGGTGCCCCTTCCTGCACATAAACAATCCTAAAATGCCATTCTGTCACTTTCATGAGTGCTGCTTCATGCAAGTGACAAAATGGCATTTTGTTTTAAAGATTGTTTATGTGCAGGAAGGTATGCCTTCCTGTACATAAACAAACAATAGCAATTTGCTTTTTCGATGTGTGCTGCACAGGGCAGCACACATCTAAAAAGCTAAAACGAGGAAAAATTATGTATTTCTCCTTGTTTTGCCACCTAAAGACCAGGATTTACCTGGTCTTAATTTTGGCGCTGCCTCCTAAGTACACCACCCTTGTACCTTATGAATGAGTGTTGCGGCGGAACGCCCACCCCAACACCCACTGCCCACCCCTTTCACGCTAAGCATAGCGTGAAAGGGGGCCTTATTTACAAGGTAGCTTTAAGCGGCTGCCTTGAAAATAAGGTGAAGCCCCTATCGCCACCATAACGTCGGTAATAGTGACAAGTGCGGGTTGATTCCTGACATCAGGTGGGTGGCGAATTTGAAATGGGTTTAGTGAAAGTAAAAGTATTCCTAGATGGCAGCTATTGCTTTCCCAGGCATCATGATATCATGACACATGCATACTTGTTGTAATGTGTCTGTGGTCATTTTGGCATATTTGTAACTATAATATACTGTTCCAAGACAAGCAAAGACCATTTTTGCACAGCAAATTACATTTGATAAAATTAAGAGCAGGAGCGCAAAGTACAGGGGAGAGTGGCTCGGTAGCAGTATGCAGCTCCCGACCCTTTTAAAAAAACAAGCATTGCATTGGCAAAGACAATAGGTCTCGCCGATACAAGAATTACCGGTTTTGCCAATGTGTTTTAGCAATGTTGTACAAAAGCGTGGCTGATCAGTATGGCCAACATTTTGTGGCATAGAGTGGAGTGTCATAGAGGGGAATAGCGAAGAGTGAATTGGAGTACTGAAGAGTAGAGTAGAGCGGCAAACAGTGGAGCAGAGTGACAAAGAGTGGAGGTAAGTGATGAAGAGTGGTGAAGAGTGGAGTAGAGTGGCAAAGAGTGGAGCAGAGTGTCATAGAGTGAAGTATCATGGAGTGGTTGGTCTGAAGTGTCATACAGTGCAGTTTCATGGAGTGGAATGTCATGGTGTGGAGTGTCATGGAGGGGTGTAGAGTGGAGGGGCATAGAGTGAGGAGGTGTAGAGTGGAGGGGCATAGAGTGCGAAGGTGTAGAGTGGAGGGGCATAGAGTGGAAAATGGTTTTGTAGCTGGAGTATCATACAGTGGTGTGTCGTAGAGTAAAGTGTCATAGAATGAAGTGTCATAGAGTGGTGTAGAGTACAGTTATGTAGAGTAGTGTAGAGTGGAGTGTCATAGAGTAGTAAAGTTGAGTGGATTAGAGTCACAGAATGAGTGGCTTGGAGTGGAACTGAATGGAGTAAATTGGCCTAGTGTGAGGCGGTTTAGAGTGGAGTGGCATACAGTGGCATAAAGTGGAGAAGAGTATTGTGGAGTGGAATAGAGTGCCATAGAGTGGAGTGATGTAGATTGTAGTAAAGTAGAGTGTTGTAGTGTGGAGCAAAGTAGAGTGTTTATAAAGTGGAGAGTCTTAGAGTGGAGGCGCATAGAGTGGAAAAAGGTTTCGTAGAATGGAGTGTCGTAGAGTGAAGTGGTGTAAAATGGAGTGGCATAGCGTTGAGTGATGTAAAGTGGAATAAAGTGGCATGAGCTGTCGTAGAGTGGCATAAAGTGAAGTGACAAAGACTGGCGTAAAGTGGAGTGTCGTAGTGTAGAGTATCAACTAGTGTAGTGATTGTTTTTCCACCACAATTCTGAATTACAAAAAATGTGCTTCATTTGTGATTTTCTAGTTCTGATATTTTCTAAGATGTTTGCACGGTTCATTTACAGGGATTTATATTTTGGTGTGTGCTAGGAAAATCCCTTTCTTTCCCAGTATCTGGCAAGATTGTCACATAAATCCTCCCACTTTGAAGTCAGAGGAAGAAAAGTAAACACCAAGCTCCCTTGGAAGACAGCCTGACGTTAAACCTCTGTCTTCAAACGCATAGCAAATGTCACAAGATAAGATCAAAATTTAAAGGCCTGTTTACAGAAAGAGAGGACTTGTGAAAGAATATAGGAAGCAATGGTGAACAAGCTTTGCTTCACAGGAGGGACGGAGGCATGCTACAGCCTAAAGCAAAGACAACCAGCAAATTGAAAGCTAGAAAGTGTGAGTTACAAACCACAAAGCCAATGGTAAGCAATGGGCGGAATGCATTCCAAGGGAAACTTTCAGAATGCCTACAAGAAGTCTATCTGACTTTCCCAGGCCACCGTGGCAAGGCACAGGGGCTCACCAGTCTCTTCTAGCATCACTGGGCTCTGCTGTGTTGATGTTGCTCGTGGTTTCTTGAGAAGTCATCTTCTCTGGGCAGCTCCTTCACCAGATAGCTGCCGCTGGGCTCTCTGGGCAGTCTCTTCTTGCAGGGTCACCTTCATTGCCCCTCTCTTAGCAGCAATGCAATGCAAGACATCCGCCAGGAACTGGCAGCCTTACTGCTAACATTAAAATCAGAACTACCCATTCATCAGCTGGGTCACCTACTTGACCCTATTTTTGCCAACTTGGGTGCTTTAGAATTGGGGCCAGCTCCCGGTTTTATGGTCGGATCACTTCCTGATCTCTTTTAAGGCAAGGATGCCCCTGCCGAAGGTACGGGTGAAACCTAAGACTATATTAAAACGCAGGGAGTGGGCTGGTTTTTAGGTCGAGCCTGGAATACGCATCCGAAGGATGCGGTCCAGGTGGAGAACTATAGCTAGCTGACTCGGGGGAATGAAGGACAAGAAAGTGCCACGGGCTTCTCTCTGTCTGGATTTCACTGCGTGCACGCGCACCCACATTCACGCATGCGCACAGCCACACGCATACACAGCCACACGCATACACAGGCACACACACACCCCCTCCCCCCCACAGTCACACACACCCCCTCCCCCCCCACAGTCACACACACACATGCATACACACAGACTCCAAGACACATACACACACGCACGCTCACACACATACACAGACCCCCGCCCTCAGCAGCAACAAGCCCCACTCACCGGCTTCCTTGGTGCGGTGGCTCTCACCAGCAGCAGGACTCTAACTCCCTCCTTCGGCACCGGGGCGCAGGTAGGCTCCTGCCTGCTCCGGTGCTCCAAACAGCCGCAGCTCTTCCGTGGGAGGCGGGGTAGGCTCCCGCCCTCCTACTTCCTGTTTCCGGTTGTCCCGCCCGGCCTGCCTGACTTCCTGGTCGCAGGCCGGCGGCGATGTTCAGTTCGTACCGGGCTCAGGCCCGCACCATCGCGCTGCCTGCTGCACCTTGTTTCAAAGATAGTCTCGGGATGGGTAGACTCACTGAGCTTCAGTTCAGCAGTTTATATTGCGTAGCCTCACCAATAATTATGTAATGTCGGCTCTCATGCGTTGTGTAGGATGCACGGATGTGGGTAGTGCAGAGAAAACATATCTCGGCATGCTCGAATATTACCATATTTATTTTGCGACGGAAGGAGCAGAAAGTCTCCAGTCATCTCAAATGCCGCTCATTCCAAAGACCTCTAAAACCACAGTGCCAGCAGAGACGTCCGTCACACCCTCTGTAGAACCCTGGGCTGTGATTGGACAATCGTTTGAGTGCTCTTTGTTTTCCCCTGGCTGCGGGTGCCTGGAGTGGTGATCTGTCTGCTACCTCCAGCGGTGGGTGCCCCGGTCCAGCCTAGTCTGTGTGCTGGAGTTGTGAGGAGCCTGCGCCCGGGAGTTTAAAGCTGCAGAAGTCCTGTTCAAACAGATGAGGAAGAGCACGACCGTGCTGCGTTAGCCGTGCACAGTAAAAACTGATAGGAGGCTGTGAAGTTCTGAGCAAAGCACGCGTTGATCTGAATCCAGACCAGGTAGTGATACCAGAATCAATTTGTGAAAGCTATGTCGATGCATCAGTGCATGCAATCCGCCCCAGACCAAATGGTTGCTCTGCACTCCAAGCATACCCTAGCTCGTGACAAAGCACTTTTACATGCATATCCCCAGAACCCTCACAATAATACTTCGAGAGTAACTTAGCTCGTGACAACCCGACTCCTCACTTCAGCATGGCCGGGCACACAGATTCCCGGCTACTAATCACGTCCTATCTACACTAGGACTTACTAACATCATGGAGCAGGCTTTGGGGGCGGAGTGGCGACTAGGTGGGCTGCCACAATCTCAGATGGTGGGGTCTCAGACCCTGAACTCATCATGTTTTATTCTAAATAGCACGGCATTTCATATCTTGGGTGGACACGCGTCATTAGCTCTGGCGGCCTCGTCATTTCTGTACAGCCCTGGGTTGTCACATGAGAGTGTACGTTTGAAAAGATAAATGGCTTCTGCTTTAGATAGCGCTTACTATCACACCCTACTTGCCTCGCGGCGCTGCTTTCAGACTTGTGTGTTAGTATTACTTATCATAAACGAATTTATGTAATTTATCCAACAGAATGGGGCATTCTATAATGGCGACACAAGCATCCTATATTTTGTTCAGGTGCTCTTTTGGGGGATGGGGTGCCACAGAGAAGCTCCCACGGCACCCCCAAACCCATAAGTACTTAATAGCTGCTAGTGATGGCTCACATTTTGCTATTGTTGGCTTGCGTTTGGCCCCTTCAAAGCCTGCATTATTAGCACCCCCCTCAATGTCAATTAACCAGCACCACTTTCACGGACCCCCCACTCTACTCCCAAACCCCCTACACTCCATGTTGTTTATTTTTGCGCGCGTACGTGCCGCTCCTCAGCTCCCTCCTTTACACAGCGTATCCCATGCGTGTCCAAAAAACACAACCCGAAAAATGGCCCGCTCCCGTGGGACCTCTGGGACAGCAAGACAAAGCAGCAGCTGTTTGGCAACACGTCTCACCCCAAAACAGCAACTGTGATGTGACTGCATTCCACTGAATATGCAGATCTCATTCTGTGGCGGGGAAACAAAAAGTTTGGCTTCCCAGAAGGCTGTGACAGCCATGGCATCGACGTGGGCAAGAAATGCCAGGCTTTTGACATGACACGTGGGGAACGGAAATATTCTAAAGTGTTGTATTCATTCATCGCTTTATAATATACTGAATCGATAGTATGAGCCTGCACTATATCACTTAAAATCGCATTATATCATAATAGAAATGTGAGTGCAGAGTGACAGTGAGTGCAGAGTGACAGTGAGTGCAGAGTGACAGTGAGTGCAGAGTGAGTGCAGAGTGAGTGCAGAGTGACAGTGAGTGCAGAGTGACAGTGAGTTCAGAGTGACAGTGAGTGCAGAGTGACAGTGAGTGCAGAGTGACAGTGAGTGCAGAGTGACAGTGAGTGCAGAGTGACAGTGAGTGCACCGACAGTGAGTACAGAGTGCGTGCAGAGTGACAGTGAGTTCAGAGTGAGTGCAGAGTTACAGTGAGTGCAGAGTTACAGTGAGTGCAGAGTGACAGTGAGCGCAGAGTGACAGTGAGTGCAGAGTGACAGTGAGTGCACAGACAGTGAGTGCAGAGTGCGTGCAGAGTGCGTGCAGAGTGACAGTGAGTGCAGAGTGAGTGCAGAGTTACAGTGAGTGCAGACTGAGTGCAGAGTGACAGTGAGTGCAGAGTGACAGTGAGTGCAGAGTGACAGTGAGTGCAGAGACAGTGAGTGCAGAGTGACAGTGAGTGCAGAGACAGTGAGTGCCGAGACAGTGAGTGCAGAGTGACAGTGAGTGCAGAGTGACAGTGAGTGCAGAGTGACAGTGAGTGCAGAGTGCGTGCAGAGACAGTGAGTGCAGAGTGCGTGCAGAGTGACAGTGAGTGCAGAGTGCGTGCAGAGTGACAGTGAGTGCAGAGTGACAGTGAGTGCAGACTGAGTGCAGAGTGACAGTGAGTGCAGAGTGACAGTGAGTGCAGAGTGACAGTGAGTGCAGAGTGGCAGTGAGTGCAGAGTGACAGTGAGTGCAGAGTGACAGTGAGTGCAGAGAGCTTGCAGAGACAGTGAGTGCAGAGTGACAGTGAGCGCAGAGTGCGTGCAGAGTGACAGTGAGTGCAGAGTGACAGTGAGTGCAGAGTGACAGTGGGGCGTCCTTTAAACAAGCATTTGCAAACCAATAGGTCTCACTTTTGCGAAAGTTTAAGATATTAGCATAGAATGACAATGCCTTTTATTTATGTTTTAAAAGCAAAAACATAAATAAAAGGCATTGCCATTTACAATGCCAATAGCTCTAACTTTAATAATGCGAGACCTATTGCATTGCAAATGCTTGTTCTCAAGGGAATTTCAACAGGACCCTCTCACAAGGAGGGCTGCCGGGCGGCTTAGATGCTGACTCTGCCTGTGAAGCTTTGGATAGGTGCATTACGAATGCATTAGATAGCACTGCTCCCTGGTCACTAAAAACGTCAGGAAGAGGGAAAAAAGGCTCTCTGGTTCGGCGACGACGTAAGAAAGGTTAAATCAGCATGCAAACGCCTGGAAAGGCGCCTGTTCTCGTACAATGCCCCCAGACTATGAAACGCCCTCACACTCTCCCTGAGGCAAGAACACAACCACCTCAGGTTCAGGAAACGTCTAAAGACCCTACTCTTCCCCTGAGCACTCCTCCCATGATTCCTCACCCTACAGGACCGTGGTCACTAGCGCTGGGATGCCCTAGGGTAGCTATGCGCTCTATAAAACCCAATCAAATCAAATCAAATCGAGGAAGGACTTTTTAGGCCAGGTGAAGAGCGAATACAAAGCGAGTCTTAAGAGTTATCATGCGCTCATCAGAAAGGCTATGGCTACCCACTACAAGAAAAGGATTGAGACTGCTGAGAATTCGACTAAAGAGCTGTTCATGGTTTATAAAGAGATATCCTCCTTAGCGGAAACTGCATCTCCCATTATAGGCTCAGAGGTAGTCATGCAACCGGGTGGCCGTTTTTTTTGCAGAGAAGGTGGAGAAGATTTACTCCACCTTCCCAGTCTCTGCACGAGAGGCCATGGGGTTGCTGTGGAACCTGTCCACATGATGGAGACAGAGCGTCTCGCCAAATGTGTTGTTCCTCTCCCGGAGATTCTCAATGAGATAGCCATCAGCCAAGTCTGGCTCACCCAGAGATCCCACTTCCCCTAAGGTACTTAAAGGGAGTATAAAGACTCTCGAGCCCTGTTCAACAACACCTTTTGGAGCTCTCTTTCACCTCAGGAATAGTTCCCAAAAAATGGAAAGAGGCAATTGTTCTACCTCTACAAAAGAAACCTCATATTAGCATGGACCACCTGGATAATCTGCGCCCTATCTCACTGCTACCATACTTTGCAAAAATTGCGGCGAAGGTAGTAAATATCCAATTGACGGCACATGGTGAATTCTGGTGCCGTTGTGGCTGTGTGTTAGTTGCTGGTATTTGGTGTGATGATCTTTAGCGCCGGGACGCTCTTTGGAGCAGCTGAGCGCTCTACAAAACAAACAGTAACATAACATAACATATATGCAAGCACAATCTCCTTCACCCTACTCAGTCGGGGTTTCTGGCCCTCTGTTTCACCAAATCGGCTCTGCTCCTTTTCATAGAGACCATTCGGAAATATGTAGACGAGGGACAGACGGCGGCCTTGATTCTATTAGATTTAAGTGCCGCCTTTGACACTGTTGCCCATCAAACCCTGCTACAATGTCTTAGGAAAGGAGGTGTGGCAGGTAGTGCCTTGAACTGGATGGAATCCTTCCTGTCTGAGCCTAGCTTCCAGGTGGCGCAGGGATCCCACTACTCTAAAAATATTAAGTTGGAACAGGGGGTGCCACAGAGGTCCTTCCTGAGTCCGACTTTGTTTCCTCTCTACGTCACTCCCTAGGCAGAGATTACGGAAAGATTTGGGGTCAATGTTGTGTCCTACGCCGACGATACTCAACTGGTGGTGTCCCTCACACAGGCACAGGATAAGGCAGCCTTCAATTTCGTGACTTGCCTGCAAGAACTTGCATCTTGGATGGCTAACAACTGCCTGAAATTGAATGGCAACAAGACCAAGGTTCTTGTGATAGGGAAGGCACCATCAGTATGGTCATCGACATGGTGGCCCCAAACCCTGTGAACAGGTTAAGAATCTTGGGGTATTGTTGGACACTAACAGGCGAGTGGCAGGTGCCTGTTTTGGAATCCTGCGAGATCTCTGGAAAACCCTAGATATGCTGCCTATTGCAGCCAGGAAAACCATGGTGCATGCCCCAGTGACATCGCGTCTGGATTACGGGAACATACTGTACCTGGGTGCAACTGCTAAATGCATGCAGAGACTCCAACGTATCCAGAACGCAGCAGCACGTCTAGTTTTAATGCGTCCTAAAAGAGCCTCTTCCAAGAGGGCTTTAGCCTCTCTACACCGGCTTCCGATTAGGGAGAGAGCTCTGCTCAAGGGTTTGTGTGTTAGCCATCGGATCATTCAAAGGAAGGGCCCCTCCTACCTGCATGACTTTCTAACTCCCTACTCTCCGACTACGCAACTAAGATCTAGCGGGACAGGGCAGGTGTGCATCGCCACCATCAGGAGAGTAAGGATGGGTGGCCGCTCCTTCCGCTATTTGGCAGCTCAGCAGTGGAACAAACTTCCTCAGAGCCTCGGGCTGGAGGTCTCTGAGATGGCCTTCTGTAAAGAACTGAAAACATACCTCTTCCCCTCTGTTTAGATCTCCCTTGCTATGTTCAGTCTCAGCCTGCCCTCTTGAGATGCCTAGCGCAGTTTGTTCCGCAGCGCAGGGACACGCTAGTCTAGTGTAACCAGGCGCTTTATAAATGTGATTATTATTATTATTATTCTCAGCTCCCCACACATAATGATGTAACCCTCTCAGGTAATATATCCTCACCTAGCTGGAACTTTGGTCGTCAGCACCAGCAGCTGTGCATCTCAGACGTTTCTTAGTTCAGTTCAAAACTTTATTTGACTGGTTAAAAACAGCCCTGAAAATACATAAGGCATTAATAAAAAAACATAAAATCAGTTCCATATAGCAGGGTAGAGCTATGGTGCATAGTTCTAGATAACGCATAAGTATAATAACCCATATTGGCACATGATTTACTGGTTTTCAAAGCCAGTTAAATCCAATGCATAATACTTTTCCTCAAATTAAATGCCTTCAGGATAAAAAGAGCAACAATAAAAGACACTAGGGGGCCGATTCCGATTCGGTAAAATCCCTTACAAAAAGCCGTACGGGGCATATTTCCCGTACGAATCGTACCCTTAAACATCCCCGTACGTACTATGAAGTACCATTCGGACCCAAAGCAGATCTCCATACGAATTGTACGAAAGACCATACGACTTAAAAATCCATACGAATCGAATTTGGAACACGCAGTACGCGATGTCCGTACGGATCGAAGCAGCATTTTCCGACCCAGCAAGTTCGATTCGTCTCGTCAACACTCGGTACGACTCTTTTTCTACAGGAGATCAAAACGTCCGGAAAAGCAGATTTCGACTCGAACCGTGTACGAAACGGACCCACCCGGGTACGGTGCGTACACCCCATGATTGCAGGGGTACGGTGCATAGGGGTACGGTGCGTACACCCCATGATTGCAGGGGTACAGTGAGTAACCCCATGATTGCAGGGGTATGGTGCATACACCCCATGATTGCAGGGATACGGTGCATAGGGGTATGGTGCGTACACCCCATGATTGCAGGGGTACGGTGCATAGGGGTACGTGCGTACACCCCATGATTGCAGGGGTATGGTGCATAGGGGTACGGTGCATACACCCCATGATTGCAGGGGTACGGTGCATACGCCCCATGATTGCAGGGGTACGGTGCGTAGGGGTATGGTGCGTACACCACATGATTGCAGGGGTACAGTGCATATGTGATTATGTGGCTCTCCGTACAAATCCCTCATACGCGACGTTTTCCGTACAAATCGCGTTCTCATTCCCCGGTCCGGATCGTACTTGTCGGGTAGTACAGCATGTTTACGATTCGTACAGTTCACTGTGAGGGTCCGTGTCGTACGGATTTTCCCTTGCTTTTCATACGGTTCGCAACAATTAGTTCGTATATTTTTCAAACGAATCGTACTACGCGATTCGGACGGAATAAAACGAGTCATACGGAGAGGGCTACGGATTTGATTCGGCCGTACGATTGGTTTACCGAATCGGAATCCGCCCCATGATGATCATTTAAAACAAGCAAAAAAATCAAAGGCACTTAGTGATTCTGATATTATAGGCAACAAAAATGGGTTTAAAACACTAGTATTGCCTACAGTAGAAAATTCTAAATAGCATAAAGTGCAGCATGCTCTGCTTAGTCACACCATCACAAGGGCAAGGAGTCAACTCAATTGGACTCAACTTCATAATAGGGAATACTACCGGATGGTGCACAATACCAAGCCTGACCCTTGTCAACGCATTCGTTTCTCAAATACCCTGTGTGGTGTCACTAAGCACCAGTCAGTAGGAAGTCTGGGAAGACTGACATGGGGTTTCAAGCCACTGCTTCTTCTCCTTTTCCAGACAGGGTTTGAGGATTCTAATGGGACCACCTCTGTCTTCTCGTGTAAGTAGGAAGGCCGGGTAGGAATCTTCTTCTAGGAGAGACTCAAAATAAAGGTATACAAACCTTCACACCCATATGCTTATCAGCCTTTTGGGAACAGTACTACTAGGGAAGCAAAAGAACAGAACACAGCAAAAGGCTCACCCTGCACTTCTCAAGAGACTGGCGTCTGCAGACCTCTACCACACACCACCCTGTTGGAGAACACCTTAAAGGACAAAGAACTAGAATAACTGAAAGGTACCCCTGCCCTTCCAAAGAGACCAATGCTTCCAGTCCTGCGACACACCTATCAACCGGAAAGGAGTAACATTTGACGTAATAAAAGAGCTACACATGGGATACCAGACGACTCTTCCCCGTTATGGGTTGCAAACCAAAATTACAGCAGACTTCAGGACACATTTATAATCTATGAGGGTATTACCGCCAAAAATAGGTCATGTATTACAAAGACTCCTTTCTTAGGTATTTCAGGGCAAGGGTGTACACTTGTAGGATTATTGAAGACTTTCTTAACAATTCAGTATTTTGAAAACATTTTCCTTGAAGCACTAATTCAATTTTGTGGTATATTTGATACGAATTTGGGTTCAGACACACATCTTGAAAATTCTTCAATCACATAGAGTCCCAACGTTTTTGAACAGACAGGTTTTTGCCTGTCTGAAAGCTGGGGACAGCAATTATCAGTCCAGTCAATTACAAATTCAGGGCCTGATTCAGAGTTTGGCGGATGTGTACTTCTTCACAAACCCGACGGATAGCCCACCCACCTTATTACAAGTAGTTTAGGCTTCAATGCAGTTGTAATAAAGTGGATAGAATATCCCTCATGTCTGTGTTGGAGTACCTATCTGACATATTTTAAATCAGGCCCTTAGTGTACTGAGGACAATGAGTCAACAAAAATATAACAGTCGGCTCTGGTCTATCCTTTTAAAATATGGCCTGGATGAGGTTTTAGTGCACTTTTTAGCCTATTTACATAAGGACTTGTACGCCAGGGTGCAGATCAGTAAGTGTGGAGAGGTATCGAAGGGCATCAGAGTTGGTAGAGGGGTCAGACAGGGTTGTGTCCTGGCCCCTCTGCTTTTTATTCTTTATATCAATGATTTGAACGAGTCATTGGCATCACTTGCTTCTGATGTCCCTATCATTAATGGTAATACGCTCCCGGCCCTGCTGTACGCCGACGATGCGGTTTTAATGGCACGCGCCCCAAATGCCCTGCGCATATTGGTGCTGGGTTTTGTTGATTTTATGGCAAACTTAGACCTATGCACCAATTTTAAGAAATCGTTTTTAATGGCTTGTGGGTCAAAAAAGTATTTAAATAATACCATTGTTGTGGATTCAGATTGTTTACAGAGCACTTGCACTTTTCCCTACTTGCGGTTGGTTTTTGCAGGGAACGGTTTGTGGGGTGAGCACGCAGCGCACTGTGGAAAAAAGTTCTCTACAGCAATCAATAACATACTTAGCTTGCCCCAGCCTGGAAAGACACAGGTAGTTTCTGTCATCACTAAAAATTTTAAACTACAATACATCCCCACTGCCACGTACGGTGCAGAAGTTTGGGGTTTCAGGCAGTGCGACAGCAGACAGGGGAAGAAAACAGATTTTGTAGCAAAATATTCGGCGCCCCTATTTCTACATCACAGTATGCTTGTCACAGTGAATTGAAACTCCTGTATATTGAAGACTATATTAAAGCTCGTCCTGCCCTATTCAGGCTTGTGGTTTGGAAGAACTCCACGGCGCAGCTAACAAGGGAAATAATACCAGATTGTCTTGGCTGCGATAAAGGAAGGGCCATACAATGCTGCTGTTAGGAAGAGTTTGATTAGTGTAAATCGTGAGCAGATATTTTTAAACCCAACCGACTCAGATGGCATAAGTAAAAAAAGTCTACAGAAGGCACTCTATACGGTATATAGCAAAACTAGATACGAAATAGAGGTACGGAAACCCTCAGTAGATAGATATATGATGATTGAGTACACCTCCCACCTGCCCTGTAGCTACCTCTTGAGACCAATTGGCCGATGGGAGAGGGGTCTGCTTTTTAGACTAAGGATTGGTACTGTAAAATCTTTGCTCTGTTTCCCGTTGGGGTTCAATTCCAATCTCGATCAATTGTCATGCCCCTGTAATGCCCAATGTAAACAAACAATATTGCACTTTTTATTCTTTCGTAGTTTTTATCTAAAATACACTAAACAGTTCTTAATGCCATTTTTTAAAACTATACCTCTGATTAATTACAAGGTAGCATATGGGCACATTGTTACTCTGGATGATGAAGTGCTAACCTTCCGAGTAGGATCCTTTCTGAAAGCGGCAGTAAGTGCCCGTAACTCAATGTGCACCTTTTGAATTATATTCTTTGCAAAATGTATTTGTACATATTGTAGATATATCTTGTGGGGCTCTTTTTTACATTGTATTTTTAACTATGATGAATCATATGATGTATTTGTTGAAGGTGATTAATATGAATTCCGTAATGATTTTTTAAAAATTCTTTTTATTAACAAATTAACAAAAATGAAAAGAAACATCAGGTGAATAACAGTCTTCTCATTGCAAAGGTCAAATTACCGCTTGTACAGAATCACATGAAACAGTATATATTTGATAGGATCACGGGGATTCCTGCGCTTCTGCTTCCACTCGCCGCGCCGGAGGCGCACAGATCCCACCTCAATGACTATTCCATGCCTCCCAAATCTTCCCCCATTTCTCTGGGCAACCCCTGGCCACGAATACAGCTTTCTCCCTAAACATACACCAGTCCAAATCCTCTGTCCACTTGGAAAAATATGACTGGCCTCCTCCCCACAAATGAGCAATATTTTGTTTCGCCACCATGCACACCAGTGTCACCCATTGCCTCCGATATACATTCAAATCCGTGGGCTCCCACACATTCAGTATGCATCTCCGGGCTTCTGGTCGTAGTTCCTCCCCCAATACTTCTTTCATCTCTTCATGAACCCGTGTCCAGAATCCCTGTATTTCCACACAGTGCCACAAAATATGCATAAAAGTGCCAAGTTCTCCACATCCTCTTCTGCACTCTCCACTCACCGCTCGCCCCATATGCATTAGTCGAGGCCCTGTAATATACGATCTGTGTAAGATCTTTAGCTGCATCAGTCTAAGCCTCATCTGAATCGCCGGTAACTTACTGTTACAACGCAACTTTTACGTCGTAATGCTGTTACAACGCAGCTTTTACAACGCTGGTTCCATTACATCGGATGCTATTACAACGCAGGATTTTACATAGCAGATGCTATTACAACGCATACCATTACATCGTAAGTATTGGTAAGTATATAATTTTTTTTTAATTTTATTTAATATTATTTAATTAATTTAATTAATATTAATTATAAATAAATATATTTATTTATGTTTTTTAATATTATAAATTAAATATATTAATTTAAGTAATTTTTAAAATAAGTATGAGTATAGGAGTATATGTTTTGGGGTATTGAGGTATATGTTTTGGGGTATAGGGGTATTTTTAGGTTTTAGGGCTGGGTTTGGGTTTTGGGGTACAGGGGTATTTTTAGGTTTTAGGGCAGGGGTTGGGTTTTGGGGTACAGGGGTGTTTTTAGGTTTTAGGGCAGGGTTTGGGTTTTGGGGTACAGGGGTGTTTTTAGGTTTTAGGGCAGGGTTTGGGTTTTGGGGTACAGGGGTGTTTTTAGGTTTCAGGGCAGGGTTTGGGTTTTGGGGTACAGGGGTGTTTTTAGGTTTTAGGGCAGGGTTTGGGTTTTGGGGTACAGGGGTGTTTTTAGGTTTCAGGGCAGGGTTTGGGTTTTGGGGTACAGGGGTGTTTTTAGGTTTTAGGGCAGGGTTTGGGGTTTTGGGGTACAGGGGTGTTTTTAGGTTTTAGGGCAGGGTTTGGGTTTTGGGGTACAGGGGTGTTTTTAGGTTTTAGGGCAGGGTTTGGGTTTTGGGGTACAGGGGTGTTTTTAGGTTTTAGGGCAGGGTTTGAGTTTTGGGGTACAGGGGTGTTTTTAGGTTTCAGGGCAGAGTTTGGGTTTTGGGGTACAGGGGTGTTTTTAGGTTTTAGGGCAGGGTTTGGGTTTTGGGGTACAGGGGTGTTTTTAGGTTTCAGGGCAGGGTTTGGGTTTTGGGGTACAGGGGTGTTTTTAGGTTTTAGGGCAGGGTTTGGGTTTTGGGGTACAGGGGTGTTTTTAGGTTTCAGGGCAGGGTTTGAGTTTTGGGGTACAGGGGTGTTTTTAGGTTTCAGGGCAGGGTTTGGGTTTTGGGGTACAGGGGTATTTTTAGGTTTTAGGGCTGGGTTTAGGTTTTGGGGTACAGGGGTATTTTTAGGTTTTAGGGCTGGGTTTGGGTTTTGGGGTTCAGGAGTATTTTTAGGGTTTATTTTTTTTAAAGTACGACTTTAATTAAATTAAATTAATTAAATAAATTATAATTAATTAAATTTATTAAATCAAATTAATTACAATTTTAAGATTAATTCAATTATATTAATTAAATGAAATTAATTAAATTTAAATAATTACTATTATAAAATTTATTAAATTAAATTAATAAAATTATATTAATTTAATTAAATTACATTAATTCCTATTTAAAATTAAATTAAACTTATTTAAATAAATTATATTAATTACATTTTTACAATTATTTTAATTATATTAGTAAAATAAAATTAATTAAATTAACTTAATTACATTTTTTTTAAAAAGTTATACTTACCTATACTTACGATGTAATGGTATGCGTTGTAATAGCATCTGCTATGTAATATCCTGCGTTGTAATGGCATCCGATGTAATGGAACCTGCGTTGTAAAAGTTGCGATGTTACAGCATGCGTTGTAAAATAACGCGTTGTAACATCATAGATCCGAATCGCCACCACTTTCGGGGAGGAAACTGACTCCACCCAATCTTCGTCATCCAACTCCAGCCCATCTGCACGCCATAGTGTTCTGATACTTCCCAGCGGGTCCTCCATATTATTAACAAGCTTTTTATATTTTAAGGAGATAGTTTTCTCAGGGAGGTGCCCATCTAACACTCGATCCTCGAGAGGAGAGGCCTCCGGAAACATGATGTCCCTAGGTATGTGAGCGAGGAGGGCATGTCTAACCTGTCGATTTCGGTAGTGCTCATTATCATGCAAACTGTGCTGTTGTTTAGAAAGTCGAATGTATGTATTTTGTCTCCTCCCCCACATCCTTGATCTGGGTGAGCCTGATGAGATCCCACTTGTCAAATCCTTTAGATTTCCACAAGCTCCCGAGTCTCTCAGAATTTAACAGGGGGTTGGCCAACATTAACCTTCCCTCCCAGCCCAAACACCTATTAGCAGCATGCCACACATGCACTGCATGTGCAGTTGGGCCCGACAGCGAGAACCGCCCAGACCTGGCATATAAAGCCCTGATGATATCCCCACCTGGCGCCTGCCCGCGGTCCATGGCATAGCCTGGGTTCCCTGGGGGACCATACACAACATGTTTCACCACTGAAAGTTGCGAAGCCCAATAATATTTCCTTAAATCTGGGAGTCCAATACCCCCATCATACCATGGGAGAGTCAGTTTAACAAATGCTATTCAGGGTCTACCGTCCCAGAGAAGCTGCATATGAAGTGTCTCTATTTCTTTAAAATAGGATGCCGGTACCGGGTCCATTGTATTCTGGAGTACATACAAAAATCGGGGCTAGGCCATCATCTTAAACAGCATCGCCCTCCCAAGCAATGATAGCTGAAGAGCTCTCCAGCGCTCCACGTCTTTTTAAAACTGGCTCAAAAGGGGGCCCATATTGCTAGCGTGTCTCAATTTCTGGTCAAGTGTTATGTATATACCTAGATATTTAAATCCAACTGGCCCAATCTGTATAGGGCATGAGTGGGGAATTACCGGTGGCTCTCCCGCTAAAACAAAAAAGCACTGATTTCGGCCAGTTTATGGCAAATCCGGAGTACCTACCAAACATGGCTAGCACATCCAGGAAACTAATGAAAGACGCCCTAGGATTGGTGAGATAAAGCAGGATATCATCAGCATATAGCAAAATGTTATCCTCCCACTCCGGCGTCCACCGCAAGCCACGACCGATCCCATCTGACCCTCGCCGACAGAGGGTCCAGTGCAAGAGCGAAGAGAAGCGGAGACAGAGGGCATCCCTGTCTCGTGCCTCTCCCGAGAGAAAAATCAAATGATTTACACTTATTCACAATTATCCTGGCCAAAGGATTAGCGTACAGCAATCGCACCCATCCAATAAACTCCGCTCCAAAACCCAGTTTCACCAACACCGCAAACAAATAGGTCCACTAGACCCTATCGAATGCCATGGTGGCATCTAAGGACACCAGGACTGCTGGCTCCTGTATCTTCGGGGAACCACCCAGGATCACATGTAGCCTCCGCAGGTCTAGAGCCGTGTTCCGCCGCGGCATGAAGCCAAACTGATCGGGGTGTATCAAAGTTGTGACTACCTTGACCAACCTGGTAGAGAGTAGTTTCGCCAAGACTTTATGCTCAGCATTAAGCAGCGAAATGGGCCTGTACAAGGAGCATAGTGTCTTAGGCTTGCCTGCCTTATGGATAACCGCAATATTTGCCACCCGCTGGTCGTATGGTAACTTACCCTTCTCTTTACTCTCGTCAGCTGCATAAGATCGTAGCTGGAGCTACGATCTTATGCAGCTGAGGTGAGGTACTCGGTACCTCCGTAAATGCATATTGATTTTGGGAAGAACATACGGCTGGCCCTTGTGCCGCTAGGATTCAGGCTGAGACTCGCTGGTCTGTAACCCAAACTGTCATCACCCTGTCTTGAGAAAGACCTGCCGCGACCACCCACTGGGGCGCATGAGGGTCGAAACGTCGACACATACCATAGATCCAGAACAGCCAGGATCCAGATAGGAACACTAGGAACCCTTGGTTGAAAATCGGCATCTGGCCAATGAAATACGTGTATATAGTTGTACATAGGAACTCTTGTTACATTGTATATATATATTTTTTTCACTCATTAAGCACTATTCACCAAAAAGTCACGCTATTGCACTTTGTCTGACGGTCATTTCATGCATTGAATGTTATTCTTGAATGATTCAAATTCAGATACTAGATGAATGAATTGTGTTGTAAAGTGTACAATACAATCTTTTGATCGCACGACTTTATATTTTGAGCATTTATTTCTCAAAATCTGGTGTGTACCAGAGAGCGCTTGACTGCATTAATAAGCATTTTTCAAAACAATTGGTCTTACCCAACAGAACCACTTTTTGTTTAACTATAAATACCCAGGTTCTGAGGGACACAGGGTTACCCCTTTTTCTTTAATTCCTGCAATAACACTACATCCGTGGAGAGCCTTCTAACAAGCTTATTTACTATCCCTCACTTAATCCTGTCACCCAGGCCATTCACATTCGAGCTCAGCACCTTTATCCCCGATCCTTGACAAACATGCGACATTCAACCAACACAAATAATGTCCAGCTACGACATTGTCACCTGATGTGGAGAAAAAAAAGAAAAGTGCAAAGAAAAACCAAACAATGCAGTTATTACTACATAGGATAGAATCGCAAAACCAAACCACAGAACCCTTCCGAATGCCCCCCCTCTCTGCACCCCTGCATAAGGCAAATGGCCATCCCCAACTCGGAGTGTGCCTGTCGCCCAATATCTCCCCTGATTAGTTAACTAAAAGTGGTAACGGGGAGGTAGCCATAGCCCCACCCCTCCCCCTGCCTCCAAGGTAGCATCTTGTGCCCTACATTTGTACACCGCCTTAATTATATCTATCCAGATCACCAGAGATGGCTGCATACTCCTCCCAACATTCGAACCTCTCCACCAGCGTCTATGGGCCCTTGGCCACCAGTCTTACTATTCAAGTCACTCCTCCTCAGTTCTGTATTCGTGTTCCGCAGCCCCAACCGCGGGCCTACTATCGATCCAGTCTGCTGCCACCTCCTTATTATCGAAGAGCCAGGCCATTCCCTCCATTTCCACACGCAGACGAGCTGGATACATCATCGCATACCGCAGCGCTTTATCTCTTAGCTTACTTTTCACTGGAAGGAAACGTTGTCTTAATTTCTGTACAGTCTTGGTGAAGTCTGGAAAAAAGGAAAGCGATGAGTTCTTGTACCGCAGTGGGGTCCCAGCCTTCGCCGCCTGCAGGATGGCATCCTGATCACGAAAATTAAGCACTCTGGCGATCACGGGTTGAGGGGGCGTCCGTGGTCTAAGTCTCCCCCCCGGCACTCTGTGGGCCCTCTCTATAGTGAAAAAGTTGCTAAGACCCTTCGGCTTGAGATGGTTTAGGACGATGTCCTCTACAAATAAATCCGGCGTCTGACCTTCCGACTTCTCGGGAACTCCGAGAATGCGCACGTTGTTGTGCCTGGCTCTCCCTTCATAATCATCCAGCTTCCGGTCCGTGGCTTCTCGAGACGTCTTTAGGGCGCGTACCTCCTGCTGCAATTCCGCGACATCATCTATCAGGCTGTCCGTCTTGATGTCTAACGACTTTACTTTCTATTTAGCCTTAGTGAGATCAGCCCGTATCAGATTCACCTCTATAGTGATTGCATCCAACTTATTGTCCAAGGACTCCATTTTACCTCAAAGTGAAGACTGGACTCCGTTTATTGCTGCCATGACGTCTGTCAGGGTTGGCTCAGTCAGAGTGCCTGGTGTGTCTCCCCCTATCGACTGGGTCTTCCTGGGCTCTGCCAGGGATCCCCTGGGCATCGCGTAGCGATCTAGTTTGTTAGATTGCACATGTTTCACCCCCTTCGAGGACCTAGGCATTGGCTTGTCTGAGTCAGGCTTCGTCACCATCACCCTAATCTTCACTCTCGCACAGAGAGCTGCTGACTTCAACTGGGCACCTTACAGCAGCGATTAGCAATGGTCCAGTATCGCAGGACCCACACTGGAGTACCCGGTCTCCATAGTTGCTTCAGTCAGTGGCCTTTCCTCCATGCGCAGAACCGCACATCAAATCTCTCTCCGGGCACATCCACAGGAGTCTGTTGTAGTTGCAACTGCACCTCACTCCACCATAAACAACCGCAGTCAATGCAGCAGGTGACGCAGACCGCAACCCCGGCAGATCGTATCCCTTGGGCCGAGTCCAGTACCACCGCTGATGATGTTTCTTACTTCCGATGTGATAGCTACGTGTTTGTCCACTTGTCTCTTCAGCTACCGCTGTCAGTACCGCCATCTGCCCATAAATCAGGCTGATTCTCTCCCAAAGCGGTCGTGCAGGCCCCCATCAATGCCTTCTCATTCCGGCGCTCTCAGGCATCCCAGCCGGGCCTTATTTCCTGCCGAGTGTCACACCATCATGCCCCGCATATGCGCCTTATTTATTAATCATTAACAACAGTTGATGGTCAGAATGCAGAGCAATGTCATACATTCACCCCAGTACATTGATCCGGGTCTAAATCCATAGTTTTTTGCACTCCACACAACCCCAGTTCAAACATGGACATATGCAAATCAGCCTTGACCCTGTGCCTCATGGGAACAGTCCAGCCCGAACTGCCAAGCCATGTTTTTCCGGGACCGGAATCAAGCATGCTAGGACCGGTTTCTGGCTATCAGCCGTCATAAGCCAGGATAGCTTGACTCCAGTGGAGGTGAAGAGCATGGGACTCATGTCTGAGCATACCCATCCCACTCGGGGTGACAATTGCAAAAACAACAGTTGGTTTATTATTCATTGCGAGGCCCCAGCGAACAAAGAACGCAATCCTTGGCGCCTACTGCAATCTTCCTGACGTATCCTCCGGCCCCTGGAGGCACAGCCACAGTCCGCCGCCTGCCGAATCCGGGCCTCGGCAGATCACTGCGACTCTTCCCACTCTCGGAGCGCCCCTCAGTTGCGCCTCCGTCACCGTCAGGGGCGTTGTCCGTTGCCACCTATTTCCAGGTGGGTCTCGCCAAAATCAGGGCTGCTGCCGGGACAATGGGGGCGCGAGCCACTCGCGAGGCCGGACCAGCAACTTCCGGTTGCCGGCCCCACTGTTATTCAACTTCATCTAACCCGGGGAATGGTAGTACTAAACCGGCAGGGGAAAACATAAAAGGGCTTCCTCCAAACCTTTTGCTAATAAAAGGAGACAACCCACTTGCAACAAGAACCAGCCCACACCGCAGAGTATGTGGTCTAAGCAGAAACAACAACCCTCGAGTGGGCCAACAATTTCTATAGCTGACTCGGAACTTGTTGATCTCGATGTTACTTCCACTCCTACTGACATTCCTATTGATAACAACAATACAATATGGACACAGACTGCCCCAGTAGGGGATAATAACCCCTTAACTAAACAAAATGGGAACCTAGTAGAGACTATTGTGGACACTATTTTTAAACGTTTAGAGAGTCAAATGATCGTACAATTTAAGAATGTTTTTAAGAGATTGGATAGGTTGGAAAACCTGGTAAAAAATGAAGAAGCGAAAAGAAAGGGAACTGTTGCCCTTGATCAGATTAGGGGTGATCGTCTGCTGAAAGACTTGGAGACACTGAGCAACACCTTATCTACTGGGGGGCCTGCTACTTCTTGTACTAGTACTAAATCTGTCAGTGCATCCAGCACTGGCGGCACCCAGACACCTAGCCAACCACCCATCCCTTCAGTAAGAACTAACAGCGCCAGACATAATAAGGCTGCAACTAGTTTGCAACCTAAAACAATCACACCCAACGTCTCGAGCACTTCACACCGTGCCTGCCCTACCACTAGCAACCTGAAAGACTCTCAGATATCAGCAAGATCAGGGTCTAACTTGGCCAGTACTAGCAACACGGGTCGGTCTAGGGACAGTAGACCCATAAAACATCAGGGGCCCACCTTGCACTTGCCCCCTGATGCCTGCCCTTATGTTTTGTTCTTGGCAGGCATTCCATCACTCAGAGAGGGACAATGCGAATCATGGGTCCAGCTAAACAACAAATGTATTGACTGGCTGACAAAGCACAAAGGGGTTGGCTATGATATATCAAATGAGATCGTCTCAGCCCGTAGGGTATCGTGGGTAGGCCCCCTATTTAAAGACATTCAAGGTGACTGCATTGTCATTAACTTCAGGAACACCGGCACAGTTAGATTTTTGCTTAACACAAACATGGCACGTCCAGGCCCGTCCACCGTTGTAATTCCACTTCCTTTAAGTTATTTCTATAGACCACCACAAAGGCCACTACATCCAGCTCTCTCTCCCTTTGGGTTATATAATAAGTTTGCACCTCTATCAGATCTGGATACCTTGGACTGACCACCAGTTGCCAAACTAGTATCCACCATAGTGACTGATCAGCTACCAGTGCTAGCGAATCAAGAATTAGTACCAACGTCCGCTGTGACCGTCTCACCCACTGCTGAGAATAAATTGTCATGCATCACAGAAACGTTAGGGCAGAATTCTGACCTGTCTCTTATGAGTTGGAATATAGCTGGCCTTAAGTCGAAATTAAAAATCAAAGAATGGACCGATTGGATAAAAAGCTTTGATATACTAATGATGCAGGAGACCTGGTGTACCACCCCACTCACACTAGTAGGGTTCTGTTGCCACAATCAAATTGTAAATGCTCTGCCTATGGGTCGACCAAGCGGGGGTCTTTCAATCTGGGTGAAGATAAAAGCTGGTGTGCAAACCAAACTGATTAAGAGTAATGCAAAGCGTTTTATGGCCTTGAAATATACCAACAGGTTAAAGTTATGTTTAATTAATTTTTATAATAATGATTTCACATCTCATCCAAATGATTTTTTTTTTATATTGTTCAAATTTATTGACGATGTGATTGTCGGGCAAAAATATGGAATTTTTGATGGTATTTGTATTGGTGGAGAGTTTAATGTTCATATGTATCGTGGCAATTATACGTGTAGGAGTGGAGAAGAATTGAGGGACCATCTTGCCCCTCGTGTCTTATTAAATGCTATGGAAATTGCCGGTACTGAGGGGAATAATGTCTCTACCCCCACATATATTGGTCAGGGGAGCCCCTCAACTATAGATTATATATTTGTCTCTCCAACAAAATGTGTGACATCTTGGAAAAAGCCGAGGTCGTTTGCTCTCCCTATAGTGACCATTACCCACTATTAATACAACTAAAAAACCATGGGATTAATCAAGATGAAATTAATAGGTTAACCGGAGTAAAAAACCTGGAAGCATCCACAGATGGGTTAAGGGTTGTATGGAAGGGAGTGAACAATAAGGGCATTTTAGCAAATGTGATCCATAAACATCTCACACTAATTATGAACTACCTGGCCTGCGACAAACCGGGGCACGTTATTATTGATTCCTTCTGTGAACTCTGTACTGCCATCAAAAGAGAGACCTCTAAACCAGCACGGGCTAATAGAACTAGCAACCCACGCTGGTTTGATTCGTCATGCTCCCGGGCTAATAGAGATCTGAGGGACGCTATTAAGACCATACCGAGAGATTTGGCACTTGTAAGAACATTGAGGGCCAGATATGGGTGGAGAAGTGTGGCTCACTGGTTAGAGGAGGCAGACCTGGAAGCAGAGGTCAGCCCGAGACCAGGGTTCAATTCCTGGCTCGGCGGGTCTTGAGTCCTAAAATGTCCACGGACTCGACAATTCTCACTCCGGTGCCTACTCGAATCATGGGTTCACACTCTGGGCAATAGCTTGCTTAATCTCCACAACGGCCCCTCGCAGTGGGATGCCTGGCTTTCACCTTGTGGATACCCTGCCGGGGTATCTCACAGGGGAATACCAGGACGGGTTCCCTAAGCAAGCGCTTAGATACCGGGTCGGTGATTTGCGCTATATAAATACATGTACATTTACATATAAGTCCACATTACGTACCCGCTCTGAAGCAATATTGAAGGATCATTGGGAGGCTCTTGTACGTACTGCAGTTTTAAAAGACACTACCGGGTTTTGGAGGGAGGTCAAGGCCCTTAGATCGCTTGGCTCCAATTTAACACCTATTAACTGTAATATCACGGGGGACACATGGGCCGAGCACTTTTCTAAAATTTATGCTGTATCAGGGTTCCCCCCTGACACTGTCTTCCCCGTCAGGCCTTTGAAGATTGAATTACACGAGGTTGAGGATGCCATATCAGAAAGTGCGGGCAATAAAGCCCCTGGCCCTGATGGTCTATCAATAGATCAAATCAAATCAGAAATTAGTTTTTGGGCACCCCTCCTTTGTAACCTTTTCAATAATTTATCTGACAACTCAATCCCAGATTCATGGTCTAACAGTGTTATCGTGCCAATATTCAAAAAAGGCGACAGATCAGACCCAGGCTGCTATCGCCCGATATCACTGATCGACAACACTTTAAAGGTTCTTGGAGGGTACTTTTTAAAAGGATAAGCAGCTGGGCTAACGATAATGATATTTTACACCAATGTCAGCTCGGTTTTAGATCTAATGTGGGCACTGTTGAACAATGTCTGAACTTGAATCTGTTAACAGCAAAATATACTATTGTAAAAAAGTCCCCCCTGTATTTTGGTTTTATGGATTTAAGTTCTGCCTTCGATTTTGTTAACCGTTCATGTTTGTGGTCACCACTCCTTAAATATGGTTTAGACGATTCCTTGGTTTATTTTCTTTCCTACTTGCACAGGGACTTAAAAGCCCGTGTTCGCATCAATTGTGAGGGTGAGGTCTCCAAGGACATTTTAATTGGCAGGGGGGTCAGACAGGGCTGTGTGCTCGCCCCCCTGCTTTTTATTTTGTATATCAATGAGCTGAGCAACACCCTATGCACTTTAACCAATGATGTTCCAATTGTTAATGGCACCCCTATCTCCGCCCTATTGTACGCGGATGACGTGGTGCTAATGGGCCGCACACCCAACGCCCTATGTATTTTAATCTCAGGCTTTGTTTCTTTTATGGCAGATTTGGGTTTGTCGACCAATTTTAATAAATCGTATGTTATGAACTGCGGCCCTAAAAGATATAACATTACCACAATTAACTCTGGAGAAAATATTCTAAAAAGCACAAGCACTTTTCCATATTTGGGACTACTTTTCTCAAATTCTGGATCCTGGCAACCACATGTCGCTTATGGGAGAAATAAAATTGGCAAATCTATTAACTCGGTTCTCTCCCTTCGTCAACCTAGACATGCAGATGTTGTCTCCTCCCTTATAAAGATTTACCGTACCCAATGCCAACCTACTGGCACGTATGGCTCAGAGGTGTGGGGATATTCTAACTGTATCTCTATTCAAACTGAGGAAAATAGATTTTGTCGTAAGGTATTGGGGGGAGTTGCCTCTGCGGCAACATACATTTGCCATAAAGAACTTAACTTACCCTTCATAGAAGACTTCATCCGTTCAAGACCAGCGCTTTTCTGGCTAAAAATTTGGCTTAACTCTTTGGCCACCCTAACACGCAGCATACTAACTGACTGCCTACAAAGTGATAGGTCCAATCATATTCCATGGTTGAACGCGGTTGAGAAAAGTTTGACTAGCGTGGGTTATGGCTCTTTATTTACTTCCCCTAACACCATAGACCACTCTCATAAGAATAAAATCAAAGGGGCCTTGTACAACCTTTATAACATGGAACGAACAAGACTTGAATATCTTAAGACATCTGTTATTAAGTACTCTACCCTTCGCGACCCTAATGTTGGTTTATCAGTGTCACCACAGAGATATCTGCTTACTACATTAGGTAGATGGAATAGGAGTCTTCTGTTCCGTCTTCGGGACGGCAGTATTGTGAATCTGTTAAATTTTCCCTTGGGATATAACAAACATCTCGACAAACTGGATTGTCCATGTATGACGGGTGGCAAACAAAGCCTGGTGCATTTCTTCTTTTTCTGTGGTTTTTATAGGCTGTACACCACTCGCTACTTAATGTCGTATTGTCGCAGATATGAACTTAGAGACTTTAATCTGGCATTAAAAACTTTTCGAATGTTAAGGTCAGACGAGGAGATATTCTGTGCAAGCAGCTTCCTTAAAGCTGCTGTCCGTTCCCGTGCTTCTATGGATTCACTATGATGAAAAGAGTGAAATTGCATCCTTTGCACAATTTCTTTTTTGCACATTTTGATGGCTGTATGTTTACGATTGGACATGTGGAAGCTCTCCTCTATATGAAATGATATTTTCAACTTTTATATAACTTTTGTACCAATCATTATTTGGTTTTATTAATTGCACTACTACGATGTACCTGTTGTCTTAACTATGATAATTTTTAATGTATACTGTACTTTTATGGATGTATCTACTCCGAATAAAGATCATTTGACTTGAGTTGACGGTTGCCGGCCCCGCTGTTATTCAACTTCGGCTGGGGTCGAGATGCACCTAAGACCCTGGCTTGGCAGACTGCAGGCCCCAAAACTTGGGGGCGGCATTTCTCATCGAAAAACCTCCCCGGAGAAAGACGCGGAACATGGCGCCAGGCATCGCTTCCCCTCCGCCGCTGAATACTCAACAATGGGCACAGGATATATTCCAGGATAGTTACGGAGGCGGCTCGGGTCTCGGGAGCTGAGAGCGCACGCGGTCATCTTGGTCTTGCGCATGGCACCTCCTTCCTTAATGATTTTTAACTGTTTTCACCTCTTTATCTGACCTATATATTGTGATTATGATGAGATTTTGGATTTGTGCTTTTATGGATATCCATTATATCCGAATAAAGATTTTTGAATTTGAATTTGAATAGTCTTAACCCCTGGGTCTAAATGCACAAAAACGTAATAACAAAAATAACAAAAAAATGTATTTGTAAACATAAGATATACAGGCACATCAAAAATTGCAAAACTGCTATGCAAGTAACTGCAGGAACACACTCATTTAGATTTGTGCTGCAACCCATAATCATGGAACAAATTAACAGTATTGTAACATCTGTGGAAGACATTAGTCTACTATGATTTACCAGGTTAATACTGCAGTGTTTCTCAAAGTGTGTTAATTAAAAATGTCCTTCAACAGAGCAGACAAGAAACAAGTTACTTACCTGTAACTTTAGTTCTCCAGTATTGGTAACTTTCATAGATTCCCATTGCTTGTATCATTCCCCGTCGTTGGAATGGGAGCCTCGGTAATTATATAAATATATATATACCTAGGTAAATACACCCTAATAGGTGTAAAAAAGTAAAAAATTAGGCCTAGGCCTCATTATATTTTGTAGCCTATTAGTGTCATTATGTAAAAAGACCCAAAAGTCACATTAGCAGCCAATCAGATCAGCCTCACCCTGTGGAACCTTCCTGAGAAAGCTCAGAGCCTCAGATTTTCGTAGCCGTTGCTTTGCCACATAATCACCTAGCCCTAAAGTGAGCTTTCCCAGGGGAGGCGGGTGGGCGCATGGGAATCTATGAAAGTTACCAATACTGGAGAACTAAAGTTACAGGTAAGTAACTTGTTTCTTACTCCAGTATTGGAACTTTCATGGATTCCCATTGCTTGTATCAGAGTAGATAGCAGTTAGCATACCTCAAACATTTCGTGCATAGTTACAGAACCATTATAAACCAATGATATCACAAATTATAATAGCCATAAATCAGTAACCATAGCAATATAAACGAAATGTTTGAAAAAACAGGAGGAGGGAAGAGAGGAAAGCTCACCTCTTATTGGAAGAGATTTCTCAGGACTGCTTGTCCAACCGCCGAATCCTCCTTTGCAGCCGCCTCCAGGCAGTAGTGCCTCGTGAATGAGTGAGTACTGCTCCAGGTGGCCGCTCTGCAAATATTCTTTGTCGATACTCCAGCAAACAGCGCTGTTGACGCTGAGATGGATCTTGTGGAATGTGCCTTCACCTGTCCTTGCAAAGGCTTGCCTGCCGCCTGGTGGCAGAAACGGATCGCACTTGATATCCATCTAGAAATCCCTTGCTTTGACAATGGAAATCCTTTCCTTGGGGCTCCGAAAGCCACAAACAGCTGGGGTGTCTTCCGAAATCCCGCTGTACGTTGTAGATAGAATTTCAAACATCTCTGAACGTCCAGAGAATGAAGTGTCCTCTCAGCCTGGGTTGAAGGCCGAGGAAAAAAGGAATTCAGAACCACCGGTTCATTAAGATGAAAGTCTGTCGGCACCTTCGGAATGAACTTGGGATTCATGCGTAGGATCAATGTATCATTCTTGAACTGCAAGAAAGGTTCTTTGATAGTTCAAGCCTGAAGTTCTCCTACTCTCCTTGCAGAGGTGAGTGCCAGAAGAAGCGCCACTTTCCATGATAGGAACTTCAGGTCCGCCCTATGTATTGGCTCAAATGGCGATCTCATCAGTTGAGCCAGGACCACATTCAAGTGCCACACCGGAGGTGGGGGCCGAACTGGCGGAAAGACTCTAAACAGCCCTTTCAGGAATTGCTTTATTACTCTTGCTGATAATAGAGAAGGGCCCGATCTTGTTCTTCTATACCTGGAAATAGCTGCCAAGTGGACCTTGATGGAAGCATGAGCCAGACCTGCCTGTGCCAAAGATAGAATGTATGGCAAGAGTTAATGCGGAGCTGATGAGAATGGATGCACTCCTTCTCTCTGGCACCATAAATAGAACCTCTTCCATTTCGCTCTATATGTCTTATTAGTGCTAGGAGCTCGTGCCTGCGCCAAGATGTTCCTGCATTCTTCTGAAATGTCTAAATCGTTAAACTCTCTGTATTCAGGAGCCAAGCTGTCAGTTGAAGCGACCTCGGGTTCGGGTGGAGAACCTGGCCGTTGTACATTGACAGAAGTGTCTGGTTGGGGTGCAGATGAATGGGTTGCTTCTCCGATAGAAGAAGCAACTCCGTGTACCAGAACTGGCGAGCCCAGGCAGGCGCTATCAGTATCATCCTGCACTTGTCCATCTTGAGCTTCTTGAGGACTTGAGGAATCAGGGGAAATGGCGGAAAGGCGTAAACAAATGCGCCTGACCAAGACATCGAAAGGGCATTCCCCAGTGACCCTCGATGGTGTTCCCTGCTTGCATAACACCGGCATTTCTTGTTCTTTGGTGTTGCAAACAGGTCGATCGCTGGGGTCCCCCAACGGGAGAAGATGTTCTTGACCACTGTGTTGTCCAATTCCCACTCGTGTGAGACTGCCCTCAGGCGGCTTAGCGTATCCGCCTTCGTGTTGCATACTCTTGGAAGGTGTTCTGCCACGAGCGTGATGTTCTGTGAGATCGCCCATTCCCACAGCATCTGGGCTTCCTGAGAAAGCAGTGGCGATCTTGTGCCTCCCTGCTTGTTGACGTAATGCATTGCGGTGGTGTTGTCCGTCCGCACTAGGATTGCCGAATTTGAAATCCTTGGAAGGAAAGCCAACATCGCCAACCGAATAGCCCTTAGCTCCAGAACGTTGATATGTAAGCGACGTTCTCCCGGAGTCCAGTGACCACTGACTTGGAGGTCTTGCATGACCGCTCCCCAACCCTGAAGGGAAGCGTCTGTGGTAATGACGCGAGGAGCCGGTGCCGCCCTGAAACTGAGACCCACTGTGAGGTGAGATCTTTTCATCCACCATGAAACCGTCCGTTTCATCTGCTGGGTAATCGTTACTCTGTCGTCGAACGACCCTTCCACCTGTCTCAACAGAAGGTCCAGTTCCTCCTGCAAGGGGCGCATTCGCAGCCTGCAGTGAGGAATCAATTGAATACAGGATGAAATCGACCCTAGAAGAGATTTGTACATCCTGACTGTCATCCAACTTTTCTTCTGCAATCGAGCGGCTGAAGACATGAGTTTCATCTGTCTCTCTTCCGATGGGAAGGCTTTGCACACCTGAGTATCGAGTATCGCTCCCAAGAACTTCACCGTGCCTGTCGGTTGAAGAACCGATTTTTCTTTGTTGAGTTGCAAACCCAGACGAATAAAGAGGTTTAAGCATGTGTTCACTGCTTCTGATGCCTCTTGTAAGCTTGGAGCCTTCAGCAGCCAGTCGTCTAAGTACGGGAATACTTCCAGTGACTGTCTTCTCAGAAATGCTGCTACCGGGGCCAGCATCTTTGTGAATATCCGAGGAGCGGATTTTAATCCAAATGGGAGCACCATGAACTGGAAGTGACTCTTGCCTACTGTAAAGCGAAGGAAACGTCTGTGAGCTGGATGGATCGGGATATGAAAATAGGCATCTTCCAGGTCTAATGTAGCCATGAAGTCGCCTGGATTCAAGAGGCGCAATATTTCCTGGAGAGAAATCATCCGAAACGACATCTTCACGAGATAGGTGTTGAGGTCCCTTAAGTCCAGGATCGGACACCACTTTTGTTTCGTTTTGCGGATCAGAAAAAATCTTGAATAGAAACCTTCTCCTCTTTGCGATAGGGGAAAACGTTGGATCGCCCCCTTCTGAAGCCTTTGTTGAACTTCCAATTGCAGAAGGTTTAGATGTTTTGAAGTAGTGGCGTGGGGAGCTCTTGTAGGTGGAAATTCCTGGAATTCTAGCGTATGCCCATGTCGGATGATCTTCAATACCCACTGATCCGATGTTATTTCTTCCCAGCTGCTCAGATTTTGTGATATCCTGCCGCCCACTGGAGATCCCAGAAGCGGAGGAACAGTTGGCAGAGTCAGGAGGCCGCTATTGATGCTTGCCAGCGTCCTTGCCCTGACGCCCTCGTCATCCACGAGCGTTCTGACGAGAGAACGATTGAGATTGTGACTGTCGTTGATAATACTGATTGCCGTACTGAGGTCTGTACGACTGCAACTGCTGCGAGTACCGTTGCTGCTGATAGCCTCCCCTTGGTGAAGTGAAGACTCTTCCTCTTGCTCCACGGAACGGTGTCTTTCTATATTGTAGGTTTCCAAGAGCCCTTGCTGTCTCTGTGTCCTTCTTTATTCCCTGTAGGGTCTCATCGACATGTTTCCCAAATAACATGTCCCCATCAAAGGGCAAGTCCAGAATCCTATTCTGGACCTCTGGTCGGAAGTAAGTCGCTTGTAGCCACCCCTGTCGCCGAAGAACCGCTGCGCTGCCCAGAGCACGGAAAGAAGTGGTGGCGATGTCCATCGTGCAGTCAATCATTTCCGAAGAAGAACGTTGTCCTTCTTCTAGAAGTTTCTGTGCTTCAGCTTTAGGGTCATCCGCTAGAAGATCCACATAGTGTGCCACATCACTCCACATCTGGCGGTCGTATCTTGTTAGAATCGCCAAGGCATTTGCCGCCCTGACCAACAAGCTAGCCATAGACGAAAAATGCTTCCCCGCGTTGTCTAACCTTCTACCCTCCTTGTCTGGTGGAGTTGTGAGGGTGGCCGAAGGATTCCGTGATTTCTTCTGCGCCGCCTGCGAGATGACCGAGTCTGGTCTAGGTTGTCCAATCAAGCAGGCGGGACTGTCATCAGGAGCTTTATATTTTTTCTCCAAGCGTGGAAGAGTTGGAATGACCGTCGCTGGGGACTGCATCACCTTCTTTCCTTCCTCCCATATTCGCTCTACAATGGGAATCGAACGCACTGCCTTACGGTATGCCTCTTTAAAATCATACAAGAAACAATCCATAGATGTTGCAGGCATGGATAGCTTAAAGCGTGCCGTGGCTCTTTCCATCAAACTGAAGAAACCTCCCACATCAGCCGGAGGTGAATCCACCGGGTCTGGCACTGGAGAAGCTGGATCCGGAGCTATATACTGGTTCCATTCGTTATCAGGATCCTGATACTGGTTGTCCCCTGCTTCATCCTCATCCGAGGTATCTACTTGGACTTGTGTCTGCCGAGGATATTCCCTCTCCCCTTCACCCTGTGAAGGAGGTACAGACTGAGCTGCCACCACCTGTGGCTGAACCTGCGCTTGACCTTCCACTGGACGCGACCCTTGTCTGCTCCTATACTCCTCCAGCATTGCTCTTAAGTCTGTCAAAAGACTCATAGGCATCGTCACCAGGCCCTGCTGTGCCTGGGTTTCCTGGTATGCGACCTGTTTTTGTGGACACTGCTCCTGCCGATAATAATACTCCTCATCTTGGTCAGAATCATGGTATTTTAGATTCAACTGAGATGGACTGTATGCATCCCCATACATCTCATTCTCCTCCTCCGAGTAATCCTCTTCGTCCAACAACAGGGCTGGAGGTAATGATGGCACCTTTCTAGGTGAAGTCATATCCGGAGTTATTCTCCTCTTCCTGGTGCCTTCTGTAGCACCTGCCGTCGACGGCGTCATAAACTAATCCACCATCTCCATATTTTGTATCGTCGTCGACGGGACCGTCGACGAGAGTATCTTCACCGTCGACGGGATCGTCATCGTCGACGGGCTCGTCATCGTTGACGGGTTCATCATCGTCGACGGAACTGTCATCGTCGACGGGCTCGTCGTCATCGACGAGAACGTCGTTGTCGACGAGATTGACACCGTCGACGGAATAGTCATTGTCGACGGAATGGTCTTCGTCGACAAGGTGGTAACCGTCGACGTAGTTATCGTCGTCGACGCTGTCGTCGACCCAGTCTTCGTCGACGGCATCGACGTCGAAGTCCTCGTCGACGCTTTCGTCGTCGTCGTCCTCGTCGTCGCTGGATGGCTCGCCGATGACTGAGGAGACAAAGTCACCACAGAGGCTTTAGAGCCTCTTTTGACCACTGTAGAGGCCTCCACAGTTGGTTTTTTGAAGGACTTAGATACTTTCTCCTGATGTGAAGGCCCAGCCGAGCTCTCATCCAGTTTTGCCTTCTGCACCTGAGGTGCTTGCCTTTCCCTCTCCTTTACACTCTCGTGAGGAGATTCGCTAGGCCCGGGCTTGCCAGACCTATCAGAGGTCCCACGCATAGCCTTTGAGGGGGGTTCAGAACAAACCTCCACAGATGATCCACCCCTCTTCAAAGATGTCTTAGAAGATGATGATCTGGCATCTTCCTCGTCACTAGATACCACTACCTCCTTTCCTTCCAATTTCCTGAGCCAAATAAGTAGCCTTCCTTCACGATCACGGAGGGTCTTCACAGACATCATCCTGCATATTCTACAACCCTCTGCCTTATGGTCGGGGTATAAACAGTATATACAGTCCTTATGTTTATCTTCAGTATAAAGTCGTTTTTTGCCACAAGTGGCACAAGGCCTGAAAAGGCTCTTCTTTTCCTTATCAGCCATAGAAAGCTGAAAGAAATCCTGTCAAAAACTGTTTAAATAGTACCTCAAGTAGAAGTTAGAGCAGAGCTCTAAGGAGACTCCCTGTCACCAACGATGCGGTAGAAAATCTGAGGCTCTGAGCTTTCTCAGGAAGGTTCCACAGGGTGAGGCTGATCTGATTGGTTGCTAATGTGACTTTTGGGTCTTTTTACATATTGACACCAATAGGCTACAAAATATAATGAGGCATAGGCCTAATTTTTTACTTTTTTACACCTATTAGGGTGTATTTACCTAGGTATATATATATTTATATAATTACCGAGGCTCCCATTCCGACGACGGGGAATGATACAAGCAATGGGAATCTATGAAAGTTCCAATGCTGGAGTAATTAATTAATTCAATTTGCCTGGCGACTTTGGATGATGAAACAGACTTGGAGTGTTTTCTCAGTCCAAAGTTCAGTGATATCGAACAACAAGCAAAAAAGAATACTAAATGAACACATGGATTTTTCAAGAGATCAATTCATTATGGGAATTGAACATTGCACAGGTTTAACGGCATAAATGTTATACTTTTGGAGTGGGCACTCATATTAACATTTGACACACAGCCTTCTGCAATGTTTAGAGTTTTCAAGTTAGACAAATGGATTCAGGAGTATTCACTCTTGAAGTTTCAGTTTGACCTCAGTGCCACTAGAAATACAGGTGGGTCGTATGTGTAAAATTGGTTGGAGTTAGGAAGCTGTGCATGCTTGTCTGTACTAAAATCGCAATACCAGCAGTATTTATTTGTGGTGATTACAATGGAGGTACTTTGGCAGAGCAGAACATGTATATCAGAGTGCTACCCCATTCCAGGTCAATGTGGATTATCATAGGTTAGAGATTCCTTATATATCTCAGCAGTCTGGAAGAAAAGATGACTTGCACAAGCAGAGCTTGTTAGACCTGACATCCTTGGCGTAGTATTCCGCAAGACATTTTCCTATCACTCCTCTGTTTTTTGGTAAATTTGATTTTGTGGCCATTAGGACTCTGTATGGCGAACCCCTGCTAAACAGAGATCAAGTGTTTGTGCTTTCTGCCATAAAAATGATAAAACTGGCCCACACCCGTCTGGCACATTTAATTCACATACAAGTGCCTAGTAAGTGGTACTACTTGTACCCAAGGTCTGTAAATTAATTGCTATTAGTGGGCAGTAGCACTCCTTGTTCCACCCACTAAATTAGCACTGTAAAACATGTCTCAGGTCTGCCAATACCACCTGTAGTGCAGTTTTAAGCAGACATTTCGACCTGGAAAAATAAACGTTTTGCCAGACCTTCCACTTTAATACTTATAAGTCACCCTTAAGGAAGTCCCTACATGCTCATAGGGCAGGGTGCAATAGTATTGAAAAATTAGGACATATGTGTTTAAGTTTTACTCCTAAAGTCGTTTTTCGCTGCTATCAGGTTCTCTCTCCTATAGCCTAACGCTGGGTGACCTTATAAAACTTAATAAGTGATAACTTCAGCTTGGCACCAAACAGAGAAATGCTATTTCCACTGGAATGAATTGTAGTTGCCCCATACAATGTCTGGCACCAGGTATAAAAGTGTCACCTTCAGATCTGCTCATCAGAAAACTTTTGAACCTGCGGAAGATTCAGAAGATGGAGTTCCCTGCTGTCTGAAGAAGGAAGATTGGACTTGCTTCTCTTGAATTTAGGCTCCTCAGAAATGACTCCAATGCTCAGTTGACTGACCTCATGTTTGAGCTACAGGTACACAGCGAGCTTCCAGAGGCCTCCCTGCTACGGCCTAGATGACCAGCATCAACTGGACTTGCCCTGGTCCACACTGGGGGGGGGGGTGTGGTGAGCAAAAGAATGATGGATTAAACCCAGATAATTGTGACTGGGGTGAATTGTCCAGCATTCCGTCCATCAATTGATTCTTTTGCATAGGTCCTGCTACTGGCCTCTCCTAGAGTGAGTCATGACCTCCAAGAGGTGCACCCAGATTCTGGACCCTTGGCAGGCATTAGAGGGTGTTTCTACTGAGATCCGGGCAAAGACACAGAAGTTTTGGGCTCCAAGCAACCGCAAAAGTGACCTTTGTGTGCCAAGAAACGACTGCCCGCTCCGACCACCAAAGAGAAACTCCAGCGAGACCTGCACTTTGACCTGCTAGCAACAGCCCACGTGGACCACCAATGCGAATCTACAACAGCAATCGTCCACAATGCCTGACCTGCTTTTCATGCCGTCAACGACCTCTTTGTTACCCCGCCAATGCAAACAACAGCTCCTCACGTGGACCTGAGGTCACCCGACAGTGGCATGAAGCTGGTCCCAGTATCCGATCGACGCTCCATCTTGGTTTGCCTGACCTTGTGACTTTACTCAGGCTTAGCGTAACCAGGCAATTTTTCCCGAACACAGCACTGAGTGCTGCCTGAATCTGCGCGGACCAATCCCCTCGAGTCTTACGAATTAACTTGTATGGTGGAATCCCTCGCTTTGATCTGCTCAACAAGCGCCCACCCAAGAGATAGGGCATAGACGTTGCGGTTAATTTTGCCGCCACTTCAAGACTACCTCGCTAATTCAATTCAACGTCAGGATTCCGAGTGCTCACCTTTACGTCCTGATGATGATCTGAAGTAGTTGAAATCGAAACGTCGTCGATCAGCTTACAACAAAAAACTGTTATATTGTATCTATCGTGTTTCCCAGCATCTGTTGTATAATACTTGACCACCATTTAAATTGGTGTATCTTGACTTAACCCTATTACAAGTTGCTTCAGGCACAAGCCTTCCTTAGGCCACTTTAGACCATTGTTCCTAATCTTAAGCATTCATTACCCCGGGTCTTAATCTTAATATTGGGGTGCCCTTGTTCCTCATACACTGAATGACCAGATGTTCACGAGTGGCGCTTTGTGCTTTTTTTTCATCTGAAACCTTAAAAACTCATATTTATGGTTCTACTGATTGGAATTTGGTTGCTTTTGTGTAATTATGTTTATGAAAATGTACTTTATTTTTCTAGATTGGCTTGGTATTCTATTAGTGTTGTGTTTTCACTTTATTACTGTTTGAGTGCTGCATAAATACTTTACACATTGCCCCTAAATAAAGCCTGACTGCTTTTGTACCAAGCTACCAGAGGGTTATGCACAGGTTTATTTGGTGACTTTTGAGGTTCACCATGACAATGATTGTGTTTATTATTTAAGTGGGGCTTCCACCCCTCTAAATTAATAATCCAATTTCTTACAAAGTTGTTCATAGGATGCTAGTAGACCAGCTTCAACGACGCATGCGTTTGTGCTTGAGGGTCTGCGCATTTGATCGTATAAGGCCATCATTATGAGCAACCCTTTTCTTGGTACTGAGATACATAATCCTGGAATCTTCCTGGTATCTCACCACCAAATATATGATTTCAGGGTTGTTTTTAATAGAAAGAGTATTGTCCCCCATTCTAGGGAAAATAACAGACCCATATCCCATCAGTTTACCATTTCTTGGAGAAGGTGGTAAATGGAGGCATGTGGTTTGATTTAGTCTGTGGAACGAGTGTCTTGGGAGGTGGCGTGTGGCAGAGCAGGAAAGGGAAGGGAGTTAATCTGCAGTTCCTCCGTTGTGCCAGAGTAGGGCAGGAGGGGGACAGGGCCCACAGTCCCTGCAGCACTGCACAGAGGCCTAGGTCTGATGTACTCACGCACTCAGTACCATGAATGACCCGCAGTTATTTCTCCCAGGGTCGACCTATGTTGACATTGGTATCTGTTAGAGAACCATACTGTACAAATGATTCACATTTAAAGCTGAGTGAAGAAAGTCAACTACTCACTTCCTGCAGTTTGTGAAATGTGACAGGTGCTTAATTTTGTTCAGCACAGCTTGTGGGATAAGTTACCAATACAAATATTTTGTGTAAGTCATTTTTGTTGCAAAAAAATCTCAGGCAAGATCTCACCACCAAGAAATGTTTTTCAGTGTTTTGCTTTTTAGGTCCCCCCTGCAGGCAACGCGCATGTGCTGTTGCTTGATGACAATCTGTTGTGTCTTTAAAAAAAACTCCAAAAGGGGCTTCTAGCCAACCCATTACTTTGCATTTGCTGGCATCAATATCAATTGTCTTTTCTGCCTTCTACGTCAAGAGTGCGTGCAAGGCATTACTTCCTTATCTCTCTGTGAAGCATGGACCAAATAGAGGTTCATTTAACTTAATTAGTGTTCGTCCTCTGCGTTTAAAGTACTATTTCTGAACAGAATGTTTTGGGGCACTTTATATGTGCACCAGTTACACCAAACATGTTCACATTACATTTTTTAGGCAGGGGAGATTAGGTTATTTGCCCAGAATCACAGGATGTTGAGGGACGCCGAGACTCCAACCTGGTTCCCTAGATGTGAAATCGGTATCTCTGGCCATAGTGCCACATCCTTCTTTCCCCTTCCACCCACTCTTCCATTTAGGTTGGGTTCAATGTTTCTTTAGCCATGTCACACAGTACCGCAACTACTGTAGAACAGGCATGCAAGTTAAAAAAAAAAAACATAAGACATGGCCAACATTGACAACGTCATAGCTCTTTTATTTTTTTACTTTCAGCCAGGTTGCACAGATGCTGAATTGCTGTGCAGCATGACTTAAAAACATTGACAAAGCCAATACATCTCGTATTGGCAAGACCTATTGGCTTTGCCAGTGCTTGTTTTTCTAAATGCTTATTTTATCGGATGCTTTATTCGCTATTTATTTTTGTTAACATTCTACACTTTTAAAAGCTCCTCAGAATTGCGAAGTTTTTATAATTGCAACTTTTCACACCATTGGGGTCTGCGTACCTCGCCAGTTAATTTTTTTTTTTTTTTAATCTATCTATAAGCATACCTAGTTGGGTGCAATTGTGCACATTTATGTGAGTTGATGATTCTGTGTGCGTTTGTATTTACATCTGTGAATATATTTTGGTATCTAAATGTTTTTTTAGAGGCTTTTTTGTTTTCTGTGTGCGTCTGTGAGTCTGTATTTGGGGGTGCGTGACTATTTCTGTGAGCATGTCTGTGTGCGTTTTTTGTGAATGTGTGTTAACATGTACCTGTTCACGTGTGCGCACGTGTGTTTGCAT
The DNA here is from genome assembly GCF_964263255.1 of Lissotriton vulgaris. Lineage (NCBI taxonomy): Eukaryota > Metazoa > Chordata > Amphibia > Caudata > Salamandridae > Lissotriton > Lissotriton vulgaris. The sequence continues at coordinate 179,737 of NW_028251998.1, read as the reverse complement.
AGTGTCTTAGACTGAGTGTAAAATATTTACAGCAGCTCACCAAGCGCGGGAAAGAAGCAAGCAAAAGCAGGCCCAGCTGCCAGAAACATATTCTTGCCAAGACGGTAGCAAATTGGCAGCGCTTGGTATTCCCCAAGCTGGCACACCTGCCCTGAAAGAAGAGTGCATCTTGGAACCCACTCTTGGCCCGCGCTCTTCGCACAATATATTTTTTTCTTCAAGACTAACATACTTGAAGATTTCAGGTCTGGGCAAATAAATTCGGGTTGGTGTTTATTCTTGGGTCTGAGCTAGGGTTACCTGGAGCGGGAGTGATGCCCTCCTGGCATCTGCAGGATCTCAAGACACAATGAGCAACTGACAGACCGTCATGCTTCAGTCTCCTGTGACATATTTCTACCGACGTTCAACAGATGCGAGAGAACTCTGCTTCTAAAAGCCAGTTTTTATTGAGTGTTGTTGTGCAAAAAATTAATTTGTTGTATTTTTGCCTCACAGTCACTCAGGGTCTGATTACAAGTTGGGCTGCGCTGGAGTAGTGGTAAAATCGCATGCCATTGTACCATTAGGCTAGGTATCGTTAGGAGTTTTGCTGCACGCACTTCTGTTTCGCTATAGCGCTGTGAGACCTCTGCTTGAGGTAGCTGTTCGCGCTTTTACAAATGTTGTTATTATTATTATTATTGGAATGACATAAATCAACACCATTACAGTGAAATTATGAGTAAACAACATAGATTGGGAAATTACCACGTGGGAACAATTTTTCCGTTTGTAAAACCACATAGAGTTCCCAATTCCATGGAGGTTTCGCTCAAACCTTTACTACCTGCTCTGAGCAAGTGATGGATGAATGTGCCGGCCTGTAAGTAGGTGGGAGCGGGGTAAGGAAGAGGGTGGGGACTATAGAGAAGGCCAGGGGATGGCTTTCTTTGACAGGGGGGGTACACTGCCCTGATGACTAAACTAGAAAGAAGAGGACCAAAGCCTGGAGGGATAACTCTTAACAGTAGGTGCCTTAGTTGCCTAAATCCCAGCATGCAATATTGATTAAAAAAACAGACTAAAAGCTGTGAGGAAAGGCTCAAGATCCATTGTCGTTATGGCAGATTAAAAGGCTGCGAGGAAAGGTCCCAGATCCATTGTCATTGTGGCAGGCTAAAGACTGTGAGGAAAGGTTCCAGATCCATTGTCGTTATGGCAGACTAAAGGCTGCGAGGAAAGGTCCCAGATCCATTGTCATTGTGGCAGACTAAAGGCTGCGAGGAAAGGTTCCAGATCCATTGTCATTATGGCAGACTAAAGGCTGCGACGAAAGTTTCCAGATACGTTGTCAATATGGCAGACTAAAGACTGCGAGGAAAGGCTCCAGATCCATTGTTGTTATGGCAGACTAAAGGCTGAGATGAAAGGTTCCAGATCCATTGTTGTTATGGCAGACTAAAGGCTGCGACGAAAGTTTCCAGATACGTTGTCATTGTGGCAGACTAAAGACTGTGAGGAAAGGTTCCAGATCCAATGTTGTTATGGCAGACTAAAGGCTGCGATGAAAGGTTCCAGATCCATTGTTGTTATGGCAGACTAAAGGCTGCGACGAAAGTTTCCAGATACGTTGTCATTGTGGCAGACTAAAGACTGTGAGGAAAGGTTTGAGATCCATAGTCATTATGGCAGACTAAAGGCTGTGAGGAAAAGTTCCAGATCCACAGTCGTTAGGGCAGACTAAAGGGTGCGAGGAAAAGTTCCAGATCCACAGTCGGTATGGTAGACTAAAGGGTGCGAGGAAAGGTTTGAGATCCACAGTCGTTATGGCAGACTAAAGGCTGTGAGAAAAGGTCCCAGATCCATTGTCGATATAGCAGACTAAAGGCTGTGAGGAAAGTTTCCTGATCCATTGTCGTTGTGGCAGACTAAAGGCTGCGACGAAAGTTTCCAGATACGTTGTCATTGTGGCAGACTAAAGACTGTGAGGAAAGGTTTGAGATCCATAGTCATTATGGCAGACTAAAGGCAGTGAGGAAAAGTTCCAGATCCACAGTCGTTAGGGCAGACTAAAGGGTGCGAGGAAAAGTTCCAGATCCACAGTCGTTATGGCAGACTAAAGGGTGCGAGGAAAGGTTTGAGATCCACAGTCGTTATGGCAGACTAAAGGCTGTGAGAAAAGGTCCCAGATCCATTGTCAATATGGCAGACTAAAGGCTGTGAGGAAAGGTTCCAGATCCATTGTCAATATGGCAGACTAAAGGCTGTGAGGAAAGGTTCCAGATCCATTGCCGTTATGGCAGACTAAAGGCTGCGACGAAAGGTTACAGATACATTGCCATTGTGGCAGGCTAAAGACTGTGAGGAAGAGTCCCTGATCCATTGTCTTTATGGTAGACTAAAGGCTGCGAGGAAAGGTTCCAGATCCATTGTCGTTATGGCAGACTAAAGGCTGTGAGGAAAAGTTCCAGATCCACAGTCGGTATGGCAGACTAAAGGGTGCGAGGAAAGGTTTGAGATCCACAGTCGTTATGGCAGACTAAAGGCTGTGAGAAAAGGTCCCAGATCCATTGTCGATATAGCAGACTAAAGGCTGTGAGGAAAGGTTCCAGATCCATTGTCATTATGGCAGACTAAAGGCTGCGAGGAAAGGTTCCAGATCCATTGTCATTATGGCAGACTAAAGGCTGCGAGGAAAGGTTCCAGATCCATTGTCATTATGGCAGACTAAAGGCTGCGAGGAAAGGTTCCAGATCCATTGTTGTTATGGCAGACTAAAGACTGTGAGGAAAGGTTTGAGATCCATAGTCATTATGGCAGACTAAAGGCTGCGACGAAAGGTTCCAGATACGTTGTCATTGTGGCAGGCTAAAGACTGTGAGGAAGGGTCCCTGATCCATTGTCGTTATGGTAGACTAAAGGCTGTGAGGAAAGGTTCCAGGTCTATTGTCGTTATGGCAGACTAAAGGCTGTGAGGAAAAGTTCCAGATCCACAGTCGGTGTGGCAGACTAAAGGGTGCGAGGAAAGGTTTGAGATCCACAGTCGTTATGGCAGACTAAAGGCTGTGAGAAAAGGTCCCAGATCCATTGTCGATATAGCAGACTAAAGGCTGTGAGGAAAGGTTCCAGATCCATTGTCATTATGGCAGACTAAAGGCTGCGAGGAAAGGTTCCAGATCCATTGTCATTATGGCAGACTAAAGGCTGCGAGGAAAGGTTCCAGATCCATTGCCGTTATGGCAGACTAAAGGCTGCGACGAAAGGTTACAGATACATTGCCATTGTGGCAGGCTAAAGACTGTGAGGAAGAGTCCCTGATCCATTGTCTTTATGGTAGACTAAAGGCTGCGAGGAAAGGTTCCAGATCCATTGTCGTTATGGCAGACTAAAGGCTGTGAGGAAAAGTTCCAGATCCACAGTCGGTATGGCAGACTAAAGGGTGCGAGGAAAGGTTTGAGATCCACAGTCGTTATGGCAGACTAAAGGCTGTGAGAAAAGGTCCCAGATCCATTGTCGATATAGCAGACTAAAGGCTGTGAGGAAAGGTTCCAGATCCATTGTCATTATGGCAGACTAAAGGCTGCGAGGAAAGGTTCCAGATCCATTGTCATTATGGCAGACTAAAGGCTGCGAGGAAAGGTTCCAGATCCATTGTCATTATGGCAGACTAAAGGCTGCGAGGAAAGGTTCCAGATCCATTGTTGTTATGGCAGACTAAAGACTGTGAGGAAAGGTTTGAGATCCATAGTCATTATGGCAGACTAAAGGCTGCGACGAAAGGTTCCAGATACGTTGTCATTGTGGCAGGCTAAAGACTGTGAGGAAGGGTCCCTGATCCATTGTCGTTATGGTAGACTAAAGGCTGTGAGGAAAGGTTCCAGGTCTATTGTCGTTATGGCAGACTAAAGGCTGTGAGGAAAAGTTCCAGATCCACAGTCGGTGTGGCAGACTAAAGGGTGCGAGGAAAGGTTTGAGATCCACAGTCGTTATGGCAGACTAAAGGCTGTGAGAAAAGGTCCCAGATCCATTGTCGTTATAGCAGACTAAAGGCTGTGAGGAAAGGTTCCTGATCCATTGTTGTTATGGCAGACTAAAGGGTGCGAGGAAAGGTTCCAGATCCGTTGTCATTATGGCAGACTAAAGGCTGTGAGGAAAGGTCCCAGATCCATTGTCGTTATGGCAGACTAAAAGCTGCGAGGAAAGGTTCAAGATCCATAGCCTCCGACAGGTTGTCGGAGGCTTTCTGCCCGACAACCAGGGTTCTCCTCCACTGCCGTATTATGATGATGGCGGTGGGATGGAAATCTGCGGGTGTGGAGTTCCGCTTCTCTTCCAATGGGTTCCCACCATGAAAAGCCTGCCAGAGAGGGATATCGTAAACCCGACAGCAGTGCCTGCCTCTGCATCAGCCCCGCCCATCGGGCTCTCAGATCCTGGTGGAGGCGGCGGTCTTCCCTTTGACCACTGTGGGTCTGACTGAAGGGCTGTCGACGGTTGGACCGCCACTGACGGCCTGTGAGTGTGCCTCTGACCGCCATCGTAATCAGCCTGTGTCACTTGCTTCTTTAGGGTCAGTGGGATATCACTTCACTAGGTATCTCAGGTAATTCTGCTTTTTTCATCTTATTTGATAACTATGTGTAATCCACAAGGGAGTCAATTTACAGCTTCATATTCAAGTGCCTCCAATAGCAATCAAGTGATGGAAAACTTTCATCCTGCATTTCAAGATCCGGACACTAGCGTATTGAACTGTCTATCTGCACTGCATACCTTGATGTCAAACAATTTTCTTAAATTGAACGTCAGCTAAAACAAAATGTTGGTTAGGAAAAGATCCTTAAAAATGCTTTGAAAGGCTGTGGCAGGATTTGCTTTGTGATTTGCTCTGTGAAAAGCTACCCCAAGCCAGCATGAAAAAAATCCTGGCATATGGTTCTATATTAGCCTCCATTTTGACATCCGATTCCAAAAGTCTGTGCCTTCCCTTTCGTTCCTATGTTACTTCAAGGAAAAATCTCCCTATCATTCCCCAAAATCTGGTGTGGGTGAAGGGTATTTGCACATACACTGCTGAATTTTTCATGTAAAAACCTAGGTATGTGTACTTATGTAAAATAATTTGGAATTTATATACATTATTCAGGTTTCTAGATATTTTTTCAGTTTAAGAAATTTTTATTGAGTATTTTTAAAGATAACAATAGTACATATGTTATGAATGTACAGAAGATATTTAAATAATACGTGTAAATAAGGAATACATAACATATGCAGTAAAAACTAATTAGAGTGATAAGAGGGATATAAATGAAGAAGAGAGAAGGAAGTAGGTAAAAGGTAAAAAAGCAGAAAGAGAACAAGAAAGAAAGAGGATAGAAAAGAGAATGAAAAGAAAGGAAAGAGGAAGAAAAAGAGAAAAGAAAAGGAGAAAAGTGTATGTGGGATTAAATAGAAAGCATTCAAGAAGGAGAATTAGAAGAAAGATAGGATGTCAAAGGAAGCCAAAGAAGATCAGATTTAATTTTTAGGGGAATAGAAGAAGAGGCAGCAATAGAGATCCTATGTTCATCACATACAAAATTCCACCAAGTATGAACAGAAATCTTAGAATTATCTTTCCAACACGATAGAATGACTTTGAATGCAATAGAGATGAACAGGTCTAACAGTCTGGCAGAAGAACATAAAATATCAACATCATCGGATAAAGAGCCTAGAAAATCATTCTGTAAGGATACCGGAGCGGAACAAGAGAATATGTGCATACAAGTCTTCCAAACCTCCTTCCAAAATGAGAAAACAAAGGGACATGCATATAACAAGTGTTTAAGTGTTCCAGTCTCTCTAGACAAAGTGTAGATGAAGTTTGGGAAAACTTATGAACAGTAACAGGTGTAATAATGACTCTATGATAAATAAAAATAAAAAACAAAGATTGAGTGATTCGAGCAGCAATAGGTGTCTTGAACAGTTTAGACCAGATACGAGCCCACAACAAAACAGGGAAATTAGTATCCAGGTCATTTTCCCATGCAATCTCAACAGAAGATTTGGGACGATCACCAACAATCGAAGTCAAAACTGTATACACATGAGCTGCTTTGGGTTGATGGCTGGAGAATAAAGGATATAGAGGGGAGGTAGGTATAAAAGAAGGAAAAATAGCTGGAGGTGAAAGGGAGGGTAAATGAGATAGAATAGCAGACGTAATAATATTGTATTCATTAATAGAAGAAGAGGGCAAGTCAAATAAGGCTTGCAATTCCAAAAAGGGAGTGAGAGAGCCATCAACAAAAAACTGATGAACAAATACAATATTCTTCTCCTTCCAGTGTTTGAAGTAAAATGATTTACCTTTGTAACGAAGGAATTTGTTATACCATACAACAGATGCTAAAAAACATTGCAAAGGGGAAAGGTGAGAGGAAAATACATTGGATAACACAGTTTGGGAAAGCTTTAGAATAGGGAATTTAGTCAGAAAAGAACAATTTGACATAAAAACAGTATGCTGGAAGGAAAAATCCTTCAAAAGAGAGCGTTCAAGGAGAACCCAGGCAGGTACAGGAGTGTCTTGAAAATCATAAGCCAACGAAAAAGCTTGTCTAATCAGGAAGGCTAAATGATATGTCTTAAAGTTGGGGAAACAAATTCCACCTTCCGATTTGGGGCATATCAGCTTATGCATGGCTATACGAGGATGTTTATTATTCCATAGGAATTTGGAGCAAAGAGAATTTATACGGGTGAAATAGGAAAGAGGAATTTTAAATGGAAGCATAGAAACAGTATATAAGACATGTGGAGCAATCATCATTTTAATCATGTCTAAATGACCCCACCATGAGAGAAATAAGGGAGACCAACTTTGAAGAAGGGATTGGAGTTTCTGTATAAGAGAAGCAAATGTAATTTTGAGGGTTTCTTTCAGGGAAGGTGCAAACCAAATACCTAGGTATTTAATTTTGATGGGACACCACGCAAAGTCAGTATTATTAAACATGTACTGATAACATAACGCATTGAGTGGTAACACTACAGTTTTGGATAGGTTCAGCTTATAACCCGATATAGAGGAATACAAACGGACCTCCTCCAAAAAAAGGGGGAAGAGAGGATTCCGGGTTTGACATATAAACCAACACATCGTCTGCATAAGCTGACAATTTATTCTCATTAGAGGACAATTTAAACCCTGAAATCTTGGGATTAGAACCAATTCTTTCTAGGAAAGGTTCAAGACACAAAATAAATAATAAGGGGGATAAGGGACATCCTTGTCTAGTACCTCTAGATAGGGAAAAAAAAATTGAAAATTGATTGTTAACAAAAATGCTAGCACATGGTGAGGAATAAAGGAGTTTGACCATTGAAATAAAAGAGGGACCAAAGCCAAACCATTGTAAGGTATGAAACAAAAATTTCCAGTTGATGTGGTCAAACCGTTTTTCCGCGTCTAAGGAAAGGACTGCCAAAGGAATGTTATTTTTTTTACTGTTAGAAATGACATTGGAGAACATGCGGGCGTTATCAGCAGCAAGTCTACCTTTTACAAACCTGATCAGTTTTAATTAAACAAGGGATAAGGGAGTCAAGACGTAAAGCCAGAATTTTTGCAAAAATGTTGCAATCATAATTGATTAAAGATATAGGGCGATCATTTTTACATTGGGAGTGATCCTTGTCAGGTTTGGGAATGATAATGATTAACGCATCCAAAAAGGATCCAGAGGCCTTCGCATCCAAAATAAACGAGTTAAAAAGTTGTAAGAGTTTTGGAGCAAAAACAGTATGGAAAGAGGAATACAATTCTCTTCCCTTGAGCCGTCGTCATTCCCGACCTTCTTCCCTTAGGAGTACGAGGTTTAGCGCTGGGATACCCGTTGGCTGACTACGCGCTCTAGAAAAAACCAAAAAATAAATAATAAATAATTCTACAGGAAGGCCATCAGGACCAGGTGCCTCGGATTTCTTAAGCGAATTATAGGCCCGAGTTACTTCCTGGAGAGTGATTTCTTTTTCCAAGAGAGCAAACTCGTCTGGGATGGAGGGGGGAGAAGGAAGACCAGCAAAAAAGGACGTTAAATTAACATTGGAGGGATGCGTATCATCAGTGTATCAAGCTTGATAATAATTATGAAAAACCTCAGCAATATCCTCATCCGTAGAAGCTAGTTTGTTTAGAGAATCATTAAAAACTGGACCAATATTTTTACGTTCTGACTTTACTTTCAAATAGTTTGCTAGCATTTTCCCAGCTTTATTTTGGCTGCCATGAAACTTGGACTTAATTTTAAGCAGTGTTAAAAGCTTCATTCGTAATAATCTTATTCAAGTCTGTTTTGACAGAAATTAAATCTTGAAGGGAGGAGGGGGATTTAGAAGAAAAATATATATGTTACAGGATTTGATTTTTTGAAGTAGCTCCTCATATTTTTTCCTATTGAGTTTCTTTTTGTTAGCAAAATAGGAGATAGTAAATGCCCTGAAAGCAGCCTTAAAGGCATCCCAGTTGTTAGGAATGGAGGTGTCAGAGGGATTATTAAAGGAAAAGAATTCTTCAAAAAACTCCACACTTTTCTTCATAAAAATAGGGTCAGAAAGCAGAAAGGAGTTACATTTCCAACGACTAAATTTGGAAGAGATAAGGGAGAGGTCAAGTGAGGTAAAGGTCGGAAATAAAGATGGAGCCAATTTCAGAATTTTGGATTGAGGGGAGTAACGATTTACTAATCATAATATAGTCAATCCTAGAACGGGTATGATGAACATTAGAAAAAAAGTATATTCCAACACATCAGGATTACATAATTTCCATGAGTCAAATAAAGGACGCGAGGCAATGGCCGATTGAAAACTCTTATGGGACTTATCGGGTTGAAATTTACTGGAAGAGAGTCTATCAGAGAAAGGGTCTAACCATTGGTTAAAATCACCGGCAATAATAAAGTCAGGGGAATCAATGGATGAAATCAAAGTTTTAATGTTGCTCCAGAACCCAGGGTCAGGACATGCCGGACCGTAGATATTCAGCAACACCAGTGTCTTGTTAAGGATAATCACCTTAGCCATTGCCCAGCGTCCTTCATCATCATTTTGAGTAGAGATAATCTGTACATTTAAAGCTTTATGAAATAGGATAGCACCCCCCCCCTTTTTTATGAACAGCAGGAGAAAAAACAACTTGGCCCACCCACTGTCTCTTCAGCTTTAAAGATTCTACATCAGAACAGTGCGTTTCTTGAAGGAAAGCAACCTGTGAAGTAAGTTTAGATAAATGAGACAATACCTTTTGACGCTTGACAGGATGACCAAGACCTCGCACGTTCCATGAGACAAATTTACACACCATGGAGGGATGAGGAGATGGGCGACACGTGAATGGAACATATGGTAAAGAAACATCTACGGAAAGGGGAATAACAGAGACAAAAACACATGAGGTAGGAACGCCCAGAAAACTCTCTGCACAAAAACATGGCTGACAACGATTCAAAAAGGACGTCATGGAAGAAAACAATTGAAGAAAAGACCGCATAGGAACAGAGAAACATAGAACAAAGAAGAAGAAGAAAAGGCAAACTAAGAAAAGAGAAAAACAAATAAACAGAGCAAGGCAAAGAAGCCTGGTCTGAGAAGCAAAGAACAAGAAAAACATCTGGGGCGAGGATACACCAGATAGGGGACAAACCCCACGAGCTACCGAGAGAAAAGGACATAAATAGTGATAAAGAAAATAGTGTGAGAGCGAAAATAGTAGAATATGAATAAAAACTAGAGAAAAGAGTCAAGAAAAGGCCAAAGAAGGAGGAAAGGAACCACCTCGAAAAGATAAAAAACGACATAGAAGAATATCATGAAAAATAACAATTAGTAATATTCAGATAGCAGTGTCCATCGTTGAGGGAGAGATACTCTGCAGATATCCATGAAGTTTCTGAGGATCATCAAAGGAGCTGGTTCGACCATTTTGGGTGATCTTGCAAAAGCACGGATGTAGAATACCATATTGTACGTTAAGTTGACGCATGAGGGTTCGAAGATTCAAGAATTCTTTTCTTCAGGCATTAGTCACAGTTTAAAGGTCCTGAGAGATAAAGATGTTGTGCCCTGACCACTGGAGTCGTCGCTTAAGTCTGGCAGCTTTCAGAACAGACATTAATTCTGTGAATTCTAGAAAGAGTAAGATAATCCCACGAGGTTTGGTAGGATTAGAGTTAAGACGACCAAGACGGTGAGCCCTTTGAATGTTGAGAGGGTGTGATGCAGGTTGGAGATCCAAAAGTTCCTGTGGAAATTTTTGCATGAAAGACACCATATCAGGACCTTCCAAATTTTCTGGAATACCATAAATGCGTAGGTTGTTTCTTCGATTACGATTTTCCAAATCCTCGGTGTGTAACTTGAGTTTATGGATTTCTTGCTCCAGTAGTGGAATTTTAGTGGAAGCATCCTGAATGTCACTAACCCTCTCCTCCAAGTTTAAAACTTTGCCCTCCATAAGGACTCAGCAGTCTTCAATTTGTTTGAGCCTCTCATTAGTAACAACCATGAACGGTTGAAGGCCGCGAACCTCCTCGAAGATGGAATCCAAAACAGGATTTGAGGAAGATTTAATGGGGGAGGGCGGATCATTCTTGGGCCGTTTTTATTTGGCACCAGTTTGAGAAAGTTTAGTCATTGGCCATGATGAGACAATGAGGTGAGGGTTAGAGATGCAGTACGAGCACAGCACAGAGTAAAAGAACAATTGTTACTTACCTGTAAACAGGTGGTTCTCCAGTATCGGTGTCTTTCATAGATTCACATGCTTGAATATTCCCCGTCGTCGAAGTGGGAGTCCCACGGTAAATAAAATAGCAATAATGCTAATATATATACATATGTAATATCATAATACATAATACAACAGATAAAATATATACTGAAAAACCTCAACAAAGGTTCCTAGAGTTGGTTGGTGCAACTCCCATTCGTGAGTGGATGACGCAGACCTGCTCAGGGAATCTGCCAGTATGTTGGATGCTCCCGGCAGATGGACTGCCGTCAAAGAAATGTTGTGACGAAGTGCCCATTCCCAAATTTTTTGAGCTAGACGAGACAGAGGCTGAGATTTCGTGCCGCCCTGTTTGTTCATGTAGTGCATGCTGGTGGTGTTGTCTGTTTGAACCAGCACCGATTCCCCTTGCACCACGGGCAAGAATGCTTTGAGCGCCAGGAAGATTGCCAGCAACTCCAGTCGGTTGATATGCCAGGTTCGCTGAATCGCCGTCCATTTTCCCTTGATGGAAAGGTCCAGGAGATGGGCACCCTCATCCTTCCATGGACGCATCCGTGGTCAATGTCAGATCCGGAGGCTGGGCAAGGAAAGAGACCTCTTCCTCCAGATTGGTTCGTTGTTCCCACCAGAGCAGACTGGTTTTCATGCGGGGTGTGACTGTCACCTGGTCGTTGAACGACCCTGACACTTGTCGCCATTGCAGGTCCAATTCCTCCTGTATAGGACGGGTACGTAACCTGCAATTTGGGATCAGTGTGATACAAGATGATGCCATCCCCTGAAATGATTTTAACATCCGCACTGAGACTGACTTTTTTGACCTGATGGTTGAGACCAGACGAACTATCTTCTGTCTTCTGTCGCCGTTCGATGGAGACGAACGCTTTTGACACGTCCGTGTCTAGGATAGCTCCGAGGAAGTTCCTGTTCCGCAGAGGTATGAAGTGTGACTTTTCCACATTGATGGTCAACCCTAGAGACTTGAACAGGGTTTGGCACAAACGTGTGTCGTGAGCCATCTGGAGCGAGGATTGGGATTTTAGAAGACAATCGTCCAGGTAAGGAAATATCTGGACCCCCTGAAGACGCAGATGAGCCATGACCGGAGCCAGAACCTTCGTGAAAACACGAGGAGCTGATCCGAGGCCAAAAGGTAGGACCTTGAACTGATAGTGAACGTGACCCACCTTGAACCTCAAGTATTGCCAATGTCGATGGATAATTGGCACATGAAAATAGGCGTCTTGCAGGTCTATTGTCGTCAAAAAATCTCCGCTGCAGAGAAGTCGCAAGACTTCCGACAACGTCAAAATGCGGAAAGATTGCTGCTTTAGGAATAGATTGAGTGCTCTCAAGTCCATAATGGGACGCCACTCCCCCGTCTTCTTTAGAATGAGGAAAAACCTTGAATAGAAACCTTTCCCTCGCTGAGATACAGGAACCACTTCGACTGCACCCTTTGTTAACAAAAGTAGAACTTGATGTTGCAGTTCTTCTAGATGGGGAGGTGGCGGGCCCGAAGGCGGAGAATGAGGAGGAATCTCTGTGAACTCCAAGGCGTGACCCTTGCGCACAATGTCCAAAACCCATTGGTCGGATGTTATTTGAGACCACTGGGAGTAAAACTGCGAGATTCGCCCTCCAACATTCTGCTGAACTCGAAAGTCATTGACGTTTGTTATTGTTGTTGGAACCTCTACAATTAGACTTTCCTCTATAGGACTTGGAGTGTTGTTGACGAGAAGATTGCTGATTTGAGTAACGTTGGTTTCCCTGATTGTACTGGCGGTACTGCGATTGTCCTCCTCGTGAAAAATTGGACGAGGTGCCCCATCCACGCGCTCCACGAAAAGGCTGCTTTTTGAACTGTAAGGACCCAAGCGACTTTGCTGTGTCGGTATCTTTCTTTATGGTCTCCAATGATTCATCGATGTGAGAACCAAACAAAGATTCTCCATCATACGGCAAGTCAAGTATTTTTGACTGGACCTCTTGCCTGAACGACGTGGATTTCAACCATCCCTGGCGTCGGAGCGCCGCAGCACTGGCAAGAATACGGAAGGCAGTACTTGCCACGTCAACAGCACAGTCAATCATTTCCTCTGAAGCTCTTTGCCCATCCTGAAGGATCTGGAGCGCTTCCGCTTTGGATGTTTCCGGAAGTTGCGCAAGCAGCACGGAAATGTCTGACCACATTTGACGGTCGAAACGACCTAAAATGGCCAGAGCATTTGCGGCACGGGCTGAAGTAGACGCCATGGACGAAAACTTCTTTCCAATTGCATCTAAACGTCGACCCTCTCTATCGGGAGGGGAAGTGATAGGTGCTGCTGGATTGCGCGCACGACGTTGTGCTGCCTGAGTCACTACGGAGTCTGGCTTAGGATGCGAGAGTAAACATGCAGGTGAGCCCGTTGGGGCCTTATATTTCTTCTCTAATCGAGGTATTTGAGCAGGCAAGGAGTTAGGAGCCTGCATGATCTTTAGCCCCTCTTTCCAAACAAATTCTATGATTGGTATGGTATGGACTTGCTTATAAGGCTGGTTCTTAAAATCATAAAGGAAACAGTCTTCCTCTCGCTGCACCCTAGGTAACTTGAAGCGGCCCGCCGCTTTATCCATCAATTTATGGAAGCTAGCGATGTCAACCGGAGGTGAATCACTGGAAGGGCCCTGTTGTGGCGAGGGTGTCTCAACCCGATAGTCATCGAATTCCGCCATATATGGATCTTGTTCATCATCTGTATCCTGATTAACCTCACCTTCCTCTCTCTCCGGCTCTGATTCATCATTCATATCTTGTTGTGAATTAGCGGGGAGAGTTGTACGCGGATTTTCTGAAGGAGCAGATTGCCTAGGAGGTGTTTACTGAGGCTGAAAAGACATTGCTTTTTTTTTTTTTAATTTTTGAAAACCTTTATTGTGCAGTGGTAAAAGTACAAATACGGGCCTACAACCATAAGGCCGGCCACGAAAACTGTTGAAGCACTTGCGCATGCATTACGGCGACACAATAGCACATGAGGATCATAGGCAAACATTGAAAGTTACACAGTAAAACAACGTGGTATCGTGTCTCAGGAGCATTGAAGGTTAATTTTTAAAGGTTTTTCGTTGCAACCATTTAAGTCCGACTGTCCTGTGTTAATGCAAAATCAAACTAAGGTTAGAAAGGCTGGGTCCGTGTGGGGCGTAAGCGTAATAATAGCGGTCCTTTCACATTACAGTACAAGAACCCAAGAGTCAAGTTTCCGCAGGCGGCATGGGGGCTCAAAATGTAAGCAACAGTGGTAATAGGACTCACAGCCTAACAGACGGTCACCTCCACCCGCCCGCTCTCAGTCCCAACACGGACCCAAGATGGAGTAAAGAGAAAAATAAAGAAAGAAGAAAAAACAAGGCACCATAGAAACCGAAACTAGAAAACAAAAAACCCCTCCCCAAACCCCCCACCCTACACGCATGCAGAGGGGCCTACCCCCCACCAGCAGTGTGTCTGTCGCCCACTAAACCCGAAATTTTGTACAAGTAGAAGAAAGAAAAGAAAAAAAAAGTGCAATACCTGAAATATAGAGAGTAAGAGAAGAGAATCCTAATCTAAACTCCCACAAGAAACATAAGCCCGGAGGAGGGCCAGGAACAGTTAAACCCGGACTCCCAGCCCGCACCAAATCTGCGCCCCATCAACTATAACCCACCAGAGAACAAGTCAATTGCAAACGTAGGTGAGGAATAATAGCACTACTATAGCCTGCCAGTGCATCCAAATATTGATCCAGTCCAGGTCATACCCAGCAGAGCAAGTAAAGGCATAGTGGAGACTTCTCCATCAACACTTACCCCCGGACTGCCTGTCCGCAGGAATCCCCACCCCATAGACATAAATCAGCAACTGTGCCCATCAGTACAACGTATGTGGGGAAAAACATTACACAGAGCGTATTAAGAAGTACCAAGATAGTAGTCCAGTCCGGGTCTCCGCCAGCCAAGCAAACCAAATCAGCACGAAGAATGCCGTCAACCCTGGCCTGAACGTTGAAAACCTTCCAAACATGGCCACCGCTGAAAGCAAGCCGAAAGCAGAACAAAGAACCAAGATGGCTGTCCCCGATGAAGAAGAAGGATAAGAGGATGGAATAGGTGCCCCCGTTCACCAGTAAGTCCAGTGCCAAAAGGGACGAGCGTATAAACGCTGACTGGAGGAAACACACTTAGTCGATGAAGAGAGGAGGCTCCGGGGGCAAGAGCAGTAGGGAGGACCAACAACCGGGGAGTCAGCGAACGATGTAAAGGCAGTGACTGCAGAGTCTCAGGTCCCGGGGTAGGGGGAGACAATGTAACCGAGTCTCCAGCGATGGGTAGATCCGAGTCATTGTATCCAGGGAGCGCCCGCCTCACTGTGTACGCTTGCTGAAACACAGTATCCACTTCAGGATTACTGGCAGGCGGCAGGGAGCCCGATCGCCTTAGGCGCCCCAGTGCATACGTAGCATCGTCCATCTTGCGACCCAGCTTAGAAAAGACATTGCTGCGTCAGAGGTAACATGTCCCGGAGTACCCTGGGGGGTAGGCGGAAATCTTCTATTATAATCATGCAACATATGCTGGAGGTTGGAAAATAGCGACATTGGAATAGCCGCCATAGGAACCTGCACGCATTGTTCCTCGTGCTGGTCTACAGGCTCATCCTCATCTTCTTCAGAACTAGTGTCCTGACATTTGATTATTAAATCCGATGGACTCTGAGCATCACCATAAACAGTTTCATCCGGAACGGACTCCGTCTCATGGTCCGATACGAACAACGGAGAAGGTGGCTGTAGAGTAGGTGTTTGCAGTTGGAGAGCAGAATCCTCCACAATGCTGATAGAAGACTCCGTTGCAGGGACTGAAGTGTCCAAGGGCACTAAGGGCATATTGGCGAAGGACAGAGAACTTGAAGCTGTCGTCGACACAGCCGTTGACGTAGACCCTTGCGTCGACGACGATGACTTTGAAATAGTCGTCGGAGACGGTGATGTCTTGGATGTATTCGTCGACATAGGAGGCTTTGATACTACCGTCGACGTTGTGTTTATCAACGGGATCTTCGTCGAATCCTTGGATGAAAACTTCGCCGTCGACGAAGCTGTCGTCGACGAGCTGGTCGACGTGGTCCTCGACGTCGACGGTGATCTCGACGTCGACTGGGCCGTCGACGGGGTCTTCGACGTCGACGGTGTCTTTGACGTCGACGGTGTCTTCGACGTCGACGGTGTCCTCGTCGACGGAGTCTTCGTCGTCGACGGGAGCTTAGCCGTCGACGGGATCTCCGACGTCAACGGAACCGTAGACGATGATTTCTTCGTCGACGTTGGCTTCTTCGTCGACGATATAATAGGGACCGTCGACGAGACTGAAGAGGTAGAGGCTTTCGTAGACGTGAAAGCCGTCAACGAGAATTTCGCCGACGACGACGACGCCGATGTCGTTGTGACAGTAGTCGTCGACGAAGCCACAGTAGCCAATCTCGTCGATGGAATGGTCGTCGACGAGCCCGTCGACGACCGCGCTGTCATAAGTGTAACCACACTTATAGAGGCTGGAAAAGACGCCTGAGAGCCAGGTCTCGTGGGCGTAGACACAGCAGTCATAGTAGCAGTAGGTGGTACTGTAGCTACAGTCAAAGCCAGCTTTTTCTTCTTTAGAAAAGGAGATGGTAACTCCTGAACACTGCCACGCTTGGAAGCCACAGAAGAAGGACCTGACTGGAAACTTTCTGCGTCTGATAAAACTGCGTCCTTATCTTGAAGGCGCTTCAGCCATAAAAGGAGACGACCCTCCCTGTCTCTGAGGGTTTTAGGAGGGAAAGTTCTACAGAACTTACAGTCAGCCACCTTGTGTTCTGGATACAAGCAGTAAATACACTTTTGGTGAGGGTCCTTCTCAAACAAACGCAGTTTCCCACAGGAAGAGCAAGGTCTAAATAAAGACTTCTTACTTGACATCTTGAGAAACACTGAGTAGAAGAGTAGGTATGAAGAAAAACTGAGCAGAGCTCAGGGAGACTCCCTTCACACGACGTGCGGTAGAAAATCTGAGGGCTTGAGCTTCTGAGGAGAAGGTTCTAGAGGGTGCTTGAGCCTGATTGGCTGCAGTTTGGACTAACATAATGACACTGATATGTTGCAAATGAGTTTTTTCTCTCTAATGCATTCCTATGTAGGAACCTTTGTTGAGGTTTTTCAGTATATATTTTATCTGTTTTATTATGTATTATGATATTACATATGTATATATATTAGCATTAATGCTATTTTATTTACCGTGGGACTCCCACTTCGACGACGGGGAATATTCAAGCAAGTGAATCTATGAAAGACACCCCTAATACTGGAGAACTTGATAGTATTAGCAGCAGGCTCTCTCTCAGAATGCCGCAAATAGGAAGGGCAGCGGCTGCAAGAGACAAGCTGAATGGTGGAAGTTGAAGAAAGATGAAACACAGCAGATATGACAGGTTGGCGCAGAGCTATGAGGAGACTTGACCAGGAAATCGCCTTATGAATTTAAAAAAGAAGAATTCATCTCCACAGTATGAAATAGCATGGGGCACGTAATGAAGTGCAGTGAGCAGCAGAGCCAACACATCCAGAATGAAGATATTACTGCAAGCATGAAAGAGGAAGGACAAATTATTCAAAATTCGGCAAGCACAAAATGGCGGCGTCTTCTCCTGACCTGACAGAACATTATGAGGCGCAAATAATGAGTAAAAGTCACAAAATTGCCAATAACAACAGGAAAGCGCCAAAGGAGAAGGAAGAGTGACCATGAGCCATGGATTAGCCGAATAAACAGCCGGGGAGACAAAGCGGTAAGAGAATACCGCAAAACGGGCTCAGCGGCCAAAATGGCGGCCGCCCGTTTCACGGGAGAAGGAGAAAATACCGCTAACTAGAAGAGACTCCACACGGGCTGAATTTCTCCGGAAACCGCATCATCAGGAGCACGGAGCCTTCCGCTGACCTTGGAGCCTTGACAGGGACTCAGGAAACGGAGAAAAATGCTCTCACGGCATCTGCGATATAGTCCGGTACGGAGCTCACGGGAAAGGCGTCCTCTCTAGCAGGCGTGCAAGCCGCGCGCCCCCCAGGTTTCTAGATATAACCTGGAATTTGTGAACTTCAAAAATGTCAGAAATCTACAACCACGAGAGGTCACAAACCTGCCCATTTCTAAATTTTAAATAGAATGCAACAGTGCCAGTGGATCATAGAAGTTTCCAAACTTGGGAAACTTCTCTTACTGGAATGTGCTCTGTATCCCTTGTGATGTATTCCAGACTGTATAAAATGTTTATATTGTCCAGGATTAAGGAAGGTAAATTATTTAATATTGATCTTATATAAATATGAATATCAAAGTATTTTGAGCTGTATAATTAGAGTACCAAGGTGTAGGAAATCTCCCTGTGATAAAATCTAGGGAAACGTGTGTTAAACTTAAAAAATACGAGTAAATATATTTGCATGGTAAGTATCAACTCCAATTATGTTATATACTTATTTTAAATGTAAAATGTAAGAAAAACATGCTACAGAATAATAACTTAATTTTGAGTTAAATATTTCATACATGTAAATATATAAAACTAAATGAACATTATTTTTAAACTATTTATTACCAAAATATTCATCCAATACTTAAAGTGATGTATAGATTCAAATAAAATTAATCTAAATATATTTTTATCAAAATGTATGTTACATCAATTTCAATTTCAAAGAAGGTTATTAAAATATATGGAAATCAAATTTCTTTTTATTTTCAGGTATTTTTACCATTAAATTATATTTATTTATATTTGTAACTATTTTAAATATGAAGTTTCATTTGACATTATTTCCTATGATGTTCAATTTAAATTCACTATGGTGCACATGCATCAAAATAGGCAATTGCGATTCTATAATTGTGATTTTTAAGGAATCGCAATTATGGAATCGCAATTGCCTTTGCATGTGGGAATTGCAAAAATAAATTGCCATTAGTACACATTCCTTAATTGCGACATACAAATTGTGAGTCGCAATTAAGGAATGGCTTTCCATTCATTCTTATGGGCCCAGAGGCCCATAGGAATGAATGGGAATTGCATGTGCAATTTGCGAGTACCCTATAGGTACTCGCAAATTGCGCATGCAATTGCAAGGATGCAAGGGTTCCAAAAGGACACTCTGTTCCACCCCTATAATTTCCATTTTACTACATGTTGCGCACACACATGTCCCAAGGGCATGTGTGTGTGTAACATGGGACTTTGAAAAATGCACTTGAGTGCATTTTTCAAAGAAATCGCAAAATACCATCAACTTGAGATCGACAGTAATTTGCGATTCATATTTGTGAAATCGAATTTAGTTTTGGGTTAATGTATTGCGTTTAAGGAATCGCAATTTGCGATTCCTTAAATGCAATTGCAATTCCATTAATCGCAAATTTAGCGATTACTTAAAGTTCCATTTTTGCATTTGGGATGGTGCATCCCAAATGCAAAAATATCGGTCGCACGGTGGAAGATTCTGCAAATCTGCCCATTTGTGACTGGTTTTTCCGTTGATGCATGTGGCCCTATGCCCATTATTTTCTGTGAGAGGGTGTTGCAGTAGCAGTGGTTGCCCATGTGTGGTGCTATAATTGCTACTGCTCCTTCATATAGTTACTTTATGCTAGTAAATTTCCCCCTCCCTGTTTCAGGGTCTGGAGACATTCACTTCTACACTTTTGAGCAACTTTACACATGTGAATGGCGAATAGCCCAAAAATATATAGTTACTCAAAAATGTAAGTGTAAACGTACATGTGTACATCCAAGTTTACCTTTGTGAATAGCTTCCTGTGTCCTTAAATCTGAAGCAATGCTCAAAGAAATTTAGAATGATCAAGAGTTGCCGTAAGGATCTAGAAAAACAATGCCGTAAGATTCTCCACCATCCAATATTCAATGGATGTCATCCAGAAATTTTTGTGATGCCAATAATCTGTTTATACATCTTTCTAAGAGCTTTGAGTTTGTGTTAATTCTTGGAGATTTAGAGAGTCTCCACTGTTTTGTGAATTTATGGGTTTCATGTCTTTTGAAGTGTAGATAGGAGGAGGACTGAATTTCATTGGGAGTGTGGGCGTGAGGGTGAATGAGTAGAAAAGGAAGGAGAAAATGGTCAAACGAGTCGATCTCAATTGGACAAAGACATTAAATCATATTGAGATCTGGAAGGAAGAGCTCTAAGATTCTGTCTTTATTATGAGTAGGGAGGGAAGAGTGTTGCCTAAAATCATGGATTTGGATTAGATAGTTTAAGGAGTTTGCATTTATCATTTCCGCACTCAATATTGAAGTCACCAAGGAATGTATTATTTGGTGATAGATTTGTTTCGGGTCCAATGGAAGCCCATATGTACTCACACATTTTCCCACAGACACAGAATGAGGAAAACCCTTTGATACATAAGGTCCGTAGTCTGTTACTTGCTGTTCAAGTTTAAAGTTTAGGTGGGTGGTAAATAATGTAGAGAAAATGGAAGAGTATAGGAGGGATCTTTATTGCAATTTTCAGTTTCGAAGGATGGGGAGGCAATTGTGTGCATATTTCATAGTGTCAGGGTACATCTTAAAATCACAGTATAAAACATTGCAACATATTTCATACCATCAGGACTGCCCCAACCCTGCTCCAAATTAAGAAAGAGCTGAAGATGCTCAATGTAGAGAACACTGTTTCACGATGTAGTAACAGTCTATTTATGCTGCTCAGAATGCAACTACTTCTCCAGTCCCTTGATGACTGTGTATTTACTTTTGACATTTCACAGTGGCTATTTCTGGTAATGGTGCACTGGCACTGAAGGGACTCGGAATGAAATTATAGCTGTGACGATAGTAACTGTAGATGACGGCGAAGCTTCCCCAACTTGGGATTGTCTAGCGTTAGAAATGATTTCATAGTTTAGTAGAACTAGAGTCAAGGGCTGGATTAAAGAGCTCGTTAAGCCATGTTTCTGTGATGCATAAGAGAATAATTGATGATGTCTTCTACCTCAGCAGGACATTCGTTTTCCAATATCTTATGCAGCATGCAAGTCAGTTTGGTGTGCAGTGTTATAGTCAGTTTAGATGCTTGAGAAGATGGGGATGTTGGAAGGAACCCTATAGTAACATGGTGTCCGGGACTGTGAAATATGTGAGGTGATCTTTGAGATACTTTGGTCCCCATTAGTATGGCAGGCAGATTGCCCCCGCTGGGCCGGCGGGGGCAATCTGCCCGCCATCCCTGTAGAAGAGACCCCGACATATTATTATGGCTGGGGGGTCCACGGCGGAAGGAAAGACCGTCCGCCCCTTTTCCGCCTTGTCGACATGTCGACTGGGCGGAAAAGGGTGCAATATGGTGGCGGTGTCTGAAAGCCATATTACAAAGTGCCTTTGTGAATGCCTAGGCATGCAGAGTCTGCTTGGGGGGCCTGTAGCGGGCCCCATTGGTCTCGGGGGGCGTGGGGTTGCACATGGGGGGTACCCCCCTGCCTTTCAAAGAACAGCATGGCAGGCACCGCACGGTGCCTGTCACGTTGTGCTTTGGAAAGCACAACATGTTTTTTAGCATTGTGGCAATGCTAAAAATACCGGATGCGCCCGCCACTCTGGCGGGCGCATCCTAATTGCCCCCACGGGACCCCCGCCCTTATGGCGGCCGGTCCCTTTCACCGTGAGGATGTCCGCACGCCATCCTAATGATGCCCTTTGTGTCTAAGGACGTGGAAGGTGATTGACTGTGGGAATCAGATTTTACCTTTGGCATTTACACATGGTGCAGGGGAAGATCATTGGTGGGGGAGAAGGGTAGAGAAGAAAAGGAAATGCTACGAGCAAAGGTAGGAGAGGACTGTAGCAGGGAAAGGAACCAAATGCACAGGATGGCCAAGGGAGGGACCTCAGACTGGGGCCAAGAAGGACCCCTAATATCAATATGAAAAGGCTAGAAGATAATCATGAACAGAAATTATTGTTAAGAATTATGATGAAATTATTATACATTTACGATGGTAATTAATTATAATGAGGGTACGATGGGAGTATAACAATGAGTTATATTGAAATTGTGATAATGTTTGATTTCTTACCAATGTAATAACTAGGATCTTAAAATAACAAATTTGATACAAAGTAATGGGAGTTTACGATGGAGAGTTATGATCAACTTAAGATGCAAAGTGTTGTATTGCAAATATATTATCTGGAATGACAATGTGATATTACTTAGTAATGTGGAGGGGGGAGGGGGGCTCATCAGGAGGAAAAGGGATTTGCTCAGTCCATAACAAACAGTAGATCAAGGTAAAACTTGATATTTTGAAGGTATCCTTTTTTGCTAAACAGGTGAAGCTAATGTTCTTTGAAAATAATCAATTCGGTTTACAAGCAGTTTTATTCAATCTTTGGTAGAAAGCCGTCTATGTATGTATGGTTTTGGGGGAAAATTCTTCCTTCCGTGAGTGTAGAGTGCACACATGCAAGGACTTTCCCTACTTTCATGCATACATGCATCAGAAGGCAGACAAGTCAGTTCTTTGTTCTGCTGACTGTGGTGTGAGGTAGTGAGTGAAATTACTCGTCAGTTGGAGTGACAATTTAAGAGGAGCACTTATGTTTCAGTAAGCGGCATTTCGTTCCATGGCCGAATAGTCAGAAAACTGTGTCTGCCAGGTCCGCTCAAACTTGTTGCTAAAGTGTGAGTTTGAGGATTCTGTATTGTATGAGGCAACTTCTTGCTGACTTTGCCATGGTTTATATGTGAAATAGTAAGAAACACAAAGATCTGCAATGTCCAATTGAATTAAAATATATTTTTTTGAACTTGGCCCTTTCTGCAGGGTTACCCCCAAACATTTTGCCTTCACCCCTACTGTTTTCTGTACCTGTTTTTATTGGCTTTTAGGACTCTGTGCTGTTTACCACTGCTAACAAGTACTAAAGTGCTTATGCTCTCTCCTTAAAACATGGTAATTTTGGTGTACACCCAATTGGCACATACAGGGCCTGTACATTATATACTACTAGTCGACCTGCAACACTTATTGTGCCATCCACTTACGTAGCACTCTTGATCCTGTTTCAGTCCTGCTATTGCAGCATGTAGTACAGTCTTAAACTGCCAATTCCACCTGGCAAAAGAAATATTTTGCCAGTCTTAAATCTTCCTTTTTAAAAACTAATAAGTCACCCCTAAGGTAGGCCCTAGACAGCCCATGGGGTAAATGCATTGTATGTAAAAAGTAGGATATGTGTTTTTAGGTTTGTCATGGGAGTGAAACACTCCTAAATTTGATTTTGACTACTGTAAGCCCTACATCTCCCAACAGATAACATTAGGTTACTGTTATAATCTACTGTTACATTTCCCTTCTCTATGGTTTCCTTATCTGCTGCTCAGCCAGTGTGAGAGTTGGTATGCCTGTGGTTGTCTGGAATGTTGGGTGTGGATGATGTCATGGAGTGTTGGGTGCTTGGGGAGCTTGGGAGTGACAGTTGGAGTGTGCAGGCTGAGCAGGACAGACGCTGCTCCTGGTGGGGCATCATTAGGACTTACCATCTTCCTGTGATTTACTGATCTGATTATCTAACAATAAATCTTATGAATATACCTACATTACATCTGGCTTCAAAGGACTATCTTATTTATAATACTGGCGACGAGGTAAAAAGAACTACGTGTTGGTGAAGGACTACCCTACATTACCCTGGATTACCCTGGATTACTTACAACTAAGGACTGAAATTTATGAACTACACCCTTAAAGAAGAAGATTTCAAGGAACTACACTCTACGCTCTGGTAAGCCCCACCAGTGTCCTTAGCCAACAGGACAGCCTGCAGACCAGAGCGTTTGTAGTTTGTTTGGTTTCAATTGTCATCAGAATTAAGGGTCTGTCCGTGTCTGTTTTGCTGGAAATTGGATGCTGTTACTGACTTTTGCTTTATCTGTGGCTATTTGGACACCCTATTGCCAAAGCGCTTCACTTTCCTGACGTTTGCGCAGACAATTTGCAACTGCTTGATGTAGCCCTCATGTGTTGTGACTTTAGCCTGTGGGAATTTATATGAGAGTGCATCTGACATCAGCTGTGGACTACTGGAGGCACACTCTTTATCTGTCTGTGGGAAATCGGTCTTTGCGCTTTGTTTAACTTCGCAATGGGACACAAGGAGGGACCTTGCCGTTGGTGTGAACAGATACTATTTAGGAGCACAGCTTTTATTTGCCGGTGGAGCGTTTGGGTCTGCGCTCTCGCAGCGTGTTTCGGCTGTAATTTTCAATTTTTACATTTATTAGCAATTGCGTGGTCCGTCTACTCACTGTATGCTGCACTGTGGACGGTTGTGGCGGTTGGTCAGCGGAGCTCTTCCCTGTTCCCCTTCATGTGTCTTTCTGATGACGTTATCGGGATTTCTCAGCGTATTGGTGATTCTTGGGTAAAAACGAGCTCATCGCCTTCAGAAAACGACGCAGAACGACGCTGTGGCGGCCATCTTGACACGTTGGGAAGGATTTCCTTGTTTTGCTGTGGAACACGACGTTGGAGATTGGTTATCGATGGATTTGACTGCTCTCCGGATATAGAGTCATTTAGTGTTCCAATTTCATTTATGATGTCTGTCCGACTTCTCATCATTTATATTTGTTTTGGGATGCTGTGCTCGATTGGGACAATGGATGGCAAGATTATCGTGTCCTCGTTGATGCCAACCACTCGCATCTGGGTATTTGAATCTCAGTCATCATCACTGCGTCTGTGGTACTGGTGCTGTATTCCTAACACTGGATCTAACATATACTTTCTGGACTTTGGGTGAGAAACTTCATTGGATTTTCGGGTGAGGTATCGCTCATCAAATGTTAGACTACGGTGACCACGTTTTTTGTTTTAGTTTGTTATGTTATTGTTACCTTGTTCTATTTACATCTGGTGTTCACAACATTATTTTTAGAGCATGTTATAGTTGTGGGAGGGTCATCTCTGCATGTTTTTTTGTATTTGTAAGGAAGGGAGGAGGAGAGTATGGGCTGTTTTAATCTATGCTTACATATTTGGACTGGCGTTCCATTATGGGTTGCCTTGAGTTTGGGGTGTAGTGTTTATTACTGGTTTATTACTGGTTTTTCCTAGTTTTACTTTTCACTTGGACTGCGTATGGTATAACACTCCTACTTGGAGTTCCTTATGTGTACGCTCACTGTTTGGTTGGTGAGTGAATTGTTTTTCTTGTATTCCTTTTAAGTCTTGCTCACTGTTTGGGTTGTGAGTGTATGGTTTTTCCTGCACTTTCTTTAAGTGTAGCTCACCGTTTGGTTGGTGAATGAATGGTTACTCCTACACTTTCTTTAAGTGTTGTTCACCGTTTGTTTGGTGAAAGAATGGTTTTTCCTACACTTTCTTTAAGTGTTGCTCACCGTTTGTTTGGTGAAAGAGTGGTTTTTCCTACACTTTCTTTAAGTGTTGTTCACCGTATTGGTTGGTGAAAGAATGGTTTTTCCTGCACTTTCTTTAAGTGCTAACTTGGTTATTTCTACACTTTCTTTAAGTGTTGCTCACCGTTTGGTTGGTGAATGAATGGTTTTACCTGCACTTTCTTTAAGTGCTAACTTGGTTAAGAGTTAAGATTGTGTTGCAGATGACACTTTCTTGTGTGTTTTCTCTATCTTCTTGCTTATTACATGTTTGTGTTGTAGTAATTTTAGGTTCTACCTGGTTATGAGTCTTCCAATGTTAGGTTGTATGGACTATTATACTGTCTAAGTTTAATGCTTTCTGGGATCTCTTTTTATTGTGTTTCAAGGTGTGTGATTTCATTGGCTTTTGAGTTGGCTTACATTTTCATTTTTGTTATGTACTTGATTCACTTGCTCAATGTATTTTCATGCATCTTTATTTATTCTTCATTGTGTTTGGCTTCCTTAGGGAGGGGGATGTGTTATAATCTACTGTTACATTTCCCTTCTCTATGGTTTCCTTATCTGCTGCTCAGCCAGTGTGAGAGTTGGTATGCCTGTGGTTGTCTGGAATGTTGGGTGTGGATGATGTCATGGAGTGTTGGGTGCTTGGGGAGCTTGGGAGTGACAGTTGGAGTGTGCAGGCTGAGCAGGACAGACGCTGCTCCTGGTGGGGCATCATTAGGACTTACCATCTTCCTGTGATTTACTGATCTGATTATCTAACAATAAATCTTATGAATATACCTACATTACATCTGGCTTCAAAGGACTATCTTATTTATAATAGTTACCTTATTACATTTATTAAGTACTAAAGTTTGATTGGGAGTAGATCAAAATGTCATGTCTAGACTTAAGATAAGTGTAACTTAAAAACCTCTTTATTGACAAAGTTGGATTTTCAATCAGGGGAATTGTAAGCGCGCTACTCACCTGTGAGGGTCTCTAGGTGCTGATTTTACATTACAATCTTGAAAATGCCACTTTTAGAAAGTTTAATTAAGATACAGGGGTTGGGTCAATACTAAGGAACCGATTACGATGCCGTAGGAAACAGCTTCAACCCTTGGTCGGAGCCGTTCCTATGGCATAGTAATCAACAGTTTGGATTCATTTCCAACCGACCCATTTGGATGGAGTCGGTCAGAAATTAATCTAAACTGGAATTTCGAAAGGCTTCTGATGGGCTTGGAGAGCCCATCTGCCTTTCGGAAAGCCTCCTGTATTTCCAAAGGCTGGTATTTCTGACCAAGGGATTACAATGTCTGATTTCGACAGCCTTTATGTGCCTGCCTTTCTGACACAAAAATATTGTTGAAATTTGACTTTGGGTGCCCCCAGCAGGGACCCAATGGGCGCAAGGCTTCCGGATGGTGGCCGAGTGGGCACCTATGGTGTCCGGCTGTTGATCCCTGCCCCCCGTGGCAGGCACCTTGAGCTGGCTGCCAAAGGGTGCAGGGATGAAATGCACCTTTTCTCTTTACAATGAGAGCATGCATTCGGGTCAGAATGCAGGCTCCCATTGTAAAGAATAGGAATGCGACCGAATAGTGTTCAGTCGCAACCATCCAAATTGCTGGGTTGGGACCACCGATGGGAGGTCGGTCGGTCCCAGTACAATGTTGGATGTACTCAGGTCCGTCCGACATTAAAATCGGCCTCTAAGTTGGCAAGGCTATGCCAGCACGTACTGAACAAAAATAGAAGTGCCAATGCTGACGATCCTTTAACACATTACATTTAATACTTTGTAGTTGCGCAATGAATTACTGCGGCCACCATTTATTCTCTTTGTGTTGAAAGATCTTTTTAGATCCTTTTATCACAACAAATTCATACAATTACCAATACACATGAACAATATTTTATGTTGAAATGTTAATATTGTTTAAACAAGCTATTTCTTGTTATAGGTAAATTAAACTGAGGCACTGAAGGTACTCAGAATGAAATTGCAGCTGTGAAATTATTGACTACCTAAATAGCCAAGGTTGAGAGATTTTCTGAAGGAAAGATGCCTGGTGGTTGCATGTAGTAGTAAAGAAAATAATTTCAGATCTTAGCGACTAGAAAACAAAAAGACTGACCACTCTGACATTTATGGTGAACGTTAGGAATTTAAAGTAAATGAGTCAAAGATCATCTGAGGAATTAACTAGGCGGTACCAGGTGGAGAGAACTTTGATGAATTGAGGGCTGGCCCCATAGAGGGCTTTATGGCAAATATATAGCCCTTTAAAGAGAGAACATTTAGCTATAGGTAACCAGTGAAGTTTAACAAGGTGGTTGGACATAGAAATGCATTGGGAAAGCTGTAATACGTTTTCAACTGCATGCAGCAACTTAGGTCTTGCTATCAACATCAAGAAGACTGAGGCACTGCCGCACCCAGCTACCCACGCTTCGTACACAGAACCATTCATCATTGTAAATGGACAGAGACTGCAGAAAGTGGAACCTTCTCAAACCTGGGCAGTGTCCTTTACCGGGCAGTGTCACTCGATGCTGAAGTAAACTGCAGAATTGCAAAAGCCTGAGCTCCAATGTAGCTGAAGGTCTACCAAGCAGTGGTGGTTCCGACTCTGCTGTATGCCTGAGAGACGTGGACTGTCTACCATAGATATGCACAATGGCTTAATCACTTCCACATGTCCTCTCTGTGCAAGTTTCTGAGAATCAGATCAGGTGGCAGGGCGAAGTGCTGAATACTGAAGTCCCTTCCAGAGTCTGCTGTCAGTCCATACGCTGCTGATGAAAGCTCAGACAAGGTGGGATGGGCAGGTTGTCACAGTTTCCGATGAGCTCATCCCCAAACAGCTCTTCTATGTAGAACTCACTCAGGGAAATCGCTCCCATGAAGGATAAAAGAAGCGTTTCAATTACGCCCTGGCTTTGAACCATCCAGCATGTCTCAGCCTTATTCACAAAGGCTTCCAAACCTCCAAGGCGAAACATACTGCTCATGCTCAAAGAAAGCATGAGCTGTGAAATCCCAGAGCTGCCCGCACATCACCAACAGTGTATTCACATGTCTGCCTGCTGTGTGACAGGATGTTCCATACCCAAAATGTTGTTGCTCATGTGTTAGTTTACTTCATTTTCAATTACGTTGGGAATAAATGTTAACAGCTAGTTCTAGCACTTATTACTAGGAAGGCTAGGATCAGCCGATGTTTTGATGAGATGAGGAAGTATAGAGGTCTGTTTCCAAGTCTCTAGGACACATGTTAAGTCATTGATAAGATCTGTTATTGTGAGGGCCAAAGTATCTACTGCCAGAAGAACAAGCATTTGCAATGCAATAGGTCTCGCATTTAACACGAGTTTGAGCTATTGACAGGGCAAATGGCAATGCCTTTTATTTTTGTTTTTATAACATAAATAAAAGGCATTTTCATTTACAATGCCAATAGCTTAAACTCGCGTAAATGCGAGACCTTTTGCATTGCAAATGCTTGTATTTCTTTAAGAGCGTGCGCTCTTTCTCTACAAACAGATCTCGACACAGAAGAAATCTCCAACTCGATCACACAAGGGACAAGGAGCATTCCACCCCTTCCACCCTTCTTTCATGTTCCCTCACTGACTTCTAAAGAGCTTCTTTCCATCTTGACCTGTGCTTTTTACTTTCACCTACACTTCATGTGTAGACATGTTTGGGTCTCTACTTGCAATATGAAAAAAGAAACTCAAAATCCCAGAATGCAAGCTGCTGTTGGCTATAATGCCAGCACTGAGTGAAGGCGTCACACTTATCACGAAAACCCTTGGCAGCTGTGCTTCACCCCAGACTCAAGGCAAATACAAGAGCTAGGTATGTGTGGTGTAGGTGTTCTTTATTGTATGCTTGTACGAACAGAAATAAGTCACCGCAACCCTTGACGCTCTCTTTATTGAGTGCAAAGATACAGATAATGGTTATAAGACTGCATACCTGGCGTTATGGTTCTCTGCATTGGGAGCAGCACTACAGCTTTGTTTTTTTACATGTCTGTTCTGAACCAGCGATTAGTATTATCGAATGTAATGACGCATAGAAACAGGCCCAGTGTGTGAGGATATCATTTTGTGCTATGGTACTTGAAGGCCGGCCTAGTGAGACAACCGGAAAACTAGGACTACACATAATGCAAAGTGCTAAATCGCCAGCGGGTTGTGGTAAAAGGTTTACATCTTTCTCTCTTGCACGGTATAAACTGAGCCTGCCTACACACAAGCTACTTCGGGGTAATGACCAGTCAAACAAGCCTCCACAATTTCCTTGAAAAAAAGCTTCAGCTGTAAATCTAAATATTTAAAAATAAAACAGTTCCCATTACGAGAGTACCCCTCCCCTTCCGTCTATAATCTGCCCGATTTACAACACCCCAAAGACGTGATATTATGTTTACAGGTGGACAATTTAAAATGCAGTTGTTTCCTTTCAGGCATGAGGAATAAAAGCTACACTGCGCCGAACCCCACCCTAAAGCCATGCAGCACTGGGACCACAGCTTAGCTGACTGCAGAGGTTACCATCTAGGAGCTGCAGATATTTTGTTAGTGACCCATCCCATCAGCTGAAAGGCATCAGAGGCACAGCTGGGGCGGCAGTATCCTAAAGCGCAAATCAATTATTGCCTCCCATTATGGGGCCTCAACCGTATGGGATAAAAAATGCCCACTGGCCCCAGAAAAGAGATGCAGGCTCTCCAGGGAACGCGGAAACCCCTGGGAATGCAGAGTTCCTTCTTGGGAAATGTTCATGAAGTTGAGCTCCCTACGTGTCACCGAGCTTTTCCAATAAAAGTTATAAAACAAGCAACAATGTATGCATTGAAAACTAGCATCTGTATCATGAATAAATGGGTTATTGGCTTTGTGCATGTATCAGTGGGGCCCCCAGAACTGAAAACGAGACAGGCCCTGAAGGAAAGGGGTAATGGGCCTCGGGCCTTGATCCCTGATCTGGAGTGGGAGCAGCTCGGGCCCGCATATCACAAGACCACGCGCCACAGAAGGCAGGAAGTCTCCCCAGCATGCAGCAGGCTGGGCAGGGCAGGGATTTGAATGGTTTGGTATGTATTGGAACCTGTTATTGAAGTGTTGGACATGAAACGTTCATGGAGGAGGCTTTCGAGTTTAGAGCCTTCAGGGGTGGGCAGTGTTTATTTGGTAGAGGTTACTGTTAGAACCTTGTTTAGGGTTTTTACTGCATGCGGCGCCGGCGACTCTTACTGAGTTCCAGTGTTTCTGGGCTTCGCTTTCTTTCAATAAAGCAGCCTTTTCCGCAAACCCGACGCGCCAAGAGCAGTCCCTTCGTCCCCCTGCAGCAGCTGGCGGAGGCGGAATTGAGAATCCGACACTGCCACTCACGATGACGTTACCTAAGGAATGCAGAGACCACAGCGTGACATTTACGATACAATCCCATTAGCGCCGCTCCGTGTTTTTACAGTTTCAGAAACATTATCCTGCAGAGACCCGCTTCCTGCAGCGTGATGCACGACAAAACAGCGAGTCAGCAAACACACTGTCTCTGCAGGGGGAGGGAAAGTGAAGTGAAAGAACGCGATGTGCACGTTGTAGGCACGCCGTGAGCGTTGACATCGGCGTGTCCTGCGGCTCGTGCCCAGTGGCGCCGCCTGCGGATTTCTCCGCTGTGCTTGAGGAGTGCTGCGTGTCCCTGGGAGAGGGGTCACCAAAGCAACAAAAACAAGTGTCTCTGAGTGCATCTTTCAACCCCTCTGAAAAGTCAAATAACCCCGGTCTCCTCCGGGAGGCAGGATGAGATCTCTCTCTGCTGCCTGATCAACGTCGGGTATGGAGTCACCTGTCACTATGCCGGCACCCACCATGCCCGGCCCAGCAGCTTCACCACCTTTGCCTCCCCCTTCGCCCCCACTTCTCCCACCTCCATAGCCGCTTGTTCTTCCTGTGGGACCTCTAGACCAGGAGGACGTTTCGGGGCTCCCCGACTGGGTGCTGGCCAAAGCCTTCATGAAAAAGAGACACAGCGAGAAGATCGAGGGCAGCCAAGGACTCGCTCAGAGCTGGAGGATGAAGGACCGGGTGAGTAATTCCAACCCTTAATGGAAATACACATCCCATTCCTTCTTTAAAACCTAAGGCTGTTGGGGAATTAAGGACTTGGGGTTTGACATCCACAGAGAATCCCCTTTACGTTACCCTCTCTGACAACCAACCAATAGCTCCTCCTCCATAGCTGCCAAGGTTTCAGTTTGTGATGTGTGACATTTTCATAATTTATGTGAGCTAGCAGAACCTGGAGCTCAATGCATGGCATGGATAGTGAAGTAAAGAGTGTGGTTGTGGTGGGGAAGCTTGGATTCTTGTAACCCCTAATAGCATGGGGTGGAGGGAAATGGAAACAAGAGCCCGGTGAAGTAATGGGGAGGAGGGGTGTGTGTGTCCCTGCGTGTGTGTGTGCGCGTGTGTGTGTGTGCCTCCGTGAGTGTGAATGTGGAGCAAGAGATGTGCACGGCGCCGGGCTGGACGTGCCCGTCCACACACCAGAATTGTTGAGCGTGCCCCGGCCTGTCTCCCTTGAGAGGCAACTCCACGACAATAGGTCTCGGGAGCGAGACCTAAAAAATTGTGTTGGCCAGGGATCCAAAGTAGTACCTGACTTAGTAGACCAAATTAAAGCTTTAGTCTTACTGGGTGACAGAGAAGAGAATTTGACCAACATTGACCTAAGATTATCCGGATGTGTCAGTTGATTTGTGATCTCCACGTTCTAATCCAAGGAAAATGTAGATTGTCTTTATTAAATCTTGGTAATCAAATATGATGCCAACATTTTACAGATCTCTGCAACTGGCTGTGCCCGAGTTTGTATTGAGCCAGGTTGTACAATTTCACTCATTATTTTGAGCAGTTCTTTAGCAGACCTTTGGGGAATCTTTATATATTGTTTAAATCTATTTACGTCTAGCATCACAAGAATAGTCTGAGCACCAACTTCTTTGTAGTGACAAACAGTGACTCTTGGACCAAATGAGAACATCTGAATAAGATGGAGCTACAGGTTTTTTCAATGAGATACAACTTTGTTTTCAAAAACTAATTTCTCAAGGGCTTTGACCATCAATGGCTCGACGAAGTCAGTGATGGTTTCAATATAATTGCTATAAAGGAAAACAGAGTCAATTGAAGAATAAGCTGGAGAAAGAAAGAACAAATGAGGGGTAGATCAAAGAGGGAAAGATGGAAGGAATATGGAATGGTAGGAAGGGTGAAAGGATGTATGGATGAGTGGACGAATGAGTGGGGGGATGAATAAGTGATTAGATGGATAAGTGGGTGGGTAGATGAGTGAATGGATGAGGATGGACTGCTGAAAGCATGTTCTCGACCACCTGTGAGCTCTTTGCTGTCACATATCTCCAAACACCTGCCGGCTGTGAGGCTTTCACTTTTATAAAACGTGATCATTTCTTTTGGAGGCTTATTTCCTAGCTTCTGGACAAAGCTAAAAATTGATTCGCTCGCAGCCTCCATCAACTGGGCCTTCCAGGTTAATAATCTTTCCCAGTGCATATTCTCATTAAACATGATACCTAGATAAATTAGGGGCTCTCCATTTAAAAAAAAAAAAGAACTTCGACCTGGTATTTTTGGGGCCACAGGTCATAACATAAGGGGCCTCATTTATGAGAAATGACGCATCGCTGCGTGAAAGCAGCGATGCGTCACTTTTCAGTGCGCACTCCTTGTGACATTCCTGATGCGTCATATTTAATGTATGACGCATCATGGCGCAAGGAGTTACAGATACGTATTTCTGACGTATCTGTAAGTGCAAAAGTGACGCATTGCTGGAGTGTGTCACAAAAGTGACGCAACTCCAGCAATGCGTCCTTTCACATGGGGCAAGCCTCATATGAAAGGGCCTGCGTCAGTCTTACGCCTGCTGTGAGGCAGGCGCAAGATTTTGATGCAACGGCGTCCTAAAAGGGACGCAGTGAAATCTCATAGATTTCACTGCGTCACTTCTACGACCCTTCCTTGCGTCAATACGCCCCCCCTTGCATACATTATACCTGGCGCAGGTATAATATGGCGCAGGGGTTTACAAAGTGACGCATCTACCTAGATGCGTCACTTAATATATTGTAAATATGGCGCAACGAGGCGCATTTTTTACGCCACTGGTGCGTCACAAAAAGTGACGCACCGGCGGCGTAAAAGTGACGCACAGCCTGATAAATGAAGCCCAAGATTTTTATGTGGTTCACCTTAAGGTTAAGCCCCTGCATAAAATTGTTAAAAACAATCAAAAAGTAGTTGTAGTCCATCTGCTGTATATGCTATTAAAACCGTGTTGTCCGCGTACAAAAGTACGGGGACTGGGTGGAAGGGGACGTTAGTTGTACAGGAAGTTTAAAAAGTGTCCAGGGCCTTAAAATAATCTAAAAAAAAAAAAGGGGGCCAATATACAGCCCTGTCCAACACCCACGCTAACATGAATAGGGGACGTGTGGCCTCCACATTGAGTATAGCATACACTCATATGAGTATCTCGGTGAAGGCTTTTAAAATGATTGTGGCTGCTACAGCAGCACTGGGAATGGTTGGTAATGTCAACTCTCCAAATTATGTAGGGAATGTCAAAGGTGTCTTTTGTAGATAGGATGGTGATAGATGACAAGATACTTCTAGTTGATTACATGTAGATTTATTATAGGACACAGCTGAGTAAAAAACCTCCCCAGCTGCCCAGACCATCAACTGACACTGGTAGAACACACTGGTACAGGTTAGAACTTACTTCGATACCTAAATGATTACCGGAACAAATCCATGCCAAGAAAGAACACGGAAAACAAAAGCACACCTTCCATCCCACCCTCGTCGCCAAAATGTTGTAAATAGGATGGTGATAGATGACAAGATACTTCTAGTTGATTACATGTAGATTTATTGTAGGACACAGCTGAGTACAAAACCTCGCCAGCTGACCAGACCATCAACTGACACTGGTAGAACACACTGGTACAGGTTAGAACACTCACAGGTATACAGGAAGACTGAGAAGGTGAAAACACTAAGGAAGGATTAAAGACTACAGTCAGCCATATTACAAGAAGAATCAATGTACAACAGTGTCCTTCAGAAGAGGGCGGTTAACTGGTAAAGTTTGTTGATAATTTGTGGTGTTCAGAGCTGGGGTAACATATTTCGTTACCAAATCAGTTTCTCTCACCATAGCTGACTTCGGGTCATGGATGTGTGCACAGAACTTTGCCTTTGGCACTCATTCATTGCTCTAGGTGTGTTCACCGCACCCATCCATTGTGTAGTCATGTCATGGTTTTAAATTGATAGTTTAGTCGCCTGCCCAGTGAAGGGGCATGTGAGCCGAATTATCCAGCTAACCTCACTGGAAGAGGATTCATCAAAATAAAAGAAAGAGAACCAGTCAGTAAAAAGAAAACCAATCTGGAGTTCAGCAACTCCACCCTTGCTTGGCTTCATATCAAGTGTCACTACTAAGTGCTTAAATTAATATAATAAAGATAGACTAAAAGCATGATTTTGATGCCTGGCTCCCCAATCTACAAGGAAGTAAAAGGGAGAGATAATCAAAAGAGAACATTGGCTTTAAGCATAATTCACAGGGGTTTGCCAGGCACCGATTTAGTCCATAAATCATAAATGGAGTCTGCTGACTTAAGGCTGTTTATGCTCGCTAGCATTTAAAGCATTGTTGGAACTGCCACTATCTACTTGGCTGAGGCAATACCCCAGCCAGGAGCAACCTACCACCCCTGTCAGGGGGTGGTGATTACACACACTGTATAACCTGTGCTCACCCATGGGTAGCTTGGCACTGAGCAGTCCGGCTTACCACACAGGCAATGTGTAAAGCATTAGACAGCACTCACGATAAATAACTGGAGCATTACCAAAGAAGCTTAACACACGATGTTTGTAAATAACGTTTGTATTCAACACATACATAATAACATAACATGAACATTGTGTACTTCTTGGCATAAATCACATTGGAAATTATATCTAGCAGTACTATGCCCAGCCGTGTTCTAATGACATCAGCAATATGCACACTTGAGAAAGATTCGGTCCTACACCCCCCAAACCCTTATGCAATGTAATATATTGTCCACTCCAGGCCCACCCAAGCAATTATTGTAAGTCAACACCACACAGTTAGAACATGTACCCTGGGTCATAACGATATAAAAAATATGTACATTCATCAAATTAAAGCACTTTTTAGCAGCACCATGGGCCGTGCCACACGGGTAAAACCAATGTCAAAACGTAATGCTTTTCTAGCAAGAAATCACACATACGAAAACTGTCGGCCAGTGTCTTGAATCACAGGTGGTCCACCTTCTGTCACTCCCGCACACACCCTCACTCCGCACTGATAGACAGTACAGCGGCTATCAGGCAGGTCCGTACGGCACATACATCCACAGCACAATAATGCAGTGCCACCAACACCCAGCAGGTCAGTTGGTAACACACTGCAGACCCTGTGAGCCCAAGCCTCCCTCCACCCTCCAACTCACCCTGACTATCCTACACCATCCTGATTGGAGACACCCTGGTGTCTCCTCAGGGACTACGCCGCATGCAGCCAAAGTCACTCTTTCTCAGGGTCCTATAGAAGGTGGGGTATGCATCAAGGTCAATTAGGAGGCAGTCGGCAAAAGGAGTTTGGCAGCCACTCAAGAAGTTCACCCACAGGATGTAGAGCAGGAAAGGGGTCTAAATGGCCTCCCCGCACCAGCCCAGTTCCACAGTGCACAGGGGGTCATGCAGTCTCTTGACCCGCCGCCAATCCTTCTCAGTAGCATTTCTCCAGCCCAGTCAATCACTACCACCACCCTGGCCCTAGCCCGACAGTACTACCTGGCACCACAATGTCGTTGGGAAAGGTCGATTGAGGCGAGGACAGTTAGTCCGCCACAATGGCTGGTGCGCAATGATGCAGGTCGTACCCAACTGCTCAGGTCGCGCACAACGAAGAGTTACAAAATCAGTACCTTTCTGGAAAAGAGGCATAACATCTGGTGTACTGTAATATTGGTCGCACAAGACAATCCAGGCACAGTGTCTGGTGCACGATGATACGAGTCACACCAGGCCGTCCAGTCACACACAAAAAGTAGCAATTCCATACTTCTCTGGAAATGAGGTACAAGGGCCAGTGCACGTTGATATTGGTCAAACCAGACAGTTCTGGTCACACACGCACAGGGACAAGTTTAACAATACCTCAGGAGGTGGAATGAGGTACTCCTACAGGTAGGCCTCCACCTCCGAGGGTCACAACCTGTGATTTGGACAAGGCACGCAATAAGCATGCAGTCGGCATGTCGTAAGAGATAGATGCAGCACAATGAACGAAGCAGGTCACTTTGGATCCCGCCACTCGGCACCAAGAAGACGCTTATGCTTGCCAAAGTCCCCACAATGTGGGACACACACACCTTAGATGCAGGCAAGAATTCAGGGCTCAGCACAAGGCATTCTGGTGTCCAGGCAGAATTCTTAGTTTGATGTCACGCTACCAGGTGGTTTCCAGATGGTGATGTGGGCACTTGAGAGGGCACCGCTCTCCAAGTGACACCAATAGAATGTGTGGGTCTCTCGTAGGAGATCTTTGAGACCTCTAAAAAACAGGGGGCAAGCTTGACAAACCTTGGAGAGCACAATTCAGGGTGCCACACCCAGGCCAGCCACTATTCAGGAAGGGGATCGCGGTCCCTTGCAATAGCAGTAGTCCTCATTCAACATTGTCAAAGAATTTACCAACCCCATCGCCGGCACAAACAACATCACTCCCTCCCAAGACCTCTGCGACTCTTTATCCTCTTTCTACCACAACAAAATCGCTGACATACATAACAGCTTTGAAAAGCAGTCCGAAAAACACTCCACTCCACCCACCTCCGAACCAAAACAGAACTCTCACAACCTTTGCGCCTGGAACCCAATCACTACTGAAGACACCATCCCCCTGATGAACTCCATCCACTCAGGATCGCCAACCGACCCATGTCCCCACCACATTTTCAACAAAGCAGACTCCATCATCGCACCCCATCTCCGCGATGTCATCAACTGTTCCTTCAACTCCGCTACCTTCCCAGAAAGCTGGAAACACGCCGAACTCAGCGCCCTTCTGAAGAAACCCACAGAAGACCCCTCTGAACTCAAGAACTACCGCCCCATCTCACTCCTCCCATTCCCTGCTAAAGTCATTGAGAAAGCCGTCAATAGTCAGCTCGCCGCCTTCCTTGAATCCAACAATTCCCTCGACACCTCACAGTCCGGCTTCCGAGCCAAACACAGCACTGAAACCGCCCTCATCGCAGCTACAGACGACATCCGAACGCTTCTGGACAACGGAGAAACAGTTGCCCTCATCCTACTTGACCTCTCTGCCGCCTTCAACACAGTCTGTCATAGCACCCTCATACAACGTCTCAGCAACGTCGGAATACAAGGAAAAGCTTTGGACTGGATCATCTCGTTCCTAGCCGGTAGAACCCAGAGAGTCCGCCTCCCCCCATTCAAATCAGAGGCCACCGAAGTGATTTGCGGAGTACCACAAGGATCATCACTCAGTCCCACCCTCTTCAACTTTTACATGAATCCCCTCGCATCCATCGCGCGACAACACAACCTCAACATCATCTCCTACGCAGACGACACGCAGCTGATCCTCTCCCTCACCAAAGACCCTAGCACCGCCAAAACCAATCTACACGAAGGTATGAAAGAAGTAGCCGAATGGATGAAGAACAGCCGTTTAAAACTAAACTCGGACAAAACGGAAGTCCTCATCCTAGGATCATCCCCCTCTGCCTGGGACGACTCTTGGCGGCCACCGGCCCTGGGTACAGCACCCATACCTACAGACCACGCACGTAACCTGGGCTTCATCCTAGACTCCTCCCTCTCGATGACCAAACAAGTCAACGCCGTCTCATCCTCATGCTTCAACGTCCTTTGCATGCTCAAAAAAATCTTCAGTTGGATCCCCACCGAAACAAGAAAAACTGTCACCCACGCACTGGTCACTAGCCGACTGGACTATGGAAACACCCTCTACGCCGGAACCACAGCCAAACTACAGAAAAAACTCCAACGCATCCAAAACGCCTCAGCCAGACTCATATTGGACATCCCCTGTCAAGCCCACATTACCGGTCACCTGAAAGACCTCCACTGGCTCCCCGTCAACAAGAGAATAACGTTCCGTCTCCTCACCCACGCACACAAGGCCCTCTACGACCTAGGACCCGAATGCCTCAACACGCGACTGTCCTTCTACACACCTACCCGACAACTACGATCATCCAATCAAGCCCTCGCCGCAATTCCGCGCATCCATAGATCCACCATGAAAGGAAGATCCTTCTCCTACTTAGCGGCCAAAACCTGGAATTCTCTCCCCACTCACCTCCGCCGTACACAGAACCACCTTTCCTTCAGAAAGCAGCTAAAAACCTGGCTATTCGATAAGTAATGCACAAACCCTCCCCCAAGCGCCTTGAGACCCTCTGGGTGAGTAGTGCGCTATACAAATTCCTGAACTTGAACTTGAACTCATTGTGCACAAAAGCCTCCTCTGGCAATGTGCACCACGTAGTTCCAGGTTTTCTGGTCTCACGTCCTCACAAGCGTATCTCACCCTTTGCTGTAGTGTGGCACCAGTAGTTATGCTATAGTGTGTCTTTGGAGCTGGGGTGGTTCAAAGTGTCCCTTTGAACCACAGATGCCGCACCTTAATTTCTGTCCTGTTTATCATGAGGCCGTGAAATGCAGTTCCTAATCTTTAATGGGGCCATGATCTGGCTCCAGAGGCCAAGTGTTAAAACCTCTCCCCACAATCTCTCCATCTGGCCTAGTTTTGGTTACATGCCCAGTGTTTTATAGCTGTCACTGGGGAATGCCTAGATGTGCTCCCCCCACCTCCAGTGTGGACTGGAGCGGGAAACAACCTTTACAACACAGTCATTAAATCGTACTACACTTACAACG
Source organism: Lissotriton vulgaris (assembly GCF_964263255.1). NCBI lineage: Eukaryota > Metazoa > Chordata > Amphibia > Caudata > Salamandridae > Lissotriton > Lissotriton vulgaris. Next base: position 140,413 of record NW_028251998.1, on the reverse strand, counting down.
CAGTCATTACATCGCAACATTCTTAATAATGCATGTCACTACAACGCAGGCCTTACAACGCATACCATCACAACGCATAGTATCCCTACACTATCCAACACTTACCCTACTGCTGCACCCCCTGGAGTTAGAATAGTAATTTTAACCCCTATACTATCCAACACTTACCCTACTGTTGCACCCCCTGGAGTTAGAATACTATTGTTTACCCCTACACTATCCAAACCTTTCAGATGCTTAAAAGTACCAGAACTAAGAAGTGCAATAAGTGCCTATGTTTTTACTTTTTTTTTTTTTGAAAACCTTTATTTGACATTTTTAACCAGATACAGACACGGGCCTACAACCCCCAGGGCTGGCCGCTAAGCAATTGCAACACAATACTATGATCAAAACTTCAGACCCAGCCTCCCGGGGAGCATAGTCGCTACATCCACAATGCGTACTGGTTGGAAGACATATCAAATTGGAAACAGGATACAAAAGGTTTCATTTTATAGTATAAGATAGAAGGATCAGGTGCAATACAATATCTCAAGCTACGAAGTGGGGGCGAGCGAATTAGCAGTGTGACCACAGTCAATTAGTTTTCATGTAGGTCAGTGGCGTTTAAGCAGACGGCAACCGGATAAACAAGCATACTATTACGGTTCGCGCCAACATTTATGCCCGCCCCGTGGCCCCGAAACATCGCGAGAGTTGAGGCACAGATGTGAAAGCAGAGATGGACCAAACAATGAACCCACTACACTGACCCGGAAAAGGAGAAAAGAAAAGGCCAAAGAGAGATAAGAAGGAAAAAAAGGCCATAGAAACAAATAAAAAACAAAACACCCATCCCCAACCCCCCACCCTGCACCCCTGCAGATGACTACGGCCTACCCCCCTAGCAGCGTGCCTGTCGCCCAAGAACCGAAACCCGAAATATAGAAGAAACAGGGAAAAAAAGGAAAAGAAATTAAACCCCACCCGAAGAGGGGAAATGGAGGAGGGCTTTATTCAACGCACTCCCGGTCTCTCGCCCCCGTCCTAACCAACCCCGCCCCGGACTCCGTTAAGTCAATAAAACAATCCCGCAAACCATAATACCACAATGAACAACCCGGACAACAATCTCTGCCCTGGCCCCGTCGATGAAATTCGCTGAGTCCGTAAGGGGAAGAAAGCCCTGTCCTCAAAATGTCGAATGGTACACAAAAGTAGGCAGAACAGATGAAAAAAGAACGGCAGGTCCCAAATTAGTCGGCTGGTACCAGAGATGCCGCTCCCCGTCTCCGAAGCCAGGCTTTATCCCATCTGCCATCTTGATAGACCGACTGGGGAGGGGGGTCGACACAGTCCAAAACAGTTCAGGAAACGAAGTGGGGACAGCATGTAAATGTTCCGACAGTTGCAAAACCGTGGAGTCCAACTGATTAATTGAGTCACCAAGCACAGTACTTTCGGGTAGCTCCACTGCAACAGGGGCAAATACAGCTTCCAGCGCCGGGTCTAAGTACGCCACCGGGGCGTCAATCGAAAGGCGAGCTGGCCGCCGGGTCTCGGGCGTCAAGTCAGGATCCGGTCTCAATCCTTTGATGCCATACACCGCCAACAACAGGCTGCAGGTCTGAGCTTTAACAGTCTCCTGCAGTGCCACAAGGGCCTCCAGCACCGTCCGCAATGACAGGCCACTTTGAGCCTGCTCCGTCAGCCTCCATTTTTCCTCAGGCATGGTGGTCCCCACGGAGAGGCACCTTCTCCGGGGGAAGATTAGGCGGAGCAGGAATGAGCCATGAGGGACAGACTGTTAGCGTGCAGTAGCGCGTAGTGAGATTCCAGCCCAAGGGGCACTGGCGACATGGATACCGGACCCCCGGTCCGGGACCCCCGCAACACAGCACCGTGCATCACTCGTCACCTCACCTCCTATAGAGCACCAGGCAGCAGATGGTAGCAGAGCAATCCCAAAATTCCGAATGTTCCAGAGACCGGACCCAACCGCATTCAACAGTCCGTTGTTGTTCAACTCGGACCCGGCTAGGCCAGTACTCGAGACCCCATCTTCTCGGCTGGGTTAGACCTCAAATCGGTCCTCGACGATACTCCGCTCCACGATGTCGGAGAAACTCCGGGATCACATCATCGGAGTGCAAATCGGGTCACACACACGGATCCGGGGCAGGAAATCAGGATAAGTGGCAGGATAGTAGAGCGTAGGACGGAGGTCAGCGGAGCCGGGAGACTATGCGGCCATCTTGGTTGGTGTCGTAGCTCCTCCTCTATGTTTTTACTTTTGATTTAAGAAAAAAAGACAATCACCTGAAATTTAGTTATTAGACTACAGAGAGATCAGTATGCAGCATTTCCACATCATGCACACAAATCACTGACAGAATATCGTGATCATAAATATCGGATGACAGAAATATAGTTTCAAAAATATCGGTGGCCAAAATATTGTGGTCCTATAATTATAATGAAATGACAAAAATATATTGTCAAAAGTATTGTTTTCAAAATATCGACTAAAAGAAGGTAAAAATATCCTTTTTTAACAACTATTGACTTTCAATTAGTTTATTTAAAACAGGTAATTCTCTATTCTTTAAATGTAATATAGTGTTTAATAATTTATATATATATATTTTATATTTGTTTAATTATAAGAATTTATGTTAAGTATTTAATCTTAAAATACATATATTTTTTAAATGTCAACTGTACATTTATTTATTTAAATTTTAAATATTACAGCAAAATAACAAAAAATAATCAAACATACATAAACCAAGAATATTATTTAACCTAAGTAAAATATTAAAATAAACATATAAACATAGTTGTTATTTCAGATAAAATATTCCGGCAAAAGTAGTTCAACAGACAAAATTTCAAAACATTTGCAAATGAAATAATTAATAAATCAAACACTGCACAATAATCTCCCAAAAAATACATCAGTAAAATGTAACATAATGAATTATTAATTAATCAATCACATATAAAAAACAATTCTTTAACATTATATCATAGCTTTAACATTTTCCACCATATATTCCTTAAAAAGGAAATATGAAAAATCTACATAATCTATATATTTTTTTAAATACACATACAAATTAAACTCTTCAAAAAGTAGTGACAAAATGCAAAAAAAAGTAATTTCCATATTTAATATTCAAGTATATATTTCAGTAACATAACAAAATAATTTTAATTTTAAATAAATGTTAATTGTACTAGCCCCAATCCAGTACCCTTAAAAATCAACAACCTGATACTAAAAAATAACATGTTAATACTAATAATAAAATTCAAATATACAATAAAAGTAACGCAATAAATGAAATAACAAAACAATATAAAGTAACAATTAACTGATTAACATAACAATCAATTAAATTATTTATTTAGAATAAAATACTTACCATCACATTTAAATTATTTATAATATAATTGACTTCCTGCCCTATTCCCTTATCAATCCAATAACCTTCTACTAAACTGTAAAATACTGTTATTAATAATAGAATTAAATTATACATTAAAAATAGCCAAATAACATGAAAAATACAACGTATCTATTAAATAAAACGCATATTTATTAATCAATGACATAATAATTTTGCAATAAATATATTTACCATCCATTTTAATTATTTATAATCTAATTAACCTCCCGCCCTATTCCCCCAAAACACACTACTAAATTAAAATATACATTAAAAATAAGAAACTAAACTACAAAATATAATTTAATCATTAATAAATTAACTTACTTGATAATTAATTAATTATTCAATTTGCAATAAAAATGATCACCATAAATTGTAATTATTTATAATTTAAATAACTTCCCACCCTTTTCCCCTACAAACAGCAAAACCCACTCCCAAAATAAAACTCAGTATTAATATTAATAACATTAAATATACGTTAAAACGAAAAAACAACAAATAAATAATGTAACAAGTAAAACATTATCATCATTGATAATCAATTAATTAGTTTGCAATGAAAATAATAGCCATAAAATTTAAATTAAATATAATCTCATTAATTTCCCAACCTATTCCCCTACAAAGCCAACAACCCTCTACTAAACTTTACATTTATAAATACATTTGGAGAAAAAAATTACTAAAACACATAAAATTTCGAACTATATTTACAAAAAAACTAATATACTAACACTATTATCACCTAAAAGTAATATATTAAATAAAACATATCAAATTAATTAAAAGTCTAGATTTTATTCAACTATATTAATGAAAACAATAATAAAAACAACTATATTTTTGAAAATGTTATTTCTTAACAAAATAAAACAATTTTCCTGAAAACGATGTTGTGTACCACAGTATAATTTTGTATATATTTGCAGTATTTCTGTATCATTATATTTGAGACTCAATGTTATGTCCAAATACCTATGCCCACATCTCCCTTTACATTGTTTTTACTGTTTTCTGGCTGCAAAACACCCATCATTTAGATTACTCTATTTTGGGCACCACCCCTTTAAAAATAACGGGTCTGGCGTACTAAGATTGAATTTGCAAAACATGGTTGCAGATTGCACAGCTAATTTTTGTGCGGGGAATCACATTTTGTGAACTGACCTAAGTTCTAATAGTCAAGTTCACAATATCACCACTTGCAGGGGGCCACAGAATGACCACCCTATTTAAAATTCATGTATTGAATGCACACACAGGGAGCTGACACCACTACTGTGTTTGCATTAGGGAACGTTTTTTAAAGCAGCCTGAGTTCCTTAAAGATGTAGGTGCTGCTTCCTAAAAACATGTTTCCCATTTGGAAAAAACGTCAGAAGAAGCACACATTGGTCCACCGAACAACGACTACTGCCCCTGAGGCTGCCAAACCAACTACGAATGAGGAAGGGTTCTGAGTGGGACCCTACCCCTTTGTGAATTATTTACCAGCTTCTTTGAGAAGTCAATACTTGGTCAATGGTTTACAACCAGATTTGCAGGTGTAAACCACTAATACATAGGTGACCAAAAAGCAATTAGGAAGGAATCTCCTCATGCCCTTCCAAATTGCAATATGGTACGGTCATAACTCATTTTACACATTAAGAAAACAATTCTGATTTGTAAAATGTGTTTCATACATAACAATTAGGGATTTTGCAGTTGCAATCCTAATGGTTTTGCAAACTGCAGGGTTTGCCCATCTCAAAATTCTATTGTACATCTGACCACTAGTCTCTTCTGCCATCAGTCTTACCTTCATTCCTGTTCTCTTCCCCAGGCTCTTAGAAATTCAGCTTCTCATGTTTCCTCCACACAACTAAACCAATATAGCTGAATAAAGCACTATGATTGCTATGGTCAAGAGGTGCATATCAGACACTCACAATGATATCCTGTTTCTAGGGAAATTCTTCTCTTTATGGAAAGACTAACAATATTAATGCCAAAAATGAAGTTGAAGAGGCATGCTCAAGCCAGAATAACATCATGGTTGTTGGCATGGGTGAATCAATAGAACGGAGGCAACCTCAATATTTTATGGAAAGACTGTTATATGAGCTCCTCGGCCAATCACATTTTTAGGGCTTGTTTGTCACAGAGAGAGGGCATTGCTTGTTGCCATGATGGCACGTCTAGGATCACTGTTCAAGGCAATCAGTCAAGCTTTATGTCTATGGCACTGCATTGTATCTTGTAAATTTAGAGAGTGAGCTGTTATCTCTGGGTTCTTCTATCTCCTGTGTCCCAAATTTCATGGCCTTGGTGCAGGATGTGAGATGTGCCTTTACTGATTTCAAGAAGAAGCTGTGCACCCAGTGTATGGAATATGCCATGCTATATGCAGTGTGCTTAAAATTACAGTTGATGCAAATAGTGTTTTTTTACTGACAAAAGGAGACTGCCAAGTTCCTAAAAGCAAATCCCAGTAAAGAAGAGAGTGAATTGGCATGTGGGATCAACAAAGATAAATGTATGATGCCATTGATACTGACTACTACACAGCTCACCACTCCAGTACTATATTAGCAGGGGTAGTAACCACGCACTAATGGGCCGAGCTGTGCTGAGATAGCTCTGCTAATGTGGCAGTGCTAATAGTTTTTAATTTCACTGATAACTGGAAGATGTTTTACTATGTTCCTTATGCTCTTTCAATACCACTTTGACACTTTTTGTGTTGCTTTCCAGATCTACTATGATTCTTACCTCAGTGAGAAGGTTTCAATAGCAATGCTTCTGCATGTGACCAGATGGGAATGTTTTGCTGTGGGGGCTGTTTCAATATGTCTCATTTGTTCCCTATTGCTGCTGGTTGCGAGGATTATATCCAACTAGTAGTGACTTAGGGCTTGCTTACGACTTTGCTGGTTCTGGAGCTGGCTGCCATGCCAGCACCCCACTCCAGGAATGCCAGAGTTGACTACCACCCCCCTGCCAGATTAAAAGTATTTTCATGGTTTGGCGGGCGGCATGGTGGTCCCGTGGCGGTGCAGTACAAAGGCTCATATGCCCCGCAGCGGGACTGCAAATGCACGGTCCTACATGGCATGGACTGTGCAGTCCATGCCAAGCAGGAACAGGGGTGCATGCACCGCCATGCATGAGGCAAGAGTGGGCCCTTTAAGGCCCCCTTTGTTTCCTTACTGCCAGTAGTTTCATTGAGTAGGAACTGCCATGAGATCATTGCGGTGAGGAAACTTGTAAAATGCGTATCGTTGCCGGAGTGGCACAATCAAGCATATTGCAGCCTCAAGAACCCTCCACCATCGTCAGGGATTGTGAATTCCTGGTGGTTATGGTGGTCCTAGGAAGGTCCGACCACTGTCCTTGTAATACGGCGACCGGAGCACTGGTGCAGCGATCCCTGACTGCCACCACACTTCCACTGCGAGTGTCACTGTCCCAAGGACATCCAAAATCATAATTAGGCCCTTAGACTGTAAATGGTGGGTACAGGTTCAATACTCAAGCCTCTATACTTCTATGAAATTTGAGGTGTATTCAGTGCTTATTGGGATGTGTTTAGGTCACACTATTCATTCGAGGATTCAGTGCAGGAGGGTACTTTGAATATTGTGACATTATTCTTCTACAAGGATGCAAAGGTTTTTGTAAACAAGTAACACTTGTTTTTCTTGTGTATGCTAGAGTTCAATATGGGTTCTGAATGCTACACTATACATATTCGAATGCTGACATAGGATTATGGGACTGGGCAACCCACAAATTTTAGATTGTGGGTGGCCTGTCTTGATAAGCAAGGAATCGTCATTTGGATTATTCAATAAACAAACTGGTGTACTGGTAAACAACTCCATGTTGCTCCTAAATGAGGGGTACATATATTTTACTCTTCCATGAACACTCATGGAAAGAGAGTTGCCATGCTGTTGCAAAAGTGTGTTAAGTAATGTAAAGTGTTGGGTCATAGTAATCTGTGAGTCCCTTTTGACTGCCAATTACAGTGGGTCAACATTTATGGCCCAAATACAGACTTCCTGAAGTTCTACGTCACTGTACTGAATGAGTGCTGGGAACTGGATGTAAACGTCATATGGGAGAGGAACATCAATTCTGTGTTTGGCAACAAGCTTGATAAACTGAGTAAGACTGACTGGCTCATGAATAATGCAGGGGATGTGATAACTGCTAAGGGTTTATTAGACCTGGTGGAGGGTTAGAGGTAAGGAAGGGAGGAGACAAATCTGTCCATGGTTGTATTTCCTAAATACATTGCCGACTGTTACTCACTCCTTTAGTTTCTTGAGTGTCCTACATAGTGTATTTACTTAGAACACCATCAGATCACACAAATCAAATCCTTGGCTGAAAATTCCTCTTACATGCCCGCTTGGGTTCTAGACTGGTGGGCGAGTGAATTCATTATTTTAGACCAATGATAAAAGAGGCAGTAGCCAAATTATTTGCCAACAATGTGGGAATGTTGCCACAATTTAAGTTATACCTATGTGGCATTTGAATACCTACGCAGTTGGAGGTGCTTTGGTCCTTACGGTCACAGATAAATTGACAGTAGACCTTGCTTGGGTATACTATACATTTCAATTCCAGATTACTCTCTCTTTTAGAGAGGCTGCTGAGCACAAGATGGAGCTCTCAGTTATTTTGAAAGGGTCTGTCGCTAATGAGAGGGAGAAGGATTAGCTCACATTCTGACTTGGCTGCTTACGTGAGGTAATGACCCAAATGAGATGCTATTCGGGATTTGGCATACTGTGCAGTAAAACAGAATGAGAACAAATTAAGGCCTTTCCTTGCAGATGTATTATAGTATCAAACAATACATAGAAGATGTTTCATGGGCCGGATGCAAGAGATATATAGGCAGGTGCTATTCGAACCCCTATCCTTAGGAGAAATTAAGATGGTCATACAAGGTTTGACGGTTGAATTTTATAATGAAAACAGTCATTTATTAGTCCAACATTTAGTGTCCGTCTATGAAGAGGCCCTGGATAGGAGAACTCTCCCTCTCACTACCATGGAGGCAAGAATAATGGCGTTGCTGTAGTCGAGGAAAGATAACCTTCTTTGTCCATCCTATTCGACCTTTGTGATTGATAAACTGTTATGCTAAAATCCTTTCCTGGGATATTGCGAATTGTTTGAAGCCACTGACGAGCAACCTGGTGTTACGAGATCACATGAGTTTCATTTGAGGTAGAGCAAGATCTTATCATTTGGTTACTTTGTTTGCAGTGTTGCTTCAGATTTACCTCAAATGCTGGCAGATGTTGCTTCCTCAATGAAGAAAGGGCTTTTGATTGGCTTGAGTGGCCTCTCCTACCGGCAGTGTTGTGCAGGCTGAGCCCTGTGGAATATCTTCGCTGGCTGGTTAGCCTGTTTTACAATAACCCTGTGGTGAGAACCCATGTAAACACGTTCCTGACTCCACTTTTTAATATTTACAGAGCGACCAAACTGGTCGTCCCATTACCTCTTCTCTTGGGTTTCACCACTGGCCTGTAAAACTACCAGAAAGCCACAGACATAGAGGCATTATTTTTAGCAGCAGGAAAATACTGATTCCATTGTATGCAAATGATATCTTGCTTTTTGTGAAGTGTTCTCAGTCTCTTAGGTCTTTTTTTTTAATTTAATGTTATAAGGGGAAGGAAGTATTGGGGTTTTCATGGATACAGAATCTCTAGCTAAAGGATCAGCTGTATCGGAGTCAGAGGCAGTTGCAGTTCCTTAATGACTGCTGTGTACATGTAATCTCGGTAATCTCAGTTAAAAAACAAGCATTGTAAATGCAATAGGTCTCGGATTTATTTGAGTTTGAGCTAATGGCATTGTAAACGGCAATGTCTTTTCGCCATGTGTTATGGAGTGTATGCATGTGGTGTGTAGTGGAATTATGTGGGTTGGATTTGAATTGTAGCAATGTTGTCATGCTGCGTTTTAGATTAATATGTTCAAAAGCAAAGTGTGCCATACTGCGATTGCTACAATAGTTAATTGTGGATGCGTTAACAATTGTTCAAAAGTTCAAAGAGGTTTATTGCATAATTAATTAAAATCATTACAATTTCCACATATCAATATTATGATACAAAAATATATACTACTAGAAAAGATTGGACTCTTCCTTTGTTAAAATGGTATAACACTGTTAAAACGGGTTTCTTCTAGGGAAACTCCCACCGTCTTTTAGAGGTCAGAATGTTATTAAGTGTTTGTGCAAGGGTTACCAGTCATTGGGATCAAGGCAGAGATATTACACCGCTTATTTCACTGTGTCCTTGTTCCACAAGACTCAGGCATTTATTCACTTCTGCCAGGAATTTTGTTCCCCGGCATGCCAAAATAATTGAACTCCCTCCTAGCCAATAAGTTACCGCTTGCCTGCAGGTGCGGATTTTTAACTCGTTGCAGATCTGTTTTAGTAATCTTCGACGCTGTGCCAGGAGAGCCGGACAGACGCACAAGAAATGGGCTAATGATTCAGATTTATAGCCGCAAAGTCTACAACTCTCAGTCTGATGTTTACCTTTCCACGATGGTACTAAGTCTTTCGAAGTGTGCATTCCCATCCTATAGGCTGTAAAAGCTCTTTTTATGTGCACATTAAAATGAGAGGTTAAATATGCGTGCGGTCGTCCAGCTTTGAAGGAGTTGATTATGGTCCAACCGTGTCGCCGCTTGAGAAGTAACGCTTTGTCTTCTTGAAAAGATTTCGTCCTTGCTGCCTTGTTGGCTAAACTACTTATGGTTGCTTTGTCCCTCACAGATTCCCAAGTTCCTTCCAACCCCAGCTCTTTCACGCATGTTTTCAGGTATTTTCCCCAAGGGCAAAGGGTTCCAGTCGCTCCTTCATTTTTTATGGCTTCCCAGTTTAGCCAATCCATTGAAACCGGATCTGCAGATCTTAACTTATGACACAGTTTTATGAAGCCGCTCATGCTCCTATATTTCTGGTTTTGCAGCCCGAATTCCAGCCTTACTTGCGGGGCTGAAGCACTTTTTGGAAGGTTAAAGACTGCTTTGTAGATTTTAGTTTGAAGCTCGTTTAGTAGATCTGTTTCCTTGCCGCACCAGGTGACAAGACCGTAAGATAATGATGGTAAAATTTGTGCCGACATGACCTTCAAGAGATGACTATAGTTCGGGCAATTCATTTTTGTTTTTAGCAACCGGTAAGCAAAGATTAGACTTTGGGCTTTTGCTCGTATAGCAGTTTTGTGCTCCGATAGTTTTGCTCCCTGAGATATTGTTACTCCAAGGTATTTATACGAACCTTGTTCGTTCACCTTCGTCCCATTGAACGACCATGTGTAACTAAGTTTTTTTGAGTCTACTAAACGTACCACTTTGGTTTTTTCTTTGTTTAAGTCGAGTCCTTCTTGTCTTAAGTACACTGATAAGATATTTAAAGCTCTTTGTAGACCAACTGGGGTTTTACTTAGTAGGACTATGTCGTCTGCATATTGCAGACAGGGAATTCGCCGGTTTGCCAATGACGGAGGATGCACCTCGTCTGTGTCCAATACTGTTGCGAGATCAGAAAGGAAAAGGTTAAAAAGGGTGGGGGCTAGAACACAGCCTTGTTTTAGGCCCTGGTATGTTGGTATGTTCCTTGTTGTGTAAGCTCCATCACCCAATTTAACCTTTGCCCATGTATCTTCATGCAAAACTTTTATTGCCTGTATTAATTTTGATGGCGTCCCCCAAAGCTGCAGTTTGTCCCAAAGACGCTCTCGGTTTACTCTGTCGAATGCAGATTTGATGTCAACAAAGCAGGCGTATAATCGTGTGCCCTTTACTGTTGTTCGGTCCATTAGTAGTGACAGGCAAGTTAAGTTGGTGATTGTCCCCATATTCCTCCTAAATCCTGTCTGGAACCAAGGGATTCTCTGGGATTCGTCAATCCAGTCTTGCAGTTTAAGGAGGATACAAGAGGCATAGAGCTTTGCTTCAACGTCTATCAATGATATAAGTCTGTAATTTGTTGGGTTGCCGTGGTCACCTTGTTTAAATATTGGATGAACCACGTTTCCCTTCCATGATGCAGGTACCTGTGTGTCGTGATAGATTTGATTAAACAGTGGTGTCAGGGTTTCTGCCCAAAATTCCGGGTCGTGTTTGAAGATGGCATTGGGCAGTCCGTTCGGGCCTGGTGCTCCTTCAGCCTTTAGCCTGTTTATGATTTTACAGAGTTCCCCTCTGGTTGTTAATTCTGGGACTGTTATTTCCTCTGTTAGGCAATCATTTATCACCGGTCCTTCTGTGCCTGGATTGCAGATTTCCAACTGGCCTTTCTCTACTATGTTTGTTTTCCGCATATTATTTGGGAGGCCTGTTGTTGTTATGCAGAAAAGGGATTGCACGTGTTGAGACCAAGCGTCAGCTCCTACTCCCGCTTCCTGATGGAGTTTTTGTCCTTTATTTAGGTCGTTAATGATGCCCCAAAATTCTCGACTGTTGGGGTGTTTTCCTGCACTTAGCAATCTGTTCCATAGCTTCTCATTGTAGGCGGATTTTGCGATGTTTAGTGCCTTCCTATAAGTGCTTCTGGCATCTGTCAAAACTCCTTTGTTTGTTTGTAGCCCCAGTTTTTTTTCCCGAGCAAGCTGACGAACAGCATTTGCTACCTTCCTTTTCTTTGTTCTTAGTTCGTTGGTAAACCAGGGCTCTTTTTTAGAGGTAGACTTACTCAGTACACCTGGAGTTGCAGGAAATTTATGAAGCAGGTCCAGGACCAATAGCTCCCAGTTTTTTACGAGGTCCTCCTTTTTTTGCATCCCTAACTTGGATTTTCGAGCAATTGCGGCACGCTGGATTTTTTCCAGCATTTCTCCTCTCCATTTTAGTTTCTTTAAATTGAATTTAGCGGCTTGGTGAAGCAGACTTGGTAATTTCGGTGCCAGGTTGGGCGCAGTGTTTAAAGAAGTTATTTGGGGGAAGTGGTCGCTTTCTGGTCGTTGGACAATTTTGAAGGTCTCAATGTCTGGAAGTAAGACATCACTTACTATTGTGTAGTCGATTGTTGAGTGAGCCCTTCCGCTCAGGAACGTAATACCAGCCGGCCTATCCCCCGTCGTGTTGCCATTTAGAACCGTCAGGCCCAGGACTTTTGGGTTGAAGGCTAACCTAAGACCTCCTTTGGGCAGTCGCGTGGTTTCTTTTGCCCTCAATTTTCCGATGAGATCACAGTTGAAGTCCCCTGAGATTAGTAGAGGACATCCTAGGAATGTTTTTTGCATTGTTTTAATCAGCGACGTCAGGCACATTTGTTTTTCTTGTTGTAGATTACGATCCGGGTGGATATAGACGTTGAGGATTATAATTTGCCATTTTTTGTGCCCAGCTGACATAGATTCAGTGATTCTGATCACTTGTACCCAGTTGAGTCCTATGTCCAGTGCTTCAGAGGACCAGTTGAATTTTTGAGTAATATGAGTTGATAGACCACCCCGGGGGTGTCCAAAATTTGAGTGTCTTTCTGCAGGGATGTGATGGGTCTTAAAGCCTGGTATTACACTTGGTGCTAATTTCCATGTCTCCTGAATCAGGATTATATCTTGATTGGAAAAAAAGGATTGAGTTTCGTGGTCCAGCTCCATTTTGTGGAAACCATGTACATTCCATGTGCATACTGTGATTTTTGTTGAAATAGTTTTTGCACTCTGTGTTTCCTCCCTCCTACGTGGAGACGGAGAAAAATGTGTCTCCGTGTTAGGGTCCCTTTTTACACAGAAACCTTGGGACCCAGGACCAGTCTGTTATGTCCCGGCCGGGCTGCCTAGTTGGTTGATTGTGGTCTGTCGAGTTTACTCCTTCCGTTTCACTTGCAGCGGCTGGAGAGGTAGCACGGGCTCCAAATAGACAGGAGAACGGAGGACGTTTTTCCCCGTTACCCTTTGTTTCATTATGGGTGGTTTTTTGTAACGGAAATGGGTATCTTGGGCTTGTATTTCTTAAAAGCGAGATTCCCCATGTTTCAAAGTGATCTCTTGCGTTAACAATTGATGTGTGTACTGATGGCTGGTGGTGTGTGTGCCTGTAGAAATTGTGCACTGATGGCTGGTGGTGTGTGTGCCTGGTGGAAGCGTGCACTGCCGGCTGGAGGTGTGTGTGCCTGGTGGAAGCATGCACTTACAACTGGTGGTGTGTGTGCCTGGTGTGTGTGCCTGGTGAAAGCGTGCACAGATTGCGGTGATGTGTGTTCTTGATGAAAGCGTGCAGTGACGGTTGGTGTTCAATCAATCAATCATCATGACATTTATATAGTGTTGTGTGTGCCTGTTGAAAGTGTGCACCAGCAGCTGGTGGTGTGTGTGTGTGCCTGGTTAGTGTGCGGTGGCGAGTGTGTGGTGGTGAGTGAGTGTGTGTGTGTGTGGTGAGTGTGTGTGTGTGTGGTGTGTGTGTGTGTGTGTGTGTGGTGTGTGTGTGTGTGGTGTGTGTGTGGTGTTGTGTGTGTTGTTATGTGTTTGGTCTTATGTATGTAGTGTTATCTGTGTGGTGTTGTGTGTGTGTGTGTGGTGTTGTGTTTGTGTGGTGTGTGTGTGGTCCTATGTATGTAGTGTTATGTGTGTGGTGTTGTGTGTGTGTGTGGTGTGTATGGTGTGTGTGTGTGTGTGTGGTGTGTGCCTGTGTGGTGTTGTGTGATCCTCTGTGAGACACCGGGGTCTGTTGTCTGGAATGGAAGCTTTAGTCAGATGGGGGATCATGGAAATGTGTGCTCCGGTGAAAGAGCTGGCAGGTGATTGGGGTCTCCCTTAGGAGCCAAAGACTCTGAAAGCAGTGCCCCTGTCTTTAATGCCACCACACCAGTGTGCCTCAAGTAACATGTGCCAGGTCTTCTAGGTGCCTAGAACAACGTCTCAGTGAAAGCACTGGACTTCACTGGCACCAAAACAAGTAATTTGTGCTCACCCTGCACACTCAAACACTTCTCACCCTACACACTGCCAACCCAACACACTCACACACCGCTAGCCCTGAACACCCACACACTGCTCACCCTGCATACACACACTACTCACCTTATACACTCACACACTGCTGGCCCTGGACACCCACACACTGCTCACCCTGTACACTAACATACTGCTCACCCTACACACCCACACACTGCTCACCCTACACACTCACACACTGCTCACCCTACACACTGCTCACCCTGCACACTCACACACTGCTCACCCTGCACACTCACATACTGCTCATCCTACACACGCACACACTGCTGGCCCTGGACACCCACACATTGCTCACCCTGCATACACAGACTAGAAAAAATGGTTAGGGGTTCTGCCCACCTTACCCTCCCGTACCTGAGCAGGAGACATCCAAGGATGAAAAAGTAGAAACAAAGGGTACCGAAGGGATCAATCCACTTTTAATTTTCAAACAAGAAACAATTAATTGTCTTGTGATTAACGAATTATACACTGAAAAAATATATATTAATTCATATACACATATATGAGCGGACATCCACGGAGGCACAACAAATAACAATCTATATACGAAACATCACATGTACATTATATACAAATATACAAAACATTTACAATATCAACAAACACTTTTCTGTACCCTAAATACAAGGAATATATAAAAATATATATACACACCAATTTACATATGTACCTCCTCTTAATTTGGAGTGGAGTATACAACAAAATGGTAGTCCCAAAAGCAAAGCACCAGGCGGCTAACACATCAACCCAGTCTACATTTGTGTTGGTGCACCTAAGAAAAAATCAAATCTTTCTTGCATTTTAACAGGGGACTCCGTTCAAAGCAAGACGTGTTGACGCAGTCGCGGTCGCGTTTCAGCCAGATGATATAGGCTTCATCAGGACATGGGTACTCTAATCTTCAAGGCCCTGGCAGAAGCTAGGGCAGATATCGCCGGCTAGCCCACACAACCACCCCCGAGGGTGGGGTAGGAACCACCTTCTCGGCTTTAGTCTCGAGAACGCTTATATCTTAACTGTGTCCACTCGGATAGCGATAAAGTAAATCAGACGTGGCTCAAGTCTCACGATCTTCCTTAAGTCTCCAAAAGGATCGGCGACACGTTAATACAGTGTTCGCCGCAGCTTCTCTCCAGTCAATCCACCAGAAACACACTGCTCACACAGCACACTGTCACAAAAATCACCCTGCACACTCACATACTGCTCACCCTACACACTCACACACTGCTGGCCCTGGACACCCACACACTGCTCACCCTGCATACACACACTGCTCACCCAGCACACTCACACACTGCTCACCCTACACACCCACACTGCTCACCCTGCACACAAACACACTGCTCACCTTGCACACTCACACACTGCTCACCCTACACACTGCTCACCCTGCACACTCACACACTGCTGACCCTGCACACTCACACACTGCTCACCATGCACACTCACACACTGCTCACCCTACACACTTACACACTGCTGGCGTTGGACACCCACACACTTCTCACTCTGCACACTTACACACTGCTCACCCTACACACTCACACACTGCTGGCCCTGGACACCCACACACTGCTCACCCTGCACACTAACATACTGCTCACCCTACACACCCACACACTGCTCACCCTGCACACTGACACACTGCTCACCCTGCACACTGACACACTGCTCACCCTGCACACTCTCACACTGCTCACCCTGCTCACTCACACACTGCTCACCGTGCACACACACTGCCCACCCTGCACACTCACACACTGCTCATCCTACACACTCACACACTGCGGGCCCTTGACACCCACACACTGCTCACCCTGCATACACACACTGCTCACCCAGCACACTCACACACTGCTCACCCTACACACTCACACACTGCTCACCCTGCACACTCACACAACGTTCACCCTGCACACTCACACACTGCTCACTCTACACACTCACACACTTCTGGCCCTGGACACCCACACACTGCTCACCCTGCATACTCACACACTGCTCACCCAGCACACTAACATACTGCTCACCCTACACACCCATACACTGCTCACCCTGCACACTCACACCACGTTCACCCTGCACACTCACACACTGCTCACCCTACACACTGCTCACCCTGCACACTCACACACTGCTCTCCCTGTACACTCACACACTTCTCACCAAGCACACTAACATACTGCTCACCCTACACACCCACACACTGCTCACCCTGCACACTGACACACTGCTCACCCTGCACACTCACACACTGTCACCCTAAACACTGCTAACCCTGCACACTCACACACTGCTCACCTTGCACACGCACACACTGCTCACCCTACACACTCGCACACTGCTGGCCCTGGACACCCACACACTGCTCAGCCTGCATACACACACTGCTCACCCAGCACACTAACATACAGCTCACCCTGCACACTCACACAACATTCACCCTGCACACTCACACACTGCTCACCCTGCACACTCACACACTGCTCACCCAGCACACTAACATACAGCTCACCCTGCACACTCACACAACATTCACCCTGCACACTAACATACAGCTCACCCTGCACACTCACACAACATTCACCCTGCACACTCACACAACATTCACCCTGCACACTCACACACTGCTCACCCTGCACACTCACACACTGCTCACCCTGCACGCTCACACACTGCCTGCCCGGCTACAGAAATAGAAAGAACCCAGCGTGAGTCTTAGGAGGACCGGTCACCGTTGTGAGAGCACGGCGGCCATAGCGAAACAGCAATTTTCCGAGACCGGCAGAAATTCTGCGGGAAACTCAGCTTTGTTTTTATAATTTTAATACACGAAAGTATGCATAATACGTAGCAGCATATTATCACCCCATAATGCCCTTGTGTGGATGTGAAGATGGCCAGTCACCAAGACAAAAGTACTCATTTATCATATGGAGTTAATGTGTTTTAATCAATCGTAACTAGTGTTCAGACGGGAGCGAGATAAGTTTTCCTCTCGTCGCTGCCTTTACTGTGGCACACAAATTCACCTCGCCTGGTCGTGCGGAACGACATTTAGAATTGTTTGATGTCCACAAAATGTTGTTTGGGTATTGCTTCAATGTAGTAGTGCCACCAAGCGATTTTATCACATTGTTGCAAATTGAGTAAAATATTGTGCACATAAGCATGAAAAGCGCAGTTATGAGATGTCCGGGAAAAAAAAGTCTAAAAGTAAGAACGAGTCAATTCAACATATGAAATTATATTTGTGGCTACGCAGCACTTTAGCACACTGTAATGTAAAGTAAAGCACAAGTTGCCCTAACAACCAAGAATTACTTTTTTTTTAGAAACCTGTCAGTACGTGCTCAATTACCTTGTCAGTTCATAACAATACACATAGATTGTGCACTTGGACAGGGGTCTACAGGAGCAAGTGGTAAAACTTCCAGGTCACACCAGTCTAAGTTGCCTGCCTGTGGGTGAGTTTTATGCTACACGTGCACTACAAACAGCAGCTGAGTGATGCCCCAGAGTGATGTGGTGATGTTCTGTGAGTGATGTGGTGTTGCTCCGTGAGTGATGTGGTGGTGTCCCTGAGCATCTTGGGCTGCTCTCTGGTTGGCGGGGCAGCTCCTCTGTCCCTCCACCCCCTGCCACGCCCTATTGTTTCCGGTCCCTTACTTATGGCACTATTATCCCGGCCGCGCAGCGGACGAGCGCAGCGGGCGCGACGAAGGCGCGCCGAAGTTGCGCCTAAGTTAAGCCCGTCTGCGCCCGTCCGCGACGGGCCGGGACCAGGGGCCACACCCCTTGCTCCTCTGTTGTCATATACGCCTGCACAACTCCTCGCCTGCTCCACTGAGGTGCCTCTTCCCCACACTCTTATGCAGCATCTTGTTGCATTAGATATCTATGTCCCCCATTCAGACCGTGTTGTGCTGCCACATCCAATTACTCCCTTGCCTACGCCGGACATCGACTCCCTCTCCATTGGTCCTTCATCTCCCCCTCACATTGCCTCTGCCTATCTCCTCAATACTCGCTCGGCAGGCAAACACCAACTTGACCTGTTTAACCTTCTTACCACAGACTCCCCAGATTTTCTGTTTCTTACGGAAACATGGTTTTCGGAGGCTTCCCTCCCCGACATCCTTGCCATCCTTCCCCATTCTTATTATGTCCTCCGGGCCGATCGCCCCGCGGACAAGATCGGGGGGGGTGTTGCCATGATTGTCCGATCCTCTATTCAATTCCAGCTACTCCCCCAAGCACCCATCGCTGGAGTGGACTTCTTGGTCGCTCGCTCCTCCAATCTGCCTGCACCGCTCACTGTTGTCCTTGTTTATCGCCCTCCCCTGAACATGCCCCTGTTTGTGGCCTCCCTGCAGGAACTCCTCGCCACACTGGTGGTTAATAACTCCTCTGTTCCCCTGCTTGGGGATTTTAACTACTGGCCTGGCGACCCGAGGGAGGACTCAGCATCCAAGGACTTCACGGCCACTCTCCTCTGCCTCAACCTGAAGTCCCATGTTCTGGTCCCTACCCACAATCTTGGACACATCCTGGACCAAGTGTGGTCATCTCAGGACATAGTTTCCTCTCCCAGCATCCTCCCATGTACATGGTCCGACCACTCTCTCATTTCCTTTTCTATCACTACTGGCCCCCCTCACAAGCCCCTTCGTCCCAAGAATGTCTTCACCCGTAGTTGGAATCATGTTGACTTGGCCTCCCTCTCTCACTCCCTTGCTTCCTCTTCCCCAGACCTCACTGACATTTCCCTTGACTCTCAGGCCGTTGCAGTTGGTAATTGGCTTTCCTCCGCATGCGATTTAGTAGCCCCCCTTAAGTTAGTCAAGTCCATTCGCCCTCATGAGGCTCACTGTTGGATTAGCCCGGAGCTCAAGACTCTCAAACTGGAGCTTGGACGCTCAGAGCGCCTTTGGCGCCGTGGCTACTGCCCTGACCACAAGGCCAAATACAAATTACTTCTTAGGGAGTATAAGAAGGCCATCCTGACCACTAAGACCAAATACTTCTCCGAACAAGTGGCGCTCTCGGCTAATAAATCCAAAGAAATCTTCTCTTTGGTTAAGAACTTGGCCACTTCTGATCGTGCTTGCCCTCACTTCACTCCCTCCCAAGCCCTTTGCTCTTCTCTTAACAACTTCTTCATTGAGAAGATTGTTAATATTAAATCTAACATCCTGGTCACTCCTTTTACTCCTCTTCACTCTGTCCCCTCTGCGCCTAAATCTTCTTTCTCTTCTTTCCCTCCCCTTTCCTTGGACGCTTTTCTAGCTCTGCTCACTAAAATCAAGTCTGGCTCCCCCACTGACTGTGCCCCTGCCCGCATTCTCAAAACCCTTTTTTCTTCCTGCCCTGATACCCCCCTCTCTCTTCTTAATGCTTCTCTTTCCACTGGATTGGTCCCTTCTTCATTTAAATCTGCTGTTTCTCCCATTCTTAAAAAACCTGGTCTCGATTCTTCTCTTCCCTCTAACTTTAGACCTATCTCTCTTCTTCCCTATCTTGCTAAAATTCTCGAATCTTATGTTACTTCCTGTCTTTCTGCTTATGTTGAACGGAACCAGCTTCTGGCCTCTCACCAAGCCGGTTTCCGTTCAGGTCATTCGACCGAAACCGTGGTGTTAGCCGTCCTTGACGAGCTTAAAGCCAAGGCCGACGTCAACTCTCCCCAAGCTTTGATCCTCCTCGACTTGTCCGCTGCGTTTGACACGGTCGACCATAACATTCTTCTGGACCGTGTCAGCGCAGCGGGCATACGAGGCACTGTCCTCTCCTGGATCACCTCCTTTCTGACAGGCCGTTCTCAAGCTGTTCACCTTCCCGGCTTTTCTGCTTCCCCCCTCCCGGTGCCCTGTGGGGTCCCCCAAGGTTCCTCCCTTTCTCCCCTTCTTTTCAATCTCTACATTCACCCTCTTATCTCTTCCCTTCTTGAGCTGGGGGTCTCTGTGTATAACTACGCTGACGACCTCCAGCTCGTCTTTGACCTTTCCTCTTCTTCTCACGCTTTATCCTTTTTTCATTCCACCATGGTTTTCATTTCTGGGTGGATGAGCGCCAACCACCTCAAGCTCAATCCAGATAAGACTGAGCTTGTCCTGATTGGCGGCTCATCCAGCCCCTGGTCCTCTGCTTTCTGGCCTCCCATTCTTGGCCCTTCCCCCACCCCCGTTCCCTCCGTTAAAACTTTGGGCATCAAGGTCAGACAGGACCTGTCCATGCACGGCCAGGTCAGTGCCGTGGTGTCCTCCTGTTTTCTTTCCCTCCGGATGATCCGGAAAATCTCTCGTTTCTTTTCTCTTGACTCCCTTAAAATTATTATTTCTGCCCTTATCACCTCCCGCCTTGATTACGGCAATAGCTTGTTCGCTGGCATTCCTGCCTATGAAACCCGCCGCTTACAAGCTATCCAGAATCAGGCTGCCCGTCTCATCTTTCACTTGCCCAAAACCCATCACATCACTCCCGTCCTTAAATCCCTTCACTGGTTGCCCATCTTGCAGAGATCCCTGTTCAAATTAGGGTGCCTTGTCTATCGGGCCCTTGATCACTCTGGACCGGCTTTCATCAATTCTCTGATTTCCCTTCACACCCCTGCCCGCACTCTCCGTTCATCATCTTCTGCCCTCCTCACTGTTCCCCGCTTTCGCAAATCTCGCACTGGTGGAACCCGTTTTTCTGTTCTTGCCCCCCGGTTCTGGAACTCCCTTCCTCTTTCTATGCGTTCGATCCCTATCTTTTCTCACTTTCGTAAAGCGCTAAAAACTTTCCTGTTTGCCCAGGCCTACCCCCGCTAATCCTCCTGGCCTTGTCTGTCCGGTTCTTTAGAGCTCCCAGCACCAGGAAGCCGTTTGGCCATCGCGCGCTTTACAAATAATTTCATTCATTCATTCATTCATTCATGTGGTGGTGCCCCTGAGTGATGCCCCTGAGTGATGTGGTGGTGCCCCTGAGTGATGTGGCGGTGTCCCTGAGTGATGTAGTGGTGTCCCAGAGTGATGTGGTTGTGTCCCAGAGTGATGTGATAGTGTTCTAGAGTTATGTGGTGGTGTCCTAGAGTGATGTGGTGGTGTCCTAGAGTGATATGGTGATGTCCTAAAGTGATATGGTGGTGTCCCTGAGTGATGTGGTGGTAGTGTGAGGCGTGCAGCTGTGTGAGGCGTGCAGCAGTGTGTGGCGTGCAGCAGTGTGTGGCGTGCAGCATTGTGTGGCGTGCAGCAGTGTGAGTAATGCAGCAGTGTGAGAAATGCAGCAGTGTGAGAAATGCAGCAGTGTGAGTAATGCACCAGTGTGAGGCGTGCAGCAGTGTGAGTCATGCGGTAGTGTGCAGCATGCAGCAGTGTGAGTAATGCAGCAGTGTGCAGCATGCAACAGTGTGAGGCGTGCAGCAGTGTGAGGCGTGCAGCCGTGTGAGGCATGCAGCAGTGTGAGGCGTGCAGCAGTGTGTGGCGTGCAGCAGTGTGTGGCGTGCAGCAGTGTGCAGCGTGCAGCAGTGTGATGCGTGCCGCAGTGTGCAACATGCAGTAGTGTGCGGCGCGCAGAAGTGTGAGGCATGCAGCAGTGTGCCGTGCAGCAGTGCAGCAGTGTGCAGCATGCATCAGTGTGAGGCGTGCAGCAATGTGAGGCGTGCAGCAGCATGCAGCAGTCTGCAGCGTGCAGCAGTGTGAGTAATGCAGCAGCGGGCAGCAGTGTGAGGCATGCAGCAGTGTGAGGAGTGCAGCAGTGTGTGGCGTGAAGCAGTGTGTGGCGTGCAGCAGTGTGAGGCATGCAGCAGTTTGTGGTGTGCAGCATGCAGCAGTGTGAGTAATACAGCAGTGTGAGACGTGCAGCAATGTGAGTAATGCAGCAGTGTGCGGCGTGCAGCAGTGTGCGGCGTGCAGCAGTGTGCAGCATGCAGCAGTGTGAGGTGTGCAGCAGTGTGCAGCATGCAGCAGTGTGAGGCGTGCAGCAGTGTGCATCGTGCAGCAGTGTGAAGCGTGCAGCAGTGTGTGGCATGCAGCAGTGTGAAGCGTGCAGCAGGGTGCGGCGTGCAGGAGTGTGATGCGTGCAGCAGTGTGATGCTTGCAGCATTATGAGGCTTGCAGCAGTGTGAGACGTGCAGCAGTGTGAGGCATGCAGCAGTGTGATGCGTTCAACATTATGAGGCGTGCAGCAGTGTGAGACGTGCAGCAGTGTGAGGCGTTCAGCAGTGTGCAGTGTGCAGCAGTATGAGGTGTGCAGCAGTGTGAGGCGTGCAGCAGTGTGAGGCATGCAGCAGTGTGCGGCGTGCAGCAGTGTGAGGCGTGCAGCAGTGTGAGGCGTGCAGCAGTGGGTGGCATGCAGCAGTGGGTGGTGTGCAGCAGTGTGCAGCGTGCAGCAGTGTGATGCGTGCAGCAGTGTGATGAGTGCAGCATTGTGAGGCGTGCAGCAGTGTGAGGTGTGCAGCAGTGTGAGGCGTGCAGCAGTGTGAGGCGCGCAACAGTGTGCAGCTCGCAGCAGTGTGCCGTGTGCAGCAGTGTGAGGTGTGCAGCAGTGTGCCGTGCAACAGTGCAGCAGTGTGCAGCATGCAGCCGTGTGAGGCATGCAGCAGTGTGAGGCGTGCAGCAGTGTGCAGCATGCAGCAGTGTGAGTAATGCAGCAGTGTGCAGCGTGCAGCAGTGTGAGGTGTGCTGCAGTTTGAGGCGTGCTGCAGTGTGGGGTTGTGCAGCAGTGTGTGGCGTGCAGCAGTGTGAGGCTTGCAGTAGTATGAGGCGTGCAGCAGTGTGTGGCGTGCAGCATGCAGCAGTGTGAGTAATGCAGCAGTGTGCAGCAGTGTGAGGCATGCAGCAATGTGAGTAATCCAGCAGTGTGCGGTGTGCAGCAGTGTGCTGAGTGCAGCAGTGTGAGGCGTGCATCAGTGTGCCGTGCAGCAGTGCAGAAGTGTGGAGCATGAAGCAGTGTGAGGCGTGCAGCAGTGTGAGGGGTGCAGCAGTGTGCAGCGTGCAGCAGTATGAGTAATGCAGCAGTGTGCAGCGTGCAGCAGTGTGAGTAATGCAGCAGTGTGCAGCAGTGTGAGGCGTGCAGCAATGTGAGTGGGGCGGTAAAGAATCTATAACTAATTTATGTCTCTTACAGATATATTGTTATCGAAGGTAAGTAACTTTTTCATCTAAAAGAGACTATTAGTTATAGATTCCTTACCTTAGATTAGATACCCCAGCAATACCAACCCCAGAGGTGGGTCTGCAAACCAAGTTCACACCAGAAAGTCCCGGAGAACTGAACGGCCAAAGAAGCTGTATCTCCGGACTTGGTTATCTAGGCAGTAATGTTTAGTGAAGGTATGCAAAGATGCCCACGATGCTTCCTGGCAGATGTCACTGAGGAGGACTCCATATCCCAAAGCAGTAGTGGCTGCCGTCTCCCTGGTGGAATGGAAGCACAACCCTACTGGAGGTTCCTTTTTCGCAGAGGAATTCACATTTTAATGCAAAGAAGGACCATCGAGACCATCGAGAGATGGTTCGTTTTTGCACAGCCCGACCTTTCTTGGCGCCCACATAGCAAACAAAGAGTTGATCACTCATCACTATTGTTTTGTGCACTCCAGATAAAATGATAGCACACATTTTGGATCCAGATGGTGGAGACTCTTCTCCTCTTTAGAAGGATGCGGGGGCGGGAAGAAGGTGGGCAAAGTGATGGTCTGTCCTATGTCAAAAAATGTAACCACTTTGAGAAGGAAAGAAGGTCTAGTTCGAATGACAACCTTATCCGGATGAACAGCAAGGAAAGGAATTTTAGAAGAAAGAGCCTGAAGCTCACTCACCCTGCAAGCAACAGTGATGGCTACCAGAAAAGCAGTCTTTAAGGTCAAGAGTCTGAGAGGACAATTATGTAGCGGCTCGAAAGGAGCACACATAAGGTAAGTCAGAACAAGGTTCAAGTCCCACTGGGGCATTAGGAAAGGAATAGGAGGAAACAGGTGAGTAAAGCCCTCAAGGAAACGATTTACAATAGGGGACTTAAAAAGAGAAGGCTGATCAGAAAGGAGAAGAAAGGCCGAAATGGGCAAAAGATAGCCCTTAAGGGTGCCCAGAGCAGATCCCTGCTGGAACAAAGAAAGCAGGAAGAGGAAAACCTCAGAAAGGGGGCCAGAAAGGGAATCCACAGCCTTTGCTGCGCACCATGCCAAAAATATGTTCCATCTAGAGGCGTATACTGTTTTAGTAGAGGGATGCCTGGCTGCTAAGATAACATTACAGAGTTCAGGAAGAAGGTCCAAGGCTGTCAACTGTCACTGCTCAATCTCCACGCAAGAAGGTGGAGGCTGAACAGTTTTGGGTGGAGGACCGTCCCCTGTTGCTGCGACAGAAGATACTCCCGAAGAGGCTGTCTGATCGGAGGATTGATGGTCATGTTCAAGAGCTCAGGATACCAGGGACTCTTCGTGTCCAGTCCGGAGCCACAAGAATGACTTGGGTTCGGTCGCGCTTGATCTGCTTCAGCACTCTGGGCAGAAGTGGTGTTAGAAATGGGATCCCTGGCTGGCCAGGGCTTGTGCCAAAGTCAGTCAGAGACCACCACTCCCAAGTCAGGGCAAGGGAGTTACACACCAAGATAACCCCTACTCACCCTCTAGGTAACGTGGCGCGAGCAGCAAGGCTAAACTTGGAGGCGATATGAGTTAAGTATTTGCGCATGCACCCCAGCAACAACACCCAAGGCCCACCACAAAGGAAACTCCACACAAGGTTATATATAAAAATAGCCTTTGTATTACACCAAAACACATTAGATAAAACACACACTTTACAATGTGCCAACAGGCACGGGCAGAATTTACAAGGGATATGTACAAGACAGGGCCACATGGACCACTGTCAGGAATCAGCACTTTTAGAACTTAGAATACAATATTTGTAGGCCTAGAACTTAAACATAGAGCCTAACGGACAGTACCTCCCGACCTGGTTGCAGGGATAATGCGAGTGACCTCCTTAGTAAACTTGAGCGGGCGGCCCAGCGAAGCGGCACGACTCAGGGGAGAGTGGTGCGGCTCGAGGCTTGAGCGGGCCACCGGCAAGGTACAAGCGTTTCTCTGGGGCGACCAATGTGTGCGGCTCAGAAGAGGAGGGGAAGGCAGGCTGCAGGCGACCCAGCGAAGCGGCGCGGCTCAGGGGAGAGCGGTGCTGCTCGAGGCTTGGACGGGCTGCTGTGCATGAGCTGCCGAGGGGAATGAGCGAGGCACATTTCAGCGAGGCCCCAGGGGCCCAAGAGAGATCAGACAAGTC
Organism: Lissotriton vulgaris; assembly: GCF_964263255.1. Lineage (NCBI taxonomy): Eukaryota > Metazoa > Chordata > Amphibia > Caudata > Salamandridae > Lissotriton > Lissotriton vulgaris. The sequence continues at coordinate 114,706 of NW_028251998.1, read as the reverse complement.
CCAGCAATTTGTCAGGGCAGGCACAATAGAGTCCACTGGTCCTGGGACTCTGGTCAGGGGGCGAGCTCAGTACCACGCCCTTGGAATATCACTTAGCATATAACAGAAAATCACTGTAGCACAAAACAAGTAACTACTGGTAATCAGGTAAGTACTCCCTACGCAATCCTAAGCACCTTAGGAACAGGTCACGCAGGGAACCAGGACCTCACTAGCACCACCTGTACTAGCAAGAACAACCCACTAAACATCACCATACATTTAGGGGTATAGACCTGGGGACAAAACACATGATGTATCAACAACACATTCAGCGGTGTAAGGAACACATGACGCATCAACACACGTTCAGCGGTGTAGCACAAGAGAACACATGATGAATAATCTACCCATTCAGAGGTGTAAACAAAAACACACAGTTGCGCAAAACTCAGATAAGTCACCACCGGTGACAGTCCCTGTGTCCCAATGTCAGGGCCTAAACGTGGCAGTTGCCCACAAAGTGCTGGGCAACTGGTGCAGGGAAAGTTAATGCAACGTTGGAGCCTCGTGGGCTCAAGAACCACCACTGTGGCACTGCGGAGCCTCTCTGGGCTCCTGGACAAGAAATGGCGCCCTGAGCCTCTCTGGACTCTTTAACAAATAAGGGCACTGCTGAGCCTCTCAGGACTCTTTAGCAAAAGAGATATGCCTCCTTGGGAACCTCTCAGGGCTCCAACAACAAAGGTGCAGCCTCGCTGGGCTGTGGGGGTCCCTCAGCAAGCCAGGGGCTGGGCAGGACCCAGGGGGGGCAAGCCTTCCCCTGGGCCCAAGCAGCAGCATGCCCCTGGTAGATCCAAGTCAGAAACAAGAACATCTTCATGGGGTCACAGCCCCTCTTTTATACACCTTTTCTTTTGTCTGTAGGTGCAGGGTGGGGGCAGAACCAGTCGCAGCTGGTCTGAGAGCACTGTTGATGGCTCAACCACCCCTTTCATTCATCAGGCAGGCTAGGGTCATCAGTCGCACCACAGGGGGCGGAGCCAGCATTGTGTGGGGGAAACCCAGCCTCATTCAGGACACAGGCGCAGCCCTTCCCTCACATCAGCATGCTAATCTCTCCATTCACCACTGGGGCAGTCCCACACAGACTCCTGGAGCCTGGCATCCCAGCCAGCTCCAGCCAATCACACGCCAGCACCTTCACAGCACATACACAGTCATGTCTAGAAGTGGCGCTTCCGCACAAGACACATACACGCCGCACATACCATTGCGCAGCATTCACTCTCACGAGTTCGCACATACCAAACTTGACCATGCACACCTCACGCATCAGGAACTACCAGGGACACAGACATTCCCCATGCATTCCTATGGGAGAGCAGGCCAATCTCACACACGCACTCAGGGAGAGCACGCACTTTACACTGCGCCACAGTGTCAAAGTGCGCAAAGACCAGAAATCACTAGGCAAAAAGTTCAGGGGTGAACCTGCCAGAAGGGCCAAGTCCAACCAGTGGGATAGACAGAAAGGCCTATAGAAGACCGCAACTCCACTCGCAACGAAAAGCGTCGCCTAGTGAGTGCCGCATTGGAAATTCCAACGTGCAGAACTGCTGACTTTGGTGGCGAATAGAACTAACCAAGGCTCTCCCCACTGCTGAAAGAGACCTTGCACCACATCCGAGTGAAGACGCCATTCATGATCCATCAAGCACCGGCGGCTGAGCTCATCCGGCCTGGTGTTCAGGGAACCTGCCAGGTGTTGAACCACCAGGGACATGCCTTGATGTTCCAGCCACTTCCAGAGACGAAGTGCCTCCTGACAGAGGGTCCACGACCCCACTCCACCCTGTTTGTTGCAGTACTTGGTGGAAGTGTTGTCTGTGAACACCTGCACCACTCTTCCTTTGACAGAAGGAAGGAACGCCTTCAGTGCTAGACGAATCACCCGAAGCTCCCGAAGGTTGATGTGGAGCCCTGACTCCGCCAGAGACCAGAGGCCTCTGATCTCCGTCTCTCCCATGTGGCTGCTCCATCCCATGAGTGACACATCTGCCACTACTGTGAACTCAGGTTGGGGAATGGAGAGGGATCTGCCGTTGACCCAATCCTGGTTTGTGAGCCACCACTGCAATTGATGTGCAGTCCCTGCTGAGATCTCGACAACATCGGACAGATTCCCCTGATGCTGTAATGCACTGGAACTTCAGGTCCCACTGCAGAGCATGGAGTGGGAATGGCGGCCCAAGAGACTGCAGTGTTCACCGACCGCAGTCCTAAGCTGACGGAAGAAAATATATTCTCCCTAAGATCTATCTGGGGGAGCAGGAGGAAATGCGACTTTTGAGGTTAAGGTTTGGACCACCAAGCTCTCAGGGGTAGGGTGTTGCAATGGAAAAAGTGGGTCATCCGGTGGCGGTGGCGGTGGCGTCGGGCAATCATCCTGTCCACAGGAGCCCCTGTGCTGGGCTTGGACATAGTGCCCAATAGGAAGTCCGTGAGGAGCTCTGAAGAGGATGCTGTCGGCTAAAGCACCTCAGTCAGGAGGTTAGTTGTGACTGCCACTGTAGGAAGCTCAAGTCCCACGGCCTAAGCCGCCCTACACATCACCACAGCGTAGGAGGCTCCCTCCTCGGTGGCCACGGTAGGGGGAGAAAACATACCTGGGTCTGGGGATGTATACAGACCACTGGCCCTACTCCTCTCTCCAGTCTGGCTCCTCTAGCTGGTCTGCCAAAGGCTCAACAGACCTATCCCAAACTTATTCATCCTCACGTGGCTGCTACTCAAGGCGGAAGGGAACACCAGGGATGAACAACGGTACAAAAGTACCTGCCGGTGCCGGTACTGACGTCGGTCGACGCCGGTCCAGTACCGTGTCCATCTCGAGGGGGAGGCCGGGGACACAACTGACATTGGAGGCAGCGAAGGTGTCGTCAAAGGAATCAGCGCCGGGGGAGAAGTTGTAAGGTCGACCGCTGCCAATCCGCACTCCCGAGGGCCTTGGGTGCTGGGGCCGAAGCCACCGGCATCGAAGGCCTAGAACCCCCAGCTGGGTCCGCGGGCCCGAACACACGCCGGCAGAGTCGGGCTGCCCAAAGATGAAGTGAAGAGCTCTGTAAAATGCATAAAGCTGGGCAGGGGACGCTCTGGCTCCCGGGAAGGGAGGGAAAGCTCAGAGCCGTCTCAGCTGGCTCCGCAGGCGAAGTCAAAGGACTACGACCTTCTGCATGCTGCGTTGTGTCAGCTGACGGACGGGGAGAAGGTGAAGAGCGACGGTGTGAAGACTTACCCGAAGACTTCGACAATAAATGGTGGTGGTGACTAAGCGACTGGCCCCGTGACCTCCCTCTCGACGGGACCTCGAGCGACGCAGCGCATACTGCTGGGCCTCCAGAAGCTTTCTGGACCACTCCCGCAAAACCTTCGGGTTCATGGCCTGACAGTCGGAGCACAAATTAGGGTTGTGGTCGCGCTCACGACACCAGAGGCACACGATGTGTGGGTCCGTGACTGGCATCAAATTGTGACAGGAGTTAGGTTTGAAGCCGGAACGCTGATGGGACATCCCTACGTGCACCAGGAGTTGAACGACTTGAAAAAGGATGTTGAAAAAAGTCGAAAAAGTGTTAGCCAAAAAGTGACTACGGCTACCGCTCTCTCCGGATCTGCGATGGCGGACCCGGAAAAAGAAAGAACTGACGTAAGTGCGCAGCGGTGGCGTCTAGGTAGATCATGGTGCCAATGACGAACGTGGAGTTGACCCACGCCACCTACCGATGAGTAGGGGTACTTCTGAAGAAAAATTCTCCAGATCCAGTCTGACGTCTGGGGGTAATTCTAAGGCAAGGAATCTATAACTAATAGTCTCTTGCAGATATTGCAATACATACCACGGCACCGGGGCACCCTCACAGCATCAAAGCTGTTTGCTTAAAGTTTGTGCGAATGGAAAGATAGAGAACTTGTTCTTGTAAATACTTTGGATATATTCCTTGAAGACATCAAGGTGGCTTTGACTAAGCTATACTTACAGTAGCCATCTCCCTCTAGGGCACAAAGGACACACTCTCCATTCCAGGACCTCTGTGTGGTAGCCTAATGCATTCTGGGCATTGTAGTCCTGTTTTTCAGTGCTTAATTTGTAAAATAATACGTGCTAGGGCCCTGACCAGCAGGTCACTGTAGCTTGCACCACCCATAGCCCCATCATCGCTGCCAATGACGGTACCAAAACAACTACTAACCATCTTTCTCGCCTGCAAGTGCGACGACAGTTCAGATTACTCCAGGTCCCCAAAGCTAAAGGAATGGCTGGGGAGGCAGGTATTAGTATATTTTAATGTATATTGTATTTATAAACAACCGTTGCTCTGCTCATCACGAAATTAGATGAGCAGCGCCACTACGTGGTAAAATGTTATAAGTTTGGTGATGACAATTAATTGCCAGTGCCCAGCACCGGAAACCAATTCAGTGCCGAGCACCAGAAACCACCAGCTCAAATTTGGCACTGGTTTGGCTCCATGAAACTAATTAGACTAACACACCTGAAATCAGTGATATGTAGGTGAAAAGGTCAAGACTTGAGTCAGTGTCTGGGTTAATTTGATTGAAGCAACACAAGCTCTTCCGAACGGGATGGTGTGCACAGTGCTTAAATAATCCACAGAAAGATTTGTGCAGCTCTCTATAAAAGCAGACCCGCCAGCCTGTAATAAAATGCCACCATGTGAAAGAGGATGAGGGTCCATGAAAGGGGCTGTAGTGAGTAGAAGTGGGCGGGCCCTTCTTCAATCACATTCTAAACATCGATGGCGGATTTCTGAGGGTTTCAGGAAAAAGGGGGGATTTTGTGCCCCGCAAAATCGTCTCACCTACTTCTAAACAGCGCCCAAACCATATAGGCATCTGAAGAAACTTTTCAGGTTCAAGGAACGCTAGAGGCTGCTTCTGAAGCCCTGATGGGTCAGCAAGCCTTCATACATTGGCTGGAACCCACTCTGGGCCGGGGTTTCTCCAGGTCACCCAGTGATCACTGTTTGATACCAGCTCTCCACTGGGTCCCTGTGTGAAGAGCTCTGATATGTGTGACACTCTGTGGAACCATGTGAATTAGCATGTTTGAAACACCACAACATAACCTGCATCTAGCAAGGTGTTTAAAGAGAGCTGCATCCTACGTCAGTGAAGAAATAGACTGATTCTTAGTTGAGGCATGTTTAGTCTCCATCCCAGGGCTGGTATTTGCACTACAGCCTTTAGAATGGCAAAAGAAATACAAATGTCAGATTTAAATTCTTTAGTATCAGCAAGCAGAGGAGAACCCACGTAGTGTTTGTGAGCTAAATTATTTTCCAGTTCTTGGTAATAGTGCAAGTGGTTTAGGAGTTTACAGTATCCTAATGGTTGCAGGATTGGTGGAACATATCTTTAGGTTTGCTTACATTGTCGCTTGTCCTGATGAAGACTCCATGGGAATAATTTTAAGGGGTGGAAACGTTGATGAACTCCATTGTTGCCTACCATTAAGGTATTCTATTGTACAGTGAAATATATACATATATATTGTAGCTGTCTGAGTTCACTGCCCCCTATTGTGATAGCAGTGCCATTATTGAAAATAAAATGTGTGTTTCTTTCCCAATGAGCAATGGTGCTGGACACTTTCATGCACACTATCAGTACAAGCTTGAATGCAGCATATCCCTAAAGTTCTGAGCTAGTTTGGGGTTGATTTCTGGCAAACATTGGGTCAAATTATTCAATGTTATATCCCACTAATGGCCCTAGGCCGCCCCTACCCCTAACCATGATACAAATCCTGACACTCACTCTAATACTAACCATAACCGTACCTTAACCTTGAACTTAATCCTATTGCAAACTCTAAACCTAACCTAACTACTAGCCCGATTCCAGCCCCTAACCAAAAGACTAACCTAACCCTAAGCTGAACCCTACACCAAACTATAGCCCTAAGTCTAACCCTATCTTCAGCCTTAATCTTATCACTCTAACTCTAATATCAATACTAGTCCTATCCAAACCATAAGCAAAAGCCTAACTCTGACCCTTAAACTAACCCTAGCCTAACCATAACACAAATGCCAACCCCAACCCTGATCCTATCTGTTAGAAATGGGATCTCTGGTTGCCTAAGGCTTGCGCCAAAGCCAGGCAGAGACCACCACTCTAGTCAGGGCAAGGGATTTCCACGCCAAGATAACCCCTTGCTCACCACCTTGGTAGCTTGGCATGAACAGTCAGGCTTATCCCGGAGGCCATGTGTAAAGCATTTGTGCATGCACACAGCAATTACATCCCAGGCACACCACAAAAGGAACTCCACACAAGGGTATATTAAAATAGCCTTTGTATTCTCATAACACATTAGAATAGTAAACACAAAATATACATGGTGCCACCTGGCACTAGGTCATAACTACAAGGGATTATATACACCTGACAGGGCCCACTGGACCACTGTCAGAACCATCACAAAGCAAACTTAGTAAAAGTAAAACAGATCATAAACGTACAACCAGAAACCACGGGTAATCACTGTACTTAGCATCAGCCTGTAACATAAACTACATTATGCACAGTATCATATCAGGCACGATTTACATTCTGCCCCAACCTCAGCACCATAAATACCTTATGCAATCCTCTCATAAGTCTAAACACATTAGACCCTAACCTCCTAAGCATAATTCACATTAGGGGCATAAATCACACAGTGAAACATAATCTCACTAGCATAAACCATGAGATGCACAACAACCTCATAATCATAAAAACACATTTAGAGGTATCAAACAGGGTGCGTAAAACATACTACATACATTACATTTCCTAGCACCACCATCACACTAGGGCCTGGCACCTTATAATGCTAACAGTCCCCCTGGCCAACTGGCCATCTCAAAAAGGGGCTCATCCAAGAGTCAGGCGCGCTACCTATGCGGCGAAAGTCAAGGGTCCGCACTTTACGCAGGCCTAAACGTACCAGCTGGCACTAAGTGCTGCGCAGCTGTGAAGGTATGGGGCAAAGGAGTGCATCTCACTCCTCACTTAAAAGGCATGTCCCCCAAAGAAAGAATAACCTAAACGGTGCAGCTGCCCACTACATGCTGGGCAGCTGGGAATATTAAAGTGAGGCTTGGGCTCTCAATGTGCACTTAGAACAATTGGCCACTGTTGCAGCTGCCCGCGCTGGTGCGGCGCAGCTGTGAGTAGGGGAAGAGGCTTTTAAATCGCACTGGCCCCCTCGCTGGAGCACACGGGCTCTCCAAACAACATGGCCCCAAAAATGTGGCAGCTGCCGTTCTTAGAAAGGCGGGGCAGCTGTAAATCAAAAGTGGCCCTAACATGCGGTGCCCTTTGGCCCCAACTGAGGCCTTTAAACAAATATGGCCCACATTGGAGCCACACAGCTCTTGAAGAACATTATGCCAAGCATGGGAGTGAACTGGCGCTCGAGATAGAACATGCCCCCAAAAGAACCCTCGGGGCAGCTGCCCTCTGCAAGCGGGGCAGCTGATGGAACTAATTGAAGGGTAGGGAGGCAAGGATACGGAGGAGCACTACGGGGACTCCTAACTCAGCCCCCACTCACCGGAGTCTTCATGCTGCTTCCTGCCTCCTCCGGTCATGGCGATATGGGTTGCATCTCCTGTCCGGGGGCTTCCCTTCTTCTCTTGGGAGCCCCTCGCTGCTATCGGCGGACTCTGCACATTCTCCTTTTTCACCCTGGCCCACTCCTGGGACCCGGGACTCCTGCGGGCAAAGGCAGGGCTCTCCCTTGCACATGGGAGCCCCGCTGAACGGCCGAATCACTTCCCTGCCTTCACCCGGGCCCCCTCCTGGGACCCGCGACTTCGTTCTGGAGCGGCGAGGCTCCGGACGGCTTTTCCTGCGGAGGGCGTGGTGGGCACCCGCTTTGGTTTTAAACATAAGAAGTGGCATAAGCGGGGTGGGCACCCGGTTATTAAATATACAAAAACAGGGTGTGCAACTGCTTTTCTCTAACCAAACAGCGGGGTGGGCACCCGCGATTCAAAATAATTATTAAGCGGCCATGTTGGGTGGGCACTCATGATAAAAATATAAAAATAAGCGCGATGGGCACCCACGATCAAGGCGTAACGGGGGGAATCCCCACGAGGGTTTCCTCCTCTGGGGGAAAGTCAATCCAGGCGCCATTCAGGTTTAGGAGCCACAGCTCCACAGCTAAAAAGTCCAGGAGAGTCTCAGGGGCTGAGCTGGGCCCAGGGGCCAGCACACAGGGCCCTACATCAGGGAGGCAGCCCCCATGGTGGTCCCTCCTGGGCCCCAGCAGCAGCAAGCCCCCTCCGTCAGAAACAGAACAGGAACACTGAACAGGGTCATGGGGACACAGCCCGTATATTTATATTAGCAACTCCCTCTGTGTCACAGCACAGGGTTTAAGGTGCCAGTTAGAACTGGTATAGGGGAACTTTGGAGCACTTCGTTTTGCTCAGCTCCTCTCTCCTTTGTCAGGTGGGGGCTCAGGGATTAGACACACTACAGGGGGCAGAGCCGGCATTGTGGAGGGAAGGCACAGTCCTATTCAGGTCCCAGGTGCAACTCCTCCCTCCCATCTACATGCAGCTCTCCCTATACACCACTGGGCAAACTCATCCTGGCTCCTGGAGCCACCCATATCATCCAGCACCTGAAATGCCCACTTCTAAAAGTGACATTTCTCCACCAGTCAACATACATCTGCGCACACCATTGCTCAGCATTTATTCTCACGAGTTCAAACATACCAAACTCGCCACTGCACCCTCTCATACCAGAAATTACCATGGACACTCATATCCCCCATGCATTCCTATGGGAGGGCAGGCCAATCTCACCACACACACTCAGAGAGCGCACGCACTTTACACTGGGCCACAGTACTAACGTGTGCAGAGGCCAAAAATCACTAGCACTTTGTCAGAGCTTTAGGCAAAAAGTTCAGGGGTGAACCTGCCAAAAGGGCCAAGTCCAACACTATCCCTAACTCTAACACTGCCCCCAACCATAATCCTATTGGTAGCTACAACCTTTTCTTAACTATCACACTAAAACCAACCTGAAGCCTAACCATAACACTAACCCCAACCCTAATCCTATCCATAACTCTAACTCTAACCCTACCTCCAACAATAATCCTTTTGGGAGCCCTAACCTTTCCTTAACTCTCACCCTAAAACTAACTTGAAGCCAAACCACAACACTAAACCTAATTCTAACCATTACCTGCACCCTCCAGGGTAGCGAAGGTGTGACAGGAGGGTCTCTGGGAACATCTTGGATGTACTAAGGAACCTCACATCACACTCCAATTACAGAAGTCATATCAGTATGAACAAGGGTCACCGCTAGCCCGGACCAAGTGCTGTCATGAAGCCAATGAAGTGCTGCTCAACTTCGAAGCACTGTGTGCATCCCTGCTGTGGTGTCAGTGAAGCACTATGAGCATCCCTGCTGTGGTGTCAATGAAGCACTATGAGCATCCCTGCTGTGGTGGTAGTGAAGCACTATCAGCATCCCTGCTTTGGTGTTAGTGAAGCACTATGAGAATTTCTGCTGTGGTGTTAGTGACGCACCATGAGCATCCCTGCTTTGGTGTTAGTGAAGCACTAGGAGCATTCCTGTTGTGGTGTCAGTGAAGCACTATGAGAATCCCTGCTCTGGTGTCAGTGAGTCACTATGAGCATCCCTGCTTTGGTGTTAGTGAAGCACTATGAGCATCCCTGCTTTGGTGTTAGTGAAGCACTATGAGCATTCCTGCTGTGGTGTTAGTGACGCACTATGTGCATCCCTGATGTGGTGTTAGTGAAGCACTATGATTATTCCTGCTGTGGTGTTAGTGAAGCATTATGAGCATTCCTGCTGTGGTGTCAGTGAAGCACTATGAGCATTCCTGCTGTGGTGTTATTGAAGCACTATGAGCATCCCTGCTGTGGTGTCAGTGAAGCACTATGAGCATCGCTGCTGTGGTGTTAGTGAAGCACTATGATTATTCCTGCTGTGGTGTTAGTGAAGCACTATGAGCATTCCTGCTGTGGTGTCAGTGAAGCACTATGAGCATTCCTGCTGTGGTGTTATTGAAGCACTATGAGCATCCCTGCTGTGGTGTCAGTGAAGCACTATGTGCATCCCTGATGTGGTGTTAGTGAAGCACTATGATTATTCCTGCTGTGGTGTTAGTGAAGCACTATGAGCATTCCTACTGTGGTGTCAGTGAAGCACTATGAGCATTCCTGCTGTGGTGTTATTGAAGCACTATGAGCATCCCTGCTGTGGTGTCAGTGAAGCACTATGAGCATCGCTGCTGTGGTGTTAGTGAAGCACTATGAGCATCCCTGCTGTGGTGTTAGTGAAGCACTATGAGCATCCCTGCTTTGGTGTTAGTGAAGCACTATGAGCATTCCTGCTGTAATAATAATAATAATAATAATAAAGGAGATTTATAATGCGCAACTTAGCCCAAGGGCGTCAAGGCGCAAGACAATATAAGTGTCATATGACCGGTCTCAGAATCGCCAAGCCCATGGCTCAAGAGTACGCCTCTCAAAAAAGCCAGGTTTTTAGGTCCTTGCGGAAAAGTGCCAAAGAAGACTGTCCCACCAGATCGGGGGGGAGGGAGTTCCAAAGCTTAGGTACAATGGTGGAAAAAGCTTTGCCTCCCCATCTGGCTTTGGCAAATCTTGGCACTTGAAGAAGATTTTTTGTAGCAGATCGAAGGGCTCTACCGGGGTGATAAGGAACAAAGAGGGACCTAATGCCTTCAGACCCAGCGCCATAGATGGCCCCATGGGCAAGGCAAAGAAGCTTAAAAGAAACCCTAGCCTGAACCGGCAGCCAGTGAAGGTCTTTCCTAGCCTGGGAAACAGAGGATAGCCTGGGAAGATTAAGAACCAGCCTGGCTGCCGCGTTTTGGACCATCTGTAGTCGATGGACAGAACTCTTATTCATGCCCACGTACAGTGCATTACAATAGTCTAGTCTCGATGAGACTAGGGCTACTGTGGTCCGCTTCCTCGCATCTGGTGAAAGGTACGGTCCTATCTTTTTCAGGATCCTGAAGATACCACAACAGGTGGACACGGTCCAACTGACCTGCCGGTCAAAGGACAGAGTGGTATCAAACAGGACCCCAGGTGCCTAGCCGAATACGAGGGAATAGGGCAGTCCCCAAGGGAGTCCGGCCACCAGTCTTTTGACCAAATATCATGGCCACCCCAAAGATCAAAACTTCGGTCTTTTCCCCATTGAGCTTTAAGAAGTTTTGAACCATCCAGTGAGACACCGCCTCCATACAAGTTCTAAAATTGAAGGCGGAGTCGTTCACTGACTGCGTTAGAGAGACCATGATCTGGGTGTCGTCGGCATAGGACAACACCTCGACCCCATAGGATCTCACTACCTTGGCAAGTGGGGCCACATAGATATTAAACAGGTTGGGGCTTAAAGAAGACCCCTGAAGGACACCACGTTGCACAGGTGTGGAAGGGGAGAGGAAATCACCCAGCTTCACACTCTGCTCCCGTTGATGGAGAAAGGAAGCTAAGAGTCTGAGGGCGGGGCCGGCCACGCCTATCTCCCTGAGCCTGGAAACCAGGATGGCGGGTGACTGTGGTGTTAGTGACGCAATATGTGCATCCCTGCTGTGGTGTCAGTGAAGCACTATGAGCATCCCTGCTGTGGTGTTAGTGATGACGATAAACCAAGAGCGGTACCAATATTGCCACGTTACTTATGTGCTGGATCTCGGGTGATCACTCGAATCACTGAATTAAGCAGTAATTCTCAATGAACCATATTTCAGACTGAATCAGTTTTGTTTTTATTTTTTAACTTGAATGCATGTATCAACTCAATATGCAATTTCTGTTTTTTTCAATTCGAACATTTCTTTAGTTCCACATCATAAATCACAATGAACACAAATTTTTGTAAAACGAATGACAAAACGCAAAACAATATTTTGACAAAAAATCACAACTTGCAATCACCATTCATACCACACAAAAAATATCATCACTAGATATATTACAGTTATTTACACTCTATACAATGTCACAATTCGAAAACAAACAAAGCATTGGAAATAAGCAAGTAAACAATGTTGTTATTTTCCGGAGTAATCAAGGGTTCCTAATGCTGAATAGAAGAGGTCTACGCGTTTCGATAACCCCTGATTGTGGGGAAATCTCATCAGGACCGTATGCCTCTCAGTAGCTGGCTTGGCTTTTGTGGTGGTCAATCGTATTACGCCTACTGCGGCTGTTTATTGAACTGGAGGAAAATTCGGGTGGAAGAGGGTAGTGTAAATTTCTTAGCGCAGGGAGTTCACGGGTATCTCGGTCTATATTGAATGAATCAGTAGCGTGCTCCGGTCTCCTCTTTGCGTCGTGTCCGCTGTCTAACTCGGGGGGTCTGCGCTCTTCGATCTCTGTTCGTTAGTCCAGTGACCGGCACCATCCAGTCGGTCGTGGTGTTAGTGAGGCACTATGAGCATCCCTGATGTGGTGTTAGTGAGGTACTATGAGCATCCATGCTGTGGTGATAGTGAAGCACTATGAGCATCCCTGCTGTGGTGTTAGTGAGGCACTATGGGCATCCCTGCTGTAGTGTTAGTGAGGCACTATGAGCATCCCTGCTGTGGTGTTAGTGAAGCACTATGTGCATCCCTGCTGTGGTGTCAGTGAAGCACTATGAGCATCCCTTCTGTGGTGTAGTGAGGCACTATGAGCATCCATGCTGTGGTGTTAGTGAGGCACTATGAGCATCCTTGCTGTGGTGTTAGTGAGGCACTATGAGCATCCCTGCTGTGGTGTTAGTGAGGCACTATGAGCATCCCTGCTGTGGTGTCAGTGAATCACTATGGGCATCCCTGCTGTGGTGTCAGTGAAGCACTATGAGCATCCTTGCTGTGCTGTCAATGAAGCACTATGTGCATCCCTGCTGTGGTGTTAGTGAGGCACTATGAGCATCCATGCTGTGATGTTTGTGAGGCACTATGAGCATCCCTGCTGTGGTGTTAGTGAGGCACTATGATCATCCATGCTGTGATGTTAGTGAGGCACTATGAGCATCCCTGCGGTGGTGTTAGTGAGGCACTATGAGCATCCCTGCTGTGGTGTTAGTGAGGCACTATGGGCATCCCTGCTGTGGTGTTAGTGAGGCACTATGAGCATCCCTGCGGTGGTGTTAGTGAGGCACTATGATCATCCATGCTGTGATGTTAGTGAGGCACTATGAGCATCCCTGCGGTGGTGTTAGTGAGGCACTATGAGCATCCCTGCTGTGGTGTTAGTGAGGCACTATGAGCATTCCTGCTGTGGTGTTAGTGAAGCACTATGTTCATCCCTGCTGTGGTGTCAAGGAAGCACTATGAGCATCCCTGCTGTGGTATTAGTAAGGCACTTTGAGCATCCCTGCTGTGGTGTTAGTGAAGCACTATGAGCATCCCTGCTGTGGTGTTAGTGAAGCACTATGACAATTCCTGCTGTGGTGTCAGTGAAGCACTATGAGCATCCCTGCTGTGGTGTCAGTGAAGCACTATCAGCGTTCCTGCTGTGGTGTCAGTGAAGCACTATGAGCATCCCTGCTGTGATATAATGAGGCACTATGAGCATCCCTGCTGTGGTGTCAGTGAGGCACTATGAGCATCCCTGCTGTGGTGTTAGTGAGGCACTATGAGCATTCCTGCTGTGGTGTCAGTGCATTCGAAGCCCAGCAGGGAGAACGAGTCCTAAGACACACCCACAGCTGTGCAGGGAACATGACACTGCACAACAAAGGGTAAAAAGCCTGATGAGCTTCTTCCCTCAGGGCAAAGTGTTAACCTCGCATGGTCTGACAGACGACTGAGGGTAAGTCCCATCACTGCATGCGTGCACAATGTAAACAACGTGGAGACACCGCCTCCAGGGCACTCACCCCCTGCACAAGTACCCCTGATGAGACTCAGTCAGTATCACAAGCGCCTGGGCCCATGGGCATGTTCCACAGCTGAAATGCGCTAGATCAGGTTACTCTGTTATTGGAGTATCTAATAACTTCATAACTGCAACTGGTATGTCCAGTGGCAAGAATTAGCAGCCTGTAACCCAAGCCGCCTATAAACCCACACTCACAACAATGTTTGTATTGAGGAAAGTAAAGGTGGGGCGTGGGGGAGGGTAGGCATTGATCACCTGGTGTCTCAAGCGAAATCACCTGAAAAAGCTGATCAGAAACGATTGAGCACAACTCATCCTGCTACGTGTAGACTGGAGTTTTAATGTACAGATTTAATTAAAGCAGCAACACTATCCAAAAGTATTTTTCATGATTGCATCGAAGATTTCCACCAAAGAGAAAAACTAACAACACAATAACATTTTCATTACTCAAAGTGCCTAAACCAACTAATATAGTGACATATTCGAAAAACTACCATCTGGTATATGTATGCTAGATAGTGGGCATTTTACAATGTCTACTGTGTTGCCTGAGTCCCTTGATGTGGGCACTTTTAGATACTGAAAGAAAGGGTAAGGCCAAGTAGGAACTGCTCACATACCCCTGAGGACCAGACCCCAGCCCTAAGGGCTCGACACCTAAAGAATGAAAAGATACATGCCTTGAACGATCGGCCGCACTGCCAACATCCTGAAAATGCAAAGAAATGCCAAAGAGCTTGATCTAAATTTAGAAAACAAAATTGGAAGAAAATGAAATTGCATCTCTCTGTAATTTGGGAGATTTTAATGTTTCTGTTTCTTTAAGGCCTAATCAAGAATCTTTGAAATGAAAAGCTGAATTAATGATATATCACCCCTCATGACCTTCCTCTCAAAGCTACTGCAATGAACTTTTAAGACACAGTAACACAACACTGCCCTGTTTGAATAGCACAACATTTGTGGCTTTTCCACATCCAAAACTTTACTGGGTTTCACCTGACAATGTCTGTTGGAGGAAATAAATGACAGGTAAAATTGACGCACAGTTTCTAATCCTAATTTTGCCACAGGAGCGAGTACTAGTCCACTTAGAATGAGGCCTTTCACGTTGCTGGGCTTTTGTTTCATGTCTTGAAAAGGATGGAGCACTTAGAACGTGGGGAACCCCAGCAGAAAGGGAAGTGTAAAGGAAGCAAACCATCCCCATCGCAACTGCTTCTGGCGTCACCAATGACAGCTGTGTAGGCATCCCATGGCTCATAGTGCACAGATCACAGCACTGGCTTGCCTAAAATCCTGATCTACAAATGAACAATTTGTACACAACCCAGTGATACAGTTGCTTAAAGGTGCCAAGAGGCTGGATATCATCACCCACACTTGTATTGTGTTCACATCCCCATTTCTTCTTTTCGTTAACGGCCTTCTTCAATATTTTACCTTTGTCCAGACATGTCCCCCGAGCTCTGAGGAGCTGTCTGTTCTCAATGTTCCTTCCTCATGTGTGATAGAGGCCTGTGGGGCCAAATACAGACTGGCCTACAGGCAAACAATTGGCTCCAAGGGCTGGTAGTACTGAATCAGTGACGTGACTGACGCTGACCGGCCTTACTGGCCTCTCAGATGCAGTCGCTTCTCTGGTTTTCGAGAAGGTCCACTGTTGCTCTAATTACCCTCCTGTAGCCATATGTGTGCATTCTGTTAGGAGGTAGAGATAATAATCATAAATGTGGCAAGTGAACAAAAAACGGAACTTGTTCACGTATGTAATACAACATTTAATTTTTGCAAACAATCACACTGGGCTGAGCTTTCAGAGAAGGCTGGAGAGAGACCAAGGTTTCTTTAATCGTGCATTTGATACCACCTCATTGAATAAGTGAGTAATTTATCCAAGATCACACGGCCTAGAAGTAGAAGGACCATGAGGCAGGTGTCCCCACCTACATCCCTGGTGATCATAAGGGGCCCAGGCACGTGTAGAGGGCACCCCAGAGCTGCGGCAAGGACGCAGGGCTGACTGCATACCTCCCCTGGGCACATTCCTGTGAAGGTATTTCTCTCTCCAGGAAGGGGAGGCGCTGCGTGTGTCTTCTTCCCTGTGTGTGTGAACAGGAATGAGTGACCTTGCTGTGGCGAGATAAGTGCAAAGCCCTCTGGCTCTTTTCCTGAGATCCTCGCCCCCACCTGTCTCTCACCACCCCTTCTCAAGGTGGCCTCGCGCTTCCAGGCCTCATCTTTCCGTGAATGTGCGTGTTTTGTGAAGCTGAAACATCCCCACATCAGGGTGAACTAAGTCCTAACCACCCCTACCCACAACATTCGGAACCCGGCAAAACAAAGGGAGAAAAGTGGCTTCACAGCAGGGTTAGTCCCACCTGCCTCGCGTGTAAGGTGCGCCAGGGTTTACTTTAAACTGTTTCTTGCTTTGGAAGTAGCAAGGGCATAAAACAAGCATTAGCAAAGCGAAAAGTTCTCACCTTTGGGACCCTTTGGTTTTCCCGCTGGTGTTAGCCATGATGCACAGCGTCCCTAAAGCTGTGCTGCATGGCTAAGAACGAGGAAATAAACGTTACACAGCCAGCAGCATAATTTCACAGAAGCGCGCACTAAGGTCTCATTTACAAGCCCTTGCGCAGCCGGTACGTCACTTTTTCCCATTTTAAAACAGATGCACTGGCGGCGCAAGGGGCTTGCATATAAGCCCCTAGGCATTCACATACCTACAAAATTACGCAAGCCTTTTTCTTTTGGTTTACCTATCTGAATTGGAAGGTATACAAAAAAATAAAATATAATGATGCAGGCGGTGTGGGAAAGAACGCAGGTTTGGGAAGAACGAAGGTGGGGGATCAACATGGAGGGTGGAATCACAGAGAATGAGGGCGGGCAGACGCAACAGGTGTGCAGAGGAAGCAACACAAAGGGTGTTGGGGGAAGCAACAAGTGGGGCGCTGGGAGGGAAGCAAATGGAAAGGGAGAAATATGGAGGAGATGAAAGAGAATGAACAAGAGAGCGCAAAACGTAGAGTTAAAGCAAGTGGGAGAGCAGCTGGAAGGGCGAAGTGAAAGCATACTACTAGAAAGCAAGAAAATAAGAGTGACAAAACAAAAAGTCAATGGGTACAGTGGCTTTCCAGGTCTGCTATCAACAAATCCCCAGTGAGGGCCCGATTACGAGTCTGCCAGTCCATGGACAGCCAGACTTGTGAGGCGCGGTGGTGGCGGTCTCACTCCCGCCCTATTATGAGATGGACGGTGGGTCCACCACAGTCCTGCCGCAGCCATGAAGGAACTCCATTCCTTGGCGGTGTTGCGGTGGTGTAGAGGCATTCATATGCTTGGCGGGACCGCCGCAGTCCCGTCAAGCATAGTAGGAGTTTGCTCTCCACCAGGATTTTCATGGCAGGTCCTCCTTTATGTAAACCCTGACAGAGAGGAAACAAATGGGGCCCTGCTGCTGCCTCTGCGGCTGTGGATGCACACAGGAGGGCACAACATGTGCCTGCCCCCTGTGTGCATGCACACCAGTTTCTGCACTGCAGGGACGTTTCAGTCCATGTTGGGCAGGAACTGTTTTTGGTGTCGGTAACGCCCAAAAAAAGCCCACCAGACAGGAGGAAACTCCCAATTTGGTTGGTGACCCAACTATGGCTTTGGTGGTTTGATGGCAGGGCGGGCCCGGCACTGCACCGCCTAAGTCATAATTGGACCCTAAGTCTTTAGCAACCATACTGTAGCATTGTCTGGCAAGCTTCGACCTAGGAAGGGAACGGTCCTCCTTTCTCTATGAAACAAATGAATCGAAAATCGGGCGGTAATGTCACAGCTATATCGACTTTGAAACTTCAAACATTCTCTCAACATTTGTGTTTCTTTTTAAATCATTTTAGATATTTATTATATCATTGCAATGTATAACAAGAGAGAGTACAATAGATAGGTAAAAGGAAATAAAAATATACACCTATAATCACTAATATTGTTGCACAGCTATAACCAGAATATAATGCACATAATATTGGAGGCTTTCCATCCGACATCACAGGTTTCCGTCTGACAGCCGTATTATGATACTTCCTGTCAGAGGGAAACTCGCAGGGGAATTCCGCTCTGCTTCCGAAGGGCTGCAGGAGCCCGTCGAAGGTTCGGTAGGACGGTTAACCCGCTGTACAGATTATGATGTCCATTTCCCACATCATTTCCATGTCGGCCTTTCCTGAATGGAAAGGCTGTCGGAGAGTAGTTGTAGAGTGACTTTGGGTGCCCCTAGCAGGGCCCTCTTCTACCATGGCCCTCCACTATGGGGCCTTTGGGGCGCCCATGGTGTCCCCTTAAACATCCCTGCACCATGTGGCAGGCACCGCATGGTGACTGCCACACAGTGCAGAGATGTTTTAAAAGTGTATATTTTCTATTGAGGCTTGTGCTGTAACCCGCAGCACAACCTCAATAGAAAATATACACTTTCAGACTGCCATGAAGGTGGTCGCATCCTAATTGTGGAAGAGGGCCCACCGACTCCTTGTCGGACTGTCTGTTTCCGCTATGTTATCGTTCCCGGGCGCTTGTCCGACCGACATCGTAATTAGGGCATATACCGCCTGAGGACAATCCATCCTAAGCTCAAATGAACAGAGTATGCCAGGGTCATGTCATAAATCTGAATTTACAAATTCACTGAATCAGTAGCTCTGAATATTTACCTCAGACTGGATTTGTTCATATAGAGATTTAGCCCATCTGGTGGGCTTCTCACATTACATTTCCAGTGTTAGCAATGGGATTGTGTGCTTCCGGGTACCTGCATCTGCTAACGTTTATCAACACTCACAAACTCGTACATTTGTGGGGATTTACCAATTATTTTCAGGTAATTTCCCATCTAGAAAGCTTAAATCCCAATATTTACCCAGTGCTTAATTTGAGCCGTGGTTTGGCAGAGGGGGGGCACCGGCACTGGAACTTATTTCTCTACATCAGATGTTTACCATGAGCAGGAGCGGGAAAGATACACAAAACAGACAGAGGAAAAATCGCCACAAAGTGAGAAATCCGGATCATACAAGAGTGAGTTGAAGGGGAGGTGGATCCTGGTAGTGGATTAAAAGGGATGTAAGACTACTCAGCCATGGTATTCAGCACAGCAACATTTAATAGCACTGGCTACAGGCTTTTGAACAGAGTTTTTGATGCCAGCATACATTCCTGCACAAAGTAGACACTGCATTTACTCCTTGCAAGGGTAGGAGTAAGTCCTATTCCAGGGTGTCAGCGGGACGTAGGCATACAGTATGGGGAGTTTCCTGTGAGTGTTACCAATTATCTCAGGCCGTAGATGACCACAGACAGTAGAACATCTCAGGTCACTGGGCTGAAGTAATTTTTTTTTTCAGTTTAAGAGATTTTTATTAAGTTTTAACAAATAGAAAACAAAGCCATACAATAATATCAATGAATATAATAAGATAAAACATGAGGCAGAAAATGAATATAAAATACAGATTAAACCATGAGAGAAAGAAAGAAAAAGGAAAGAGAAGAATAAGAAAGGAAAAGAAACGGGGAAGGGACAGGAGGGGTATAAGCAGAGGAAGAAGAACAGAAAAGTAAACCAGGGGTAAGGGGAATATATGCGAGGAAAGAACGAGTCATGCAGTTAATTGGGACGATTAGAAGAGAGGTAAGTAACAAAGGGACCCATAGGAGATCAGACTTAATTTTTAAAGAAATAGAGGAAGAGGAGGCAACAGCAATCCTATGTTCGTCACATATGAAATTCCACCAGGTAGTTACAGATAATTTGGAGTTATCTTTCCAACCAGATAAAATCACTTTAAACGCAATAGCAATGAAAAGATCAAGTAAGCTAGCTTTAGATGGGATAATATCTATATTATCCGATATAGAACCTAAAAATACATTCACTAATGTTAAAGATGAAGAACATTGCAACATTGGCATGCATATATCCCAAACAGAATTCCAAAAGGAGAATACAGAGGGGCACTCGTATAATTGAGGCTTAAGTGTACCTGTTCCGGAAGAACAAGACCAGCATAAAGAAGGAGATGCAGGTGAAAACTTAGAAATACTTACAGGCGTGATAACAACTCTATGATAAATAAAAAAAAGGGATTGAGTAATGCAAGCAGCAATGAAAACTTTAAATAATTTGGACCATAAGCGATCCCAAACATCAACAGATAACGAAACATTCAAATCAGTATCCCAAGCAATCTCAGTAGATGATTTGGGTCGGTCAATAACATTTGATAACAATATTTTATATACAAGGGCAGCTTTAGGTTGATGAAGAGAGAACAAAGGATAAAGCGGAGTTGAGGGAGAAGAAGAGGGTAAGGTATCAGGTGGGGAAAGGGTTGATAAGTGAGATTGTATAGCGTTAGTTATGTTGGTATACTCAGTTAGACATGAAATGGGCAGTTGATATACATCTTGCAACTCATGAAAAAGGAGAATAGAGTTATTAGAAAAAAATTGATGAACAAAGGAAATACCCTTCTCTTTCCAATATTTGTAATAGAAAGACTTGCCCTTATATTTGAGAAACTTATTATACCACACAATGGATGACAAAAAACATTGGAGAGGAGATAAATCCTTAGAGAATGTGTCATACAACAGTGTTTGAGAATATTTTAGAACCGGGTGTTTGGATCAAAAAGAACAATTGGACATAAAGACAGTATGTTGAAACGAAAAGTCCTTTAACAGTGAGCGTTCAAATACAACCCATCTAGGTATTGGGGAGTCCATAAAATCATATGCTAAAGAAAAGGATTGTTTAATCACAAAGGCAGAGTGGTATGTTTTGTAGTTGGGAAAACGAACACCTCCTTCGTTCTTGGGACGGATTAGTTTTTGCAAGGCGATGCGAGAGTTTTTATCATTCCATAAAAATTTAGAACAAATAGAATTTAAGCGAACAAAATATGAATTGGGTATTTTTATGGGGAGCATAGATTCCGTGTAAAGTATATGTGGCGTAATCATCATTTTAATGGTATCTAGTCTACCCCACCAGGATAGGAATAAGGGAGACCAACTTTGGAGGAGGGACTGGAGTTTCTTGATAAGGGAATCAAAAGTAAATTTAAGTGTGTTGACGAGGGATGAGGAAAACCAAATACCAAGGTATTTTATTTTGGAAGGATACCAAGCAAAATCTGTAGAATCAAACATGTATTGGTAACAGATGGAATTTAATGGTAAAACTTCTGTTTTAGATAAGTTAAGTTTGTAACCTGAAATTGAAGAATATAAACGAACTTCTTCCATGAAGTGAGGGAGAGACGTGACAGGGTTAGCCATATAGACCAAGATGTCATCTGCGTATGCAGAAATTTTCATTTCAATGGAGGCTAGTTTAAAACCAATAACATTAGGGTTATTTTAGATTCGTTCCAAAAAAGGTTCAAGGCATAGGATAAACAATAACAGGGAAAGGGGACAACCCTGTATTGTGCCCCTGGACAAGGAAAAAAATCTAGAAAACTAGTTATTGACAAAAATACTGGCACGAGGAGAGGAATATAGGAGTTTAACCAAGGAAATAAAGGAGGGACCAAATCCAAACCATTGCAAGGTACGGAACATAAGTTGCCAATTGATGCAATCGAAGGCTTTCTCTGCATCCAAAGACAAGGCTGCTAGCGGAGTTTTAAAGGTTTTGCTGTGGGAAATAATATTAGAAAACATACGGGCATTATCAGCGGCTAATCTGCCTTTTACAAAGCCAACCTGGTCAGTTTTAATTAAAAGTGGAATGAGAGAATCTAGACGGGAAGCCAGAATTTTAGCAAAAATTTTACAATCATAATTAGTCAGGGAAATCTGACGATAGTTTTTACATTGGGAGTGATCCTTGTCAGGTTTGGGAATTAAGATAATTAGAGCATCCAGGAAAGACCCTGAGGCCTTAGCAGTAGAAATAAACGAGTTAAAAAGTTGGAGCAATTTGGGCACAAAGATAGCATGAAATGCAGAGTAAAACTCAACTGGTAATCCATCTGGCCCTGGAGCCTTGGATTTTTTCAGAGAGTTGATAGCCTGAAGTACTTCTTGAAGAAAAATGTCTTTCTCTAACTGAGCAAATTCGTCAGGGAGTGATGGCGGAGAAGGGAGACCATCAAAGAAAGATGTTAAGTTTAAATCAGAAGGGTGTGTGTCATCAGTATAAAGAGTGTGATAGTAATTATGAAAAACTTCCGCGATGTCTTCATCTGAGGAAACTAATTTATTGGTAGAATCATTAAAAATAGGGCCAATCGTTTTACTTTCAGATTTGATTTTGAGATAATTTGCCAACATCTTACCCGCTTTGTTTTGGCCCCCATGATAGTTAGATTTGATTTTTAGGAGGGTATTGCACGCTTCAACTGTAGCGATTTTATTTAGCTCAGTTTTTGCTTTAATTAGATTCTGAAGGGCATCAGTGGACTTAGAAGAAAAATACGAGTGTTCAAGTCGTTTAATATTCTTGAGTTGGTCTTCATATTTGATTCTATTTGCTTTCTTCTTTTTAGCGACATATGCAATAGTGAATGCTCGAAGGGCAGCTTTGAAAGCATCCCAATTATTAGGGATAGAGGTGTCTGATGGGTCGTTAAACTTGAAAAACTCATTAATAAACACCGTAACTTCTTTTACAAAAGCAGTGTCAGACAGTAGGAATGTATTACATTTCCATCGAGTGAATCTAGAAGAAGTTAGGGTAAGTTCAAGGACCGCATGAACAGGGGCATGGTCTGAAATAAAAATAGAACCAATGTCGGATTTTTGAATTGAGGGAAGGAGAGACTTACTGACCATAATATAGTCTATCCTTGAACGAGTATGGTGAACATTCGAGAAAAATGTATATTCCAGGGAGTCAGGATTGCATGTTTTCCATACATCTTAAAGGGGAAACACTTATGAGATTTATCAGGGTGAAATTTGCTTGAGGAAAGTCTGCCAGAGAATGGATCTAACGATTGATTAAAGTCACCAGCAATTACAATATTTGGACAGTCAATAGAGGAGATAAGAATGTTGATATCATTCCAGAATTTGGGGTCTGGCCGAACCGGACCATAAATGTTTAATAAAACCAAAGTCTTATTTTGGATCACAACCTTTGCATTACCCAGCGTCCCTCATCATTTTAAGAGGATAAATTTGGACCGACAACCCTTTATGGAATAAAATAGCAACACAACACCCCCTTTCTTGTTAACAGCAGGAGAGAACACCACTTGACCCACCCAATGCCTTTTTAGCTTAGAAGATTCAATATCTGTACAATGAGTCTCTTGGAGAAAAACAACTTGTGAATTAAGTTTGGATACATGAGACAATATTTTTTGACGCTTGACAGGATGACCAAGACCTCAAACATTCCATGTTACAAAATTACACATGATGGAAGGTGAGGAGGAGGGAATACACTTGGGGTAGATACATTGCAGGAGAACATCTACAAGAAAGGACACAGCAAAAAAATACATTACACAAAAACAAAATACCCAGTACATGCACATTGAGAGGATTAAATACTCCCAAAATCATTGTGACCAACAACAAGAAACATAGAAACCAGAAAAATTAAAACAGAGATTGTCCAGGAAAGGAAAAGCAAGAGAGTGCACACGACAGAGAAAGAAGACAGAAAAGGAGAAAGCAAGTTAGGAAAAAGAGAGAAAAGAGAGGAACAACAGAAAAGAGACAAGAAAACAGATCAAGGCAAAAATGCCAGGTCTGAGAAGAAAGAGATAACCAAGACATCGCGGGCTAGGAGACGCCAAAGAGGACACGGACCCCAGCGAGCAGCAGAAGAGCATAGCCGGGTAAAGAAAAGGAAGAAAAGATAGAACCTCAAGAAAACGGATGACACAAAAACAAAACCATGACGAATCCAGAGCAATCAGATAAACATAACAAATTCAAGTATGAGGAAGAAAAATATCAAATGTTAGTGTCCATAACAGACGAGGAAACACTCTGTAGATAAGTATGGAGCTTCTGAGGGTCATCAAAGGAGAAGGTACGACCATTGTGTGTGATCTTGCAAAAACATGGATGTAGAATACCATATTTAATGTTTAGCTGTCGCATTTGAGGACGAAGATTAAAAAATTCTTTGCGTCGGGCATTCAATGCATTCGAAAGGTCTTGCGAAATAAAAATATTATGCCGTGACCAATTGAGACGTCGCTCAAGTTTAGCAGACTTGAGAACAGCCATTAGTTCAGTAAACTCAAGAAATAAAATGATAATGCCACGAGGTTTAGAAGCATTGGAGGTAAGACGACCTAGACGGTGAGCTCCTTGGATGTTAAGAGGATGACACGCAGGTTGGAGGCCCAAGAGTTCATGTAGGAAGTTTCGAATGAAGGACACCATGTCAGACCCGTCAACATTTTCCGGAACACCATAAATGCGTAGGTTATTCCTACGATTACGATTTTCGAGATCCTCAGTGTGAAGTTTGAGCATTTGAATCTCTTTTTCCAGTAGAGGGATTTTAGATGAGACATCCTGAATATCACTGACGCGTTGCTCTAGGTTCAGAACTTTACTTTCCATAATGACCAACCTCTCTTCAATTAGCTTGAGCTTTTCATTAGTGGCAGACATAAAAGGCTGGAGACCCCGTACCTCCGCTAAGATGGAATCCAAGATGGGATTCGGAGATGTGTAAATAGGGGAAGGGGGGGCAGAAAATTCGCCGAAAACGCTAACAACATTTGCGGAGCAGATTCCGCCAAGGATGCCTCCAGGATTGAGGCAGCAATCGGCGGCATTGAGGTTGGAAAGGCTGTTGGGAAACCCGTAGCTCTACGGAGCACACGGGAGAGCCGTCTTCCCTCAGCGACGCGTAAGCCACGCCCCCACTGGGCTGAAGTCATATCTGGGTCAGAGTGCACACAAGCCTCCTGTTTACATCTGTGTCTCCGTCAGTCGAACTGCGAAGGGCAGAATTGGACATTGATCTCCTTCCCCCCTAATGCTATATGTCACAGATGTTTATTTAAAGCATGGTTATGTGCCTCTTTGTCATTGGAATTGATTGTTGCGTGGCCCTGTAGCCGTCCACTGTACTATCACAACTGTTTAATAAAAAGAGAATTACAAAAAAAACAAGCCTCCTGTTTGAGCCAACTTTGGGCTTGCATCAAGCATTACTAGCTCGGTACCTTTGAAAAGGGGCATATGCTGGGTCACGTGTTCGGGCAAGAAGGCAGCTGCCGTGAGTTTGCCCTGTACAGTGGGGTTGCAGCAGATTGCAGTAGGTTAGCATCTACACAGGAGAAACACCAAGGTGTCCTCTTATCCTCTTAACTGTGCTCCGAAGTCACAATGCACTGGCAACAAGCGCTATACAAAAGACCTCACTAGTGAACAAACATTGAGGAACACACGTGAACTACAGAAGTTGGTTGCATTCCACAGATGCTGTCACATTATGAAATAGATTGTGCTGTACCTTTGAGTGGGCTATACAGGGGCATAGCTTGGTCAGTAGGATTGGGGGGGAGGGTGTAAGCTTCAGATTTCCCAATAATCATGCTGGCATATCATGGTAATATACATTGTCTGAGAAGTAGGACGTGAAGGGGGCTTAATTCGCAGTAGAAAGGGAGAACAGTGTGGATTGTTAGCAGGACTTAAAACAAAATATTTTGAAAAATAACAAAAACATTTTAACAAATTAATAACAGAGAGGAGGGAGAGAGAGTGTGTGTGATTTAGTCTGTGTATGCAGGTAAAAATCCCTGGTGAAATCCGACAGATACCTCACACAATACCTGACTGAAAGCACCTGTACCCAACTATTAACTACAGAATACATTTATTAGAGGGGTGTAACACCCCAAATTCCCCCCTGAAGCTACGCCCCTCAAGCTATATCTTGCACAACTGTCTTTGAATTAAATATTAAATGCAGATTTTGTATCCCTTTGAAGTATCTTTACTGCAATTTTCGCCACTAGAAGAGAAATGAAGGAAACACCCAATTGTGATTTTGCACCATGGTGAATGTATAGAGAAATATTGCACATCCAGGTGGAAGACACTAGGGAACATATTTACCAGAATGGTGGCACAGGGCAGCGCAGCAAGTTACATTGCTGCGTTGCCCTGCGTCTCAAGGGAAGGGCAGGAATGCACAGTATGTATCCATTACGGTGCATTCCTGTCCTTTCCCCCTGAGCAGGCACCGTTTCGGCTGCTACACCATGGTGTAAGGATGCCTGCATTACAGCCGGGAAGGACATCTTCCTTCACAAAAACAGTCCATAGAGGCGTTTTCTTCTTTCTATGTGTCCTGCAAAATGCAGCACACATGGAAAGAGGAAAAAACGAGAAACATATTTTATGTTGTTACGACTCACCTGGGGAAGCCGAAAGATTTTAACACATTCCCAGGTTTGCAAGTCCTTATAAATCTGGGAATGCATAAAAAACCAGGGGAGTTGGGTGGGAACACCAGGCCCGGACTGGCCGTAGCGGGCACCGAGCAATCCCCCGGTGCGCCGCAAGGGAGGGGGCCGGTTTTGAGCCCTTGGGGCCATTTTTGTTACAGGGCCGTTTTTGCAGCATAGCTGCAAAATCAGCCCTGCAACAAAATCGGCTGAAAACTGGCACTAGCAAAGCGCTCGGCGGCACCCCCAAGCCTGAGGGGAGGG
Source organism: Lissotriton vulgaris (assembly GCF_964263255.1). NCBI lineage: Eukaryota > Metazoa > Chordata > Amphibia > Caudata > Salamandridae > Lissotriton > Lissotriton vulgaris. Next base: position 88,050 of record NW_028251998.1, on the reverse strand, counting down.
GGGGCCGGACGAGCACTTTGCCGGGGCCGGTTTGGTTCCCAGTCCGGCCCTGGGGAACACCAACCGCAATGTCCATGGAAAAAACGGGAGGATTCTCTCTGAGTGCGCTATATCGTCGCCCTCTTTATTTGTTGTCTTGTATTAAAAAGGTTAAGTTATGTACCTACACTTATTTAAATTCCCGGCCGCGGTGCTTTTATTGCAGCCGCGGGCCGAGTGCACATTGCAGGCGAATGCCTAGCCTTTTTTAATCATGAGTGGTGGGGCATCAACATAGACAGCATAGGGGGTCTGAATTGTATGTTAGTGTGCATGTCAGGTTGGACGGGTGTCTTCCTACGACGAACTCGACATGCACACTCGAGGTTCTTTCCACCAGCACAATGTTAGTTTGTTTGTTTGTTTTTTTGTACTTGTATAGCGCACAGCTACCCGCAATGGGTTTCCCGGCGCTTGTACGAATACGCAAGGGAACCCTTCCTGGCTTTCCCTGTGAAGTGTCCACTCCTGGGCACCCCCATGGTGAAGACCAGGCATCCCTCGTGTTGCTGATGCCGTTGTGGAGACTAAGCAAGCTATTGCCCAGAGTTGCAGCGTGGGACCCATGATCAGAATAGGCACTGAGGCGAGAATATCCGGTCAGGGGAATTAATGAGCCCGAGACCCGCTGGGGCAGGAATCAAACCCAGGTCCCTGGCCAGAACTCTGCATCGAGGTCTGCCTGCTCTAACCATTGAGCCACACTTCTCCATGCAAAGTTTCTTTACATGGCTTCATAAATATGACTTGGTGATTTGTGTTGTGCATGTACCACATTGCGTGCTGCAAGCATGAACCCAAGGACCTCGTAAATATGCATCTAGAACTCTATTTTCCACAGAGGATAGGCACACTTCATTTTTTAAATAATAGGCTTTTGAGAATTTTGCGAGCTCTGTCTCCCAAGGTTTATGCATGTTTCGTTATTGAGGGTCCTGCAAACTTTGATGATTATTTGATCAACTGCAGTAGCATATGTATTAAACAAGTACTTTGTTATCTTTGTCTGCCCCCCACTCTCCCATTATCTAACACCTCTTTCCTTCTTTACAAATCACTTTTTTTAAACAGTCCTTCTACTTTTTTCTTCTCTGCTTCTTTTAGTGAGTGCAGATAGCATTCCCATTCATCCTCCTACGAGGGCCTAACAAAGATTTTCACAGTGTAAATACCTCTCTACAGGCTTTAACCAGTATAACGACAATCCACGCCTGGCTTAAACATAAGCTTTTTACACTACATAAATCAGACCTCTTGCCTTTTCATACATTTACATAATAGGCAGATCAGACCTACGGCCTCTAACATAACATTCCCCACAGAACCAATCGGGTCTTGAGACCTTATCATTGGCTTGTCACCACAAACATCTCACGACTCCTGTATTGAGGACCCAACGTGGACTTTCAGAGTGCACATTTTTAACCTCCAGGGTTTTTTAGAGGGGAGAAACAAAAACCAAAACCCTTTCTTCCTATCGTAATCTGTGAGATTCCATATAACAAAATCCTGTCTACAGGCTTTAACACAGCAGAATAATATAATAGCTCCACCGTAAAGACCTATAAGCTTTTGCATACGTTTCTCATAATCAATACGTTTGGATTACTGCCCTTGTTGTAACTTTTCATAAAAAATGGATCAGACCTACTGCATTTGATATAACGTTTGCCAATGAGGCTTAACGCCTTTATCACCGGCTATTCCCCATAACCAACTCAGACTTACTACACTAAGCATATACTTTCCCACAAGGAAGCCATCTGGCATGCAGTCATAGATTGCAGAACCCCCAAGAGCGAAATGTGCAGGTAGCTGGGCAAACAACTTCAGTTAGCAAACGTTGACAGTTAACAACGTTAATACGGAATATGACACAGCGATTCTTCTACCCACAAGCTTTGTCAGAGGGAATAAACAACAAGAAACCTTTGCAAAATACGGTCACCTGTGAGCTTGCACGTTACATAATCCATGTCCACAGGCGTTAGTACAGAGAAATGACACCATTGAAGGAATACTGCCTTTAATATATGCTTATTACAATAAATGAATGAGGCTTACTGGCTTTGTCATAATAAACAGATTCTTGATTGTTGGCTTGTGGTCATAACCAACGCAGGCCTACTGTATAGCGCATACGCTTTCCCACAAAGCAAAAAGTACAAGGCAAACACTCTTTTTCAGGGGAAGCGCCAGCTTCTGTCTAATCAAAACATTGGAGAGAGATAGAACAACTTGTGGGTAAAGACTAACCCCCTTTCTAAGTGTTATGTCATCAAACCCTTCTTCTGTTGGTAGTAGAAGGAGAGTGACATCTGCACTGTCGAACTAGACTTAAGAAAGGGAAGGAACTTATTTGCCCATGCAATTCACATGGACATCACACGCAGTGACATCATAGGAAGTGATGTCTCAACCCCAGAAATGTCCCTCATTTACAATAGAACTGCCTATTTTACAGTCGAAGCTGAAAAACAGTCTACAAGAATATACGACTGTAAATAATCGTGCCCAATAAATATTTTGATATATCTAAACTTGTCATGCATGCATATCTACTTGTTGTTTGTAAAACAGTGAGTGAGTCTGTGTTTAAAGCATTATCCTTGGGTTTATAAACATTGAATCATATGCATAGTATAAAATAGTGGAAAAGTGTACATACTTGATGAGCAAATAGATGCACATTGATGAATGCAAATATTGATTAATTAGCTTTGTGCTCTTAAAATTGTCATTTATATTCCAGGTTGGTTTCAAGGATAACATACTAAGTTAAATGCAAATTTTTGTGATAGATAATAAACGAGAGTTGGTGCATGAGGATGTGATCATCTGAAGTTGCCTCCTGATAGCAAGAGCAATCTTCAAATTAACGTAATCACACAAATTATGATAATACATTTTTTATTGGCAGGTTAATGTTTTATACATCACATGTACATTGCTTACCCATCAATGTGTAAAGGAGCTTATAAAAGGCTCACTCTGCACGCTGCTGTTCAAACAGACATGTAAAACTTGGTAGCTACTTTTTAAATTGTTTTTATAAAATAAGAAAGATGTGTTGGATGCATTTTTTGCATCCACCTATAGACATGTTTGGTGGTCATTAAGACCTCATATCATCAGTTCTTCAAAAACGTATAATCAGAGGTACAGGCAGAGAGTGGTCTTTGGGCCAACCCTCTTCAGCCATTGGCTGTCATGTGTTGTTTTCAGGAGTAGCCATTGTCTGGATGGGCTACCCATCCACGTCATTGCATTTCATGGATGGTTACATTTTTCCATTTTGGCGATTGGATATCAAATAATCCTGCTGATAAACTGCAGGTCCAACTCGACCTGCAGCTTTTAATTGAATTAGTGGTTGTTCTGTGATGTATTTATTTTACAAAACCAATTTTTTTTTTAATTTCTGGTTTATGGCTGTTTTGTTATGGAAATGCTTGCTATTTGGGTGCCCTGGCTTATTATAAAGAGACAGAAAGCAGTATTACTAAATCACCCTGGCACATTTATTGGTTTTACTTTGCTGGCATGATAACTATCACGAAGTCATGAGCTACAAAAATATAATAGTTAAGTAACTATTTATTAAGTACTAAAACTGGAGCGAAGTCATCCCAAGCCAGCCTGGGTATATCTGCCAAGCGCAGAGCTCCCCCACTCCAAAGCAAGTCCAGACATTACCAACTTCAGCTCTTAAAGACAAACCCCCAAGACACACCATACAACATAGTCTCTTCCCTACACTATACAATAAATACAAAACAATATACAAATATAGAAGAATAACAAAAAAGAAGAAAAATGTATTGTTAATACATGCATGATTTTACACATAACGCAAACCTAGGTAACATGATAACGCAGAAATACTGGTGTTCTTCGATTCCTATCACTTCTTGCCCTCACACTACTCAGGTTTGTGTTTAGCATGTATCTAGAATCTCCACCACCCAGGGAGACCACATCTTCAGCCCTATTTGACGATCATCTCACTACATTATCTGACATTAACATGAAACCACTGCATTCCTTCTATTTTGCAACCAGACACTCACCACCACTGTGGTAAAGTGCAACCATTCTATTCCTCCAGATCTCACCATTCTCAAGAACAACAGGACACTGATACACATCGTTAACTCTTAAAGGCTTTTCCTACACGCAACACCTGCGGATCTCCCTGCGACAGCCATAGCCCTTGGCTATTCATATAAAAATTCGTTTTGATTCCTTGTCCTGAGACCTCCTTTAATTAGCAATGCAAGCATGGGTCTGGCCAGCGGATCCATCATGCTTTATACAAATCTGAAGACCCGTGTGAAAATGGGTGAAATCATCTCGGGTAGTCATAAGGAGAGCAGGGGCACATGCCAGGGATGCCCATTATCGTGTTGGCACTTGAACCGGTAGCAAATATGCTCTTACAGGGGACTCAGTGTAACGAGCTGAAGGTTATTGGAACCCAACTTTACCTCTCCATGTATGAGGGTGAGATCCTGATATACATATGAGGCACTACAGAAAACATACAAGGAGTCGTTGGAACAATTTGGGATACTTTCTGGACTAAGAGTCCACTGGAATAAGTCCTGCATGTACCCTCTAATAGCGACGGGGAGAGGGGCTGCTCCGGAAGCTCTGGGGGATGCTCTAAGATAGCCATCATGAATAAATATCAAAACAAAAAGGGGGAGAGTAGAGGTAGGCAAAGAGGGGACCCGTCCTCCACGGCACTATACAGATAATCAAGAAAGGTCCATTAGGCATGAGGGAAAAGGTTTTTTTTTCTTCTTGCAGGAACACGGTTCAAAAAAAACCTCACCCACCTGGGTATCCCCTTGGCGGAATGCTACTACCCCAGTAGCAACCACTGATATACATAAACAGCGGACATGCCACACGAGCACCAGGAGAGAGTGGGTAAAAGAGAGAGGAAAGGGATTAAGAAACAACACCCTGTCTGGCTTCTTCTGGTACTATTCAAATGGCATAGAACTCAAACTGCACCTAAAAGGAAAGACCAAAATCCTTAAAATGATCAATGCCTCTTTGCACATACATATACAAGCCCCTCACAACGATGCAAAACAGAAGGCTTCTTACCAGTTCATTGAGCCGTGTTCTCGGGAATCCAGAACATCCATATATCCAATGGACGACAATGCCTCTCTCCAATTGAGCAATAAGGTATGAGGGAAAAAGCCACAGGCATAAAAAACCCTCACCACAAAGAACTACACAATACATGCTAGATTCCCGAAAATATAAAGAAAATAGTGGCCACTATGCACACAGGAAACACAATCAAAGAGAGAGTGAGCAACTGCTGGCTACAGCCGCCAAGTCCTGTACCACTTAGTGCTATTTTAGTAGCTCAAAATGTATCCAAAGGCCTATTAAGAAAATAGGTCAAAATGCTGGATTATGCTAGAGAGAATTACACTAGTTACACCCACCCTATATAAGGTCTCGTAGAGGGCTAAACCATGCTCTCCTGTCTATCAGCCAATAAGATGAGATTCTTCACGTCCTGTAACATAGTCTGCTTTCATGTTCTTCTCTCACTCTTTTCAGCACCATCACCTCAAGACACAGCATAATTTACCAATGTCACAGCACCCTCACTCTCCCTTGCAAGTACAGCAGAACCAATGACCAGATGCCAAACAACTGAAAGGCGAGATAAACTATATGCTTGACAATTCCTCTATCCTAGAATATGGTCACGAGTATAATAATATTCTTGTAATTTAGCCGCCAACCTTGCTAGTTTAGCTGACTTTCTACCAGCACCACCAGGGAGTAAAATCTTTATTAAGGATTATTGGTCTGTTTGAAGCACAAATTTTGTCTCCCACAAGTAGGTCCTGAAATACTCTGCAACCCAATCATCTGCTAATGCCTCCCGTTCGCTGACCGAATAGTACCGTTCTGTGTTGATTAGCATCCTTGAGGCACAGTTCTTTCATTGCATCCATGCAACTGTGACAGAACTGCACCAATGCCTGTGGCACTGGCATCAACAGTAAGCACAAAATTTAAATGAGTATCAAAGGGTGCTAATATTCCACAAAACATTTCTGTTGTATATCTCGCCACACAGAATTTCACCCTTTCCTCAATTAGGTTCTCAAACATTCTGTCTTATCAGCAAATTTGTCCACAAATTAAAAGTAATATTCAATGAGTCCCATAAAGGACCGTAACCGATCTTTATCAGTGAAAGCTGCTGCCAGCTTTATTAAAGGCCACAGATTTTGTTTTTGGTTTGACAGCTTCCCCCTGCTATGGTGCAATTTAAGTACTCAATCGATTCAGCAATGAACTTTCACTTTTCCTGCCTGAGAATGAATCCTGCCGCTTTTAATCCACACAAAGCTTGCCTGAGTACCAAGTTATATTGTTCTTCTGTCTCACCAAACACCAAAATATCATCCAGAAAATACAGATTGTCTTCTTAAAATGTCTGACATAATTCTCTGAAAATACACTTACCGCAGAGGACAGCCAAACAGCATATGTGTGAACTGCAATGTAATCATAATGAAAGTCGTTAAAAGTTTAAATTCAACATGTAATTTGATTAGGTGATAAGCATTTTTCAAATAAAGTTTCAAAAAATGCATACCACCTGCTAACAACAGTATTAAGTAATTTATCTTTGCTAGCGAATATGGACCCAAAATAACATTTTGATTCAAAGCTTTATGGTCTACACAAAACTTAAAACGGCCATCAGCTTTTTCAGTAATGAGCACTGGTGCTATCCAACTTGAAGTCTCAATAGGCTGTGTGACTCCATTTGAGATCATATTGTCAATCATCTCGTTGACAAGCAACTAAAGGAATACTCCTAACTTTAAGCTGAATATAAATGTTACTGGGTTGTAGCAACATTTTATGAACATATCCTTTTAATTGTCCCAAACCATCTCTGAAAACTTCATGAGCCTCTTTAAGAAATCAGATAACAAAATCTCTTCTACTACCATCACCTGATTAGGCGGCCTGGATGAATGCCAGAATTTAGGTCATACTGATGCATCCAACCAAAAATGGATGGACCATCTTTTGCCACAAATACCTTGTCCTTTATCTCCCTATAATCAAATTTTCTATTAGAGAGCATGAAGCCATTCAGATCAATGGCCTCCCTCGATACCCACCCAGATTGGTGTTTTGAGTTAGTAGTCGGCCAATGACACAAAACCATAGTTTCTGAGATAATGATATTCATGGAACCCAAATCCACTATAAATTCCGCAGCTTCACCATTCACCACAAACTGTGCTTTAGGCCCACATGTCTTCTCCAATTCCTGTTGCTCACAACACACACTTAAAATTCTATCAGTATGTAGACCCTCCAGAATTTCCTCACCATCAGCTGCCACCCTCGCATTGCCCCATTCTTTGCACACATTAGCAAAATAGCCTCTACTGCCACACTTCCTGCAATCTCCATTTATTGCTGTACAAGTTTTAGACGTTAAGAGTAAGGGGTCCCAGTGAAAGAGAGAGCATGTAATTACATAAATTATTAGAATAATGCTAATCAACAAGGAAAAAATACCCCTATAATGTTTTAATCACATTATAGGAAAAGAGCAATATTACACATTCACAAAGCGTACACAATTGTAGTGGTATAGGTGCCCCTGGGGGTGGAGGGGAAGTGATATAGTGAAGGTAGGGTGGGGGGAGGGTTTAGTGACAATAAAAGCGCGATATTGATCAGATAGTAGTAATAAAAATTCCAATGTTCAGTAGTAGGCAAAATAAACGGTTAATCAATGTCACAGTTTCACAAAACATGCCCCAATGTCCATTTTATGCAAGAATAGTGGGTTGAGCGGGGCTGTTGGAGGGTAGGGATGTATGTCGACGTTTCGACCCTTGGAAAGCAGGATTGGTCGGATTCCTTGCACATGGGTCTTCTTCAGGACGGGCGGTATAATAGGGGCAGCCAACCTAGTATTAAAAGGATTATTTAATTAATTATATACTGGATAAGTCTATTTGTCTGGTCTAGGTGGGTAGGGTAAACAATAGACGTACCTGCGTACATCAGATTGGGGATGGAGTTATTCCAGAAAAAGGTCCATGACATTGGTTCAAAACCTTAAGAAAAATCATAATTACACCCATTAGAAATATAATTATCTGATTAAATCTACCAACTTAATAAAATAGGGTATTCACATAACTATGGTTGAACGTGAATTACTATCCTACTCTGAAGATTACATTGACAAGCTTCTTGAGGATCCAAACCATAATTTTTTGACAACTGATGTGCCTACCTTAGACTTCAGTCTAAAGGACAAAATCCAACGGCTAGAACGCCTTGAAAAGAAATTGATCCGCACCCGCTGGCACGGACATCTGCTCACAAAATACCTTAAGGAAAACATCATTCCGATTGGCCTACAGATAAAAATCGAACCTGCCATCTTTGTTGAGGTTCCTAAATTCAGGGAAGGTTTCAGTCACATATCCAACAACTGTTCCCGCCACTGGATGGTGCTTGGGATAGAAACAGCTGCCCAACAGATCCAAGTACTGACTAGTGAAATCAAGTCACTCCGCGCAGAGATCGCCGCAGATGCTAATTTGGAAGGAGCAAAAGAAACATTGAATAATCTGGAAGCCACTCTAAAGGACTTTGACCTCACCACTCAAAATCGAAAATTAGAGAAACTTGCCAGAGACATAAGACTATATGACAAAAAGAAAACCTACCCCTACCTTCAAGACGACTATTATAAACAGGACCAACAAGGTAGATTTACTAACAGAGGGCGAGGCAGTTTCCGTGGCAGAAGGAACTACACAACCTTCTCGGATTCCTCATATAGTTCCGAAGGCGAACAGGAATTTGCTGGCCCTAGTCGCCAATATAACTACCCGAACTACGGTTATCAGTCACCACAATATCAACCTTTTTTAGGTCAACGACCCGCACCATGGCGCCCCCGAGAGGCAGAGGGAACTTCTCCAACAGAGGCCAACCCCGTGGACAGAACCAGAACAACACCAACTGGGACACCGGACGAGGCCAAACGTCCAAACAGGTTCATTTTCAGCAGGAACAGCACGGAGAGAGAACCACTCGGAACAAAACATACCGCTGGTAATACAAACATCTATTATGAACACTGTGGTGAATATATCGGACTACACCCTGAACGAACAGGAAATACGTGCATTAAGCAAAGGACTGTCATATGTCCCAACCAATAGACCTGACCCATTCACAGTTCGCACCGAACTGTATAAATTTTTCCGAAAAGTCAGACTTAAGTACTTCTTTAGAAATGCGGGCCCACACACGAATCCATCCTGTACAGGTTTGAGGACCTCTTCCACGTTTGTTCCACCGTCCTGCACCATGACCAATAAAATTCTGGCATATGAGGCAGTCGTATGGAGGGATGTAAATTCAACTCTAATGAACCATACCTACACCAGGTACAATACTAGTAAGACTGAAAAGGATGCTCTCCAATCATTGGCCAAGAACAGAGAGGTTGTGATTAAACCTGCTGATAAAGGCGGTGCCATTGTGATCCAGGATATTAAGAAGTACGAGTCTGAAATTCAACGACAACTGATGGATGGGACCAGTTATCAAAAACTACGCTCGGATCCCTCACAAGCAATAGCACGTGAAGTCTTGGAAATCACACAACTTGGACTGGAACTCGGTTTTTTATCGAAACACGAATTTGAATATCTCAACCAACCTCACCCACGTCTAGCCACGATATATACTCTTCCTAAAATTCATAAGGATATGTCCAATCCACCTGGACGCCCGATTGTCTCGGGTTGTGGCTCGATATTAGAACCACTTGGAAGATATATTGATTTTTTCTTAAAACCACTGGCGGAGGCTACCCAAACATATTTAAGGGATACTCTACAAACTATAAATCTAGTTGAAACGTTACCCTTTGACCCTGTGCAACAATTACTAGTTACCTGTGACGTAGTATCTCTGTATACATCCATCCCACAAGAAGAAGCGTTAGCAGTCATCATGAGATACTTGGAATCTAGACTAGCACCCATGCGAGTGCCATCCGAATTCATCATATCCCTACTCCGGGTCGCAATGACAAAGAACTTCTTTACCTTTAAAAATGACTTCTTTCTTCAAACTCAGGGTGTGGCAATGGGGGCTCCTTTTGCCCCGGACGTAGCCATTCTATATATGGCAGCCTTTGAGGATAACAACATACTAAACACCAACAATCCCTTTCATAACCACCTTAACATCTGGGTTCGTTACATAGACGACATTCTAATAATTTGGAACGGTGATTCTGCCACACTTAATGAATTTCATCAATGGCTGAACCAGCAATCACCTCACCTACAATTCACCATCCAATCTGACAATCACAGTATAGACTTTCTGGATACCACCATTTACCATCATCAGGGCCAACTTCTAACTACACTGTACAGAAAACCATCTGAGAGGAACTCCCTACTTCAATACAATAGTCACCATCCTCGGGCCCTCCGAGATAACCTCCCATTTGGTCAGTTTTTACGTGTTCGTAGAAACTGCTCCACCAAAGAACATTACTTTCAACAGTCTGAAGAATTAGCTGAGCGTTTGAAAGCCCGCGGCTACCCAAAAAGACTCGTGACCAAAGCTCAAAAAAGAGCTTGGTTCTACCCACGAGAAGAACTCTTAAAGACTAAAGATCCTACCGACACTCAGCAAGATCGGATTGTATGCGTGACGACCTTTTCAACCAAGAGCAACCTAATTAAAAAGATTGTTAATCATCACTGGCAACTGGTTGCAGACGACATCCAGCACCCTGGCACCCCGCTACATGCCTTCAAAAAATCTAGAAGCGTAAAAGACTATGTAGTACGCTCGCTCCTTCCAACCAGGGAAGACCCCACCATTAGATCACTTTGGAATCTCCAGCCTATCACAGGCCACTTCAAATGCGGCCAATGTAAAGCCTGTGATAGTTGTATACAAACTAAAGAATTTTTACATAACCAGAACAAAATCCAACTGAAATCTCTAAGCAACTGCAACACCCCCACAGTGATCTATGCGATTGTATGCCCCTGCAACCTCATCTATATTGGGCAAACCAAACAAAAAATCAAACAACGTGTTCTGCAACATATGAGCCGCATTAGATGTGAAGTGGCCGGTGCCCCATTAGTCGACCACTTCAGATCAGCCCAACATCCACCTGAGAGTCTTAAATGGGTTGTGATCGAGAAAATCAATCTTGGCCCCAGGGGAGGTAACATATCCAACATACTCAACGTCAGGGAATTAAAGTGGATGTTTTATTTCGACTCTATAAATTCAGGTCTCAACGAACATGACAGTTCTTTTTCACAGCTTGCCACCTTAGTTTAAAATGTATCACTATTGTCCTTATGATGTTCACGGACCAAGATAACCATCTACTGTGATATATATGCAAATTGCAACTGCCTATACCGTCGTGTGACAGGTACGCAGTACACTCTTTATGACATATTATCAATTGCCATACAACAAACAGGCGGGTATGCTACCTCTGTTGATTTATATGCGATGTCCACATAACTATCATTGAATTATTTTTGATATAAACTGCCTTTACCATCGTGTGATAGGTACGCAGTTCTGTACCATTAATATCATTTCCATTCCCCTTTGGGATGTATTAGCGGACTCACTGTCCCCTAAATTATTATTGATACAAACTGCCTCTACCATTGTGTGACTGGTACGCAGTAATGTACCATTAATATCATTACCATTACCCTTTGGGATGTTTCAGCGGACCCACATCGCATGCTCGTAACCCTCATCGTGGTTGCCTCTACCCATCCCAACCGACTGTTCAAAACCATCAGACTAATATGTCCAACCACCATTTAGCTCCAACAATGAATCCTTTTAATTACCGAACACGTAGAACTATTCATCTCTACGATAGTTTATCGTATCACGTTACCATGGTAACGGACGATCCCCGGGAGTCTTTCCTCACTGTCCATCCCACGTGACCCCGGTTACTATAACAACCAGAGTATCAGGAAGTTCCCCGCCCGCGAGGAACCCGAGTTAGACGCCGAGCTTTGAGCCGACCGGTAAGCCCATCTAACCACCGGTGTTACTATAGAACTATACAATCATTCTCCCGCGCTAACCCACTATAATGACGCCTCATTGTGTTCTCCTTGCCCCACAGAAACCGCGCCTGATTTATTCAGCAACCCTTCTCAAATTACATAATACACCAGCGGACTTTCAAGCCATTCGGTAAGCTCCGCCCCGGTTTAAATCTTTAATCGAGTCTTGGCTATACACGGTCCAATCCTAAGTGTTGTTTCCCCTTTTGGATAGATTGGTCGAGTGGCTCTCCGTCCAGCACTAGGACCCAACAGGGAATCTGGACTTTACCTTATTAGTAAGTCCCCTGGCATTTTCTTTTATTAAGTTGGTAGATTTAATCAGATAATTATATTTCTAATGGATGTAATTATGATTTTTCTTAAGGTTTTGAACCAATGTCATGGACCTTTTTCTGGAATAACTCCATCCCCAATCGGATGTACGCAGGTACGTCTATTGTTTACCCTACCCACCTAGACCAGACAAATAGACTTGTCCAGTATATAATTAATTAAATAATCCTTTTAATACTAGGTTGGCTGCCCCTATTATACCGCCCGTCCTGAAGAAGACCCATGTGCAAGGAATCCGACCAATCCTGCTTTCCAAGGGTCGAAACGTCGACATACATCCCTACCCTCCAACAGCCCCGCTCAACCCACTATTCTTGCATAAAATGGACATTGGGGCATGTTTTGTGAAACTGTGACATTGATTAACCGTTTATTTTGCCTACTACTGAACATTGGAATTTTTATTACTACTATCTGATCAATATCGCGCTTTTATTGTCACTAAACCCTCCCCCCACCCTACCTTCACTATATCACTTCCCCTCCACCCCCAGGGGCACCTATACCACTACAATTGTGTACGCTTTGTGAATGTGTAATATTGCTCTTTTCCTATAATGTGATTAAAACATTATAGGGGTATTTTTTCCTTGTTGATTAGCATTATTCTAATAATTTATGTAATTACATGCTCTCTCTTTCACTGGGACCCCTTACTCTTAACGTTAGCTACCCAGGTCCCAGCGACTTCTTTGGGTTAACCCTGTTCTTACTTAACGTACAAGTTTTAGAGTCATAATTGTGAAAGCCACTACCACATCGATTAAAATCTTTGACTTTCTGTCTGTTCCTGAATTCACCACTGCCCCCACATTCACAATGATACTCGTGCTCTTGGCTACACTTGAAATATCACAACTATTTTTGTCTTTTTTCCCATCTCCTCCATACACAATTCTGAATGATCAACAACTTTGCCTATATCAATAGTATCTTTAAGTAATGGATTCTTTGCTGGCCAGTGACCTACCAGCATTCCTTTGCTTCTACATTGAACTATCAACTGATTTCAAACCATCAATCATGACACCAAGCTGAAAATTTCATGGAAAGCTCTTTAAGGCTTGGAAAAAACTAATCAACACATTCATTTTCGTTCTGCAGCTGTGTATAGAATTTATGTCTAACATTACTAAATTGACCTCCTTCGCAAACTTAGGGGGTCATTAAGATGGTGGACTGGTGATTGGGACCGCCCGCTATAAGGGCGGGGGTCCCGTGGGGGGGTATTAGGATGCGCCCACCACTGTGGCGGGCGCATCCAGCATTTTTAGCATTGTGGCGGGCGGTGCTCTCAGCAACGCCCACCACAATGCTAAAAATGCACGTAAAATGCACCCTCAAGAACAACAATAACACCAACTCCACCACCCTGATCGACAACCTAGCCAACCTTGGACACAGACAACTCATCACAACACCCACCCACTCCGCCGGTCACACGCTTGACCCCATCTTCTCCGCAAGTCACCATGTCTCCTTCAACCACACCACCAAACTCCACTGGACTGACCATCGCTGCATCCACCTCACCTTCAAGAAACCCACCACCGCACCCAACAGATGCCTCGCCGCTGCTGAAGCAAAGTCACCGAAGACCAGCTAACCACCACCCTCGCCCAGAGCCCACCCGCCAACCCCACGGACCCCATCGACCCTGACACCGCCGCCCGCAACCTCAGACAGTGGATCAAAGACTGCGCCAACACCCTCGCCCCGATCAAGAAACCCTCCAACAGTCACACCCACAAGAAAGCCAGCTGGTTCACTGAAGACCTCCGGGCCTCCAAGCAAACCTGCCGAAAGCTGGAGAAGATCTGGCTCTGTGAACGAACACCAAACAGCCACACAGCCCACAAGAATGCCACCCACAGACACCATCAACTCATCAGATCTGCCAAAAGGGCCTCCTTCAAAAACTGCCTAGACAACAACGAGCACAACAGCAAAGAGGTCTTCAACATCATGAAGGAACTCTCCAACCCCAGCTCCAATAGCAACGTCATCCCACCCTCGCAAGACCTGTGTGACTCGCTGGCCACCTTCTTCCATCGCAAGATCCCAGACATCCACGACAGCTTCAACGCCATGACCACCACGACCGCCACGACAACCACTGAGACCTCCTCCCCCATGACCACCATCCACTCCAACCGCCTGCTCTCCTGGACCAACATCAACGACGACAACACCATCAAGATCATGAACACCATCCACTCCGGATCTCCGTCGAACCCATGCCCACGCCACATCTTCAACAAAGCCAGCACATCCGTGGCACCCTATCTCCGAAAATTCATCAGCACCTCCTTCGAGACAGCAATCTTCTTGGAGAGCTGGCGGACCCCAAGGAACTCAAGAACTTCCGCCCATCTCCCTGCTCCCGTTTCCGGCAAAGCGAATCGAGAAGCCCGTCAACGAACAACTGACCCGCTACCTCAAGGAGAACAACATCCTGGACCCTTCCAAGTCCGGGTTCCACAGCAACCACACCGCTGAGACTGCCCTCATCGCCGCCAGCGATGACATCAAGTCCCTGCTGGACAACAGAGAAACGGCGGCCCTCATCCTCCTGGACCTGTCAGCTGCCTTCAACATGGTCTGCCACCACACACTACGAACATGCCTCCAGCGCCGGGATCCAAGAGAAGGCCCTGGACTGAACCACCTCCTTCCTCTCCGGCAGAACACAGAGCGTCCGCCTTCTCCCCTTCTGCTCCGAAGCCACCAAGATCATTTGTGGCGTACCCCAGGGCTCATCCCTCAGCCCAACTCTGTTTAACATCTACATGGCACTGCTCGCCCACATCACCCGTCGGCACGGCCTCAACATCATCTCCTACGCCGATGACACCCAGCTGATCCTCTCCCTCACCAAGGACCCCCACACCGCCAAAACCAACCCTCACAAAGAAATGAAGGCCATCGCTGAATGGATGAGGAACAGCCGACTGAAGCCGAACTCGGACAAGACGGAGGTCCTCATCCTCGGATCCACCCCTTCGGCCTGGGACGACTCCTGGTGGCCGACCGCACTGGGAACCGCTCCAACACCCACCGACCATGCACGCAACCTAGGGGTCATCCTCGACTCCACCCTCTCCATGACTAAACAGTTCAACGCCGTCTCCTTCTCCTCCTGCTTCAACACCCTCTGCATGCTCTGCAGGATCTACAAGTGGATCCCCACTGAAACGAGAAGAATGGTCACCCAGCAGGTTGGACTACGAAAATGTCCTCTACGCAGGAGCCTCTGCCAAACTCCTGAGATGGCTCCAACGCATCCAGAACGCCTCTGCACGCCTGATCCTCGACATCCCTCGCCACAGTCACATCACACCCCACCTGAGAGACCTGCACTGGCTCCCGGTCAACAAGAGGATAACCTTCAAGCTCCTCACCCATGCACACAAGGCACTCCACAACACCAGACCAACGTACCTCTACAGACGACTCAGCTTCTACACCCCCACCCGCCAGCTCCGTTCCACCGACCTCGCCCTCGCCACAGTCTCCCGCTTCAGAAGAGCGACCTCCGGTGGCAGATCGTTTTCCCACCTCGCCGCCAAGACCTGGAACACCCTCTCCATCCACCTACAGGAGACCCAAGACCTGCTGACCTTCAGAAAACTCCTCAAGACCTGGCTTTTAGAACAGTAGCAGCATTCCCCACCCTAGCGCCTTGAGACCCTCACGGGTGAGTAGTGCGCTCTGCAAATAATATGATTGATTGATTGATTGATTACACAGCTGGCATAAATAGTAAACTTAATTGATTTGGGAACAAAAATACAGCTTGCTGCCAAAGATAATTCCAAGACTTATAGCCAAATCTACAGGAGCAGGAAGGTGTCCTAACTCACCAGGCCTTCACCTACAAGACCAAATAAAGGCAAGACAGCAAAAATCAATATCAAAGTTTTGTGTCCGTTTTGCTTAATGGGATAGTTGAAATCTATAAGGCAACCTCATACATACATCGCTTAAAGCTATTGGTGACAGAGTAGGTGTCCTCATTGAAAGAAATGCAAAATTTGGTATCTGCTTATAATCCCAGTTCAACCTCAAAAGATCAATTGAACCTGGCCAAAAGGGATAAATAAATATTAA
The DNA here is from genome assembly GCF_964263255.1 of Lissotriton vulgaris. Lineage (NCBI taxonomy): Eukaryota > Metazoa > Chordata > Amphibia > Caudata > Salamandridae > Lissotriton > Lissotriton vulgaris. Next base: position 71,383 of record NW_028251998.1, on the reverse strand, counting down.
ATAATGTTCGGCTTATTCCTCAAAACAGATCTTTCTACAGAGTATGCACAGGTCTACACAGATCTACACATTGTACGTTAATCCAGAGAAAGTCAAAAACATTTTCAAATCATAATTTATTGCTTGACAACATGTGAAGTTACACTGCATTATGGTTTTGTTTCTTTTGGTTTGCTTAAGGGTTTGGTGGCCAGGCTTGTTGTTGCAAGATTGCTGTGTTTGACCCCCACTTTCTTCCATCCAGGCTATACATTGGATACAAAAGTAGTTAGATTGTCTGTGAGATGAGGGTCCTCGCACTGAAAAAGAGCCCTCTGCTTCTCAAAGTGCACTGAATGTGCTACTACTCCAAGGCGTAGGTGGGATGATTCACCAAGGTCGCCCATAAGCGAGTTCTGGCTTAAGAATGGCTGCCAGAATCCAACTGATTCTCTCTTTTCCAGCACTGCCCTCTCCCAGCATTAAGGTGCCCTGAAGGAGGAATGGGTTTTTTTAATGTAAAGAAGTAACATTGAAACATGGATATGCCAAACGCAGATTTCGTCAGTGGAGTTTTGTAAAGTTGAAAAATGCTGCTCATTGTTAAGTTTGCAAAGTCTCCCAACTTAACAAAACACTGCTCGTGGTGACAAAAGTTCCCAAAGCAAATGTTATAGGTACAGCCTCAGGCGGAGACAGAAGATGTGAGTATTTACATACTTTACATTAGAGGCAGTCATAGGCGGCAATGTCATCACTTAGATCATATATACCTTACAGAAACAGTATCGACAGCAAGAGGACATGGACGGCCATCCTGAAGTCGCCTAGAAGAAAAAGTAGGAACCATGATGTGTCTTGACCTGGCCAGAGAGCAGAGGAGTGTTATGGTGAAGGGAGTTGTCACAATGCAACTTTGGTATAACTCAGGGTAAAAGCTATTGTTGATAGCATTTGGAATGCACTAATGGGTTTAATAAAACAGGAGGCAAAGAGACAGCCCGAGAGTTTGCACTTGGTGGATACAGTCTCAGATTAGTAAGGGATGGTGGAGAGAAGCTCGATGTTGAGAGACAGCTGACTTCAGAACGGCTTGAGGTCTGCAACATATTTTGGAGGTTGTGTATCAGGACATTGTTAGCAGGAATATAATCTGTTTAGATATTGTGTCCTGAATATTTATAAAAATAACATCACCAATGGAGGTACATTTTCTATAATTAAGTCGAATGCGGTATTATTTCCAAATAATATTTAGGACACAATACTTCTGTGAGATGATATTTTGTTTACAAAATTTCAGTTTGGGGAGAAGACAGCCAGAGTTCCACAGAGCTTTTTATTTTGATGAAAAGATAAGCTAAGTTGAAAGTTTAGGATATTTCATCAAGAACATTGAAGAGCTAAGTTTTATAGATTTCAAAAATTCTGTTAACCTTAAAAGGAGTGAGGTAGGACATGGAGATTTTCTCTCAGGGCATTTGCCTTCTTTTCAAAGTTGCAGATCAAACTGATACACTCTTTACTCTTGTTGGCCTGGCATGGTGTTTTTTTATGGAGGGCAGTGGGGAGCCAGGAAGATAGGGATTGGTTAAGGGAGGTCAAGCTGACATTGGAAGTGGGTGTGTGATTTTCTGGAAGGTATCTTGTATCTTGTAATACAGCAATTTCTCGGTCATGCTTACAGTTTCAGTGCATTTTATTTTTTTTCTTTTGAAGGAAATTTATTTAGGATGTGATGGGTGCAAACGTCCAGTATGGGCTATCACAAATGAGTAGGCTTAAGTGTGGGGTGTTGGTGTATCCCTTAGTAGGGATTTTACCAAAATAATAGGATTTTGTATATGCTGAATGAATGTCTGCCACCAGACGCTCACAATAAATGTATAATGCTGGTGGTCCTTAGAATCACCTCATGGGGAGAGATATATATTACTTGATACTATGAATAATTCACTCTCCCTAAACATAGTCCTATCAAGATAGAACAGGCATAAACATCAATAAATGTCAGGAAAGCAGTTCCCAACAGTAAGCACATCAATTTACACAGCAGACAGGCTTGTGGGTAGTTATTCACCACTTGCACATCCTAGCATAGCAGAGAGGCTAGAAATGGTAGAGAGTACCATTACACGATTGTGGGGTTTACAGAGAAAAAAAGATGTGCTGTAACTTGCATGAGGTTGGCCCCCAGTGAGCAAAATACAGTGGACGGATTGGTGCTCAGAGTAGTTCAATTGCTGAGATTAATTCAAGCACAGCACCCATCACCTTTTTGTTTTTCTCAGTGAGATGTCCTAGGTGGAAAGGGTGCACTTAGACGTGGGTACTGTTGGAGCTGTAGCACAGAAATAAGCTACATTTCATAGACGAGGCCCAGCAAGGCTGGGATTGGTTGTAATTCCCATTCAGAGGACAGATGGCCAGGAAGTTTGAGCTTGGTTGTTCCTGTGGGACCCTGGGTCAAGGCTGATTTGTCTAAAGTTGGTAACTCTCTTTAGTGACAAAATGTCAATGGACTGTTATGCAGCCCAGATATACATCAGCAGCTCAGAATATTCTAAACATTCCATCCATCATTTTTCTTTTTATGAGCATGATGCAGAACTTATCTATCTCAATATAAATGGATCACGTCACTGAAAAATATTCCTTGGTGATGTTGTGTCACTGTTGGGGAAGAGCAGTGTTTTGATGACGTACCTTGAAGTCAAAGGGTCATGGTCGTGCTCTCATGTGGTAAGAGACTCTCACCCCTTCCAGTGTGTTTGGAAACAGGGATGGTGAGATGAATGACCCGGGTAGGCCAGTCTTCTTTTATCAGTATTTGAGGCAATCATGTTGCAAAGTTATAGCGGCGCAGTTCATATGAGGCACACATGTATGTGGCAAATAATCTTGATTTTTATTCTGGCTCAAGTTTGGAGCAGAGTTTTTATAGGATGGCAAAGATTGGGCATTTTTGTTTGGACTCATTCCAAGACATGCCATGGCATTTTAGCACATCCTTCCATTTGGCCTGTCCCTACTCTAGTAGTATTTATTTAAAAGGATTCTTTTCTAAGGACTGTTTGCTGTATGCAGGGAGTACAAAAGCAATATTTAAATTCAAAATACTAAACCAGTTTAGAGTTAATGATGCAATATGTGACACATGCATGAAATTCCAGAGCACTGCATACTTAGGAATTTTCTGAGTAGATAACATTGGAATAAGCTCCTCTTTGTCACTTTAACCTGTTTGAAGAACAAGAAGTTCAGCTCAGGTAAACTCTTAATTATTTAAACTGAGAGAGGAGACTATGGAAGTCAGTTGAGACGCAATCAAGAGAATTTATGTTTTAAGTTCATTGAGTTTTTGTTTCCTTATGCTCCTTATTCATTATCAACCTCTTAGATCTATTTGAGAACTCATGTTTGGGGTCTCTGACTTTAAATGAAGATTTGAATGTTGTCATGCTCTACCATCCCTTGATGATGAAACAGCTCTTGTGATATGGGCTCCAGTGATATTGGTCTTATGATGTAGGCTCTTGTGATATAGGCTCTGGTGATATGGCAGCAGTTTTATTTGAAGTAGCAGACTTTTAGGATAATTTGAATGTTGCTTGCTTGTGCTAATCCATTCCTTGACAATGAAGGAGGTTTTGGGGATATGGGAAGTTGTCTTCAAGGTTTCGGGCTATAAAAAATATTGAATGGTGATTTTGGTCATTCATTCTTTGATGATTAAATGGCTCTTCTCGCATAGAGAAGTCAACTTCGATATCTTATCCTTTACAGAAGATTTTAACGTCTTTGATGTTAAGGAAATTGTGAAGATTGCTCATTCTCAGCTGTTTGTTACTGAGAAAATGACTTGTGAGTTATGATGTCCTCTTTTACTAGAGATTATTATATTCTGGTTATGTATCTTCGCACCTTTTTTCTGCTAACTAAACCATGCGGATCACTGAAATAATATCGAGGGACAAAATATCGACTTGCCAAAATATCGTGGACAAAATATCGACAGTCAAAATATCGAGTTTGTATCTACAAACAGGTAAGTACAAAAATATCGAGTACAAAATATCGTTAACAATAATATAGATGTAAAAAATATCGACTTTATTAAAAACAGTGTTAAATTAAATTAATATTAAATTTTAATTACTAAAATATACTTAAAAATACTTAAATTAAATTATAATAATTAAATAATAAATGAAAATAATAAAAATAATTTTTTACAATCTTATTTGTTGACCCTGAACCCTAAAATATACCCCTTTACCCAAAAACACAAAACTGACCCTGAACCCTAAAAATACCCCTTTAGCCAAAAACTAAAAACTGACCCTGAACCCTAAAAATGCCCCTTTACCCAAAAACTGAAAACTGACCCTGAACCCTAAAAATGCCCCTTTACCCAAAAACTAAAAACTGACACTGAACCCTAAAAATGCCCCTTTACCCAAAAACTGAAAACTGACCCTGAACCCTAAAAATGCCCCTTTACCCAAAAACTGAAAACTGACCCTGAACCCTAAAAATGTCCCTTTACCCAAAAACTGAAAACTGACCCTGAACCCTAAAAATGCCCCTTTACCCAAAAACTGAAAACTGACCCTGAACCCTAAAAATGCCCCTTTACCCAAAAACTGAAAACTGACCCTGAACCCTAAAAATGCCCCTTTACCCAAAAACTGAAAACTGACCCTGAACCCTAAAAATGCCCCTTTACCCAAAAACTGAAAACTGACCCTGAACCCTAAAAATGTCCCTTTACCCAAAAACTGAAAACTGACCCTGAACCCTAAAAATGCCCCTTTACCCAAAAACTGAAAACTGACCCTGAACCCTAAAAATACTCCTTTACCCAAAATGTATCAATAATATTTAATTACCAAATAATTATTAATTAACAATAATAATAAAGTAAATATATTAGCACATTAGCTGTAATTATTTTAATAATTAATATTATTTTTTCCCAATTAATTACTTAACAATAACAAAAAATAATATATATTAAAATGTACTCTAATTAATGTAATTAACTAATTATAATTAATTAATTACCAATTAATTACTAATACAAAATATGTACAAAATTATATAAATTAATTAACTAATTATTATTAATTAATTATCAATTAATTATTAATTATAAATATTTACAAACATATATTAATTAATTAATTATTATTAAATTACTTCCCACCCTACTCCCCTATAAACCCACAACCCGCTACAGAATTACATTACGCAATTATTAAAAAAACAAAATTCATTTAATAAAATATTTTATAACATTAATACACACTTTTCACACATATTAATTATTACATTAAAATTCACTATAAAATATTATATATTATTAAAAATTCGATATTTTTGCTATCTATATTTTACACAGTCGATATTACTTCACTTACCTGAAAAACGATATTTTTGTAGTCGATATTATGTCCAGTCGATATTTTGTCCAGTCTATATTTAAAACTCGATATTATGTCCAGTCGATATTTTGGAGTCGATATTTTGTCTGTGCACCAAACCATGCGTGGCATTTGGCTTTTAAATGTTATGAACATCACTGATTTTATATAGTACTAACTCATTGATTGTATGTATTTTTTATGTATTTTTATACTGTGTCCTTTTATGATTTTAATCTAATCGAATAAAGTGTATTGAATTGAATTGACTTGTGATAAAAGAGGAGCCACCTGTGCGATTTTGGACCTTGAAGAACTCTTGACTGCTAATCCATTCCTTGAAGATCAAATCGTTTTGGTGACAGGAAGACGTTGTTTTACATTTTCAGGTTTTTGTGAATATTTGATTGATGCCCGTGCTTATTTATTCCTTGCAACAGCTCTTGGTGATGTGGGAGAAGATATCTTGAAGGTCACTGACTTTAAGGATGATTTAAATGTAGCCCACAGTCATCCATTGTTTGATGATTTTGAAGTGTTCAAAATGAAAGGGGACTAACAATGATGTTCAGATGGAAGAACCTTAGACCCAATAAAAGTGATGTGACATGGCTTTGAAAATAAGGACCATGATTTGAATTGTTTAGAGTGACAGCAGGAGTAGCATATGGTGAGAGGTACTAGTGTCAGCCTGAACTGTTCCATTCAGTATTTTATTATGGGTTGACTTTAATGCTGCGAGCTAATCAAGAAGGCAAAGTACTGGTAAGGAGTTTGCATGAGTTGGGTAAGTACATTGAGGATGGCGCGATAAGTGTATTGAAGGTCTGATTGGCAGACCCTAAGGTTATTGTGTGCCTCAATGATTCATTGGAGGTGAGATACACTCATCTTCAAAAAGCCCTTGGAGCAATATGGGATACCAGGGCCGTGGTCATGCTGCTGAGGGTCAAGGATTCAAGGTAGGGCTTCTATAGACTAGTAAGAGTGGATTGTATGAAGGCAGGGTGAGTTAAGGATTCCTTCCGCCTACGATTGTCATGGCTGAGCACTTGGGATGGACTTAGGGCACGAGAACAAATTTGGCTTCTTGCCTGTGGGCAGGGCAAATATAAATATGACAATAGATTTAGTTATACATATATAAATATAGGATGTCTGGGGAAACCCTTTAATAAGATGACGAGGTTGAGTGAGGTTATCCATTTGGATGTCTTATCTCACAGAGAATGTGCTCATGCCATTAACAGGTCCTGAGAGGTTAGGCACATATCATGATGGAGGAAGACCTGAGACAAAGCTGCAAGGTCTGGAAGGTGCCTTTAGTTTTTGCGGAGGTTCATCTACATTTTGTGAGCGGAGAAATGTTTTTCGACAGAGAAGAACATCTGTAAATGCACATCAAACAGCCAACCATGCACACAAGAGGGTGACGGATCCTGTCAGGATACTACATTTAGGGCAGTCAGGTCAGCACCAAGAGAAATTTAGGTCCTGATTTATAAAGGTAAACTTACACTTTTGTGTAAGTTAATGATTGTTTGCTATTCACAAAGGGATTTATGGGATAGGTCTTTTTATGTGAGGAGACTCCGCACTCATAAAGATACTACTCATAAATCCCTTTGTGAACAGCAAACAATTGTAACCTTACATAAAAGTGTAAGTTTACCTTTGTGAATCAGTGCCTTAGAGTTTGTTTGACTGATGCGATACTCCATCACAAATGTGGCAGATATCACATCTTCCATATTCCAAGTGAATTATAGTGCACTTGTAATATGGTGGATGGGAGATGGGGTAGCTGCCACCTTTCAGTGGAGTATTCTGTTCGCCAAACTCTAAATATGGTTGGACGTCTGTGTGTAGTATTCTATATAAATGTTATTGTTGTAATCTCACTTGGTTTGCTCCACCCCCCCCCCCCTCTGCCCCTCCTCTCCTGTCCCTTGGTATAGCCCTGGCAAGAATGTGTGAACATTCCACAGCTGACTCCAGCTGACTGGAACCTGTGATGGTGATAAGACTTACTAAAGAAGACCTTCTGAATTCTACTGGTGTGCCTCATGTTTATAACACTGGCGACGAAACACCGTGTGGGGACGGTATACCATCACCCCCATTACGTACTCCAGTACAGCCAGGTACTTTAAGAAAGATTTTGACTTACTTGATACCTTCAAGAATTTAAATCTAAACTAAAATAATTTAACGAAAGACCAAGATTGCCTGCATCCTGCCTTCCCTCTGCTATGCTGTGCCTCTTGCTGTATATTGAAGTTACCCTGTGAGGGTGAAGGAAAACCTTTTCAGTGCTGCTGAGGAGCCGTGCTGTTATCTACGGGGAGTACGGGTCATCTTTTTGAAGGTGAGGAGAATGGGAGCCCCTGAGTCATAGTTCCCATTGAGTTACCTTTGTCTCCCAGAGGATCAACCCAGAAGAGGGAGAGCTATTTTGATCCTCTTTTTTCTTTCTGGGGTTGTTGTGTGTAGTGGCCGACCCAATCAGTGACACCATCCATGAAGTTCGTCACAGGGATGTGAGACACTTTGTAAGGTTCCCCACTGCGTCTGCTGTGTTGTGCCGGAACAAATAAAGGAGTCCGGGTTGCTGCTGAGGAGCCGGGTGAATTCCTGGTATCCCGGCGGGCTGTGACTGCGCCTGCTGTGTGTGCCCCGGCCAGAGCAAATAAAGAGTCCGGGTGCTGGTGGCGAGCCGGGTGGATTTCCCGGTATTCCACGGTATCGTACCCTGAGGGGGCAGCGGGAGAGATCGGGGGTCGTCGCTGGGAGGTGCATCATAGCCTTCCCGCACCAGCGACGGGGCCTGCGCTGCGGTCCTTCGTGTAGGATCGATTGTGTGGGAGAACTCTGAGGGAGCAGCAGCGTGAGGCGATATCCAGCGTCCCACAGAAGCCGCGTTAGGCTTCTGACGTCTTGCCAGCTTTTCCCTCAGCAAAGCATCATCTCCAGAGGCGGCACATTCCACGGCGCCTCCCTCAGAGCGGCGCCTCCCTCGGAGCAGCGCTCTTCAAATTAACCCTTAGCTCACTGCCAGTTACTCGCTCAGCCTGTAGCACATTTCGCTGACAGGCACAGCTGGATTTCTTAACACTCCTTAATTGCGCAAATGTTGTATGAATTACCTGTAGTTTTTAACACTGATAGGCACAGCTTATGGTTACTTGATTCAAGGGTATGTAATTACTCCCCCATGTCCTCCTGTTTACTGCCTTCATCAGGAACCTTCATTACTCTCCAGTCAAGGTTCTTCTACTTCTTGCCTGTCATTTTCACGGGCTGACAGGCACAGCTGGACTTTCGCCATTTTATATTGTGCTTTCTGTAGTGTTTAGCTTAGAGGGAAGGGGACAGACTCCTCTTCCAAGAATACGCAACTGCATTGATCCTACTAGAGCACCTGTATCTTTCTTTCATAAAATGGCGAGTACAAATATGTCGCAGCCGCCACCTTTTCTTAATGAAGTGGGAGAACCACAGTTACCTTGGAAACAATGGTTTGGACTTTTAGAGTCCTACCTCATTGCAATTGAGGGAGAAAAGTTCTCAGCAATAGGAAAGCTACATACTTTGTTGCATAACTTAGGTATTGAAGGGCGTAAAACGTATGACAACATATCAGCGGAGGCAGAGGAGGACAGTGATGATGACGAAAATGTGTATCTAGCAGCAGGAAATAGGTTGGAAAAACATTTTGGTAAGACTATCAAAGTTGTTTTGGAAAGGCACAAATTATTTTCAAGAGTACAGGGTAAGAGTGAATAGGTGAAAACATACATTGTAGCCCTTAAAGGTCTAGCCAACACGTGTGAATTTGACACCCTACAAGACTCCCTAATTAGAGACCAGTTAGTAAGATGTACTAACAATGTTAAAATTCAAGAAAGACTCCTTGTTGCCAATCCTGACCTAAAACAAGCCATCGACATCGCTGTTGGTATTGAACACACTGCAGATTGTATGGTAGCAACAAAGGGAGAAGGGGAGAAAAACACAGAAGTACATGCCATAAACAAGCAGGAGACCCCAAAGAAAGTAAGAGTAAGGGTCCCAGTGTTGTTCCCCCAGGTACTAAACTAAAGTGTTACAGATGTGGCAGCCCCAATCACATTGCCAATCACGAAGGATGCCAAGCCAGATCAGTCACATGCCACAGATGTGGGAGGAGGGGCCATCTGGCCAGACTCTGTAGAGATCACCAATCAAAATCAGTTCACTCCATTGAGCAGGAGCCTCCCCAAGAAGTTAAATTAGTGTTTAAAGTACAAGAAGAGGACAAGACTGGAGGATTTCCGTCTTGTACCATAACATTAGTCCAAAGGGAAGTTACGGTTTTGGCAGACTCATGCTCATCCTATACTTTAGTGGAAGCAGACACTTTCTCTAAAATATTCCCCATGTGGCAACAAAAAATACAACCTGCTGACATATACGCCCAGGGGTATATAATGGGGACCCCATACCATTGGTAGGCATGACGACCATGAACATAGGGTTTAAAGGAAGGAGCACAGTGGGAAAAATTTATCTCACACAGTCTGTTGGGGTGGAAACACCAACGGGAATTAGGCATCAAGTTAGACCCTAATAGCCCTGACCAAGTACTCCTAGTGGGCCAGTCGGTGGGGGGAAATGAAGTTTGCGATGATTTTCCCAAGGAGTTTACTGAGGAGTTGGGTCTACTTAAGAACTATCGGCATTCCATCAAACCTAACAGCAAGGCCAAGCCCGTAGCTCATAGGGTGAGACCCATACCGCATTTGATGCAGGCACCCCTACAAGCTGAATTGGACAGATTATTAGCTCAAGGAGTCATTGAACTCATAGACAGCTCCCAATGGTTGGCACCAATTGTCCCTACAACCAAATCCTCTAGCAAGGATATAAGATTGTGTGTGGACCTTAGAGACCTAAACAACAACATATGGGTGGGCAGGCACCCTTTGCCACGAATACATGAGGTCCTTACATTAATCAAGGGTACCAGCTGATTCAGCGTCTTAGACCTCTCGTCTGCATACCACCAGGTGGAGTTGCACCCGGATTCACGTCACTTAACCTCCTTCATTGCCCCTTTAATAGCCTTCCAGTACATTTGCATGCCCTTTGGGTTGGCATCGGCAGCCACTGCCTTCCAGAGGATCATGCAACATATACTGGAAGATCTCTGGAACACCATGTGTTTCCACAATGACATTCTTATTTATGGGAAGGACGTGGAGGTACACAATTCCATTTTGAGGAGGGCATTGACTAAATTGGAAGCAGCAGGATTGACACTAAAGAAGGAGAAGTGTTGCATAGGGGTTGGGTCGTTTGAATACCTGGGCCACACAATTTCGGAGGATGGAATAAAGCCCAAAGTAGACTTGTTAGAAGCCATCCAAGGAACCAAACCACCAACGAATGTAAATGATCTTAAATCATTCTTAGGATTATCAGAGTATTATGCTAAATTTGTAAAAAATTATGCTAGCATTGTAGAACCTCTGAGATCGTTACTTAAGACTAGAACTCCCTTTACATGGAGTGAAAACTGTCAGTGGCGTTCACCACAGTGAAGGATAGCATTGCCTCAGCCCCATCGCTGGGTAGGTTTGACCCTACCAAACCCACCATTCTGTACACCGATGCTAGCAATAAGAGGTTAGGGGCTAGCCTCACCCAGATGGACAACAACAAGGAACAAGTGGTGGCATTTGCTTCTCGCGCCCTTAACCTCTTCGCCGCTAATGACAAGGGTAACTCGTCATGGACTTTCCATTGATTTCAATGGAAATTACATTGAAGCTGTAAAATAGCCTTAGCAGTAAAGGGGTTAAAGGAGCAGAAGTAAACTACTCCGTAGTAGAAAAGGAGGCATTGGCATGCACATGGGCCATCAAACATTTCCGTTTCTTCCTCTGGGGCATTCCCTTTACTGTGAGGACCGACCACAAACCCCTCATGTATGCCTTTACTACCAAAGGGTCTGAAAAAACCACACCATGCATTTCAAGGTGGATTTTGGGTTTGGAGGGGTACAATTTCTCTGTGAAATACATGCCAGGCTCACAAAATATTGTGGCAGACTTCTTGTCCCGCTCACCAAATGATACTAACAGTGGTGATGTAGTAGCTGAAGATGAGGAGATGATCTTGAAGTTGACATGCCTAAGTAAAGAGGAATGGGAGCAAGGTTTGAGCAATGATAAGGATATGCCAGCACTAAAAAACTGTATAATAAAAAGGATGGCCCAATGAGAGAAATAAGGTGGCACCTGCATTGAGTGGATTCTGCGAGGTGAAGCTGGAACTTAACATCCAAGATGATATGGTGTATAGGAGAGATAAAATTGTTCCACCTATCTCTCTCAGACAAAAAATTGTAGACTTAGCACATGTTCATCACTTAGGGCGTAGCCTAACGAAAAACAAGATAAGATTGGACTACTGGTGGCCAGGGATGGATACTATGGCAGAACACACAGTTAGGGACTGTCTGGAATGCAGCAAATCGGAGAAGACACATCAGACAAGGAAACCAACCCTATCTCCATTTTTGGTACCAGATAGTCCTTGGTCTAAACTAGCTCTTGACATAATTGGCCCCCTGAACCTCAAGAGTTTGAAGGAAAGATTCATACTAGTCCTAGTGGACTACCACACTAAGTGGGTGGTTTACAAGTGTGTCCACCAAATGGATACAAAGGTACTCATAGGCTTCCTTAAAGATACCTTTTTTGAGGAAGGCATCCCAGACATTTTAGTCACCAACAATGGGGTACAGCTCACTTCAGAGAACATGAGGGAATTCCTTTCCGATATGGGCATCATCCACCAGAAAACCGTCCTTTATTGTCCCAGTGCCAACTGGTGGAGCGAATGAACCGCATGATAAAATAATGTATTCACCGTGCTGAGATATTAGGCATTTCAGCAGCACAGGCTCTGTAGAAAACACTCTGGGCCTATTGCACTACCCCTAACCTAGTCACAGGAGTGTCTCCCTTCAGTTCATTAAAAGGGAGGATCCCTAAAACCAGGCTTTCACCGCCAGTAAAAAGGCAGACCAGTTGCCATGTTAACTGTGGCGAAATAGGAAAGCGTATTAGAAATCACCAAGACAAGTACGAAGCAAGGTACAATGCTGACAAACATGTGAAAACTAGCATGATAAGGGAAGGGGATTGGGTCCATATAGACCTTCCCAAGCCAAGGAGGAGGGATGCCACTAGGTTCTCTGAACCCATGCGTGTAACCAAAGTAGGTCGGAATGTAGTCCAGCTGGCCAAAGGACAGACATGGAGTATGGACAGGATTGTCCCTCACAGAGAAAAGTATGTTCCCCAAGCAGAGACACAAATGCGTAGTATGACTGATGTGGCCCCTCGGAGGTCGTCAAGGCCCACAGCTGCACCCCGGTGGACTAAAGACTACTGTGTCACCTGAGAACCTTTCCTGTAATGGTGTGGCACGCTTTAAAATTTCAAAATTGTCACTGTATGGTTTAACTTTCTTTCAAGTGGTCCTCGGACCTTGTCCTTTGTTATAATGCTTCGTCCTACGCAATGTTACTGCCATATACCCTCGCTCCCTACCTATCTTTTCCTTTCCCTTGGTAAGGAGATGTGTTGCAATCTCACTTGGTTTGCTCCGCCCCCCCCGCCCTCCTCTCCCTTGGTATAGCCCTGGCAAGAATATGTGAAAATTCCACAGCTGACTCCAGCTGACTGGAACCTGTGATGGTGATAAGACTTAATAAAGAAGACCTTCTGAATTCTACTGGTGTGCCTCATGTTTATAACAGTTATCCATTCATCCGTCACAGAGCCATAAGTGGATGAGTTCACTCATGGAGAAGGGTTATAGGGAGAAGATATCTACTCAGTTTTCATCTGATGTTTTCGTGAGTTTCCTTTGGGTTTAGGAAGAGGTAAGTAGGGCTTAAGTGTTTTGGAGTAGGGAACGACTTTTAAGAGTGGGAGGAGGGGGAAAGGGGCGCGTGGAGAAGTGTGGCTCAAATGGTTAGAGCGGCAGACCCTGATGCAGAGGCCTGTGCCGGGACCAGGGTTCAATACCCGCCTCGGCTGGTTTTGGGCTCAATTTCCTCAGACCTGATAATTCTCGCCTCTGTGCCTATTCTAATCATGGGTCCCACTTTGCAACTCTGGACAATAGCTTGCTTAATCTCCACAACGGCCCCAACAGCACCGGGATGCCTGGCTTCACCTTGGGGGTTCCCAGGAGTGGACATTTCACAGGGAAAAACCAGGAAGGGTTCCTAAGCGTATACGGACAGCGCCGGGACAACCCCGTTGGAGGTAGCTGTGCGCTTTACAAATGGCATTTACATTACATTTTACATCATATGGGGAGGGTGTGGTTTATGTGTGTCTGTGGATCACGCGCTGGAAATGGGTATACAACTGTTACAACAAAGTTTTTACAACGCACTACCATTACAACGCAGGCATTACCACGCATACCATTACAACGCATTGCGCTGGGGGGCGCTCTAGGATAGGGAATAAGTATAATTTTATATCCAACACCTTCCCTAGTGTCCACGGGGACTGGAGTTGGAATATAAAATTATACTTACCACTATCCAGCACCTCTAAGCGCTATGCGTTGTAACGGTATTCGTTGTAAATACCGCGTTGTAATGGTATGCGTGGTAAAAGTATGCGTTGTAACGTCATACATCCCTGGAAATGAGGACTGTGGGGAAGTTATAGTGGCCGTTCCCGCAAGGTCGGTAGAGGGTTTGCTGATTTCTTCATTCAGAAATAGCCATGGATGAGGGCCCATGTGGGAGGACGTCTGCTCCCTACACAGGAAACTTTTTTAGGTTCAGGGGAGCAATAGTTATACACTGGTTTGAGAGAGTAAGTTGTTATTACTTCTCTAAATTACCCGGCACGTTCAGTTCAGTTTCCCTCATTATCGCACTATGCCCGCTCCTCTGTATTGTTCTTCTACTCTTCTTCATCCTTCTCAGCTCCCTGGTCTGTTCTTTTCCTTCTTCCTTCTTCTGACCCGCCTCTCCATCTTCCCATCTATAAGCCTCCCTCACCCTCTTTCATTCTCACTCGCTCCCTTTCACTCCTGTCTCTCATTTTCTCTCCCTTCTATCTCTCTTCTCCAGGCTTTTTTCTTCTCACCTTTCTCTTTGTGCCATCTTACTTCCTCATTCTATTTCCCCACTCTCGCCCTGTTTTCTTTCCCTGTCTTTCCATAAATCCGTCCGCCATTTCTCATCTTTAGATCTCTCTTTCTACGTCCCTCATCTTTCTTACTCTTTCTCCAGATCATCTTTTCAATATTTTCTGTTTACCCCTCTTCCTCCCTTCCTCTGTACTTTTTCTGTCTCTACGCTCTAGCTCTCTATCTGCCAACTTCTACTTCCCCTTCTTTATTCTTCCTCATCTCATTTTATTCAATTACCCTCCTCTCTTCCTATCTGTCTATCCCCTAATGTTACACTTGCTTTTATATATCCCGAACTCTGCTTTTCTTACCCTCACTCTCCCTTCGTACTTCCCCCCTCTGTCCCTTGCTCCTTATCTCACTTTCTCCTATTTATCGTAATATATCTCTATCACCATCTCCCAGTTCTCTCTTTCCCTCCCCGCTTTCCTACTCCCATCTCTCCTCCATTTTTCTAGACTTCTTAATTCCTCTCTGTTCCCGCTTATCTTTCTTATCACTGCTTCCCCCTCTCATCTTCTTTATATACCAAATGTCCTTCCTGTATACTCCATCTTTCTGCTTCCCTTTCCCACTCTTCCTTTTCTCTCCGCTCTCACTTCTTCCTATCTCGTTTCTTCCCTTTCTTTGACCTTATCGCAGACTCTGTGGAGTGTGGAGAAGTGTGGCTCACTGGTTAGAGGAGGCAGACCTGGAAGCAGAGGTCAGCCTGGGGCCAGGGTTCAATTCCCAGCTCGGCGGGGGTCTTGAGTCCTAAAAATGTCCATGGACTCGACAATTCTCGCTCCGGTGCCTACTTGATTCACGGGTTCATACTCTGTGACTCTGGGCAATAGCTTGCTTAATCTCCACAATGGCCCCTCACGGTGGGATGCCTGGCTTTCACCTTGCGGATACCCTGCTGGGGATATCTCACAGGGGAATACCAGGACGGGTTCCCTAAGCAAGTGCTTAGAAACCGCTCGGTGATTTGCGCTATATAAATTCCTGTACATTTTACATTTTTTTTTACTCTCGCTTTCGTCCTGTTACCTCCAAGTTTCCACTCTGTCCTTCCACCTCTCAATCTGTCTGTGCCACTCTCTTACCCTTTATCTCTTCTTCCCATCTTTTGTCTCTCCCGGCACGTCTCTTGTCTTCGCTGGCTCTGCATAGGCAGATCTTAAAGGTGGTCTCCTTGTCTGGGGTGGGTGTTTACTAAGCACTGGACGGCCTGAAGGCGCCTCTGGGCGCAGCCTGGAATCCTCAGATAGTCTGAAAGACGAGACCTTTCCTGTGGAGGAAAAATATGCTAAGTGATTTTAGGCAAAGTGTGTTACTTCCCTGGCAGCTCATCTCTGTGAGGGTCAATCATTGTGACAGCCTAAGCCAGGCCCCTATCCTCTCCCTTCATCCTTCTAATATAAAGATAATTAGCCCGTAGAGTTGAAATGGGCCACCGACCTATGCGTACAACTCCGTCAAGATAAGCTATCTGGGTGCGTTAGAGTTGACCTGCAAAGTTTTTGAAAGCAAAGAACTGGGCATGCGCAATGCTACAGCCTCCTGCAAACACAAAGATGCTTATGGACCCTAGAACAGCATACCATAAAGTAATGTGGTGTAGAATAGCACAGCGTGACATTAGTGTCACGTGATGCAACTGCTATTTAGAGATGTAATATAGCATAGAATAAAGTAGCACATAGAACAAAGCATAAGCGCAACATCCTTTTATGGTATGCATGGTTATAGCATGCTGTAGAACAGAAATGCAATGGAGCATAACGTATAACATGGAAAAATGCATTGAAAATATGCATAACGTTATGTTATGTCATTACAAGATATGGTAAGAAATGTTAAGACCTATCGATGCCTTATATTGAATAACTGTGGCACTTTTTATGAACATAAGTTAGCCCAAAAAAACTGCTAACTCTTCGGGCCATGTATTTAAACCATTACAGGCTAAACAGAGGTTCCCACCTGATTAAAAGTAAAATGCTACCATCTTTAACCTATGGCCTAGAGTAACCCCCAGGATCCTTTACACCTTTTTTGGACACAAGTGTTTGTAAAGTTTACAAGAATGCATTCTGCCTCATCCCCAAATGTACCTCGATCTCAGATTTGAATGGAATTAGGTCTGTGCAATCAAACAATAGGAAGACATTTTGGACCTGTTTACTTGTTTAGCAGTGCAGGAGCGGGTTTGCACACAACCGCCCCACTCCCATACCGCCAAACTCAACTGCCAGCCGCCCACCAGATTGCGAGTTTTCTTGTCTGTTGGGTGGTCCTTTTGCGTTCCCACAGGGGTGCCTTTAAAAAAGGCACCGCAATGGGAATACCAAAGCAAGATCCTGCACGCATGGACTGTTAAGCCATGCAATGAAGGAAGTGGATGTGCATGCATCCCCATGGCCTGAGTAACCAGGGGGCCCTTTTTAAAGGCACCCTTAGTCTCCTCACCGCCAGCAGTTTCATGGCATGAAAACCGCCATGAGACTGCTGGCAGTAAGGAAACTCGTAATCTGCTTGCTGGGGCCGCGGCGGCCCGCCAAACATATTGCGACTACACACTGCCACGCAACCACCAGCGAACGTGGATCCCTGTTGGTTGTGGGGGTCTCACGTAGCCCTGTGCGTAGTGGGCGTAGTGGGGCTTCGCGGAGCTACGCGAAGTGGGCGAGAAACTACGCCCACCTCCGCACTCCGCATAGCCCCACTACTCAAACACCACTGGCCGCCAGACCCGCCACCCGCCTCCCTCCCGCCCTCTCTAAATACTTTCAATGAAACGAGTAAAATAATTAAAACGCACTTACCTTGCCCGCCGCTGCCCGCCGCGTCCCCGGGGCTCGCTATCTGCAGTCTTCCGTCTTGTTTACTAATGCGCATGCGCGGGCGGCCGCGCATGCGCATTTCTCACGAGAAAATGCGCATGCGCGGCCGCCCGCGCCCCGGGGACGCGGCGGGCAGCGGCGGGCAAGGTAAGTGCGTTTTAATTATTTTACTCGTTTCATTGAAAGTATTTAGGGAGGGAGGCGGGTGGCGGCCAGCTACGCTCCATCTGCGGAGCGTGCGTAGTGCCGCCTGGCTACGCCCGCTCCGCAAAATGCGGAGTAGGCGGCACTACGCACACTCCGTGCACGGAGCGTAGCTGGCCGCCCACCCCTAGTCTCACGGCGATCCGACTGCCGAAGTTGTAATTCGGCAATTGGACCTCAGTGAAGCAGTGACCACTGCAGGTTTGGCGGACCCATTGACCGTCATAATCTAGCCCTTAACCTTTGTTGAACATTAAAACAAGATTAAGAACTCAAATAAGCAAATATTGAGGAACCACATTTGGTCACACATAACTGGGAAGAAACTGAGTTTTAAAAAAACGTGGAATGAATTCCTGATAAAACCCTTGAGACTTCTGGAGTTAGAAGATCTATGGGAGGAAGAATCAGTCATTTTCTATTAAAAAATGGCAAACAAAAATGCAAGACATATTATTTTCATTATGTATTAGACAAGTGCGTCTTCAGTAGATGTTCTCCAGCTTGGACGGTGATTAACTCTTAAATCAAAGTGTAATTAAATACAATGTAGCTTCACCAAAAAAACGTAACTCAAACATAACTTACACTACCTTAACTTTAACATTTTAAAGTATGGATTGGATAGTTAGTATAACAAGCGTGTGTATCAAGGGCCTAAGCCTCGGTTATTTACAAAAATGATCCCCTCTCCTCAATCTGATATAATTGATTCCAAAGGATGTGGCAGGAAAATAAAAGTGTCAACTGAGCACAACTGAAACAAGCAGAAAGAAAACAAATTGCTTAAAACCCTACTTTTGTGGGTATTCTTTTGTAGGCCTCAATGGTAAGATGCCAACAGTATTTGACATGCCAATTGTCGTACAAAAATTATTTCACTAAAAAAATCTAAAATCACTCCACCACTCATGTCGACAATAGCACGACCCTTTTTTGCTTTTTGAAAAGCCTCTTTCGAAGCAATAGCAGTATTATGAGATTGTTGGTGTTTGTTTACTGGACTGGAAAGGTAAATAACAAGTAGGATGCTAAAATACTACACCTTTTTCCTTATTCTTTCTCAATTACTTGTCGCTGGAAAGGCCTGACCTGAGGAGCTGTGAACTGCCATTTTGTCTCACTTTGAAGGACTGACTCACATTGGTGGAGGGCCTGCAAACGTGGGGAAGTCTCCGCACTCAGGGCGGAGTCTCCGTGATAGGAACTAGATGTCCCTCACGAGTCAAATACAAAAGCATTGAAACCTTTTCATGAAACTGCAGTTCAGCTCTTGTAGAATTTATAGTATTAGCTCTCAGGGTATCAATGCTTTTGCATTTGACTTGTGAGGGACATCTAGTAACGACCAGTGGAACTGCAGTTTGCTGTAATAATTTCAATGCTTTTGCATTTGACTTGTGAGGGACATCTAGTAACGACTAGTGGAACTTCAGCTTGATTCAATGCTTTTGCATTTGACTTGTGAGGGACACCTAGTAACGAGGAGTTGAACTGCAGCTCTTTGTAGAATTATTTTGAAATTGGATACTATAATATTCACTGCCCACTGCTAATCTTGTCCCATAATGCTTTGCAGGGCCTTTTGTTAGGATTGTATTTTTGCCCATAATACCTGTGCTTGGGGGGGAGGGGGGGGGGCTGTCCGGAGAGGATGGGACCATCACTGATTCGTTCAGCAGATGTGCTCTTTGTTTTCAAGGCATCTGCTCGGTTCTCTCCCGAGTTTAGGGAGGATCCCAAAATCATCACCTCTCTCACTGCTTGCTAAATTAATAATTTCATTTTTGTGAAATTACTATATGCATTTTAGCATATAAAGGCAGAGATACTTGTTATTTTACCAAAAATATATGAGGTCTCTGTTGGCGGAGCGTAGGAGTTTACAGAGTTTTTGTGCAGCTTCGTGGAGTTCTGTGTAGTAGTACTACGCCAACTATGCCCACCCTTACTAATAACTACACAGATTATGAAGCACTAGAAAAAACATTGACATACAAAGAACACCAACATTAGTCTGAAGGCGCCCTACCACATACCACAGCTGAAGTTAGACTAACTCTCTTGACAATGAGGGTGCAACATGACCAATCTTAGCTGACTACAGACCACATCCAAACATATTACATTTGACAACACCACAATTACATACATTGTACACAGGTCTAGTTAGAATATACAGATGTTTAACACAGTTCTTCATGCGAACAATGACAGCAAAAGCTGCTAGGGCTGCTCAAGTTGCACAACCATAATTGGTTACACTTGGCATTAGTCCACAATCGATCAGTGCAGTCAAGTTAGCTTGAAGAAGTGTTCACCCATACGAAACCCCAGGAAAAACATAGAATTCTCACAATCTGCTTGCAAATAGGGATGGCTCCCCTAGTGGGAGACTGCACCACTTGGGGTACAGTCTTTGCTGCAGTATATACCAGAACGTATGGTACACCCTCATTAGCTGTTTTGCAGGAAGTGCTTAAACAGATTCAAAATGAGTATGGGGCGGCCCCTGCTCTGGATTTCGGGATGAAAGTTATGTTAAGTTATGTTAAGTAACATTAAAGGGGAAGCAGCAACATTGGTTATACACCAGCACTAAAAGGATTTCGCTTTGGGACAACAGGAGTGGCAAGTACCTAAAGTTATTGAAGAAACCTGTGTGGGTAGAGGTAATTTGAGAGCCAGACCTGGTAAACCACAAATTAAAAGTAATTCTGAAAAGGGTTACTCTAAGCAAGCACCTGTATATTCTAAGAAGAAGTGGCATAATAAGAAAAATAAAGAAAAGGCTAAACCTCGGGGTGGATCTCCTCAACAGTAAGCCACTGACAAGCGCTATAATCTGGACAACCATGATAATGTTAAAATGCCTGACACCTTCATCTAGTTCCTTTTAGGAGTCACCTGAAAAGCTCTCGGAGAGAGGTGGACAGTCAAAGCCCAGATCAGAGGACTATGTGAAACCTAAAAAGGAATCACAATGCTCTTCTGATTACATAATTAAAAAAAAGGAAGACAGACCTAACCAGTCAAAGCCTCAATTCAAAAAGAAGAAGGTAGCTGGACTTAAAGTCAATGCTTCTGAGTGGGGAGTGGGCTCTGACCATGTTGTGCAGTGCTGCAGAAGTAACAACAGTTTGCCAGAGCCTGATGGCTTTTCTGACAGCAGTAACATTGAGTGACTATGTCCAGGTGGATACACCAGATACGAGAATGAATGTCCCACATCTTTTATGCAAAATGCAACTCCAGATGGAGGGGGATATCCAACGTCCAATAAATGTTCTCTTTTGGGAGAACTTGTCATTAAGCTATGACATTATCTTGGCCGAAAGGGATTGACTGTTAGAGTTTGTCATGGACTGCAGAGAGGGAGAAACAGTAATTTTACCTGACTTTTACAACCACCGCCCAGATGCAGCTAAAAATATATACACCAAGGAGTGGGCATTATTACAAACTCATGTGTTATATGGCAACCATGTGGTGTGGGATGACTGGATCCCTTATCACATAATACCTGTGTGGTCGACCCCACAACCTCAAAGACAGTACCCCATTGACAATGAGGGTAAAAAACAAGTTAGAGAAAAACTCACACTGCTTGAATACCACTGTGTAATAGAAGGTTGCACCTCCCCTATGAATAATGCCTTGTTTCCGATAATAAAACCAGACCATTTATATGTGATAGATTACAGATACATGAACACAGCTACACGTACATTCGTTGCACAAAAAGTGCACAGCGTGGCACTAATGAACAACATAGTGCGTAAGAAGTACATAACAACATTAGTCATATTGAATTGATTTTTCTGCCAAAACAAACACCTGAAAGCAGATATTTGCATACATCATTTAGCATGCTCAGTTCTCATACACAGCTCTGTCAATTGCCCCGGGGTATACAAATAGGTGATATTGTACCAATTGCATAAATATACAAATGGAGTGATGCGGTCTGCACCGACAAAAAAAGAAACTCTGACTGCGCTATAGACTGCTGTTGTGAGAGTGAAAAAGATACACAATTGATGAGAGAGAAAGCATTGGCTCAGGGGAAACTAATTATTGTCCTGACTCCAGTTCCGACCTTAGAGGCTGTGACAAAAGTCAGTGTTCCAAACGTGAAAGCTTAGCATCCGCGATGGATTCAATGGGCCAACTCACTCACCACAACAGATGTAGACTAAATATTGAACTCTACACTACAGACACATGCTTTTCTGCAATATGAACATGAATATCCTCTGCCTAATTAAGTCATGCCTCTGGATCAGTATAATTACATCAGCTATACTAACGGTTCTGCACAGCCTGACGTAGGGAGAAAACCTATAGGCAGTCGCTTGGTGACTACATAGCGCAGCTAGCTGAACTCAGAGCTTATCTGGCACTTGAGGATACAGATATATATCAAAAGGAGGGGAAGTGGATCACATCAAGATCCAAGGGCTCAAATTACCATTCAGGAAAATCTCAGAATGGAAGGTCCAGCCACAGTCAGAGCCCAAAAGGGAAAATGTCAAGCAAAGACAGACTAGGCTGTTCCTACAAGCTAAAAGTTAAGGGAGGTAAGATGAGGTAAAGGTATGGTCACAAGGAGGGTAAGGGTAGTGCTCTGTGGAGGACTACACTGGGTATCCAATATGTTGGTAATAATGGCCTCACACACCCTTGCGAGTGTCATGCTTCATCATTGGCGTTTGCTCCTCGTTGGGCAGGCGGTGCAATACCCAACGGGCTCACCTCAGAGAGGGGCTCTTTGGCGGAGATCTTTTTACCAACTGCCTAAGGGTGAAGTGCGGGTGAGGGGCCAGAAAGGAAGGGATAGTGTAAATACGTGAGTTAAAATGTGGCACAAGGTACCGGAGATCAATTTATTCTGGTGGTCCCCTGCCACATGTAAAAACAGTGGGTAGCCATTGATTGCTGGAAATTAGGATTCCTTATCACAATCTAGGATTACAAGACATTTCGTCTATCCGGACCCCGGTAGAGATGGGTAGGCAAATCGTGCGTTTACCAAGGCTGTTTGAACCTTAAACCCCTATGGTGCTTTCCCCTTGATGTAAAACCTACCGGGTACTGTTGACACCTAGACACCTTGACCTTAGGCAAGAGCTGTCCCATACAGGTAGTACAACTATTTTAAACTGACACTAATCTAGGTCACGTTATACTAGAGATAGATGTAACTACTAGGTCCTGAAGAATCACAGCCAGTGTGCATAGGCGAGAAACATGTTGACCTCACGAAATGTCTTGTAGTCCTAGATCGTGATAATGAATCCTAATTTCCAGCAATCATAGGCTACCCACTGTTTTAACGGGTGAGTCCGTTGGGTATTGCACCGCCTGCCCAACGAGGAGCAAACGCCAATGATGAAGCATGACACTTGCAAGGGTGTGTGAGGCCATTATTACCAACATATTGGATACCCAGTGTAGTCCTCCACAGAGCACTATCCTTACCCTCCTTGTGACCATACCTTTACCTCATCTTACCTCCCTTAACTTCTAGCTTGTAGGAACAGCCTAGTCTGTCTTTGCTTGACTTGAGGATACAAACCCAGGATTCCCAACACTCATAGTGTGTGATCAGTAATATTATGTCCAGTCTTACAATGAGTACTTACACTATTTGAGCCAGAATGGAATCAGAGATTCCAAAGAGTACACAATAAAGCAAAAGATGCTTTGGGGACATGCGGTTCAGCTATAAGCATGCTTGCCACAGACTCATCTCATACACAAACTGAATCACCAGCATGTAGGGATACACATTGTAGGGAATCCTATGGTTGACGAAGTAGCAAAAGCAACAATGTAAACTGCTGCAGTCGCTGCCTTCACTCGTTCAAGTACAAAGCTAGATGGAGATAGCATGCTGGCTGCCGCAGCTGCGTGCGATGGCACCCATTTGCCGAAAGGCTTTCCAATAAAATACTCCTAGACCTTAAGTGCGCAAAATATACCATTTGTTCATATTCCCAGGGGGGGGCTAAATGAATACCAAACTCAGATCGCAGGTTAGGGTTAATCCTAGGAGCACACGAGGGTCTTGCATCTGCTCACGCAGGAGTGGCAGCTACAATTTCATTATTGAAGCAGTGCTATTAGAGGCCAGGTTTCTACAAACTGACCAAGGACTTTGTGCTTAAATGTGACATCTGCCAGCAGATGCCAGGCTCCACTATTGCACTATTGTTTGACCCCCACAGACACCTTAATTGATCTCAGACAAGTTTCTCGCTTGTGTTTATCTGGACCAATGTGGCCCCTTACATCTTGGTTGCAGTGGATTCCTGCTCTCGATTCCTATGGGTATGGCCACAGTGATCGACTGATGCCTATACTGTTACAAAAGACCTGCAAGTCTTCTTCAGTACATATGCAGTAACCATATTCCATTCAGACCAGAGTCCAACAATCACCTCTAAGGCTTACAGAGACACAGTGGGAAAATTAGGTGCAACTCTGTGGTATTCCTCAGCCTATCATCCTGAGGGAATGGCAGTAGTGGAGCAAAATAACTGATACTTAAAGTAGTCTTTAGCAGCTTGGGTATTAGGTTCAGGTCGCAGTTGGGTTCACCACCTCTAAGGGATCTAGAGAGCACAGAATAATCTGCTTAGAAAATCCCTGGGTGGTTGAACTCCGTACAAAATCCTGTTTTAGGTTAAAGTGTGGGTCCCAGACAACGACAGTCCCAGTACAGTGGTGAGTGAAACACCATCAGGCATCAATTAATGTTTGGATATTTTACAGGACTTGAACTACTTCTAAGTCACACAGAGAAATGTCCAGTTAAAACATACCGCCACTTGAGAAGTTAAAGAATCCCCAGCAACTCCTGATTCCAAAGATTGTGATCTAGTCCAGGAGAAAATGAGTTTTGTAACAGTATTTTTCCTGCTTCTGAACGGACACTCTCTCTCAGAGCGCTCTGCTGTGCAAAAGAACTGCTAAACTTGGTTTTAACACCCCATTCTTCATCACACAAAGTGCAAAGAGACCTTTCCTCTGTGAACATTTTTGCTGTTACAGTTCCTGACGGAATTGTATGGAATCAATGTTGTTCCGGTCAATGTCGGAACATTTCCGCCGAAGTCAGCCGGAGGACACGAAGAGAGTGAGGCAATGCACCCTTCTCCCCCGGGCCATCAAGTGGCAGGATCCTTACACGAGTAGCGACATAGATTGGAAGGAGCTCCATTAGCCAGCATCTGATAGCATTTTCCTTCGGTGATTAATACCCATCAAGGTTTGACATTTTGGATCCTGCCTCCTGACTACGGCAGCCATTAGTATTGGGACACAAGAGATGACTTCTCTCCCCTTCAGATGGTACTCCTAGATGGTAATCCTTACTTTATTTGGGATTTGCTCGCTGTAACTCATAGGCAAAAAGGTCAACCCTATTTCCTCTCATATTGGGCGCCCGGCTGGGCCCCATGTGAGTACTTTCTTCTCTTACACTTTGTCTTGAGCCACATTTTTAATGGTGTGCACTTTCCACACTGACAGTCAATTGTTATCGCTCAGGTGTCCAGCATTGTTAAATCCTGATGAAACCACCTATTTGCTTTTGAGGTCGAAACACAGTCGACACATATTTTAAACAAACCACCTTCCAGCCCTAGCATTATGTTAGAAGGCTGTCAATACTCTGTTTATATGTATTTGTGGTTTTTGTACAAACTGAAACCTACTGTATGTCACAAACTGTCACCTTTTTTAAAGAATAGGTTCTGGTTCACTTGGGACACTGAGCACACTTTTTGTTATACTTTACTACACAAAGTGCATAAAAAGTTAAAACCCTTCAAATTCTTGGTATGAGTTTCTTCCTCTGACAATTTGTTCCCATGAGTATATGGCATTGAGCTTTATAAGTATCAAATATTATCCATATAGTCCACAGGAACTGTTGTTTCTTGCTGTATCAGAGTGGTCATATGTCACAGTTCTGAGGTCCTTATCAGGAGACCCAGGAAATCAGGCGTTACTGGTAATCAGTTATGACAAAGAGAGCCTTTTATCACTGATCATGTGGGGCTTTACCTTACTATTGGACACAAAAATCCACACTTTATACTTGACCCAAGAGTAGCGAAGGTGAGCACTCCATGATTTACTCATGGAGTTTGCATGGGTTAGTAGGACTGAACTCAATCAGACATGTATGAATGTTTCTCTGCTACTGCCGGGCGGGAACAAATCTGTGTTCCCTGCACGCAAGAGGACAGCACTCCAAGCTGATCCTGGGTGATCTACAGCTGGAATGTGGAGACTTCTTGTGGTTTATTCTATTCTAATGCTGCATTTGTGAATTGAAAAATGTTCAAGAAAGACTTAAAAGTTAACACATGTTTATGGTTGTTTTGATAAAAAATGATTTATGATGTGATAGTGATTATTATTAATCATTGCCATGTATATACATAGAAGTTCATTGGATTATAGTTATTTATCAATGATTTTGTGTTGACTTACTGACAAAGCAAAACCAATAGGCCCACTTTGTTATAGTGTTGGTGTTGTGACAATTTGATAAAGGCAATAGGTCTGTGTTACTTAAAATGACACCCTTTATATTGTCACATGACAGGCCTTGTGCCTAACCACGTGGTTTATATGGCCAAGGCGGGCAGTTGGGTGCCCGCTTGGGGCTGGGAGCAGGATCTGGAAAGGGCCAAACCCACAACGCACATGGGCTGAAGGTTCCCAGCTTTCTTTTTTACATAATTTATGAGGTAATCTATACCTCAAAGGGCTTTGTTTTGTCTTATACTGGTTACTCTCTTGTGCCTGGATAAAGCTATACATCTCTGATTAGTTCTGATTTGATTGAAAGACATGTTTCAGGTGTTGCTGATATGTATTCCATGTTGGCAGGGATGCTATTTTAAAAATTCAAAGCTGTAATAGGGTGCCTGAAATGGCATCAATAACTGTGCAGAATAGAGAAGAGCCAACAAGCAAGCTAGCTGGTCCACAGAGGACCCTCACAACACCAAGAGATAATGCAAACAGCTATAGAGAAAGTGAAGAGCTAGCTGTGAAAGCCAGCCTTCAAAGCTGCACTCAGATGGTACCACCAGCAACCCAAGGTACATCAAGAAAAGAGAACTAATGGAACTCATCGAAGAGAGCTCCCACAGCAGCAAAGAAATCTTCTTGATCATAAAAGATTTCACCACACCTATGGCCGTAGTCAACATCACCCTTCTGAAGAACTGTGCAATGACCAATCCAACCTATTCTACAATAAAATGACAAACAGTAACTTTGCACACCAACTAGACCCCAGAAAATGCATCGCCAACTTGCCCATCACTAATCAAGACAACCACCTAAGCAAACGGAAGACTCTCACCACTGAAGAAACAGCCACCATCATGCAGATTGTCCACTCTGGGGCCTCAACGCGCCCATGTCCCCAACACATCTATAATCTTGGTGCATCACCAATCAGCAGAGCTGTCTCTCACATCCTGAACTGCTCCATCACATCCACCACATTTCCAAAAGCATCGAAAGCATGTGGCAGCCATCGTACTCCTCAAGAATCCTTCAGTCGGCCCAAGCCAACATTCCAAACATTTTGCGCTGGGTTATCGTCATAAATGCTTTTTTTTACCAATTTACTTTCCAGCACAAAACTTGTTTTGCGTTGGAAAGTACCCTACAACTAAGACAAAGTATTGCTTTGTGTTACTTAGCGCCAAAGGAGCATTACATGGGTGGTGCATGGGCATTCCCAAGCAACCACCCATGCCTTTTGATGCAAAACCCTAGCTACGAACAATTGTAGACAGGGTTTAGCGCCAAACGTAAACGCCATCTGAAAGGCGGCATTAAAAGGAGAAATGCTTTAATTTCTCCATTTCCTACTTTGCAAGCGTGCTGCACTGTGCAGCACACATACAAAGAGGGAAGTGTTCAAACTTGTCTAGGCATAGTATTTTGTGCAGAAAGGGTACCCTTCTTGTACAAAACCTATGCTAGATTCAGGCAAGGACCCTAGCACTATGGCAATTAGATATGTGCATGGAGCACATCAGCTGATGTCAGTGCCAGTGCCAGGGAAAGGAGAGGAGAGAGCAATATCTCTGTAGGTGTCACTTTCCAAGGTTTTCAAGTAAAGCACACTTATGCCATTTGTACCATTTGTACCATGTCTGTATTATTTTAAACTTTTTGTATATTTACAAAAGTGACGAAATTAGAGAGGAGGGAAAAGAGTAGGAAGAAGTAAAGAGAAATTGGGCATCCAAATGTCACAGGAAGGAGCCCTACACCATATTTCTGCATTAATGCAATGTTTCTGTGATGTAGCCCTGGGCTATTTTCAGGTACCAAAGCAAACGCAAGGAGATGATGGACGGAGCGCTGACATTTTTCAGACATTCACCAGAAGTCACTAGTAGATGTGAGTTGAATCCATCATCGCTCTTTAGCTCACTTCGCCACACCAGTTCAGACCTAGCCATATGTGAATCAGTCTTGACCCTGCTCTTTATGGGAACAGTCCAGCCCCAATTACCAAGCCAGGTATTCCCTGGACTGGAAACAAGCATCCTGGGACCAGTTTCAGGGTAACACCCTCATCAGTCAGGATAGCTTGAATCCAGTGGCAAAGTGAGCAAGAGACACACATCTGGGCATACCCTGCCAACTTAGGGCAAACAAAGAAAACACAAGGAGATGGTGGACGGAGTGCTGAAACATTTCAGATACTCACCCCCAGTAACTATTTTTGGGTTAAATCCACCATTGTTCTTTAGCTCACTTCGCCACCCAAGTTGAAACCGAGCGATATGCAAATCAGTCTTGACTCTGTTCGTCATGGGAATAGTCAGCCCAAACTGCCAAGTTAGGTCTTCCCTGAACCGCACACAAGCATCCTGGTACTAGTCTATCGCCCTAAGTTGGCAAGATATGCCCAGAGGTGGGTCCCTTTGCTAGCTATGTCACTGGGTTCCAGCTAGCCTGGCTGATGAGGGGATGAGGGGTGTTACCCTCATACCCTCATCCCCGCGCCGGGAAACCCTTTGTTGGGTAGCTGTGCGCATTACAAATGTAAACAAATAAATAAATAAATAAATACCCTGAAACTGGTTCCAGGATGCTTGTTTCCAGTCCAGGAAGGCTGTACTGTTCCCAAGAGGAACAGGGTCAAGACCGATTTGCATGGGGGCGTGGCCAGCTGGCACCCAAGATGGCCGCAAGGGAGTAGTGCTCCAACCGTCAGTCACTTAAATCCCCCTAACTCCGTAAAATAATCCGGTTTTGCCCATAAATTATACCTGTCTGAGGCTCCCTGACCCTCAAAGGAGACTTAGTCCAAAATCGGCGAAGTTGTGGCGGCTTTGGGTGGCGGCGCCGAAGCTGGGAACAGGATGCGCCGAGAGAAGAGAGGAGCCTTGGTGAAATCGAAAGTGGATGGAGCCTCGGGCCGCCTGGGTCTGCGGAGGTGAGGCCTTATCAAGCGTATAGATGACCTTTCTATACCATCCCTCCCCGCCGGTTTGTGGGCCCCCCTGCCTCCTCTTCCAGAATGGACATCGTGAGAGACAGTTGAGGCTCCAGGGGGGCATCGCTGTTGGCCAAGGTCCTCGCGCGGCCCTGCAGTGTCCTCTTGGTGCTCCGGGGTTTGTCTGGCCCGGCGGATTGGCTCGAGGGGCCGAGTTTATCACCGTGGGGGATTGCAGTATCTCCCTCTCCCCCTTTCTCACACCGCACCGTGTACTCAGCGGCTGGGCGGTCAGTTGAGTTGTGGGCCAGAGTTGTGGCCAGTTTGCGCCTCTGCCCTCCACCCCATCATGCAGCGGCACATTTATCCTGGCACGGGGAGACCCGCAAAGTGGATTGAGAGACATTGTCAGGGCAAGTGCTCCCTTCCACAATCCTGTGCCCCCTAATTAATCGAGGCTAAATTTCCAGTGCTGGCTGAGCAGACACAGAGGCTGGGGGACACATAAGACTGATATAATTATATTTGATGCCTGGTGGTTGGGGTGCTGCTGGCGGGGTGAGAAACTTGAATGATCCCTACTGGTGTGACAGGCTCTGACAACAGTAGTGGGCCGCCTTTTTTGGATGCACTGTGTGAAGGGATCAGCCACCCGTGCAGAACTAAGGCCAACACATTTAAGTGGAGCAGTTGGAATTGGTGCCTGCTCCAGCCATTGTAGAGGCTCCCGGACCATACTTCCATAGCCTCTGCACACCGAGTTCTGTAGGGGCATATGCAGACTATAATTAAAGGGGGCATTCTACATCGGCGCCCCTACCATCATTTCGACAGCGAGGGGTCCAAATCAGACCCACCAAATGAAACTGGACAAATTTCCCCAGACCAGAGTTGAAAGCACAGAGGAGAGAGGCGCAGCGCAGGGTAGAAAGCAGCAATCTGAGGAGGAGGCCCCACTCGAGTGGACATAATTTGGGGCATAGAGGGGGCCCGCTCGGTGCTCGAGCATGAAGTAGACACTGTAACAGCTGAGGTAACCCTCATGAATGCGGACCTACAACATTTGGGAGAGAGGGTTAAAGTGACTGAGGAGTCAGTCTCGGCACTCCAAAACTCTTCCAAAACGCTGGAAACAATTGTCAAAAGGCTCCAGGTGAAGACTACAGACCTGGAGGCAAAACTTGAGGACTATAAGGGGTGCGCACGCAGAAATAATGTGCACATTGTGGGGGTCCCAGAGAGAGTGGAAGGACAGGCCACGGACCTCTCTGTGGAAGACTTGATTCAAAAACATCTACAACCCCAAACTCTCTCTCAATACTTCTCAGTTGAACGTGCCCATAGAGTGCTTGGAAGACCTCAGAAACCAGGCGCACCTCCACGTCCTATCTTAGCCGAAATATTTATTTACAGGGATAGAGACATTATCCTCCAAATGGCTCGCACAGCCTCCCCACTCAAGTTCGAAAATTCGACAATTACATTCTTCCCAGACTTCACTGTGAGGGTGCAAAACATGCGGAGATTCTTCCTAGAGGTGAAGCGAGCGCTGTGGGAAAAAAACTTAAAATATGCAATGCTCTTTGCGGCCAAGCTGCCTGTGCTGGCAGAGGGGAAGTCCTGGTTCTTTCAAACCCTGGAGGAAACCTGGGAATTGTTAGAAGGGTGGAGAACTCCCGGCGCTAACAGATCTAATTCTCAAACCGTCTGCAAGGACACAAGAGTCGACAAGACAACTCAGACCCTAAAGAGGGCCTTTGAAAAAAAACATTAAAAGACTGGGCAGCCCTCACCAAATGGAGGGGAGACGTCTGTTGCTGGAGGCGTAACAAAGTAGGATTAGCCCAACTGGATCTGGGTAATGTTAACACGCTGGATGATGAACATGTTGAGAACTGTTAAGTATATAACTTGTGGAAACGGGCATTATATGGCTGGTCCACATTGTTCAGGCCTTTGCTCTGTATGGGGAGACGGGATAGTAAACAGATGCTATATATGTGGTAAGGGATACAGACCAAGCTGGTAAAAATGTTACATCACAGACTTGAATGTTCGGGTATATGGGGGGATAGTGTTTTCTTTTTGGAGAAGTTCCGGCAGTGTAGCATTCCCCTTCACAAAGTTTAATGGGTAACCCTATACAGGCACTCTGCATGGTCAGGGGGTGGGCAGTTGTAAGTCCATGTTGAAGGGAGGCAGGGCGGGGTGGATCGGGGTGTTCCAAGTAAGATTTTTATAGAATGGTTTTGATTTTTTGGTGCAGCATTGAACACAGTGTTTCCAGTGCAAGGGGGAACTACGGTCCTCCTATAGGAGGATCAGTATGGATATGGTCCAAGGTGTCGAGGGTGGGGTCACTAAGGGGGTGTAGGATTCTGAATTCTCTGTATTACATCCATATTATCCACAGCCCCATTCACAACAACCAGATGAGTGGCAACCCTAAAAGGGCCAAGTCATTGGACCAATTTATACTACTTTCTTGGAATGTAAATGGTTTGGGGGATCGAATTAAAAGTGGAATTGTCTTGCAATATCTGAAGCAGCAGGCCCATAATTTGGTACTACTGCTCACATACAAGGGACCTCTTATTGTGCACTCAATAGATGGGGGTATAAATTGGTCGCTCATGCGGGCTATGCTAAGGGGTCAAGAGGAGTAGGCATCCTCATGTGTAATTCCTTCCCCTTCCAGGTCCAGACGGTCGCACGTGATTGACTGGGAAGGTTTGTGACAGTGTTGGGCTGTTGGGAAGGTAGGCTCCTAAATGTAACATCGCTCTATGTGCCACCCAGATTACACTTCACGACATTCGCTGATCTTGGCTCACACATATTAAATCTACCTGAGGGCGACTTGTTGTTTGGGGGGACTGTAATGCAGCCCTTAGCGGAGATCTGGATAGGAAACTGCCTAGGCAGGGTGAAGCTTCCGGAAAGATGCTTGCAGACTTCCTGAGGGCTATGGGGCTGATAGATGTTTGGAGACAGGCAGGACACCTTTCTTTCTGGTGTACATGGGAGCTTGTCCCGGATTGAGTACATCTTCTGTAAAGCCGGCAAGCTCCCCATGTTCAGGGAGGGTGCCCTTCTTCCTAGGGGCATATCTGACCACTCCCCGCTTATAACAAGTTATGGAGGCTCCCCTCCCCCCACACGACATGAGATGGCTAATAACTCCTGGTACTTTAAGGAAAGGATTTTTACATCCATCACATCTAGGCAAGAATAGCAACTGATTTGCATCCAGATGCTTGAGAAGTCAGCTCTAACTTCTGACCACTCTAACTTGCACACAGACTGGCACAGTTCTGCTGGCTTATTTTGGATGGATGGGGCTCACAACCAGGGGAGTAGCTTGATTAGTAAGATTGGGAGGGGGTTGAGCTTCACATGTTTCAACAATTACGCTGGCATATAATGTTAAAATATATTATACGGGAGAAATTTATTCTCGCTCGCACACCATATCTTACTGTGGTTTTAAAGTTGTAGCGTGCCCCAGGGTGTACCCTCCTTCAGGATACTTTTTAAACAAACTGATAGCGTGGCCCTCAACCTTAGCAACGTCCCCTGGTCACAGCATGAAACCCGTTCACTGGGCTATATTGGTTCTACGAACACTATTCCAAAAACAAGTTCATATTCTTTGCAGGAATCTAAGTGTTTATTTTTTCATTTCATGAAAGTTGTGTCATCACAATCAATTTCATAGATCCAGCCTTGTGAAATTCAAAATTATAATGTCCAATGCATTTCGGCTAGGAGCTAGCCTTCATCAGGGACTGGAATCTAAAAACAAATATGGGGATATGTCAGGGACCTAAGTCATGATCATAATAATATAACAACTGTAATTACCAAACTGATAAAGTGCAAACTAAGTATAGCCAAAACAATGCATTAACGGGGTGATTGGAACATAAGTCAAACAAATAGTGTATACGGTCTAGTTAGAGACAAAAGGTATAACAGGACGATTAGCCTCCACCAAAATATACGTGTAGAAACGGAAAATAAAGTAAATCGTGCACAGATAAAATGAAGCTCCAAGTGATCCGAAGTGTCCATGCGGAAAGAGTCTAGAGACATTGAAGGATGTTGCCGATTACCCTCCACCAAAATAGTCGAGATTTCAGTAAAGCCAATAATCAAGAAACCGGAGTGCTGTGACTAGTAGAATGCCGGGAAGTTACAAAGAAAAGGAAATTGACGCGTCGGGAAAGATATACGTTATCGCATAGTTCAAGCCGCTTACCGGTGATATTAAACAGCGTGCCCGTGAGCCCCTTCACGAAGGGTGTGTCCACTAGTTCAAAAGCCCACGTCTAGTAAGTGCGTTAAACTTGAACCAAAACATAAACAAAGGACCAAGTTCCTCTGTGGATCATGAAAATAAAAAACGGATGGATGTGTGAGAACAAAAGTGTGGAAAGCAGGAGAAAAACGGTGCCATGATGGAAAGGTGTATAAAGTGTGTTAAGACAGGGAAAAAAAGGGGAAAAGGACAAAGGTCAAGACAAGTAATATCGGAGAAATATTGAACAGGGCAAAACACATATCTAATCGGCCAAACCTCACAGTAATCTAAAAATGGGGGCGTATCATGTAATGCTCAAGTGGCTGTGATAATTATGAAAAAATAATAAACGAAACACTATTAAAATTAGTGGTTCATGATCAGTCTCATGGAAAAGCAAAACAGGCAATTATAAGACAACATGCAGAGTCCATACTGATAACAAAATATATAGTCCTCATTATAGGTAACATTTAAATTCAGTTCTCTCATTCATTCCGGTCGGTTTCAGTGTTTCCAGTTTGAAAATCCAGAAGTTTTCTCTACGTAGCATATTGTTATGGTTATCAACACCTTCACATTTTCGAACAATTTCAAGAATGGTAAATCTGAGTTGACTCACATTATGTGAAGCTTCACAAAAATGGGTTGCAACGGTGGATTTGGTCTGTTTATTCCGAATGTTCGATTTGTGTCACTGAACACCAGAGGAGTCCGGCAATACATATGTTGCCTAAGATACATAAAGATTTGATTCAACCTCCCTTCCGACCCATTGTATCTACTGTTGGGAGCATTCACCAACCCATTGGCCAACTGTTAGATAAACACTTGCAGGCAAATGTAATGAGGATGAGAACATTTGTGATAGACACGACCCATTTTTTGGAAAGGTTAGGTACAGTACCACTAGTAGAGAACGAAGAAGTTATGTTATGTAGCATGGACGTCAGATCCTTGTATACTTCTATTCCCCACCAGGATGGAATTGAGGCGATAGAATAGACATTACTCAACACGGAAATGGATTCAGACTTTAAAGTGTTCCTTATGGAGCTCCTTCATTTCACTCTTTTCCACAGCTACTTTGAATGGCAAGGTAAATATTATTTGCAGTTGACCGGGAAGGCCATGGGAAACTCGGCGGCTCCGGTCTACGCGAATCTATACATGGAATACTTCGAGAATGAATATATCCTTAATATATCCTTAATCGAGAGCCATGGAAATCCAATGCCAAAATAATACTGAGGTATATAGACAACATGTTCGACATGTTCGTGATCTGGTCTGGTTCTGAACCAGAACTAAGGAATGCCATTACCGAACTCAACTCACGTGATGAGCGCATCCAATTTACATCTGAGATAAATGCTAACAAAATCACGTTTCTTGATGTAGAAATACGTAGAAATGGGCCACTATTTGAAACTGACATTACAGAAAACAGACTGACCGCAACAATCTGTTGCATTACAATAGCTTTCACAACAACCCTTTGAAAACGCACTTGCCCTACTCGCAAATGTTGCGAGTGAAACGGATTGTTTCTTCCCCAGTTACATCAGAGATTAGAATCCAGGAAATGGAAGAAAGATTTAAAAAAAGAGGATATCCCCAGAAAATATGATGAAGCTAAAGAGAGATGTGCTCAAAAAGACAGGAATACTCTGTTGATTCAAACTCCAAAAAAAGAGAACACAAGAATTGTGGTGGTTTCTAAATATTCAACTAAGAGTAAAGTCTTTAAAAACATCATCACCAAACATTGGGCGATATTAGCTCAAGAAGTTGATTTCAATAACATATTCAACGAAAAGCCCCTTTTCGCATACCAGAGAGGCACTAACCTGGGGAACATGATTAAATCCTGTACTAATAATCCTGAGGAAGTTTTCAATGGCACCCTGCCCTGTCATAACTGCAGTCACTGCAACAACATCATCAGAGGGAATGTAATCACACATCCTAGCAAAGGCCATAAGATCAAGCTACGTGTTTCAGCAACATGTGATTCGGCGAATGTTATATACCTGTTAAAATGTCCCTGTGGACAAGGTTACGTGGGCAAAACTGAGAGAAAGATGAAAGTGAGACTTAATGAACACAAATCGAACATTCGGAATAAACAGACCAAATCCACCGTTGCAACCCATTTTTGTGAAGCTTCACATAATGTGAGTCAACTCAGATTTACCATTCTTGAAATTGTTCGAAAATGTGAAGGTGTTGATAACCATAACAATATGCTACGTAGAGAAAACTTCTGGATTTTCAAACTGGAAACACTGAAACCGACCGGAATGAATGAGAGAACTGAATTTAAATGTTACCTATAATGAGGACTATATATTTTGCTATCAGTATGGACTCTGCATGTTGTCTTATAATTGCCTGTTTTGCTTTTCCATGAGACTGATCATGAACCACTAATTTTAATAGTGTTTCGTTTATTATTTTTTCATAATTATCACAGCCACTTGAGCATTACATGATACGCCCCCATTTTTAGATTACTGTGAGGTTTGGCCGATTAGATATGTGTTTTGCCCTGTTCAATATTTCTCCGATATTACTTGTCTTGACCTTTGTCCTTTTCCCCTTTTTTTCCCTGTCTTAACACACTTTATACACCTTTCCATCATGGCACCGTTTTTCTCCTGCTTTCCACACTGTTCTCACACATCCATCCGTTTTTTATTTTCATGATCCACAGAGGAACTTGGTCCTTTGTTTATGTTTTGGTTCAAGTTTAACGCACTTACTAGACGTGGGCTTTTGAACTAGTGGACACACCCTTCGTGAAGCGGCTCACGGGCACGCTGTTTAATATCACCGGTAAGCGGCTTGAACTATGCGATAACGTATATCTTTCCCGACGCGTCAATTTCCTTTTCTTTGTAACTTCCCGGCATTCTACTAGTCACAGCACTCCGGTTTCTTGATTATTGGCTTTACTGAAATCTCGACTATTTTGGTGGAGGGTAATCTGCAACATCCTTCAATGTCTCTAGACTCTTTCCGCATGGACACTTCGGATCACTTGGAGCTTCATTTTATCTGTGCACGATTTACTTTATTTTCCGTTTCTACACGTATATTTTGGTGGAGGCTAATCGTCCTGTTATACCTTTTGTCTCTAACTAGACCGTATACACTATTTGTTTGACTTATGTTCCAATCACCCCGTTAATGCATTGTTTTGGCTATACTTAGTTTGCACTTTATCAGTTTGGTAATTACAGTTGTTATATTATTATGATCATGACTTAGGTCCCTGACATATCCCCATATTTGTTTTTAGATTCCAGTCCCTGATGAAGGCTAGCTCCTAGCCGAAATGCATTGGACATTATAATTTTGAATTTCACAAGGCTGGATCTATGAAATTGATTGTGATGACACAACTTTCATGAAATGAAAAAATAAACACTTAGATTCCTGCAAAGAATATGAACTTGTTTTTGGAATAGTGTTCGTAGAACCAATATAGCCCAGTGAACGGGTTTCATGCTGTGACCAGGGGACATTGCTCAGGTTGAGGGCCACGCTATCAGTTTGTTTAAAATATATTATACAACAAGCAGGGTGCATGAGAGGGGTTAGAGGCGCTATGGAAAGAGATAAGAATGTGGATTGGTAGATATTTAAAAGAAAATGCCAGAGCATGGTGTTATGTCAAATTTGGCAACGCTGCTCCAACATCTTTAAAACACAGGGATGCACCGTATTTACAAAAATACAGCACACCCCTGCGTTTCTCCTAGCTCTAGTGCTAAAAAATCTGCCTAGCGCCAGCGCAGGTACTCTGCCGCCATGCACAAGGATGCCTACGCTGCAGGGGTGATTGTTGATGTACCAAATATTGGTGATTTTCTCTTTCTATGTAAGCTACAGAATGCAGCACATGTAGAAAGAACACAACCAAGAAGAAATTAATATTTTTTCTTCATATCGGCATCCTACGCCCAGGTATTACCTGGCCTTAGTTTTTAGCGCTGCCCCAGCGTTGTAAATCTGGCACTAATGGGTGTTGCAGTGGAACACCCACAGGAACTCATTGCCTGCCTATTTGCCGCAGCGGACTGCTGTGGAAAGGGGAATATTCACAAGGTGGCGTTGACCCACGTTAAGTGGTTTAGGACCACCTTGTAAATATGGGGAATGGAGTAATGCCAGTGAGCGTCAAAAATAGTGACGATCCGTTGGTATTAGGGTCTTGTAAATATGCCTCATTAGTTTGAAAAATAACCTACATTGTTGAAGACTTTCAAAATAGAGAGGGAATCGTGTGTGTGCGTTTTTGTATGTGTAGGTAAAAATTTGTTAAAATCCGGCAGACACCTCACCATACCCAACTATTTAGCAAAATATATATATTTAATAGGGGGTGTAACACCACCAAAATAGCCCAGAAGCTACGCCCCTGCTCACAACAGTGGGTATGGTTCAGATACAGGCAGCAGAACCCAATGTGTAATATAGATAGGTGATGCCACCTTAGTTATGGATGGGGTGGAGTTGCCATATAGATTCATGTAATCAGAGCATGATTCTTTCAGCTCTCGCATTTACTTTGCTTTTTCAAATATTTCACAGATGGGTGTGTTGACATGGTGAACTAATACAGCCAATGCAGGTCTCTATGTTTGATCCCATGGTCACAGGTTCGAATATATTCAGCCTTTCATCTTCTTAGTGTCAGTGAATGATCTCGAAATGTGCATGTTCTATTTTGCAATCTATGTTTTTCACACTTGTTTGTTCAAATAGTTCTCCTAAAATGAAAAAATGAAACCAGAATACACTGATTCGTTGAATGAACATGGAGGGGTCTGACAGCCCTGGTGGGGGAGGGCTTTGAAGTGAGAGGCAGGACACCATGTATGTTCTCAGATGGATAAGTGGAGATGATAGAGGCTTTGTTTTGAACCGAGGTACAGCAGGGATTATGGCACAGCTTGGGTCGAGAGAGCAGAGACACCAAGTAGGGTTTAACTAGAAAGTGTGGAAGACACAGGTACCAATGCCCCTTATGTTCCTGGCAACACCATGGCTCAGGACATGCTTTTGCAAACATGCATACTTAAGTACTATAATTACATTGTGTTCAATTGATAGGATTGTACTGTATTGCAGTCCGACATTTTCATGGCACCTCGTACCCATAATGGCTCCAAGAGGTGCTCCCGGGTAGTCAAGTAGAAGTCTACTCTCTGTTGTGTGGATGGTAGAGTGTGAATCACAGAGTGGCCTGTATGAGAAGTGCTTGGGTGTTTTATATGAGGTTCTGATGGGTGCTCCAGCCATGACGGGGCGACCTGGCTGTGCCTAAGCATGTAGGGAGGCACATCAAGAGATGCAGACCGGTTTGTGCATGCTGGCCAGATTTGAGTAATAGGCTACTGAATAGGGTGCGCATGGTTCACAGAACACAGATTTATAGTGTTGCCTATGTGGGAAGTGTTTGTGTCTGAGGTCCATAGGGATGCTCCAAATATGCTGATGCCAGCTTACTGCTGTGAAATAGGTAGAGCTGTGTTTGCCTATACCTACCAACTAAGGGCGGATGAACAACTATCTGTCCCGATGCTGGTGTTTAGTCGGTATTGTTTGTCCTTGTAGTGTGGCCTAGCTGGGAATTGTTATATGTAGTGCTTTTTGTAGGTGGGCACTAATTGTAATACAGTAATATCAGCCTACAAGGATATTTCATTTTTGTCTATTGAAAAGTTGCATATTCTCTGTGAGAACGTTGAGTCTATTTGGCCCAATGTCAAAGGCATGCTGACATTTTTCTAATGGTAGACTGCATTGTGTACACTTACATAGAATATAATATGTTGATAAATAAAAGCTCACACATTGGCCCCCTGTATCTCAAGTGTTATAGCATCATAGGATAAAATTCCACAAAGTATGCGTTATATTAGAGCTATTAAGGGCTCAGATTAGGTATTTACACTAGACATGGTCGGATTACTGCATGGCAAGATACAGGTAATTCTACGGAAGAGAGGGCACTTCATATTATACAGAATATAGCAATACTTTCTTATGCTTTACCAGGACATAGCGAGTCACAGTGTTCTCTTACTTTACAGAGCTTCCCCTGAGACTTTTTAATCGTGGTAAGTATCCCATGTATCACACATAGGATGACACATTCCCAAAGTTTTGTCTTCTCATTTTATTCTTTAAGAGGAATTTGAATACACATTTTGATTTTCCCCATATTCTACATTAGATTTCCAGATGTTGCTTTTTCCTAGACTTTCACCTTAGGCTTAAGCTGCATAACACTCTAGTTTCCATGAACTACTTCAACCAAGTAAGACTGGGAGGGTATCTTTTATTAGTTTGCTCACCCTAGAGCACTGCTGGCAAGTTTCTCACCCCGTGGATGACAGTGGAAAACATACATCTGAACGTCTGAATTGTCGTTGTATAAGATTTCATAGAAAAACTATTTCATGGAATACCATTACCAATAAACCATTTCACCTAAACTATTTAATAGCATTTTACAAGATGAATGGCATTTACCATTTCAAAGAAACCAATTCATAAATTGTCATTTTTTCAAAATTGGTTTTTAGCATGCTATATGTTGTAAATGCAAGGGTTACAAGTCTTACTTTCAGAAACTTTTTTGTCAGAGGTATTTATGAATGAATCTATTTCAGTGCTTTTCCTCAGAGGAATTTATTTTGGATTTGTATCTTTTACACTGTCAAACAATTACTTTAGATGTGTTTAGTTCACTGACCCCTCACCATCCCTAACCACTATTTATCCCATATCCCCTCACAGCCCATAAACACCATTTAACACTGCCACCTAAACAATCCCTCACCACACCTAAACTACACCCATACCTGGCCCTTAAACTCCACCCATCTCTAAACCCTTAAACACCTTCCTCCTCCTACATATCGCCCCTCCTGAACCCTAAAACCCCTCATGAGTCCTAAACTCCACCCATTCCTGAACCTTAAAAACCCCAACCTACAATAAAAACACCACCCATCCATGAAACTTTAAAACCCCTCACTAGCCCCTAAAATCCAGCCAACCCTGAACCTTAAAGCAAACTCTCACCACCCATAAACACCACCGATCTAAAACTCCCTAACCATCTCTAAACTCTACTCACCCTTGAACCCTAAAACATATTTTTTATCTCATTACTGCCCATACCTCAACCCATCATCCTAACCTCCACCTATTCCTGAACCCAAAAACATGCTCTAGTCATAAAGTCCACCAATTCCCTGACCCCTTAGGCTCTCACTATTCCATAGCTTCACTCTTTTCCGACCTCTAGAAATCCTTCTTCATCCCTAAACTCTATCTATCAACGAAACTTAAAAACCCCTAAACTCCACCATCGCTGAACTCTAAAAACCTAATCCAATGCCTACACTGCACCCATCCCTGACCCCCAAAACTCCTAATCGCCCACTTTACCGTAATATTAAATTGTTCCTTCAAATAATTTTTCCTTTTAAAATGTTTCCTTTAATTTTGAATGATTTGTATTTCTTTAAATGTGTTTTTCCTTGAAATTGGTTTTCTATGATTTGGTTTCCTCTGATGTGGCTTCTGAGTTTTTGTTTTCCACTATTTCAAATTCACCAATGAATGGCTGGCTAGGTGTGGGGCTTGGTAGTCAGAAATTCCAATGTACACCTGTTTTCGCTTCCTCCCTTGCTTCCTTTTTGCCTTGTCTTCACAGGGCAGTTGGAAGTCCCCTGGTGATGGACCCCAACAGCATTTGTCGGAAGACTAAGCGGCTAGCCGGGAAGCAGGCCGAACTTTGTCAGACAGAACCTGAGATCGTTAACGAGGTTGCCAAGGGAGCAAAGCTCGGAGTGCGAGAGTGCCAGCACCAATTCAGGTCTAGGAGGTGGAACTGCACCAGCCACAACAAGTCATTCGGGAAAATTCTACAGCAAGGTAAGCCTTGTTGGATCTGGCCTGGAAGCCTGGAGAAATTTTTAATACCATCTCTGAGCCATGAGTATTTCTTAGATCTTAGAGGTCAGAGTGTCCTAGTATGCTGCGGATGATTGTCATATTTTGTATATGAATTAAGGACTATATTGGAATACTGAAATTTGCTACTAAACATTTCTATGTTTTTTTTATTCAGTCTCACACAGAGACAATAAGGGTCAATGCCCAATAGTATCCAAAACCTTCCTGTCTAGATCCCACTCAAAGCATCATTGCTGATAATGGGAATAGTAAGAATGTTACCACTTTTGAGACAAAGTACGGGATTATGTGTTGTTGATAAAAAATATTTCTTAACTGTTCTGCAGATATTAATATTGGTTTTTATTTACATTTAATTATGCGGAAACATTTTTTGCTGTTGACAATTTCTCAACGATTATTTTGATTTGTTTCATTTAAGATTTAACTTCCATTTTTGTATTATGCAAGGTAGGGTTTGGCCTGTTTTTCACCATGTTCATGGGAAGATTTCCCTGACATAGGCCTGTGCTGTGGGTATTTCTTTAGAAACAGTATGGTTCATTTAGATGTTAACAGCTTGAAAATGCTTATCTTGCAACAGAAAAAACTTGATCATCCAGTTCTCTGATGTTTGTTTTATCTTTATAGGAGTACTGCCATAACATTTATTTTATTTTATTTGGGTGTTTGTTTAGCAGCAACGTTTTTGAGATATTATGCTCATAAAAATGACTTCCCATCTGATACTTATATGAGAGTGGTAGTTGTTAACTAGATTTAAATAAAATATGACATTTTGTATTATGGAGATAAAGGTATTATCTTAAAGGAGAGATCTGTCAAACATGTATTGGGTATTCAGATTAAGATTTAAGGAAAGTAAAGGCCAGATTTACTAACATTTTGCATCATGGTTGCACCATTTTTGTGGCACATTCCGGACGTAAAATGTTTGTATATATTTACAAAGCCACACAAGGGGTGTGATTTGTGCCGTCTTGTGTAAAATAAATGTAACACAATGCAGCGGATTGCACTGCATTACATTCAGTTTCATTCTGGGTGGTGTTCCATGGGTACAACATGCATTCACCCATGGATTTCACGCAATCCCAGATATACAAAGCTTTGTAAACCTGGGAGTGTATGAAATCAACACGCTTGCCATAGGATGGCGTAACGAGGACAAATTTCTTTTTTTCTCCTCGTTATTTCCTTTTTAGGTCTTGCCTGGAAATCGCATCCGAAGGATGCGTCCAGGCTGGAGACTTATAGCTAGCTGCCACGGGGGAATGAAGGACAAGAAACTGTGACGAGCTTATCCTTGGCTGGATTGAGCTGCGTGCACGCGCTTTTTCCCTTCAGTTTCTTTTACAATGTTTCTTTTTCTTTGTGTGAGCTTGCCTTCACTTTCGTTTCCTATCTTAGACCCCGCGGCCGCCGCGTGTTTGTTTCCACTGTTCGGTTTTACTATGGGCATTCTCACGAACACGAAATAAATAGATCACAGCCACACCTCCTCCCTCCTCCCCCCCCCCCCCGCCGCCGCCGCCGCGTGTTTGTTTCCACTGTTCGGTTTTACTATGGGCATTCTCACGAACACGAAATAAATAGATCACTGCCACACCTCCTCCCTCCCCCCCCCCCCGCCCCCCGCCGCCGCCGCCGCCGCCGCCGCGTGTTTGTTTCCACTGTTCGGTTTTACTATGGGCATTCTCACAAACACGAAATAAATAGATCACAGCCACACCTACTTCCCCCGCCCCCCCCCCTCGCCGCCGCCGCCGCCCCTAACACACACACAGAGAGCAGGCTGTTCACAACACATGCACACGCAGGCAGACACGAGCGCACACATACAGACACACACTACACCTCCCCAGCCCCCCCCCCCGCCGCCGCCGCCCACACACGAGAGTACACGCACAGACAATCCCCCCCGCCCCCCCCATACACACACGCGCGCACGAACACACTGCATACATACACGCTCCCCCCCCCACCTCACCAGAGACACACGCGCGCGCACACATCCCCCTCACACCCCACTCACCAGGTTCTTCTTGCGTGTCCCTCGGCAGCCAGCGGGTCATTCCGGTTAACAGGCGGGGGCCGCGGGGCTCTCCACGAGCACGGGAGCCCGCTAGCTAACACGGCAATCCTCCGGCGGGCACAGGAGCGCCTGCTTCCTGTTTTTGTCCAGCCCCGCCCCCGTCCCAACAAAGGTTGCCTGGCTTCCTGTTGAAGCCGGGCTGTGGCGGTGAGTTTGCTTGTTTTCTCATTGCAGGCCTTTAATTTGAGGATGCAACGCGGGCCTGACACTGGCACTCATGAGATCCCTTCTGACTTTGCGGCAGCCTGCTCTCATGCCAGGCATTTCCCTGTGTTTGTCACAGCACGTCCTGTTCTCTGGGGCGAATGCCAATATTTTATATTACCGGAAGGTGCAGCGAGCGAAGCGAAATCTAAGCCAGGTCTCTTGGCAAAACCGCAGTTTTTTCTTCGGTCTGATGCCTTCTTAATGTGTCGGGTTTCATAAGTCAAAAATAATGATATTTCCTTGCAGGGGGGCGTGTCTTCGTCGATCGTGATAGTCGGTGCTCACTGTACGTGGTTGTTATTTCCTCTGCGACATCCCTCAACGCTCTGGGTCAGATTCTTTCTGCTTTTAAATGTGTGTCTGCCTGAGTTGAAGCATACTTTTTGCCCCACCGCATCTCGGTCATTTGCGCAACATCACTGTAGGTCACGTGCTTGCTGCACTTTTAAAACAATGACCCAAAGAAGGCCTCCCCCGAAGACAAGACGCTCCTGAAGAACAGCTGCTTCACAGAAAG
This sequence comes from Lissotriton vulgaris, assembly GCF_964263255.1. NCBI lineage: Eukaryota > Metazoa > Chordata > Amphibia > Caudata > Salamandridae > Lissotriton > Lissotriton vulgaris. Next base: position 27,122 of record NW_028251998.1, on the reverse strand, counting down.
GTGGTGCAGTCATGGCATTGTGCCTGCTGTAAGAATCGAGCGCCCTCATTCAAAATAAACCATTTCATGTCCAAAAAGACATCATCTCACAAAACACTAACCCCATTACATGTAGGACAAGGCCGCACATGCTTTTATCGCTATGATAGCCGCAACATATTCCTACATGCATTATATCTAATTTTTTTGCTGCGTGCGGTTTTCGGCATGTCTGGTGAATAACCACTACACGCATTCGTACATCTAAAGGCAGGCGCATGTATGACTCTTACACTACTGGGCCCACACAAACAAACATGTACACATTTTACGGGTGTGTTGTGCGCACTAGCATTGAATGCCCTCCACTGACAAGCGGGGATGGGGGCGGCCGGGCCTGGGGGTAGGGAGCGGACACGACACGCAGAGCCCCCTCTGCAGACGCGCATGCATATGAACCTGCCTGTAACAAAGTTAGCGCGGAAAGGTCTAGTGCTCACATGACCGGGGTCCCGCGCCAGGCACCCGGACTGGTGTGCAGCAGCAGGCAGCGCCCGCAGGCAGCAGAGGCTAACTGGTAGGCTGTGATGAAAGGCGCGAGCCTGCCTCTGACACAGGTGTGGTGTCTGTGCACATTAAGGCTGCCTGCACGTAGAGGCCTTTGATTGAATTATGGGATCGGTGCTTGATACCCAAAAGCCGCGGATTCAGCAGCCAGCGAGGGGAGCTGCTGGGGGGCCTCCCTCCCCTCTGCTTATGGCTGCATTATTTTACCTCGTTAATTGTCAACGTTGCCTTTCGCAGATCTTGGACAGACTCTTTGTTTTGCAGATGTGTGTATACCTCTCACTGTTTCACTCTTGCTGGTAGCGAGTGTGCCTAGCGCAGCACGTCATATATTCAGAGCAGGTCCGATTCTTTATCATTATTTGATAGTGCGCGTGGTCCGGCGCGCAGAAAGGGCAGCTGCAGTGGGCATGATATTGAGAAACCCTTTCTTAAGTAGCACTCACCAGTTTCCGTGTGATTATTCAGAAGTGGGTTTCGCATTTTCCTCGAATTACGTTAAAATGAAACTTGTGCTCCCAAAATTGTTTCTAGGGATGGCATGTCTGTAGCCACACTGCACCCTCACACACCGCACCCTCACACACCGCACCCTCACACACCGTACCCTCACACACCGTAACCTTACACACACTGCACCCTCACACACACTGCACCCTCAGACACTGCACCCTCACAGACACTGCACCCTCGCACACACTGTTCCCTCACGCACACACTGCACCCTCACACACACACTGCACCTTCACACACCGCAGCCTCACATACCGCACCCTCACACACACTGAACCCTCACACACTGCACACTCACACACAACACACCGCACCCACACACACACACCACACACACATGCACACACACACACCGCACCCACACACACACTACCCCCTCACAACCCACACCTTCACACCCCACACCCTCACACCCCGCACCCTCACACACCGCACCCTCACACACCGCACCCGCACACACACACTGCACCCGCACACACCGCACCCGCACACACACACTGCACCCGCACACACACACTGCACCCGCACACACACACTGCACCTGCACACACACTGTACCCGCACATACACTGCACCCGCACACACACTGCACCCTTACAACCCACACCCTCACACCCCACACCCTCACACCCCGCACCCTCACACACCGCACCCTCACATACCGCACCCTCACACACCCTGAACCCTCACACTGCACACTCACACACAACACACCGCACCCACACACACACACCACACACACACGCACACACCGCACACACACACACCGCACCCACACACACCGCACCCACACACACCGCACCCACACACACACTACCCCCTCACAACCCACACCCTCACACCCCACACCCTCACACCCCGCACCCTCACACACCGCACCCTCACACACCGCACCCGCACACACCGCACCCGCACACACACACTGCACCCGCACACACACACTGCACCCGCACACACACACTGCACCCGCACACACACACTGCACCTGCACACACACTGCACCCGCACATACACTGCACCCGCACACACACTGCACCCTCACACACACACACTGCACCCTCACATACTGTACCCTCACACGCCGCACCCTCACACGCCGCACCCTCACACGCCTCACCCCGCACCCTCACACACCGCACCCTTAACACACCGCACACTCACACACCGCACCCTCACACACACTGCACCTGCACACACACTGCACCTGCACACACAATTATAAATTACAATAACATTTATTTCAGTATTAATTCTTAAAAAAATTAAAAGCCATTTTTATTTGTAATATCAATACATCTAGGTCACGTAAATACAACACATATTGCATTACAAATGCTATAGGTGTCACATATGCAAAAGTTAAAACTATTGGCATTGTAAATGACAAAGCTATTAATTTCGCTATTTTCAAAACCAACACATAATAAAAAAAGAATTGTCATTTACAGTACCAATAGCTCAAACTTTCCTAATGCGAGACCTATTGCATTGCAAATGCTTGTTCTATGTGTGCTGTAATCTGAAGAACACATAGACAGAGGATAATGCCTCAAGAGATTCTCCTTGTAATGAAGGTACCCTTGCACCATTGTGCAAGGAGACCTGTTGGCGCTAGGTTGCTTGAAGTGCACCAGCACACAATGCAAATCTAGAACTAAATATGTCTGCAGTGATATCAAGGAAAAGTCCGACACAAGTTGCGCTAAAATCTTGTGGGTTCATAGATCCTCAGAGGTCAACAAAATGGAATATAAAAATAATGTCCTATTTTCATATGTGCGGAGTTCTCCCCCCTCACTGCGGCGTCTCTGTAGTAGCAAACTTACTATTAACTCATAATTTGTAATGGAAAAAAATAGTAAACTTAGACAAAATTGTAAGTTTACCTTTGTGAATAAGGCCCTATCTTTTTGCTTCAGGTTCTTATGGGCCTTACCCTGTAGCACAGTCTTGAACGCAGTTCCAAGCCGAATATTTTTTGCATAATAATACTAGCTACGCCCTATGTGTTTAAGCCTGATTGTTCTATCCCGGTCCTTCCACAGTACACCTGTCGTTCCTAGGTGCGTTAATTGTATGAACAAAAATTATCAGAGGAAAGGGCCTCTTCTGTGCTAGATCTGAATGCTTGACCTGGGACCTGTGAAGTCCAGAGAGGCTACCTTTTTGCACCACTTCTTGCTTGGGTGACCAGGGTGGAAATGGCACCGATTGTGATCATGTGATCATATCTGTGGACTCTGCCAAGAGTGGGCATAACTCAAATGTTTCTGGAGCACGTGCCCTCAGAATATGGTGATGTGCCGCGGCTTGCACTGTGTCTCACTGCAAGGCAGCAGCAGGACACCAGGTCAAAGTTCTTAAATCACCAGGGACTAAACATAGTCTAATACGGCTTCCCAGTATTCCAGGGCGAACCTTTCAGACTGCTAGAGCCTGGAAAACTCATGGTCTGCTTATTCTCCTCTCTTTCAATCACATCCTCTGGCTGGACTAAGAGGTACTGTCCTGCTGTGTTGCCAAAGCAGTGACAGCTACCTGAGGAGACTTTCCTTATGCCTAAAAGCCATTAGTGTGCTTTACAGACAACAATAGAAAAGGTAGCAGATGAAAGGTTAGCTTGACTAGTTCGAATGAAGAGTTAGAAAAAAATTCGATTGACGGGGCTAAGAAGAAAAAAAGGAAAACCCAATGCCAATGCAAGTTTAGTTTCTTTGAATGTGGAAATCCTTGTCAGGGTGAACCATAAAAGCCAATAAATAAACCTGTGCCTAACCCTCTGGTAACTTGTCACAAAGCATTCAGGTTGAACTTTGAGGCAAAGTGTAAAATATTTAAGAAGCAAACAAACATTTATAAAGTGCAAACTCGTCACATGACAATCCCAAACCAAGTTAGAAAAATACATTTATTTAATAAAATGATACGAAAGTGAGTACAGTAGTAAAATGCTTTTAACAAACCTCTAGATGTAAATGAACAATTGTTACTTACCTGTAAACAGGTGGTTCTCCAGTATTGGTGTCTTTCATAGATTCACATGCTTGAATATTCCCCGTCGTCGAAGTGGGAGTCCCACGGTAAATAAAATAGCAATAATGCTAACAAATATATATATATATATATAAATATATAAAATATCATATAAGTAGTAAAACAGATAAAATATATACTGAAAAAAACCTTTACAAAGGTTACTACATAGGAATGCATTAGAGAGAAAAAACTCATTTGCAACATATCAGTGTCATTATGTTAGTCCAAACTGCAGCCAATCAGGCTCAAGCACCCTCTAGAACCTTCTCCTCAGAAGCTCAAGCCCTCAGATTTTCGTAGCACTAGTAATAATAGCGCATGAGGAGAAAAGAGCCTCTGAGGGGAGGATGGGTGGGTCGCATGTGAATCTATGAAAGACACCAATACTGGAGAACCACCTGTTTACAGGTAAGTAACAATTGTTCTTCTCCAGTATTAGGGGTGTCTTTCATAGATTCACATGCTTGAATAGAATAGATAGCAGTAACCTCCTAGAGCTGAGATTGCAATATTTCCAAACAATTGAAGAACAATATATAGCATACAAGCAAGGCAATCTCAAGGATGGAGGAGGGAAAGAGGCTCACCTTATTTGAAAAGATGACGAAGCACTGCTTGCCCCACTGCGGTATCCGCTTCGTTGACAGCTTCCAAACAATAATGTCTGGTAAAGGTGTGCCTGCTGGACCATGTCGCTGCACGACAAATCTGGTGTAGAGGCACTCCGGCAAACAATGCGATGGACGACGCCATCGCTCTCGTAGAATGTGCTCTCACTGGAGTAGGTAAAGGCCTGCCAGCCTGCTGATGGCAAAACGATATGGCTGAAGAGAGCCATCGTGTTATTGTCTGTTTAGTCACTGAGTGTCCTTTGCGCAGTAGTCCATATGCTATGAATAGCTGATTGGATTTACGGAAAGGGGCTGTTCTAGAAATGTAGAATTTTAGACACCGTTTGATGTCTAAAGAATGTAGTCGCTGTTCCGCAGGGGATTTAGGATCCGGGAAAAAAGTCTTTAAGAAAACTGGCTCGTTCAAATGGAAGTCAGTAGGTACTTTTGGAAGAAAAGAAGGATTGGTACGAAGTGACACTCCATCAGGTTTGAACTGCAAATATGGAGGTTTGATGGTGAAAGCGTGCAAGTCACTTACACGACGAGACGAAGTCAAAGCCAAAAGCAAAGCCACTTTCCAGGTTAGAAACTTGAGGTTTGAACGATGAATTGGCTCAAATGGAGGTTTCATAAGTTGTGATAACACCACGTTGAGGTGCCACGCTGGAGGAGGGCGCCTTAACGGAGGGAACTTCCTGAAAAGTCCTTTAAAGAACTGTCGGATGATTCTGGATGAACAGAGAGACGTAGAGCCATCATGACGGTAGCGTGAGATGGCCGCCAAAAAGACTCTCAATGTGGCATGTGAAAGACCAGACTGAGCAAGACTTAAAAAGAACGGTAACAGTTGGTCTGGAGTGGAACTGATAGGGTGTATGTTGGATGCTGCGCACCAATGACAGAAACGTTTCCACTTTAACCTATATGTTTTGATTGTTGGTGGAGCTCTAGCTGACGCTAGAATGTCTCTACAGTCTTGAGGTATATTTAAAGAGGCAAATTCAATGAATTCAGGTTCCATGCCCACAATTGAAGCGTTGACGGGTCTGGGTGACAAACTTGTCCTCCGTTCATTGTCAGAAGGTCCGGACGTGGATGGAGACGAATGGGTTTGCATTGGGACATTAGAAGGAGTTCTGAAAACCACGCCTGTCTGGGCCAACGTGGGGCGATTAAAATCAAGCGGCAGGGTTGCCTGCGCATCTTCCACAACGTTCTTGGCACCAATGGGAGTGGTGGAAACGCATAGGCAAATAGGCCGGTCCAATCCATGAGTAGGGCATTGCCGCTGGATTCCGGATGTGGATGCCAACTGGCGAAAGTCTGGCATTTCCGATTCACTGGAGTCGCAAAGAGGTCCATCTTGGGATGACCCCATTGGTGGAACACGAGGTCCAGAGTCGGCTGGTGTAACTCCCATTCGTGAGTGGATGACGCAGACCTGCTTAGGGAATCTGCCAGTATGTTTGACGCTCCCGGCAGATGGACTGCTGTCAAAGAAATGTGGTGACGAAGTGCCCATTCCCAAATCCTTTGGGCAAGACAAGACAGGGACTGAGATTTTGTGCCTCCCTGTTTGTTCATGTAGTGCATGCTGGTGGTGTTGTCTGTTTGAACCAGCACCGATTCTCCGTGCACCACTGGTAAGAAAGCCTTTAGCGCTAGGAAGATCGCCAGCAATTCTAGCCTGTTGATATGCCAGGTTTTCTGAGTCGCCGTCCACTTTCCTTTGATGGAAAGGTCCAGGAGATGGGCTCCCCATCCGTCCATGGACGCATCCGTAGTCAATGTCAGATCTGGAGTCTGGGTAAGGAAAGAGACCCCTTGGCTCAGATTGGTCCGTTGCTGCCACCAGAGCAGACTGGTCTTCATGCAAGCCGTGACTGTCACTTGGTCGTTGAACGACCCCGACACCTGTCGCCATTGTAGGTCCAATTCCTCCTGAATAGGACGGGTACGTAACCTGCAATTCGGGATCAGTGCGATACAAGATGATGCCATCCCCAGAAATGATTTTAACATTCGCACTGAAACTGACTTTCTTGATCTGATGGTGGAGACCAGATGAACTATCTTCTGTCTCCGCTCGGCGGAGATGAACGCTTTTGACACGTCCGTGTCCATAACAGCCCCGAGGAATGTCCTGCTTCGCAGAGGTGTGAAATGTGACTTCTTTACATTGATGGTCAACCCTAGAGAATTGAAGAGGGTAAGGCACAAACGAGTGTCGTGATGCAGCTGGCTTGCGGATTGGGATTTTAAAAGACAATCGTCCAGGTAAGGAAATATTTGGACTCCCTGAAGACGCAGATAAGCCATGACCGGGGCTAGAACCTTCGTGAACACACGAGGAGCTGATCTGAGGCCAAAAGGTAGGACTTTGAACTGATAGTGATTGTGTCCCACTTTGAACCTCAAGTACTTTCGATGTTGAGGAATGATTGGTACATGAAAATAGGCGTCTTGCAGGTCTATTGTCGTCAAAAAATCGCCGCTGCAGAGAAACCGCAAGACTTCTGACAACGTTAACATGCGGAAGGACTGTTGTTTCAGGAAGAGGTTGAGATACCTCAGATCCATAATGGGACGCCACTCCCCCGTCTTCTTTAGAATGAGGAAGAACCTCGAATAGAAGCCTTTCTCCCGCTGAGATACAGGAACCACTTCGACTGCACCCTTTGTTAATAATAGTTGAACTTGATGTTGTAGTTCTTCTAGATGGGGAGGTGGCGGACCCGAAGGCGGAGATGGAGGAGGAAACTCTGTGAATTCCAAGGCGTGACCCTTGCGCACAATGTCCAACACCCATTGGTCTGATGTTATTTGAGACCACTGAGAGTAGAACTGCGAGATTCGACCTCCAACATCCTGTTGAACTGGCAAGTCATTGTCGTTTGTTGGCGTTGTTGGCACCTCTATAATTGGACTTCCCTCTATAGGGTCTGGATTGTTGTTGAAAGAGCAGATTGTTGATTTGAGTACCGTTGGTTTCCCTGATTGTACTGGCGGTACTGTGACTGTCCTCCTCTGGAAAAATTGGACGAGGTGCCCCGCCCCCGTGCTGCACGAAAGGGCTGTTTCTTAAATTGTAAGGATCCAAGCGACTTCGCCGTGTCGGTATCCTTCTTTATGGTTTCCAAAGAAGCATCGATTTGGGAACCGAACAAAGATTCGCCATCATACGGCATGTCAATTATCATTGACTGGACCTCTTGTCTGAAAGATGTAGATTTTAACCATCCCTGGCGTCGGAGCGCCGCCGCACTGGCAAGGATACGGAATGCAGTATTCGCCACATCCACAGCACAGTCTATAATCTCCTCCGAAGCTCTTTGACCATCCTGAAGGACCTGGAGCGCTTCCGCTTTGGATGACTCTGGAAGCTGCGCAAGAAAGATGGACATGTCTGACCATATTTGTCGGTCGAAGCGACCCAAAATTGCAAGAGCATTCGCAGCACGGGCTGAAGTTGAAGCCATGGACGAAAATTTCTTTCCGATTGCATCCAATCGGCGACCCTCTCTATCGGGAGGGGAAGTGACAGGCGCTGTAGGATTACGTGCACGACGTTGTGCTGCCTGAGTCACCACTGAGTCTGGCTTTGGATGAGAGAGCAGACAAGCAGGCGAGCCAGTTGGAGCCTTGTACTTTTTCTCCAATCTAGGTATTTGGGCCGGCAAGGAGTTAGGAGCCTTCATAATCTTTTGCCCTTCCTTCCAAATAAATTCAATAATTGGTATTGTATGCACCTGCTTATAAGGCTGATTTTTAAAATCATACAGAAAACATTCTTCGTCACGCTGGACCCTTGACAACTTGAAGCGGTCCGCCGCTTTGTCCATAAGCTTATGAAAACTAGCGATGTCCACAGGAGGTGAATCACTTGAAGTGCCCTGTTGTGGCGAGGGTGTTTGAACCCGATAGTTATCAAATTCCGCCAAATAAGGATCCTGCTCACCATCTGAATCCTGATAAACCTCTCCTTCCTCTCTCTCTGGCTCTGAGTCAGTGTCCGTATGTGGATTAGGAGACAGAGGAGCACTCAAATGTACTGACGGAGCCGACTGTCTAGGAGGTGTTTGTAGAGGTTGATTTGAAAGTGCTACATCAGCAGATTCATGAACCGGAGTACCCTGGGGGGTAGGTGGAAAGCGTCTATTATAATCGTCCAACATGTGTTGGAGGTTAGAGAAAAGTGTCATTGGAATAGACGTCATTGGAATTTGCACGCATTGGTCTTCGTGCTGATCTACCTGCTCAACTTCTTCTTCTTCTTCAGAAGTAGTGTCCTGGCATTTAATGATCAAATCTGATGGACTCCGGGCATCCCCATAAACAGTGTCATCCGGAACTGACTCAGTCTCATGGTCAGACACGAACAACTGAAGTGGCGGTTGTAGAGCAGGGGATTGAAAGTGGAATGCGGAATCTTCCTCCTTATTGAATGAGGACTGTACAGCAGAAACTGAAGTGTCCAAGGGCACTAAAGGCATGTTGGCGTAGGATGAAGAACTGGAAGTTGCTGTCAACGCAGAGCCCTGCGTAGACGATGACGATTTTGAAGCAGTCGCCGTAGACGGTGAGTCTGTAGGCGTCTCCGTGGACCTAGAAGGCTTAGGCACTACTGTCGCTGGTTTGCTCATCGACGAGCCCGTCGATGATGCTGTCGTCGACGATGTAGTAGACGTCGACTGGGCCGTCGACGGTGACTGTGTTGTAGGCGGCATCCTAGACATCGACGGCGCCTTCGTCGACGGCGCCTTCGTCGACGGCGCCTTCGTCGACGGAATCTTCGTCGACGGAATCTTCGTCGTCGCCGTCGACGGAATCCTCGTCGACGGGAGCTTCGTCGTCGACGGGAGCTGAGCCGTCGACGAGGCCTTCGTCGACGATGGGATTGACGACGATGGTTTCTTCATCGACGATGGCTTCTTCGTCGACGATATGATAGGGATCGTCGACGGGATTGAAGAAACAGAGGCTTTCGTCGACGTGAGAGCCGTCGTCGAGACTCTCGTTGACGATGACGACGCCGATGTCGTCGTGACTGTAGTTGTAGACGAAGCCACAGCAGCCAATCTCGTCGTCGGAGTGGTCGTCGACGAGCCCGTCGACGACCGCGCTGTTAAAAGTGTAACCACTTTAATAGAAGCTGGAAAAGACGCCTGAGAGCCAGGTCTCGTGGGCGTAGTCATAACAGGCACAGAAGTAGTAGGTGGCACTGCAGCCACAGTCAAAGCCAGCTTTCTTTTCTTCAGGAAAGGAGATGGTAACTCCTGAACACTGCCACGCTTAGAAGCCACAGAAGAAGGAGCTGACTGAAGGCTTTCTGCGTCAGAAACAACCGTGTCCTTATCTTGAAGGCGCTTAAGCCATAATAGAAGGCGACCCTCCCTGTCCTTAAGGGTTTTAGGATTGAAAGTTCTACATAACCTACAATCAACCACTTTATGATCAGGATACAGGCAGTAAATGCACTTGTCATGAGGGTCCTTCTCAAATAAACACAATTTCCCACAGGAGGAACAAGGTCTAAATAAAGACTTCTTACTTGACATCTTTGTGAAAAAACTGAGAAGAGTAGATAAGTGGAAAAGAACTGAGCAGAGCTCAGGGAGACTCCCTTCACACGACGTGCGGTAGAAAATCTGAGGGCTTGAGCTTCTGAGGAGAAGGTTCTAGAGGGTGCTTGAGCCTGATTGGCTGCAGTTTGGACTAACATAATGACACTGATATGTTGCAAATGAGTTTTTTCTCTCTAATGCATTCCTATGTAGTAACCTTTGTAAAGGTTTTTTTCAGTATATATTTTATCTGTTTTACTACTTATATGATATTTTATATATTTATATATATATATATATATTTGTTAGCATTATTGCTATTTTATTTACCGTGGGACTCCCACTTCGACGACGGGGAATATTCAAGCATGTGAATCTATGAAAGACACCCCTAATACTGGAGAACTTCAGCTTCACCTCTCCTATCATTCCTATGTGGAGATCTTTACACCTGTAAATGTAGTACTTAGTTTACTAATTAATGGTAAATGAGGGAGGTACCAGGGAAGTGGTTGAAAAAAAGGCATCTATACTATGCAATAGGAAGGGTTTAGGGAACAGTATGGAGCGATGTAAGGAGGGCCAGGAGTGGCTTAGGGAGGGACCTCCACCCAGCCACAGAAGAGTAAACCAATTAATATTCACAAAATTAACTTTTAAATTTATTATAGACCAAAAGGGACCAAAAACATCGGGACCAAAAACATCAGTAAATGACTCCAACTCAGAGCTGGGGTAAGCCAACCACTGGTACTGCCACACCATCTCATAGAAATGAATGGAGCTAGGGACTTTACATAAAACCCAATATGAAATAATGTTGAATTGAATTAAAATATTTTAAATAGTTAAAATGTAAATGGATATCATTTAAAGTTAAAATAAATATCTAAAAATAAAAGATTTTTGTTATTTGATCAGAAATTATTTTATTAAGAAAAAATGTAAAACATTACATTTTGAATTGATAAAACATGATTACATTACTTTTAATTAATACTATACCTGAAGTTTAAAAATTATTTGTGCATAACAAAATACAAAATATTACTTTAGTTAGAAATGTATTTTTTAATGTAAGCTTCAGAAAAATATTTTTAATTCATTTTAAAATATTTTAATTAATTAAAGGTTTGATCCGGCATTAAATTAACAGTGGTCGATCATTCGTTTGTAGTACTTGCATAATAAACATTGAAAATAATTTTACAAAATTATTTAACATAAGCATATAATATTTAAAATACATTCCAAGCTATAGTTCAAGTTTTTAGTATGCATTATTAATTAATAAAAAAGATGTACATAATTAATCGAAAGTGATTTAATCATCTTTATTGAATTGTAATGTTACATTAACATTTTAAGGAAAAAACAGGTTGTTTAAATCCTATATACTTAAATGATATTTATTTACATTTGTAACTTTCGTAAATAATTTAAATTATTTTTGCATTGTTTCCTATGTGGATTTCTTTTAAGTCCCATCCTCCAGTATTTTGAATGGCAGGGTTTTGCCCTTGCAGTGGTTGGCCATGTGTGGTGCTGGAGTTACTACTGTTTCTTTTAGGCAGTTGTAACGTACACTCATCATTTTTGCTCCACCCCTTCTTTTCAGAGGGTGGAGATGTAATTCTTTACTTATGTGTAACTTTTCACTCAGATTTTGTGAATAGGCAAATGTAGTAAAGTTACTCAACAACATATATACTGATTTAAGGAGAGAATCAAAGGTTTACAGTTGATGAATAAAACTGTTGTTCTTTTACACAATTAAAAGATTCCTTCATTATTTTCAATTCTATTTATGATCAGTATTTAAAATTGCCAATTGCTATTTAAAGCTTTCTTGATGATGATATCAAACGTGATAGTGAAATATTGTAATTTAAGACCAACATAATATAATCACTGTTATTTATATTTTTGGGAGAAATTACTAGAATTGGTCCACCGCTGAGAAATTATTCCCAATGTGCCAATGGGATTCCACACTGGGACTGTGATGATGCCAATGTATTACTCTTGCCTTGGTTGGCAGAGTGTGTAATACACAGGATAAACTGGTCCTCATATTAGGATTTCATTGATTTTTTCATGCTTTTGAAACTGTGAGCAGGAGCATCCTGTGGAAAACAACAACTGAGTTGATTAGTACACACCATCAGTGACATGTGTGGGAACACCTGGGCCACTCTAAAGACTGATGTTGATAGACTTTTTGTCAGAGGCAATAAGCTGACTTTCCAGCATGAGACATAGTTGTGGGCGTGCCCTTTTTTTTAACGGACAGGACAAGAAAAATAAACCAAAGGTGACTCCCTAGATTTTCAAACAAACAAACTGTTTGTCTACAAATGTATCATAATTCATTCCAGTGGGGGCTGAATTCCGTAATTACTTCAAAAAAGTATGCATATATCTAGGCCTAATTTCATCCCTGGAATTCAAATGCCATCACTTCATTTATAGTCTAAGTAATCTCAATATGACTATCAGAGTACAAACGTGTCAAGAGTAATAACACACAACCACTGTGCTATCAGTATTTTGTACATTAAAACTCAAAACTATTTTTAATATGTACAATCAACGATGTCCAATAATTTTGAATTAGCCCATACATTAAACAGCGAGTGTATGCATCGGTAAGTTATCCATTTGCCAGTGCCCAATAACACGAATAATGGTGTACTGGCCGTACGTAATTTCAAATAGGGAACCCTAATATTTAAATTAGGATCCCTCTCCATAGTATCCTTCCACATCTCTTCAGTAATACCATCACATTTGCAATCATCAAATCTGCTATAGTAGCTATTACTTCAGTCGCATCCATTCCACTATCATCACCATACTCAGTACTAAGCAGCCTGGACAAACAGTCCGCGGTGACATTTATCTTTCCAGGTACAAACTCCACATTAAAATTGTGTTCTTGTAACCTGGACATTAAACCTGTAATGTGGGCTGTAGCATTATACCCCCCTCCATGGGACACAACTCCTACAAGTGGCTTTTGGTCTGTCTTCAATGTAAACCGAGATCCCAACACATAATTACGGAAGTGTTCCACTGCCCACATACATGCCGGCAATTCCTTCTCTATCACAGCGTAGCGTCTCAGCATTACTGAGGGTGCGAGAAGCAGAAGCTAGATTCCATCCCTCCTTACCACTAGGCTGTGACAAAGCACTACCCACACCATAAAAGCTTGCGTCAACTGTAATAATGCAATTTTTGTTCACGTGGAAAGGTTTTAACATAGGTGCTTTCACCATCTCCGTATTAATTAACCCTAGGCGTAGTTTGAGAAGTAGCACTGGGTGTAGCTGCATGTAGTATACTTTGAACTATGCGTAATACACAAACTGCATAGTGCGCAGCTAATGGCACGGTGTACTTGTCTGCACTGTGCAGTAATTGCAAATGGCATTTTGCACAATGCCAGTCATGATAAAATAAGTATCTCTAACTTTATATGCTAAAGAACATATAGTACTTTCACAAATTTGAAAAATTAGCAAGCAGTGAGAGAGGTGATGATTTTGGGATCCTCCCTAACCTAGGGAGAGAACCAAGCAGATGCAAGCACATCTTGTTGAACGATTTGGTGGTGGTCCACCCCAAGCACAGTTATTGGCAAAAAAACAATCCCAACCAAAGGCCCTGCAAAGCATTATTGGACGAGATTAGCAGTGGGCAGTGAATATTATAGTATCCAATATCAAAATAATTCTACAAAGAGCTGCAGTTCAACTAGTCTTTACTAGATGTCCCTCTCGAGTCAAACGCAAAAGCATTAAAATTATTCTTACATCAAGATGCAGTTCCACTAGTCGTTACTAGATGTCCCTCCCGAGCCAAATGCAAAAGCTTCATGAAAGGGCTTCAAAGCTTTTGCATTTCACTAGTAACGACTAGTGGAACTGCAGCTTGATGTAAGATAATTTCAATACTTTTGCATTTGACTCGTGAGGGACATCTACGGGATATATGTTATATGTTCAGAAATGGGGGTTGAAAACAACCTTGATATAAATAAAGGCATTGTGGGCAGGAATATTATTATAATAATTCCCATGTTTTTCATAGCGGCCATTTATCTCATACGGTTGATGCAGTGTATCACAATCTCCATAGTGACCCGTAACAGATAATAGGACACCAAGCCTCAAAGTCTTGACAGTTCCAACATGCTGTTTAATCCGGTCATTATACAGTTAAATTTGAGAATCAAATATGCTTCCTTTTCCAACAGCTTACTTTCAACATCACGAGGGCGCTGTACATTATTCATTGAAAAAAGGACTGACCATTTAAAATCATTTTCATTGTGGGACATTTCCACATAATGTTCCACCATCGGAGCAGTCAGTGTTTTCCTTTTTATTCTCGACCTGTGCTGCCCTATTCGTAGGTTGACCTGCTGATTTGTCTTGCCTATGTAAATCTTGCGGCAAGGGCAAATTATCACATAGACTACGTTGTGAGTCCTACAGTTCGAAAAACCAGTGTGTCTCCATCTTACTCCCTGATGTTCAAACTCAGCTCCTTCAATTGTATTGGCACATGAGACACAATTCCCACATTTATGATGGCCTTCTATAGGTTTCATGTCCCACAGAGCAAGAAGATCACGTTTAGGTTGCGGCTTTGAAAGATCTGCTCTGACAAGTTGTTGCCCCAAGCTCTGATTCTTCTTGTATGCGAAGATGGGGCATGGGAAAGGATACTCTAAGTCCTCCAAGAGGTGCCAGTTTTTAAGCACAGCTTGTCTGAGTTTATGTGTGTCTGGCCCGAAGGTGGTCACACATACTACTCGGTCTAACTCTTTCTTTTCTTTTGGTTGTAGTAATACCTCACGTGGAGTGAATCTTGCTCTCTTATAAGCATGCTTCAAGAGCTTCTTTGGATATCCTCTATTGGACATCTCATTACAGAACACCTGGGCATGATGGTCGTAGTCATCTATTTCTGTGCAATTCCTCCTAATGCGCAACATTTGGCCGTATGGCAAATTCGCCTTAAGGCTTCTGGGATGGTAGCTTTTGTGGTGCAAGATGATATTCTTATCAGTAGATTTCTTATATAGCGATGTTTTCAATGCTCCATCTACACAGGTCAGCTCTACGTCCAGAAAGGTAATTCTCGTGGTACTTTCCTCCATGGAGAACTTAATGTCTCCATGCCTAGTATTGATCCAATCGTGGAACGCCAATAGTTCGGTCTGGCTCCCCTCCCACAGGAGCCAGACGTTGTCTATATAGCGCCACCACTGGATGATACTTTTGGTGTATGGGTTATTATTCTTCACAAACATGGTCTCATACTGTGCCATGTAGAGCACCGCCATTTCTGGGGCATAAGGACACCCCATGGCGGTGCCCTTGATCTGCATGTAAAACTGATCATTAAATAGGAAGTCGTTTTTTTTTAGAGCTATCTCAGCAAGTTTCAAAATGAATGAGGTCGGCACCCTGTGCGGCTTTTCTCTTTTCTCCAAATATAGCTCGATTACCTCAAGAGCTTCCTCTTGGGGAATTTGTGTATATAGGGACGTTACGTCCATCGTCACCATTCTTTGCTTTAATGGATCAAATCTTGTTCCTTCAACTTTTGTTAAAAAGTCTGTGGTATCTTTAAGATACGATTTTACTTCCTTCAAGAAGGGTTTTAAAAAGAAATCCACGTATTTGGATATTGGCTCCAAACAGGAGTCACAGCCCAAAACAATCGGGCGCCCTGGTGGTTCGGCTAGGTTTTTATATCTCCTGCCCAAAATACATAAAGACCTATTTTTGGAGAAAAGAGAAAAGCCGCCTTCTAGCCCATAGGAATGAATGAGAAGGTATTCCTTATTTGCTAATCTCAATGTGCGATTCGCAAATACGGAATAAGTCGGATTCACAAAAAAATGTGCTAATCCTACCTGCATTTCATTTTGCGATTCTCTAATTGCGATTGCCTAAAAATCGCAACTTGAGAATTGCAAAACGAAAGTTACCTACATATGCCCCTCACTTCTCAGATTTCTTTAAGGCCTTAGCCGTTGTGATGGCAATTAGAATTCACGGACAATGCCCTCAAGGCTGCTAAAAAAAATCATCAAAAAGTTCATTGTTAGGTTGTGCTCTAGCATAAAACTTAAACCTATTCAATGCTATACTAGTGAATGAACGAATGAATATGTTTTGTTGTGTGATTACTTAAAATCATTATAATATAAAGTTAAAAGCATATGTCATGAATTAAAACATAATTAGACTTTAAAATCATATAAGCGAGAGGGTATATACCCAGCGGTGCCGACTGTGTAGTTAGCAAATAAAGATAAAATATCACCATATTTCATTTGTTGAGTCCCTGAGAAAAGTAGTCCTTGCGAAGCAGGGTTTTGTTGTAGTGGAGCACGTTAAACTGTTAGTCACTCCCTCCAAGTGCCATTTTTTTTTCAAGAGTGAACGTGCTTGGTAAATGAATTTGCCGAAATTGGCCATGTTCTTCACTGTATCTAAGTTGTAAAGCTAGCAGATGGCGTCCTTTGCAGTGCGTGTGCCCGGTGAGAGAAGTATGGGCCTAAGATAGATTCGGCAGGCTAGCCGCAGAACCGGGCAGCATAGGGGTATATGTGCCAGGCACCCCTTTCTATAGTTGCATAGTCGGCACACTGCGATATCTGTAAGCTCCTTCCAGGTTGGGCATGGTTCTTTAGTGGGAAGCAGGTGTAGTCTTGTAGCTAAGATCTGATATAATGCCTGACTCCCCAAGGCATGCGTGAGATGGTGCTTGGTTGTTTGTGGGATTTGTGGAAGGCACAGAGTTTCGTGAAAGTCCATGGCAGCAAGGAATTCTATGTGTAGTTTCTGGGAGCAGAAATGTAGTAGCTCTTTTATAGTTAATTTGATGGTGGCATAATCAATTATACTAGAGTCCCAATACTCAATGGCTAGCTGCAGTAGCTCCTTTGATGCTTAAAGTTTAACAGACCAGGGATTGTTTGGTTTTGAAAAGAAGATTTTTATGACATCCTTCATAGAATTAGCCTGGGCCAGGGTTGCCAGATGGTAGTATTTTGCTAAGGTAGCCAGTTCTTTCTAATTTGTGTTGGGTGAGGTCAAACTCAAGAAGGATCAAGGTGTTTCTTGTGGATGCGGGCAGGCGATATATTTTTTTGTACGCAGCGCATTGAATTTTCTGCAGATCCTCCGAAAGCATTCCCAGAAATGCCTGTTGCGCATAGTTAAGTGATGGTAGCAGTTTGGCCCGCTTTACCCTTCAGGTAGTCATAGTTGTTGGGGTGTCTAGCGTGGCATGCAGCTTGCAGAGGAAATGCATGATTATCTTTCCTTTCAGCCGCAAATTATGTAGATGGATCAAAGGGCGGCCAGTCTTGCTTAGCCAGGCGCCTAGGTAGTTGTAGCTTTGCACGCAGTTGAGGTTCAAAGAGCCAAAATGCAAAATAATGAGCTTTTTCTTTGGGTAGCTTCAAAAGATCACTGTTTTGGATTTGCTTGCATTAGATGTTAGCATGTTTTTGGTGTTATATTCAGCTAGGGCGATGAGTGCTTTTTGGAGGCCTGTTCTTGTGTGGTCCAGAAGTACTAGGTCGTCAGCATTAAGTGGATTTGTTTGTTCCTGGTTTTGGGGTGGCAAAGGTCGCCCCCTGTAGTACAGGGCCCAGGTCGTCGGTATACAGGTTGAATAGTAACGGGGCCAAGAAACAGCCCTGCTTTAACCCTCAATCAGTGGCAATTTATTTTGTAGCTGACTCCATGGAGAGTTTTATCCTTACCCAGGTTCTCGAGTACTAAGACGTGATAGCACGCAGTAGGCTCGGACAGATGTTCCAGTTCACCAGTTTCTGCCAGAGGATGTTCTATCAATCCCATCTGCAGCGGCTGAGTAATCAATAAAGCATGCAAATACTGGGGGGTCGGCAGTCGACTGCTTGTTGGGCTAGATATAACAGGACTGTGATATTGTCAACAGTGAAGGCCCCTGGTCTGAACCCGGTCTGGTCAATCAATCAATCAATCAATCAATCAATCTACTTATAAAGCGCACTACTTACCCGTGAGGGTATCAAGACACTGAGGGGAGGGGGGGCCGCTACAGCTCGAAGAGCCAGGTCTTGAGGAGTCTTCTGAAGGCGAGCAGGTCTTAGGTCTGCCGCAGATGGGTAGGGAGGGTGTTCCAGGTCTTGGCGGCGAGAAAGAAGAAGGCTCTTCCGTCGGAGGTGGCTTGTTGGATGCGGGGGACAGCGGCGAGGGCGAGGCTGGCGGAGCGGAGTTGGCGGGTAGGGGTGTAGAAGCTGAGTCTGCTGTTATGGTAGGCTGGTCCAGTGTTGTGGAGTGCTTTGTGAGCGTGGGTGAGGAGCTTGAAGGTGATCCTCTTGTCGACTGGGAGCCAGTGTAGGTCTCTCAGGTGGGGGGTGATGTGGCTGCGGCAGGGGATGTTGAGGATCAGTCAGGCGGAGGCGTTTTGGATGCGTTGTAGTCATCGCAGGTGTTTGGCCGGGATTCCTGCATAGAGTGCGTTGCAGTAGTCCAGTCTGCTGCTAACGAGGACCTGGGTCACCGTTCTTCTTGTTGCAGTGGGGATCCACTTGTAGATCCTGCGGAGCATGCAGACCGTATTGTAGCAGGAGGAGGAGATGGCGTTGACCTGTTTTGACATGGAGAGGGAGGAGTCGAGGATGAATCCTAGGTTGCGTGCGTGGTTGGTGGGTGTCGGTGCCGGTCCCACTGTGGTCGGCCACCAGGAGTCGTCCAAGGTGGAGGGGGTGGGTCCGAGGATGAGGACCTCCGTCTTGTACGCGTTCAGTTTTAGGCGGCTACTCCTCATCCAATCTGCGACGGCCTTCATTCCCTCATGGAGGTTGGTTTTGGCAGTGGGTGGGTCCTTGGTGAGGAAGAAGATGAGCTGGGTGTCATCGGCGTAGGAGATGATGTTGAGGTTGTGTTGGCGGGCCACTTATGCAAGGGGGGCCATGTAGATGTTGAACAGTGTCGGGCTGAGGGATGAGCCCTGGGTACTCCGCAGATGATGTCCGTGTCTTCGGAACGGAAGGGTTGGAGGCGGACACTCTGGGTTCTGCCGGAGAGGAAGGACGTGGTCCAGTCGAGGGCCTTCTCTTGGATTCCGGCTTCATGGAAGCAAGTCTTTAGTGTGCGGTGGTAGACGGTGTTGAAGGTGGCTGACAGGTCCAGGAGGATAAGGGCTGATGTTTCGACGTTGTCTAGTTGTCGCCTGGAAAATGGCAGTAGGCCTTCTGAGTCCACCCAGTTCGCTAGTTCCTGCAGGATGGTACTTGCGTATGCCTCCCCTCGATGTCCAGAAAAGTAATCATCTGATAGTTCCTGAGGTCGGTGTTTGCCCCCTTTTTAAGAATAGATTGCAGCAGTGATCCCCTCCAAGAGTCTGGGACCTCTTCTAAGAACCTGCATTCTGTGTGCAACATAGCAAGATTTGTAGACCAGAAGTTGATATCCTCCCTAAAAAGGGAGCCAGGCAAACAATTGAGGCCAGGTGCAGCACTTTTCCGGGTCCTTTTTAAAATGGTGCAGACAGCCACCACGCTTGGCGTTGTGAGTTCCAATTAGAGCCATGGGTGATTAATCCTGGCAGTTTCTGTATTGCTCTGCATGTATTGATCCTTTACATGTTTGAGTTTCTGATCACTGGTGTATACAGACTTCACATGTGCTTCCCAGATCCCTGCGGGTATCGGATTCCCTCTGTTTGAGAAACCATGGATTAGGTTGTTTAAGTATCCCCATAATTGTGGGGCATTGTTGGGTGCAAGCAGGTCAAAAATTGCCATCAATTTCCCCTCAGTGGCTTCACGTTTTAGATTCCAGATGAGATGCTTGTGGGCCTTAGTTGCTAGTTGCAGCAGCTTCTTAGAGGTTTGGTTCCTTTTTTGTGCTCCTTGGCTTCTTTTTTTAATTGCTGCGCACTATGTTTGATCTGTAGAACTGGACCTTGAATGTGAGCCCCCGTACTTGTTTTGGTAGGGGGCAGCTTTCATGAAGCAGAGTGGCCAGTTCTGGAACAAGATGTTCCCATTCCCTATGATATCCTGCACGGTGGACCTCGTCATCCATCCAATCCATGTGGATTTGAGTGTGTCAAATTAATTGATGGTGGTGTTCTCCCATTTGATTCTCGTCATGAGTCTGAACTGTTCCTCATCGTTTGAATGCCCGAGGTGGCTAAGTATAAGTTGGTTGTCCGCTGAGGTCTTTAGACTTAGCACAAGGTTTGCATGGTCACTTTCGCTCTGAGGGAGCACTTTGTAGCTTAACATAAGCTTCTCTAATCGCTGGCTCAATAGGATATAGTCAATGGTTGTCTGGTTGTTATAGGTTGGTGGGTGGACTATGCCCGGCATGGGTAGGGTAGATAGGGAGTTCGCTGATTCAAGGTTATACGTCTGTAGGAGAGTGTTAAATCTCCCGGTGCTCCCAGTTGTACTACTGTCGGAATTCCGTCTTCCAAGGTGGTGCATGTTAAGGTCCCCGAGGATGACAAAATCCTGGGATGCTTGTTGTATTATCAAGTTTTTGATCTGCGTGAATAGACCGATGAGATTGTTGTTGGCTCCTTGACCATGGGGGATCTGATAAATATTGATCAATAGGTAGATAGTGGTCCTTCAGCGCACTTTAGTCCTTTCAGAATGCCAGCTAAAACCATGTTGGAGATGGTTTTTCATTTCCGTAAAGCTCAGCTTCAAAGAAATGCTTTATGTATAAGGAAATGTCCAAAGAAGATCTCCCAAATAGACTGGTTTTGATTGCAGGTTTATAGAATTCCGCATAGCCTGTAAGGGGGTTAGATGTAGTGGCCCATGTTTCTTGCACGCAAATAAGATCCACCCCTTCAAAAAGCGTGATCGCTGTCGGGCTTTGTAGGGTCTTATGCATGCCTGCCATGTTCCAAGTGAGGATATTTAATGTTTGAGTGCTTTCTGCCGTGCTCTTGTAATGGAAGAAGTCCATGCTAGGGTCGAGGCTGTGTCTTGTCGGCCATGTTGGAGGCAACCCAGCTCCAGTAGGCTGAATTTGGAGAAGGTGGTGAACGAGAGAGTGGACTGTCTACGTTGGTCGCTATGACGGACCAACCGCCATGTTGGCAATCCACCCTACACTTGACGTTCATGATTGCATTTCTCAGGGAAGTTGCCACTCTGCTGGTCCCTTTCGGGGACTGTCGAGATATTGTTGGGGGTGCATGTAAGATGAATGGCTACTTTTCCTTGTCAATGATCTGAATGTTGATCCCCCATTCTGCAAACTGATCTTTTTCTTTAAGCACGCTTGCTGATAGACTTTTATCGTGCCAGGTTTTGATGGTTTGTTCCTTTCTAGGCGGCGTTGTCATGGTTACAAATTGTCCCCTGGGAATATCCATGGAGGTAATATGAGACAGCGTGTGAACGTGCTGTCAAAATTTAAGGATGTGTGTTCTGCTAAGGACATCCATGTTGCCTTTTGAGGAATACAATGGAGTCATGTTGGTCTTAGACAGTTGTCCGTCCCCTAGATCAGAGTTATTTGGCCCGAAACTAATGTCCGTGCAAGAGCGCCTTTGCGAGGCTGACATTGTAGAGGCATGAGCATGAATGCTACATGGGTCTTGTGATGTCCTGTGGTGCTCGATTCTATCCCTTGTGCTGATCTTGAAGGTGCTTTGTCCCTGAGGGCTATGCCGAACCAGATGGACTGTTCTGTTGGACTTGCTCTGTTGCTGAGACTTCCTTGACTGAGTGTTTCTATCCCCAGGCCTTTTCGTGATGTTATTGGAAGAGTTAAGTGAGTGCCTGGGCCTTGAGGAAACTGAGAGGCGAGGGGTGGTGTCTCTCAAGGTGATGATTAGGGTGGACGTGTCTGAAACACTGGCCAGCAAACTCTGTTAGTGTTCGTTTGCGATTTTGTCCCATAGAACGGGATTTTGAATGTAGACTATCTGTGGCTTTTTAGTCCAAGCCTCAAGTGGTTTTTCCCCTTGCGAGTAGGTCAACATCTGTGCCTCGCAGACCCCCATGGTAGCCTGCGCGTATATCTGCCTCAAGGTATTATTTTTTGTGGTTGGGGGACCCAGTTCTGAGGCGGCCGGCGTATGTGCATTTTTAAGAAATATGGGGAAGAGTGGTGGTCTTTTTCCGGCACCAATATTCCGCTTTTGTGACTCTTTCTTCCTGCTGTGTTACTTGATTTGTGCCAAGAGCTAGTCGTTAGTTGTCGCTTTAAATGTTTTTGTTACTTTTTGGGTCGGTCCTTCTCTCTATGTGTCATGGGCAATGATGTTTGAAGCATCCCCTGCGGTGCAGTAGCACCTAGGTTGTGAGGTTTTGAGCCCACTGTTTGGTTGCTGTTCCCTGTAAACGATTCTGAATGGGGTTGCGTTGATTTTAGCCTGCTGCTGCAATTGGCTGGGAGCGGGGGCAGGATCTCTATTTATATCTATGCTCATTTCGTCCCCCAAGGTCTGTGAGCCTGAGCAGATTTTGATTTTAAATTTTAGCTGCTCCACCAACGAGGTGGAGGGATGCAAGTTTGTACTACCTCAGGGCATCGGCATTCAGATGAAGGGGTCGGACTGCTACTGGCTGCCGCGATGCTATGGACTTTCTTGGCCATGTCAGCCATAGTGAGTGCTGTTATTTGTATGCTTTTCATCTGTAATTTCAATTTGTCCGATTGCTGCTGACAAGGAGGTGCTGACTGATTTTAGAAAATGATCTTGAGCGCATGAAAGCTCGAATGGTAGTAACGAAGGGGATCTATGCATAGAGTAACTTGCTTCTGGCTCTGAGAGGGAGTCTAGGATGGTACATGAACCCTCATTTCGCGAAGTGCGAGGTTTGATCCTGATGAAACTCGCCCTTTGTGGCTCTATTGCAAAGCGTGGGAGATCACTTTTGAGATGTGGAGCTGGCTGGTAATGCCACCCAGTCCTTCCAAGCCCATGGCAGTGGCAGTGTGAAGGCTTCCTTGTTGCATTGTTTTCTCTGTGTTGGGGCACTCTGATGCTGTGATTCGGTGCGCTCCCAGGATATGAGAGGAGTGGAACCATTTTTTTCTTGTGAAGGTCTGGCCTCCCTGGAGTGGCTAAGCATTGTAGTTATAGCTGGTGTATGGGAGGTTTCTGCTCCCGTTAATGCAGATGCGAGTCCGGTCGCAGTGTTGCTATCTGTGTTCATCAAGGGTGTGCCTTGCATTTTTATGGGTGAGGGGGAGTCAATAGCATTGTCTTTGGACTCTGCATCCTTACTGGTTGTATCCGGGATGCGCTCTGTAAATGCCCGTGTTTGTACGTGTACCTCGTCTCGTCTATCCCGTCTCATGTTGTCTCCTTGTTTGTTTTACGTTTTGTGTGTTTCGTTGCTGTCGTCTCTACATGCTCCGTGTTGTGAATGTTTCTGTTTGCACGTTCCCGCCCCCCTCCCGCTGTCTGTGTGACCGTATGCCCGTTCCCTCCCCCCTCCCGCTGTCCGTGTGCCCGTGTGCCCGTTCCAGCCCCCCTCCCGCTGTCCGTGTCTCCGGCCCCTTGTAAATGCTTGTTATTTTAGTTGTGGTTCCGTTATTAAATACACAACTTTTTGTTTTGATATGTGGGCGCCGCAGTTCTCATGAGCAGCTCCTCTTGCGCCGCAGCAACTTTGTAATTTGATTGCGTCTGCAAGGAGATTTTTCGGAAGTGGCTGCCTGGGCGGTGCGTTTCCCACATGGGAGCTGGGCTGCAACTTCTGCTTAGTCGGCTGGGCAGTACTTCAGATTTAAGATGGCTGCTTGGGCGCTGCGGGCATTTTGGGGGCTTGACTCTATGCCTTCTTCCACCTTTCCTATCACCAATGCCTGCTTGGGCGCAGTGATAATGTCAGACAGAAAGTGTTTTTCATGGCACTGGTTCCCCCTCGCACAAGCCTTTGCTTGGGCCCCGCCTATAAGTTTTAGGCTGCCTTCAGTTTACCTCTTTTGTTGGCAGCGAGCATTCCTCCCCTCTCTTGTGCATTAGTTTCAACAGTGTATTGGCCTCATTTTAGTTTGCGGGTTGCACTACATTTATTTAGGTGTGGTGCTCTGAGGCATTGTTGGTGTTATAGAGGCTCAGTTTTCCTTCCTTTTTAGGTTTCACCTAAACATTGCCAATTACTGATGTCAGTATGTTGTTTGTTTAAGCCGACTTCAGCTTCTCGTGATCTATATAATTTTTACTATTTATCATCGGCTGTAATATTTCAACACTAACACTACTGGCCTTGAATACTGGTATCTTTTACCCTTGCCAGTCTCGATTTGCATGAACAAAGTCTCTTTTGTATTATTATAATCACCATACAGTTGCTATGAATTCATCAAGTCATTCGTTGACTTTCTAGCATAGGTCCATGCGCCACTATATATAATGCAGGCTGCACTTGTATATCACCTGTTTTTCTACTGTGCATATTAGCAATGCCTCGCGTGCCTTGTGTGTTTTAAATCATGCCCCATTTCTTGTTTTAAGTGTGGACTCTCAACTCAGAGGATTGGTGGCTTCAGCAACAGAGGCTTGGGTCTTAAATCTTAGCTTTCTAATCGCACCAAATTGTGTAATACTTGGATTGTTCTGTCACCCTGTGCCTTGGTTGTCTTTTCTTACTGTGACGGACTCAAAGTGATTTACTTTGCAGTGAGCACTATTAATGAAAATTCATTAAAAGTGATCAATCAACCAACAGCTGCCACAAAGCACAAGAGCAAGTCCCAAAACACACCACCATAAGGTCGCTTTAGGTGAATGAATTGCACTGAATTATTTTCACATTACATAAGAGTAATACAATGGAGATTAATAAAGTCTGAAGAATAAACCTTACATACTTCCTACATTCAAACTTTATTTGAACATGTTGCTATAGTAGTGAAAGTATCTGCTGTCCTACAGTGTTCTCATTTCTCACAGTGGTGTTATAATTAAATAGGAGATACCATCGTATTACAGTTTGAATGATGGCAGATTCTTCATTCCATGAACACAGTGTGCAAGAAAGCTTTTATTTTTATATATTCTTCCCTCATCACCTCTATTCCTTCGCCTCTCCCTCCTTTTGCACTCTTCCATCACTTCCGCCTCCCTTTCCCCTCCATTCTCCTTGCCTTCCCCCTCCTCTGCCCCCTCGCTGTGCTTGCTCTCCTGGGTGTGTGTGTGGCTCTGGGTGGGTGTGTGGCTCTGGGTGGGTGTGTGTGGCTCTGGGTGGGTGTGTGTGTCACTGGGTGGGTGTGTGGGGCTCTGGGTGTGTGTGTGTGTGTGGCTCTGCGTGTGTGTGTGTGTGTGTGGCTCTGGGTGTGTGTGTGTGGCTCTGGGTGTGTGTTTGTGTGTGGCTCTGTGTTTGTGCGTGTGTGTGTGGCTCTGGGTGTGGCTCTGGGTTTGTGTGTGTGTTTGGCTCTGGGTGTGTGTGTGTGTGTGTGTGTGTGGCTCTGGGTGTGTGTGGCTGGCTGTGTGTGTGTGTGGCTCTGGGTGTCTGTGGCTCTGGGTGTGTGTGTGTGGTAGTAATTGCTGTCTGCTGAGCTCGTCCAGTAAGGTACAATAGGTCTCACATTTGCGAGAGATGAAGCTATTGGCAATGTAAATGACAATGCCATTTATTTATCTGTTTTCAAAACCAACACATAAATAAAAATGTTGTCATTTACAATGCCAATAGCTCTAACTTTTGCAAAGGCGAAACCGTTGCATTCTAAATGCTTGTTTTACTAATTTGCTGGTGGTACCCTTGTCCCGGTCTTGAATAGGTAGTGGAGAAGAGACTCGAGGGCAAGGAGACTGGAGTTTAGGCGAAGTCTGCATCCAAGGGCTCGTTTGGACCTAGTTTTCTTAGTTGGCCCACCAGGTTTGGCCACCTGCTATGCCACACCCAATTACCCCCAGACTTTTTCTCGAAGACAAGATAGCAGATCACCCCTGTGTGGGAGGGTGAGTATAGCTGTCACAGGGATTTTACTATTTTGCAGTGGGTTATGCACAATGACCGCGTTCGCCCGCTGCACAATCACTAATCCTCCCTACGCCTGTGTGCTCCTTCTTCGTGCTGCGTCACTGAGCTGGCCTATGAGTTGGAAAGTCAATGTATTCATATCCCACATAGTGTGCGTTGTTATCCCATGCCAAGTGTCCTTGTACAATCAAATCTGAATATTGGGTGGTGGAGTACACCCTATTATCATCTTCTTAGTCTGTGTCTCAGCCCGAATCCGCAGGCAATTTACCTACCCTATAATAGCGGTAGGATTAAATCTGCGTCGCATGTGCAATAAAACCTCCTCAAAATTATTAATTTCCCCCCTATCATGAATCTGGGGTAAAGTTCTGAATATTGCTTGTCCCTCAGAGCCAAAACAGTGAAGCAAAATGCTTTTTTTCTCTTAGAACCCATTCTGTCTCCATCAATAGCCTGCATATAGATCATAAACGACTCCTTCCACCTGGTTCATGAAATAGGCTTGTCACCCCTAAATTGCAAAAATCTAGCAGGGGGATCAAACTGCATTGTGGCTATGGAACGGTTAATATACAGCAAATAAACTTACATTTCCTTAAAACAAAAAATCTAGCAGTATTATGGAAATAATCCAATGAATATCTAATACACCACGAGGTTTCAGAAATGTGTATAAATAATGTGTACACTGAGTAAATCGGCAAAAGAATGATGACATGACAGATGCGCAGCCATGCGCATCGGCGTTTCTACACAATGCATCAAGTTTATGTGGCTTATTGGTAAAGTGCAGTGCGCATCTGCATATTACATGTAAAGCTGCAGATGCGCGCGTGCACATTGGCGTTCCACACAAAA